>NC_135498.1:31190933-31790933 GCF_052857255.1 Amblyomma americanum | reverse complement strand
GCCAAAGGAGCACGACTGGGCGTCTGGTGTCGGTTAGAGTGATTCAAGGCTTCCATATCAGCGGCGCTACCGCTGTTGCGGCCGCCAGGAATATGTATTTTTGTTTTGGCCACAAACGAGTGCAGCCTTGTTCGCGTGGCATTGACCCTATCCTCACTCTTGGCTTCTTCGATGACAAAGGGCCGGAAATTGGTCGCATCTGATATATAGAGAAAAAAAATAAGGAAAGAACATAATCTGAAAATGGTCAGCGACGTTCGATGCACGCAGATTCAACGCTGAAACCAGGACAGCAAGGTTTGAGGCGTGCTTCATTTGTTTATTTTATTATTGACAGCTACAGAATAAACGCGGAAACAGTTGACGCCGTGAACGAAATGGCAGGGCTTGGCGCTTGCTGTGCATCAAAGGTTTTGCTGTACATTTTTTTTATCTCGCCTTGAGTACGCCCTCTGCCACGTAACATCTTTGGATTTGCGTGGCAGTTAAACCTCGTAGTCGAGCGATGTTCAGTTGATCTTTAGAGCATAGGAATCTATGTTTGCGGTCTGTTACACCCATATTTAGACATTCTTGTTCTTGCCCGAAAAAAAATGCATGTCTTTACCGGGAGAAATGCATGCAGGCGACAGGCTCTTGAATTCCCCTTTCACACGTGGAGAACCGTTCTGGACTCAATCGCATTTTCACCGCCGCTGTGACGTTACAAAATAGGCACGAATTCGCGCATCATACAACTTCCCCATGCAGTAAAAACTTGCAACTCATTTCCTGTACTGGCAAATTGATTGGGACTCCTTTTGTTAACAGCGTCGCCGGATATGAGGGCTGCGCTCTGCACAGACGCACAAAATAAGCGGCCTTGTGATTACGAGAGCAAGTGATGCCGAGCAGGATGGCTTGTATGCCCCCTGCATCCCCCTTTCCTGCCTGAAAGCTCCACTGCTATACCACGCGACACACAGCCTGTCTACGTCCTCTCCATTACCACACAAGCTCTTTATAATTACCTCGCGGGAGGTCAAAACAAGAGTAATTTTTTTTCGCTCGATGAACACATTATGCGGAAGATGTGCCACCATGTTGCCATGCCATACAGAAGTGGCAAAAAAAAAGAAAAAAAGAGAGGACAAGCCCTGCACCGCTGTAACCGTGCGAGAAAAGTTTTTATTGGAAAAGCGACAAGGGGAGGCCGCGAGCGCGATGGTTCCTGGTTGATGCGTTTACCAATACTGGCACGCGCTTAACGAGTTGCGACAAATTATGCGTTCGATGGTGACACTCATTTTCCGGGACCCTGTTACTCCCGACCGTAGTTAGCTCGCTGTGCGCTCAACACAGTGGGTGACATCGACGTACTGCATGCAGTGGTCGATAATTTGTCGATTTTCAATAGCGATTTTTTTTCTTCTCGTTGGTACACGTTCAGGCTGTTTTTCTTACGCAAGTAGTACGTACATTGTCGCTCAGTATGAAAGGGAGCCCGGGAGAGCGTGTTCGTAGCGCTTCGGGAAGCGGTAAAAAGAGAGCAGATAAAAAAAGGCGGCAAAAGTGCCTCTGCAGTAAGCCCGGCCGGCTGCTCTTACAGCCCATGCTTCTGGGGCTATCCATGCTCCCCAGCTCTCGGCGGCAGGCCTTCGTAAAGCGTGATGGCTAAGCGGCCGTGTGTTTCCTTTAATACTGAGCGAGCCTGTACAGCCTTTTTTCAAAAATGTGCCGGCCATCAGGTTTGCTCCTGTGCCATTCAGTGTGGCTCGTTTTGCATCGTCAGCATTCGCAGTCTCTCGAATGTAAGGGAAGCTCTCCTCCTAACATCGTCAAAGGTTAGCATGTGCAGTTTTCCTCGAGATCAGCAACTAGCGCCATCTGTTGGCTGCCAGTAGCGAGCACCGCGTAACTAAAAGGGAATATTTTGATTTTAGGGCGCTAGCACTGAGACCACCCCTCACCAATTTCTCCACTGTCTGTCTGGTGACGCGGATTGCATGGGAAGAGCAACCTGGGACGCAAAAGCCCCCACCGGTGGCAGCACCTGCCATCGCAGGGCCATCGGTTAACCGCTAGCTGCACCACTGCGCCAGGAGTGGTATGAGCACTTCCAGCGATTTATTAATGTAAAACAGAGTGTGACCAGTTCCGCATACCTGAGCATTAACCCATTAGCGCAATCGCGCCCTACCCTTAAGGCGGTGCTTAAGTGCCCCCTCCAGTTTTTACTGCGGCAGCACTAAGCCCCCCCCCCCACCCCCCCCCCCCCAATTCACCGATTTCTCCTATCTTTGTCTAAAGACTGTTTTACCTTGAAAAACCGTGCCTCGAACCAAAATTGAAACCAGAGTGAGAGCGCACCTAATTCCTTGGCCTAACCACGGTAAACCTCCTGTCATTTTTTGATTGAGAGAAAAGGAAGGAGTGCGGCTAGATGATGATGCGCGAAAGTGTTGACACTGGTGACTTAATCTTCCTACGCGCTGTGTGTTCTGACTTTTAAAATTCTTCCTGCTCTCGCACCAATTAGTGTTGACTACCATAGGTAATCAACAGGAGTAAACGTAACATTCTAAATTCTCGCGGTAAAATTTGGTTTTCAGCGCCATGCAACGCATGGTGGCACTCGAGCGAACTAGAAGCATTTGTCCAGATTTTTTGCGCTTGGCTTCCAGAGGTGCTGATGGCCCATTATATAGCTTAGAAGCGGGGCCCCTGAAACCATGAGAGTTAAAGTGTAGCACAGCGTTTTCCAGGTTAAGAAAGCCACTAATGATTTATTTTGGAAAGAAATGAGCCCGTTTCCAACAAATGTGCATTACCGTTTAAAAGCCCGATGCAGCAATCACTACAGAGGCCTCTTCAACAATGTCCGAAAACTGGATTTTGGAGGCTTCCAGATGGCCCTGAGCCCCGAAAAACAAGTAAACGGGTAGTGGTTTGTATATATATATATATATATATATATATATATATATATATATATATATATATATATATATATATATATATATATATATATATATATATATATATATATATATATATATATATATATATATATATATATATCATTGAGGAAGAGGGTATAATAGCATTATAGCGACATAAATCTAGTGCAAACAGCATTTGAAAAACGACTGCGAAGTTCGATTTTTTTTCTCGGTGAAACCAGGAATTCGTGTGACGAAAAAAAGTTGGACCACAACCCTTATTAGTCGGCTTAGCAATCATCATCAGGTTTGCGAATTAAGGAAACGTGCTTTTGTGGAAGAAACTGCAGTTTGTTTCCTAGAAATAGATGAGACGACTGGAACAGTTTTGCAGTTTTGTAACGATGAAACGGTGGCCCTGAGCCCCGAATACTTCCTCCAAACCTTCCTACAACGCTAGCAATAATTTCTGAGCCCTTGATACTTCCTACAAGGAAGTATCAAGAAGTCGACTGTTGAACAACACACTGTACAAACATGAAAAAAGCGAACGCCGACAAACTTCTTTACGATAATCTCGGTACTCGTGGACACCAAGGAAGTGATGAAAGGGTGAACGATAAAAGACAACAAAAGCATAAAACTGAAAGTAATTAGAATCACTAGATGGGTTATTGATTATCAGATAAGCTTTATTTCGTTACAACTCCATTGCTTTCCCTTCATATCTTGGCGTAAGGCTCTTCGTTGACAACAGACTAAAGTTTGAGAAGGACGGGCAAGATCTCAGGATTAAGCTAGGAAATTTCCTTGCCTAAAAAGGTAGCAATGAAAATGTGCTGCTGGTTCTAATGGAAAGGGGGGGAAAACCACGGAAATGAACTGCTAAGCTGGGCTTTGTACCCATAAGTGTTGAAAGACACTGGCTGATTGCAATGCGTTATGCTTGTTATAAATTCGCAACGTGACTCCGCAGCCAGCTTCCAATTTTCCTTTGTATATTTACGTAGAACAGTGCTCTTGTGCTCTTGTACTTGTGCTCTTGTACCTGCGGTTATGCCGGAACAATTGTTAATTTACGTTTTTTTTTTGAAGCTGCGGCAATTTCTTTCTTCGTCATTGTGTGTATTTCTATCCTAAGAAAGAAAACAACTTTTTCATCTCTGAATTTAAAAAATCTGAGAGCAAGAGACAATTCGGTTGCCGGCGATGTTAAGACAGAAGGCGTCACTCGACTGTGTGATTCTCAAAGACGCTAGCGCAAACAAAACAGAGAAAAAGAAGTAACTGCTCCGTTAAAGTTGGCTGCAACGTTGTTGCCACCTTTTCTACTGACTAATAATAATAATAATAATAATAATTGGTTTTGGGGGAAAGGAAATGGCGCAGTATCTGTCTCATATATCGTTGGACACCTGAACCGCGCCGTAAGGGAAGGGATAAAGGAGGGAGTGAAAGAAGAAAGGAAGAAGAGGTGCCGTAGTGGAGGGCTCCGGAATAATTTCGACCACCTGGGGATCTTTAACATGCACTGACATCGCACAGCACACGGGCGTCTTAGCGTTTTTCCTCCATAAAAACGCAGCCGCCGCGATCGGGTTCGAACCCGGGAACTCCGGATCAGTAGTCGAGCGCCCTAACTACTGAGCCACCGCGGCGGGGTTTATACTGACGGACTGAATGGCTTTTTATTTTTGAAAATTTCTTAACGCGAAGCTAAACGGCTCTTCCAATTTTTGTTTAATCGATGCATTCGATTATTCGAGTTGCATGCGTACGAATGTACCATATACGGCAGCTACTTATCTATTATGTAGATTTAATCTGCGCGCCTCATTCCCGCTTCAGGGGCTTAACGAACCCTTTTCTGCGGAAGGTATGAGACTGTGGCCTCTTTCCTCCGCTCCGTCCTTCGCACAAAACTCGTCACACGGCTTGTGCTCTGACGTAAGCCGAGAGGTAACTAAAAAAGGGAAAGATTTTGTTCTACATCGCTTCTCTCACCCCATAGTAAGTTCGGAGTCATGAATGTTTTATAGAGTTAGTTTGGCGTGCCTAGAGGATAGCCTAACCAAAACGAATACCCCAAAAGAGCCACCAGAAAAAAAGGATGACATTTTCATCTTGTTTTCATTTACTGTGCCAGGAATGACCAAAACGTGCTCACAGAGAGTGCCATTTTGTGCCAGTCTCCTAGCTGCATTAGCTCCAGGGCGCATTAGCTTATTGGGCGCGTGTGTGGCATTAGTGAGCCTCTTAAGAAGACATTTCAGTCCCTGTGTAGAGAAACAGGAAGATGGGCACAAAGTAAACACAAAAAGGAACAACAGGCCTTCTTCTGCCTTCATCAAAGAGAGAAAAAAGATAAGATCGGAGAGGAACGCAAAGGTGAAGCTCACAACAAAGATGGGGGAAAGAAATGAAGAAAACGAGTGTAGTTTGGTGTATAGGATTAAGCAAAGGCAGAATCATTGAAGTGTGCATAACTAAGAGCTTCCTTGCTACGGATTAGTATCCTTACAGCAGATAACGACCCTCAGCCGCCTTTGCGTCATGAGACCAGAAAAAGAGTTTCTTCGGTACGGTAACCTGCCCTAGCAACAGTGCTGTTATCGTCACAACAGGAACGCTCCTTGGCGTATCGATTTTTCTTTTATTCTTTGCCTGTTACTAGCCTCCCCTCTCCGCTCCCTTGTTTGCCTTTCTTACGCCATTTCCACAGCCTATATCGCGATCCTATTTCTTTGTTGCCACAGATGTGGCTCACGGAGCGTGGTCCACAACATCGCTCTCTGGGTAACTCGAGTAAATACGGCGCCGGGTAGAACCCGCCCAACACTGCCTGCGGAGTGTACGTTTGTTGTAGTTGTTCTCTGTGCATGGTAGAGCAGTGGTGACGCTGTGGACCGCAACATAAGCAGTCTGAGTACTTCTAACATGTTACGCCACTCAGTCATAAAACTGTTGTCGGCTTGGTTTTCTGAGTCAAAGCAACTCAGGGTCAAAGCAACGTGTCAAAGCCACTCAGGGTATGAGAGACAGCGTAGTGGAGCGCTTCGAATAATTTCAGCCACCTCGGATTTTTTAATGTGCACTTCGCACAGCACACGGGCCTCAAGCATTTCGTCTCCATTGAAACACAAACGCCGCGGCCGGGATCGAGCCCGCGTCTTTCGGGTCAGCTGCCGAGATCACTGAGCCACCTCGGCGGCCTGTTGAATACTTAGTTTAGTCACTTCAAAAGTGCTCGGCGTTCTCAATGAGGACAGCCAGTAACATAGAAAACTATACAAAGGGAAACGTATTTAAATAGGCAAATATTTTAATTTTTTTTTGCGTCGACGTTGTAGCCAAGTACGACCTACTAAAATGAGTAGTGCAGTGGCAATTATACTCAGGTGGCCGGGAATATATAAAGAAAGATTAACCAGTTGGCATATCTCGGTACAGAACAGTTAGCAATAAGAGATAAGAGCGCAGCCAGACGCTTACAGCCTTCTAATTTGTTCCGCCACTGATGTGGCCACAGTTGTTAGACCTTAGGTCGCGGCAACGAACACTTCTTTGTCCATATCTCGCCACCAACGTTTTAGGTTCATTCACCACGATGCAGGTGTCGTCCTTGCGTTCGGACCCTCCAATAATTAGAATTCTGGCTAATCAGCGTGGCGCGCTCTGATGACGTCACGCCTGACGTCACTTATACTGAGCAATCAGCGTGGCACGTTGTCACGGTATCAATTTGTTCCAACACCAAAGATAAAGATACTGCATGAAGGGGAAACATGACCTTAACAGCGTCCGTATAAAAAAAGATTTTTTTTTTTGCTGCCATTCTTGCGGGTTCTGGGGTTCTTTAACGTGCACTGACATCGCACAGTAGTATAATAGTTGAAAAGTGTTTGAGCTGCTTCAATAAATTCATGGCCCATCCCTTATCGTGAGTATGGGCCATTTGTGATGAGGACAAGAACAACAACAACGACAACAGTAGCGAAGGGCTCCGTATTAATTTCGGTAACCTTGGGTTCTGTAACCAGCACTGAAATTCCAGTACCGTGATAGCAGTTCCTGCTTTATGGCGCCATCAAAATGAAGCTGCTGTGTACGGCACGAAATCGATTGAATGGCGCTCAGCAGCTGAGCGCCATAAAATCTAAGAACTATAGACTATGGCGAAGCACCTAGTTTCCTAGTGATTGGTATGCCTCGTTTTACCACAAGCAAATGACGGATCACATGAAAACGTGAAGTGAAGAAATATATCGATTTTTTTTTTGTACTCAGAGATGGCGGTTGCTTACTGTGGCGCAGGTTTAGTGGATGGCCAGGCATTCTAACATATTTTAAAACACTTAGCTCCTCCTAAAATTGAACTCGCCGCGTTCTCCGCTGCTGTCGGGAGCAGACAAAATGATGTGTGCAAAGCCTCGTCTCACTTGCTGCAGTGCTGGCAGCCCTTCCGTATTTCTTCATTAGGCTTAAGTACGGATATAAAATACCAGATGGTTTCGAGCCAAGCAGGAAACTTTGTCTTTTCTGCAAACCGTACAAAAAAGGAAGCCGGTGCGGCATAGTCGTCGATCTCCCTATTACAAGTATCTCAAGCTTAATCGCACCTCGTTTTATATGCTGACACTATGGCTTACTTTTGCACTTAAAAATCTCGCGAAAGCTTACTAAGGCCAACGAAAGCTTTATAAACGGCACTAGAGAGGGTTAATTTCGGCGTGTCATCACTCGCTGAATTCCTTCTGTCAGATTATGGCAGATTCATTAGGAAAACTCATTGACTGAACCTGCTCCTGACCCGATATGTCACTGTCCGCACACAGCAGCTATAGGCCTACGCCGTCCTCGGCAATCGACCGAAGACCAGATTCCACCACAGCAAGTGAGCTCTGTGCTAGACCTTCATTATAACAGCTCGGGAAATAGGTCCGAAGTTTCTGTAAATAGACTATCGACGTCTGGAGGGCTGAATTCTTTATTACCAAACGGGGCGCCTTTCCGGCCAAAGCCCTGCTTCTCCAATAGGAATGCCGAGGCTTAGGTTTCCATGCCTATGTAGCCCGGATTTCAGGTCGCCAAGTTTAGAAAGTCCCCAAACCCTTCCCCCCCCCCCCCCCCCTTCCCTCGGACAGAGCCATTGGCCATTGATCTCGGCAAATTCTTAGCTAAGGTGTCGCAATGCGTCAATACAACGAACCGACGTGAACTCATTTCGCTTTCTTCGTCGGGCCATTCCAGGTTTGGGTCAGTACAAAAGAGCCGTATTTTTTTACGTCGCATAACCTGTGCGGCCCCTAGGTAAAAGAGATAAGTAAACCCATTAAGCGAAAGAAGGTGTGAACACAATAAGATGTACCTTGATGGCGAAATTAAACAAAAGGATATTGATTTTGCTGGTTGCTTCCATCAAATGCAAACGCAATTATTACCGTAGCTACTTTTTACCGTGCTCTCTGGGTAAGGCATATGGAATACGATTACAGCGCAAACTCGATATGTTTGCGGAGCGCAGCAAACACACTGAAATATGGAAAGTGCAGAAGAGCGCTAATGAAGTCGGGTTTTAACAAAGCACTTTGCATCGTTTCACGGTTCCTTTCTCGTGTGGAAGTGCCTGGTCTTGCAGTCGCTGCATATGAACCAAGCAGGGGTTATCAGGTTATCACCAGCAGAGAAGCCTTGAATGCAATATCAGTTTTGCCGCCGGTGAAATTCTTCGCGCCAGTTTATAGTTACTGGTCACCAGTTCGTGAACACTGGAAAGAAGCGGCAATGCGATGCGATTTTCTTTGGCTCCAGAGTGTGTGTGACCTTGTGCGGCCGGCCAAGTTATCATAAAGTTGGCTCTAACTTAACTTTTTTTGAAGCAAGAGTCACAACTATGAAGCGAGCGAAATGGGATGACCAGCGAGAACTTATGTCCCTGTTTTGCCCTCTGCGCTGCTCACAGCCAGGTTGAAGAGAAATCTCAGCCCCCAAAAAGAGAAAATAAAAAAAAACAAGGCTGTTTGTTTGGTCAGCGAGGACAAAAGGTTTCGATGAAGAGTTCCACGCACTGTCTTTTATTTCACATGGAGATATCGGACTCTTCCGAGCATTCACTTTATCTCTTTATATTTCCGGCAGGCACATTTCTTTTTTTTCTTCTTTTGTTCAAGTACTCCGGCTGTGGAGGCGCCTGGTCTCAGCAGTAAATGCGATTTCCATTTGAAAACCCCGAGAACCGCGCCGTGGAGAACGCATGTGTGAATGCCTTTGCAATCTCGTTTCCTCTGCATTTCTCTATCGACGCCTTCCTGCTTTCTCCACCCTTTTCAGGGCGCAAGTGGTGTTGGTTTCTAAGCCACTGCCTGCGGCTAGTTTCGGTATTTCATCTTACATTTTTTGTTTTCTTTCCCAACTAAGTTCTGCACTTTATATACATAGCTTTCTTTGGCGTGCCTTACTTTGTTTTCCTTTTTTGATGTCATGACAGCATCGACTGAGAACTTTCCAAGATATCATTGATACTCGCGGCCTTCAAGCTTCCTCAAAAAATTTATTATTTTTTTTTCTGCCGATCTCAAGCTTTCGTATAGTGTTCATATTTTATTCGCCCGGGGATCCAGGGTCTGAAAGAAAGTTTGCTGGCTGCTTTCTTGTGGTCTTACGACAAGTTTGTTTGCGGCCTCTGCAGTCTCTGAACATTTTAGTGTCTTTTGGAAATATGGCGCTAAGAACTCGTTTCTAGCCGGGATTCTCAACCAGGATTCCAAAGGTCGAGTGCTTTGCGACCGAGGCTCGGTCACCTTTAAAACGAGGAACTAATAAATGCTAGAATGGGTGCAGCACTCTTCCACGACCTTTCGTTTTTAAAGGTCGCCAGTCTTGAGGCCCTGGTTGTAATACAATAACATAGATATGTTCGCTGTTATTTCAATCAAATGAGTTATGTTGAACTTATTAAAAGGGCGCAAACTGAGTGCTGAGTAGAAAGCTAAGGGCAGCTCGAGGACGTGCCGGGCTTTTAAATTAAATAATCAAATCGGCAGGTTAAAGACTTGTAAGAATGCTATTAAACAAAAAAGCCCTTGACTGGATTACGAAAGTAAGCAGAGACGCAAGGAACGCTATACCCAAAACCTTAACTGCAAAGAAACATGCCTCGAAAGTCTTCGCTTCCGGTTGCAAAAAAGAAGAAAAAAAATCTTTCCGAACAGTATACAATTCAGCCAAACAAGCTCTCTGTTAAAAACAATCCTCCTTGAAAACACAGCAGTAAAAAAAATAGCACCAACAAAACATACAAACTTGTCACTTGTAGATGCTTGAGATACATTCCTCACAAGAGAAGGCTTTAAGGAATTTTAAGGGCTGGTAAGTCTCATTATGCTAAAGGTAAAAGAGGTGAAACTCCGCCGTGCGTTCGTCTAAAGGTCGGATATAAGTGCGTCTAATGAAGCACCGAACGAGCAAAAAAGTTCTCGTTTTGTGCAAACCTTATCACGTGCCAAGTTAGGCACTGCCCTTAAGTTCTCTTCGTGAAATGAACCTTACCACAGAGGGCATCTGCTTCCACTATAAGCGCGAATTGTCCAGTTGCTTGCACTGATAAGAAATGGCGCTGCAATATGCAGCTTGCTCAATAATTTATCTATGACAACAATTATATACATTAATTAATTAACATTCTGGCGCTACTGGAATCACATCATTCGCAAAAGAGATAGCCTGGCCGTAACCGGAAATTTCTAGGGTTGCAGCAATATTGGCTATACTTGTGTAGCTTCCTATGCCCTAACGCTGTTGAGTAAAGCGACAGCACCTCTGGTCAGAGGCGTCTTATCGTTTGCACACTAATGCACTCCTTCGTCGTGGGTGCGATGTAATGTTCGAAGGGGATAATGGCAATGCCACCTTTAATATTTATCGCCTTCATACACACCAGATATGCTAGCAAATGTCTAAAGGCTCCAAAGAAAAACATGGAGAGCACTGTGAGCTTATAAAAAAAAAATCACAGAGGTTTCTTCAAATTTTTTCTGCAACTGACAAGGGATAAGTAAGTACGGCGGACGAATTTCCAGAAGTAGCATTTGTTCCAGCTTCGAACATAATGTCCCCAAAAACGTTGATTTGCGCAATGAGCTGTGCACATACCTTTAGTGTAAAGAAAAGTAGATACAGAAAGGTGAATTTTTTTTTCAGGTCCCTTTTTATCTAGACCGCAGGCAAAAATAATACCTGGAATAGGACAAGCTCTAGGGCTAGTTAGTATTGCATGACTTTTTTTCAGCACGTAGCAATACGAGGACGAAACCCGGATAAGCGCAATCACGCATGAGCGCTGAATTTCAATATTTTTTCAGAGTCGCCCTACCACACCATCAATAGCCGCAAAAAATACTCACCATGGGTGCAGAAGATGTTGAAACACGGTAAAAATTACTAGCATGAGAAAAAAATAGAACAAATATTGCAGACACCAAGCCATGCCCAAGAATCTTTATCAAACAGAAAGAAGAACTCGATGAATGGTGGTTATCAAGGTAGCGTAAGCGTGTACAAAAGGACGAACAGCAAACACAGTTACAAAGTTTAACAAGGCTTTAACAAGCTTTTAATGCAATAGCGTTTAGGCGGTCTTCATACAGTTGCTGGTTTCTCTGTAACAAAATTACGCGATTAGCCGAGAGGCACGTGACCTTGTGACGTCATCACAACGTGTCTATCATCGCCGGTGGCTACCTGGCGTCCGGATTGTGAGCAACCTGCCTACAATGGCAGGTGGGCATCGCTTAATTTGTAACTCGACCCTAAAATTCCAAAGGACCCCCTAAATTTTAAATGTAGACCCACCACAAAAAAGCGGTGAAGTTGGATTAGTTGGCCGGATTAGTTAATCCCTTATAACAGTCTTACGGAAAGTACTGGAACATACTAGGAGACGATGACTCATGCATACCACATAAAGGTGGTCGAATCCGGAGTTTTGGCGGGAAGATCACAAGAGAAACATCAGATGTACACTCGGGGACAGAAGTCTCTGGACCACGTGTTCCTAAAACGAAGCAGATAGCTGTTAGCAGGTGGCTGGAGACCGCACTTGTGGAGGTGAAAGTCAAAGTTTTGTTCTTTCATCTCCACAAGTGCGGTCTCTAGCTGCCGCCTAGTAGTAAAGCTATAGGCTTCGTTTGAGGAACTTGTGGTCCAGAGACTTTTGCGCCCGACTGTACATTATAGGTGTCATGCAGGTAACCGAAGGCTACTGCATTTTGTAAAGGAATGATTTAATTAAGAAACCCTCAAAGTTTTCTTTTTTTTTCCTACGAGAATGAATGGCAGCAACTTGTTGAAAGCCAACAGTGACAAAAAACAGAAGGAAAAAATCCTCACGTGATGGGCACGTGGGATCTGTAGGTAGTTGGAATAAGGAAAAAAAAAGAAAAAAAAGATGCGTTGGGAAGGATCTAACGCATGAATGACAAAACAAAGCGCGTGATAATTAAACAAATTGTGAATCAAAAGGCCATTTGCCTCGTCATAATATTTGGCATTTATTTTCGACAACCATTGCCTCTTCGAACATAAGGGAGCGTTGTTCTTCACTGACATAGATGCGGATGTGAGATGCCAAGTTCGAGATAGATGACCCTGATAAATCTTTGCTTTGGTTCCATTAGTCTTTCGTCGATACAACGGCCCGTTTGTGCCGCCCCGATGTGCATCTTGCTGCAAGATAGAGGCACGCAGCTTTATCTCCTTGAGGGGTCGCTACAGCGGGGTAGAACAGACTGCACATTCCGCGTATGCGACTAAGGGTTTTTTGTGCCGCGTGGCACAACGTGGTACTACAGGGTCATCTCTCAGAAATTTGACAGCTTGTTGTAAAAACTGTCGCGGTGAAGAGGTGAAAAGCACTGCTCCCTTACGTTCGAAGAGACAACAGCTTTTGAAAAAAAAAAGCTCACAAGCAAAGTAGTTCAAGCCAAAAAGATTTTGAAGGTTGAAGGTAAATGCGTCATCACGCCCCTTGTTTCCATTTGGAATAAAGGAAAACAGATCTTTATCTTATATTTGGGTTTACCTTGGTTTCGCTTGAAAGTTCTATAAGGGTCAGGGTTCGGGCTAGTGGGTAATCAGCATGAAGATTCATAGCGCACAGAATACACGGAACACAACACAAGCGCTTCCGTGTATTCTGTGCGCTATGAATCCTCATGCTGAAAGTTCTACTTGCCGCTATTTTCCTTATTTTAGTCTGCCCAAACTTCTTTTCATCTTTTTAGTCCCCACACCTTTGTCGGCTTTCTGATTTTATCAATCTTGTGTTTTATCTCGCAGCCGTTTTTATCGTTGTCTTTCATTTTTCAAATATTTTTAAATTACTTAATCACATTGCTTTCTCTTTTGTGTATACTATCACCTCCAACGCATCTTCATGCGTTCGTTTCACCCTCGTGTTCCAACTAACGATTTTATGTATTCACGAAGCTTGAAATTTTTGCTGTTAACTTTACGCTGCTGTTGGCTTTGCACATGTTGCTCCTATTTATTCTCGTAGAGAAAGAGAGAGAGAAGGAAACAAAAAGTCCTGTTCAAACTTTGTAGTCGGGTTAGCTGCTGGCCTTTTGCACAAGGTACCTGCTATCTTGATGACCACCGTTTCACAATTTCTTGCACCTTTTTATTAATCATAAGTGGGCTTGGCTTGCTTGTACTGGTATAGGATACTGGAACAATCTTTTGTTCTACTTGTTTTTATTTGTCCGCTTTTGCTTGTACCACTCCATTTCGGCCTGTTTCTAGAATTTATTCCGACAAAAAAAACGCAAAAAACTCCTGAGAAAATTGGACGGTAATACGTGTACAGCTAAGGTATTTAAGAGCGTTGACTCACAGTGACAGAAAAGGACTAAGAAACTAACCAGTAAGTGCGCAGGAAACAAGGCCGGGAATGAAAAAAATATAAACGACAGGCAAAAAACTTAGAATGTAGAAGCCGGATTAATTGAATGAAAAAGAAAGTAGACTGTAATTAGAAACGACCCATCAGGCAGGAATCGTTCTATGATAATTCAAGACACGACCTAATCTATGAAGCTAGATTAGGTTGCCTCGGAACGCGAAGTTAAGGAAAGAAATTTAACGAAGAGGGTGACACATGGGCAGTGATTGGTTAATCGGAAACAACAATCGAGCATCTTATACCAGAACTTGGCGGTATGCATCCGGATGTCGATGTAGGCATTGTCACTCTCCCTGAGACCCTAGGATTTAGAGACGAGAAAAATCATGCGAATGAATCGGTGGTAGAAGTTAGCAAAAAGCGATCGGAAGATTGGTGGCTCGAAAGCAGGGAGTTGACATAAGCTTACAGATGCAGGATTAAAATTGTACTTGAAGAAAAAGGCGAATTTATATACCAATTTATTACGCCGATAACACCGTTAAATAATTATAAATAAAGAAAAGCGGAGCATGGTGGCAACAGCCGTGACACCGGTTTCAAATGGGACGCTCGTATCTTCCATCCATCCATTCGATTCAGTGGTTCGACTACTTTTCTAAATAACATTGAAACTCAGCTCCCGAGTGTCATCGTGTTCCTTCGCGTCATGTCCTCGTGTTGCTACGCGGTACTAAAAAAAAACCGCTGTAATATCTTGGTAATATCTTGGCACTTGCGATAAAGGAGCATTCTAGCCTCCCACGCTTTAAGCTAGTTCGTGTGAGATGAGGCAAAGGCGGTGTTCTGAGTTTTCGAATACTTTTTGGCACCTAAAAGCAAGATATATTGGTTCTTACTACGCTGTGCAAAATAGAACGAGTGTCTGGAAATATTCTTTAGGTAAAACCAGATATCGAAAAAAAGCTTTCAGCTCGTCTCGTTCCCGCAAAGCGCGGTAACTTACATGGGGAGTGTAAGACCAGCGCTCGTCGCTCTCTGCCATGTGGTCTCGACCGGAAAAGTTGGCCGGAACAAAATACTATCTGGACTATCTGGAAAAAACGGAGAGTACTATAAAGTTCCCTTCCCACCTCTCGAAAAAAGAAAGAGAAAAACACAAAAGTAAACATTTTACGAAGTTGGCGTTTTGATTATAGTTCAGTTTTAGCCTGACTACTGTGTGAAAATTCGAGATATTGCTTTTCACACTGGCCATGTTGGAAGGAGCAAACAGGACGCGTTACCAGATGGTGCATTGGAAGCAGGAGGGAAAAAAGAAGGAGGCTTTTCTTTTCTTGATATTATTTTCCATTGCCTGGCAGTCACAAGTAACACAAGAGAAAAACGACATGAGGGTGTCCCCCTTTTTGAGACTGGTTAGCAACAGAAGTTTGGCCCTGGGCGCCCTATTTAATCAGGCCAGCGATTCTGGCACAGGAAAGGCAGAAATCTTCGCGGCATAAACACATATTATTATTCTGTATTTACCTTTGAAGTGGGGTTCTCAGTTTTGTGAAGATGTAGGCAGTAATTATTATATTAGCATGCGAAGCAGCAATTTTTTACCCTGGTTCTGAGCGCGCGCGCGCGCACGCACTACAAAGAAAGAGAACCGTTCTGAAAGAATCATATATTTTGTGAAATTGCGCGATTTCCGGAAAGTTTGATTGCCGCCGCGGTGGCTCAGGGGTTATTGCGCTCGGCTACTTATCCGGATTTCCCGGGTTGAAACCCGACCGCAGCGGCTGCGTTTTTATGGAGGAAAAACGCTAAGGCGCCCGTGTGCTGTGCGATGTCAGTGCATGTTAAAGATCCCAAGGTGGTCGAAATTATTCCGGAGCCCTCCACTACAGGCACCTCTTTCTTCCGTTGTTCTTTCACTCCCTCCTTTAGCCCTTACCTTACGGCGCGGTTCAGGTGTCCAACGATATATGAGACAGATACTGAGCCATTTCCTTTCCCCCCAAACCGGTTATTGTTATTATTTGATTGCCGACAGAAAACGAGGAAGAAAACAAGTTTTTATGAAAATAATTGGAAAATTGAAAAAAAAGATACTTGAAACAAGAATACGCATACCAGTTATTGTTATTATTTGATTGCCGACAGAAAACGAGGAAGAAAACAAGTTTTTATGAAAATAATTGGAAAATTGAAAAAAAAGATACTTGAAACAAGAATACGCATACGATTTAGTTCAGAGAAGCCTGGTGTTTAACAATGAACCGATACTTTGAAGAGTTCTTGTTCGCATACAATTAATATTGCTTGGAGCTTCCGCTTCTCAAAGAGTGCCGATTGTTGGCGTGCGATATTTTTGGGGGTATAAGCTTGTCTGCACTCAAGCCAGAGTGAGGCAAGGAGTGGACATGCGTTGAACATTGCAAATTGTGAGAAGTGCTCAAAGGACGTTATTCCATCTGCTATATCTCATTAGAAGACGACGTTACAAGAATTTCGTCTGGTGACAGTTAGTCCAGGTGGCAACCCAATGAAGGTGTGAGATACGAGAGTAGGCTGTTAAAGCTAACAGGGCACCAAAGTTAAAAAAGGAAGCTGACAAAAAAGCCGATCAGTGATCTTCCATTGAAACGCCTGAAGAGCGAATTGCGCCAGAGAGTCCAACAAGTTCGATGAGGCGCTGCCGCAACACCAGCTGTACCAGCACTGTACCAGCTGGAACCGTTCAAGATTTGTAGTACCGCATTCATCCCGCCGTCTAGGATCCAGCGAGCTGGAGGGCTCCTGTCGCTTGAATAGGACAGGCTGCTCAGGCAAGCAGAAAATTGAACCCTGCTCTTTAGGTTTCTTCGTTGACGGGCGACCTGCAGCTGAACCAGCATGCACGGCATCAGAGTGATACACTTAAGTCGTGGCTACGTCGGTACTAATGCTCTACACTGCAGTACAAATTGATGATAATAGGCAAACAGGATAAAATACATCATATCTGTGGCGATTTCAAAAGTCGTTGGAGAGATTAGCAGTGAGATTGAATTTGCCATACAGACGTATACAGTGCGAGCAACTAGAAAGCTTCATACGAGTGATCATAAGCCGTGTTATCCATGATCATCATCTGCCTAACTGCGCCCAGTGCAGGACAAAGACCTCTCCCCTTGACCTGCAATTAATTCTGCATGACCTGTGCCACCGGCAGCCAACTTACCTTCGCCATCTTCCTGATCTAATCCATGGGCCTAACTTTCTGCCGTCCCCTGTTACGTTTGCCTTATCTTGGAATCCGGTAGGTTATCCTTGACAACCGTAGGTTATCTTGCCTTTGCATTATGCACCTTTTCAAATTCACCCTTCTGGGCGTAGCTGTATCGTCACTGTGAAGTGAGGATACTCGACGAGGCTTAGCGATAATCGACGATAATCGACGAGGCTTATCGAGCATGCGTGCTACAGTCCAGAATACACGAAATGTGTATATGCTCTGCTCATGTTCATATCTTCCTCTTATTCCATGACGTTGCTCCCTGTCAGAACACTGGGTTGCAGCGCACACTCCCCTCACTTCCGTTCGCCTGAAGTAATGACGCTGCAATGAGTTAAGTGGAAATATGCGGTCGTATTCATCCATTTTCAAAACTTTATGGAACGCAACATTGGTGACAAAATTTAATTTCGTCAGTCTTTCCATGCATCCGGGTATAAATATGTGTGACTTAATTGTGATTTTATTAACTGAACTTTGCCTGTGCCAAAAAAAAAAGTTTTTTTTTTCGACAGGGTTTACCGAACATGCACCGAAATGACTCTCGCGTAGCGCATCTTCACTCTTGGTTGCAGGAAAGAGTTCTGTGATGGAATCACTCCTTTATTTTCTATAAACTTTGTCATTTAGTGGCAAAAAATGTTTTCAGAAATGAAACATAGGTGTCGTAAAGTTTGCTGGCACAAAAAGAACTTCGAGAATTTTTTAGGAAAGAAATTATTAATGGGTAAATAAGCAGTGAGGAGTGAAAAGCAGCAGTTTTTAAAAGCACATTTAAAAATTTTCATCTCTTGTAGCTGCCTTCTGAAAAGGAAGAGAACCGTGCAAAGTTTCTTGCACCTTATTGGCTACAGTTCGGTTAGAACGGAAAGCACAATGCCTAATACGATAGCACAGCCACCCGGTACTTGGCGCCGCAGTCGTTAATGCTGCTCTACGAACTTAAAGGTAAGCATGATGCCATGACTAAGCCTCAGGTTATTCAGGGACTTAACTATAAGACTAAATGAAGTGTACTTGTCTTTTTCTTGACAGAGACATCAATAAGGCTTTCAAAGTTTACAGAAAGAATTTTTCATTAACTGTGTTAACGGCAAAATACAATGCCCGATTTTTCAAACATTGCATGCCAGCAAAAAAAAAAACAAGAAAAAAAACTGATTCCGTTTTTTCAAAGTTCTGTTTTTTCTGAGCCCTCCCATCACTGCTACGGGCTACGAAACACGATGTCAGCATATTTATTCAATGAGGCCGATGACGTACATTTAGGAAAATTATATGTCGCTACTGATGACAACAACGAACAATACAAATCCACATCTCGGTAGATAAGAGGGGACAGAGCTACGTGTGAGGCGGAGGATGAGGCATGGGCTCCGAGATCGGGCGTCAAGGCAGGGTTTGCTAAACCTTCTTAGGCCCTGCCGCGTTGCCCATTCGTGGAGGCCATGTTTGAGCATTATAAGCGCTGCCACACGAATGAGCCGTGTAGACCTCGCTCCAGTTATTCGAGAACTATCCGAAAACTTGAGAATATATTTGATTCGTTTCGAACAGTTTGAACACTCATTATTTCATTCGTTTCGAACAATTTGAACACTCACTATTTGATCCGTTCGACGAATCAAATGCGATTGCATTCGGTTCTCTATTCTAAAATTTCGAACATTCGCACACCTTTAAAAACGCCTCGACAAGTGGCTCATATGCTGAAGAGCTGCCGTGGTGTGAAGTGTTTTGAACTGATACACCCCATGAATTTGGTTTTATTCGGCCTGTGATGACCATATTATTAGAGTGACTTGGCGGCATCCAGCGGATAACGAAACACGAAATTGGCCCATAAAAATGCTGAATTTTAATCTGAAGGATAAAACCAGTCTCGCTTACTGGGGGTATACATACATCTTTATTTTATTTCTAACTGCTTCCTGCCTGCGCAATTTCAGCCGACTACCATTTCAAGTTGTAGAGCTTGGGAAGCTGTGCGTATTTCAAAAGCTTTTGAGTTCGCTCATTCTGCACAAGACTTACAATAACGCCTTGAATATAGATTAAAACTTTTGGGCTCTCTGCGCCGGCTCTCCACGAGTGGAAGCTGGAGTGGTTCTTTGGAAATAATGCCAGTCTCCGTGGGGATTGTGCTACGCGGGAACTTTATCCCACATTCGTCTCTCCCCTTACTTTCATGCTGCGGGAAAGAAGCTTTGAAGGGAGAGATTAGATAAAATAATATATCAAAATTTCTGAGCAGACTTTGGAAAGAAGCAAACTTCCCGAGATTTGAGATGCAGATTACTTTTCTTAGTCTTTTTATTCGCATTTCATGTACCACTACCCTCCTTTTGCTTAGTTTACTGCTTTTCATGAAATATGTCTGGGCCCTTTCCAGACAGGAGGGCATAATATATTCGTTAAGCAAGAGGTGCGAGAGGAAGGTGACTGCATTTTTTTTTACGGCGAAAATATTGTGAAACTGAAGAAAGTTTGTAGACTTGCTGAACTGTTTTCTTGAGTTGTTCGTTAGTATAAAATGTTTACCACTGCAACATGCAAAAAATAAAACTGAAGGAAGCGCAAATCTTTCTTCTGGAAGGAGGCGCAAATCTTTCTCCTGGACTGAATGAAAAGTTAAGTGAGCTGAAGAGCTGCGTCCCGCCCAATGGCGTTGAGCATAACTGTTTAGATATGACGCTTTAATTGCCGCTGTGTGGAGGTCATGTAGGCAACAAATGTTCCACGAAGTGTTTCATAATAAACAATGTTTGTTCGACAAATATATCAGAAAGTTTCGCGTAATGGCTCCGGTTTTTGTGAATTCAGATCATGCAGATGCCTCTCAGAGGTAGATTGCATTTCTGTTGAGTGCTTGGGACAAGACACATCTGTCTGTGTCATTTCGTTGCGCACATTCTTCTGTATCACGGCGTTGAAACAACAGCGCCTGTCGAACAGGAAGTCTGGAAAGGAGGACCACTTGACCTTCTCTAGAAAAGAGAATATTTTCACTTATGGCATGACGTCATTTAGTGGGGACAGGCGCAAATGTCTCTTCGCAGTTTAGAGTGGTAGGGTTCACAATGCGCAAGACCTGCGAAGATAAAATATCGTTAGGTGCCGCAAAGCTTCGCAAACCTGCATTCTGGAAACACTCCCTTCTGTCGATCAGGTGTAAAGTCCGGAGAACGGCTGTAAATTTATGAGTGAATTTTTTGCTGTGATGTTTTTTTTTTTTGCTGAAAAAGGTCATATACAATGTGGCATGCTCCGACGAATCTAAGTTGACATTTTCTACGCAGCGGCCTGTTTGAAAAGCAAGAGGGTTTCGATTAATAGTTTTCTCCTCTTTTAAAAGCGAAGGCTTTTACTACTCCCGTCTGTAGCTTCTTCGTCATTTGTACCGTGTGCGCGAGTTTGACATTGAACCGAGGAGAAGCCATGTGACCGCCATGACGTCCCTCAGCCGCCGTCGCCGCCGCTGCCGTAACCGAGCGCTCGCCTCTGCCCAGTCCCAGGACAACCATGACGTCACTCTCAACCAGAGATAAGCCGGAGCCATGCGCTCGATCTGTCTAGATAGCCTTCGCTGCCTTTCAGCCGGTGCCAAAGGATTGCAACAGCTCTGGACAATTTAACGGCAGCAGTTGTCATGGGTGCTCAAGGCGAGACGCAACTAAGTCTAGCCAAGTTAAATTTCAAGCTTTCGCTATGGTTACTTAGGTTTAGCCGGGCTAAACCTTGGCCTAATTTTTTTTCCGCAGCGAAAGAAGTGCACCCGGTCAGCAGACGCTTCTGCAGTACCGCTGAAAAGTTTACAAAATGTAGGTGCATGCGAAAAAGAAAATTACCTCTTCATGATGTCTATTCTCAAAAATTACTTCTAGTCGCTCACGCAAACCGGTTCATTCAAAAGTACATAAGTATAAGCGGACATATTTGCTCCATGTGCTGGAACGAATGACTGCTCGCCTGGTAGTGAGGCAAAGCACAAGTGTTCATTTTTTTTTCATGCCTCTGCATCTCTTAAAATTTGTCAAGGACTACCTATAAAGAAAAAGGTAAGTTTCCGGTCATGTATTCCTCTGCGCTGCGGAGGACGCGGCTAGAGAAGATGTACACATACGGTAATTGGGACGCGTAGACGCTAAGTTTAAATCTCGGGGGTACCGGGATGGTTACTAAGTTCTTCCTACTGAAGCGATGAATGCGCTCCAGGCTTGGCTGTCGCTCCACTAGTTACGAGTAATGACGGACGATAAAGGGCAAGACAGGGGTCCTTCACTAGCATCAATTTTCTGAATTGGGTCAGCGAAGAGATGCAACAGCAGCCTCTTAACTGCCAACCAGGTCACCTTTGAAAGCCAGACGCATAGCACTGTGACTAGGCCGACAGTTTTGATCCATTGAAGTCAAGGATGCCGCTTTTCGGATTCGGCGGGGCGGGCTCTACACGAAAAAAAAGAAAAACAAAAAGTAAGTGGAAAAGATAGAAAAGAGCGTAAACGTAACGAATATAGGGAGAGAGTAAGCGAGATCATCTCTCATCATATTCATCTAATTTAGCGCGAAACGACAGGGCAACAGAAAAAAAAAACGGAACAATCAAACAACATTCGCCGCAGTTCTGCGAAAGCAGTTACATTGACCTCCGATGATCAGTTTGAGGCTCTTACTCTAATGAATTATTTTACTCTAAGCCGAGGCTTCACACACGCGACAAAATTTTTTCTGAGCTGTGATGGTGGACGGAGGTCCGCCGAGGGTGTCGTTGACTGGGTGGGCAGCACCTTAGCTAAGGGGGTGATGTAGAGAGGTGGCTGGTGGGCGGTGCTTCTGGAGGGCCACTGGCTTTCCCACTATGTCTTTGAAATTTATTTCATTGTTGTGTTTTTGCCTTCTGCGTGGCCTTCTAGTTAGTGGAGACCGTGTAGAAGATAGGAGTAGGTGGGTTGATGGTGGATGGTGCTTCTAATTTATTGATGGTAGAAGTACACCGCCTATGCCGCTTATCCGGACAAAATGTAATCAAGTTTATAGAAAAAATCTAGTGCTCTAGGCGAGTGAAAGCAACCGAATGCTGCTGAGAGAGAGAGTGAGAAACGTTTAATGCATAGAATGTTTGTGTGGGCCCTCATTCCAGGAGCCCATTGGCTTTTGCCGCCGCTCTTGCCCAATTGAGAATCGTGTGGTCTAGTCTGCACCATTTTTCTGATCCTGCGAAGCTAATTAGCAATAAAAACAACAAAAGCCCCGAAAAAAAACCCCCGCCTGCTGGTACGCAGTTTCCGGCGCATATAACGCGAGCACAGCAAGCGCAAAGCCGCGTCGGGGGCATAGCTTCGAAGACAAGCGGATTTTGTTCTGAGAGGGCGCTTCTTGGGTCGTTGTGAAAATAGCACCGCTATCACATTGTAGTTTTTATATTTAGCGGGCTTTCTTTTTAAAGACCGAAACGGTAAAAAGACCAGCATAAATGCAACTTGCTGTAAATATTTCAGCCTGCTGTTTTTCAACACGACGTACAACTTCCGAATTGACACTTTGTGTCGAAACTAATATCTCTAGAATTCTCTAATTATTGTCTACTAATGAACAAACTTCGCGGAACAAAAAAAAATGCTTTCGACTATGTCACATGGGTCTGAACAGCTTTTATTCGGTTTCGCTTGCCTAAGATGCCCCGTCTTTCTTAAAATGCTGCATTTAACTGGGACACCCGGTATATACCAACAAGTCTGCGCAGGTGCAACCTGTCATTTGACACCTAACTAAAAAGGGAAGGCACTGTCGCTGCATGCGCATTTATCGGAAAAGTAAAACGAGCACTTGGCTTCGGAAAGCGGCAACTATGCTGCAACATTTAGGTAATGGGGATCTGTAGATATGTGAAAACACTAAAGGTATGATGAGAGGATAGAAGACAGCTAAAAATAAAAGCCACTGTTGTAAATGAACAGTACAACAAATTTCATAAAATCTGACCTCGGTCTTCAATCCCACCTCGTTTCATAGCCGAGAACTCTCGTTTAGTCTCCCGAGATTAATTTGAACATTCACCTTTTTTAAATACAAAAAGAGCAGTCCCGGCTGAACGAACATTTTTCAGGAGACCTGTTTGTTTAATCGGCATGGCTATGAACGTCAGTCTCAAACTGTTCCTACTCCAATGATGCGAGAAAAAAAAAGCCGAGGCAAAATATAAACATACGGCACAAAGAAAGCTCTCCCTGTGCCATGGGAATTTAGCACTGCTCCCCGTACAGTTCCATTCTCAGGGCATTTCTCGTGTTGCACATTTTCATAGCTGTTTTCGGTTACCCACGCTACAAAGAGTCTTCCCGCTGCTTAATAATATTGAAGTTCTTTTCCTGGTCCACGACCTTTAAAAAGTGAATAAATAAAGGCACTGTCCGTCAAGAGGGATTATGAGCAAGTGACTAACGGAACATACATTTCATCCAGAAACGTTGGGTGTGGTCTCAAAAGTTATAAAGAAGAGAGAGAAAGTTTGGAGTTATCCTGCCGACTCTTGCATATTGTTGTCCTTCCTGATGTTGTTTTTGTCCTCAAGAAGATAATGCCCCAACCAACGTCTTCCATCTTCATCGCCCTATTTGAAGCTACCCCGAAGAAACAAAGAGGAGTCCTTGAGAAAGCTCCGAAGTAGAAAATGACATTTCCATTTGCAAATCCTTGACCTTGTCCCGGGAGGAAAGATTTCATGGGACTGCACTCCAACACCTTCGTATTCAGGATCTTACTTTTTTTTTCTGCTTTCCTTGGATTTCGCACCCTCCTTCAAGCATGCCCATTCGGTGTGGTTTTTACTTCTTTCGGGGCAACATTTAGATTGCCTCCTCGAGGTTTATTTTTTATTTTATGTATTCGCTGTTTGTTTTCTCGCTGTCACGGGCACGTAGCACATGCTTATTGCTTGACCTGTTCCTGCATTCCCTCCTTGGTTTATTTCTTTTTTACCTATTGCTGCAGTGTTTATGGCTTTGAACGCTGAAATTCGATCTGCCCGCATGCATACTTATTTTCTCTTTTTCACGCGTTTTTTCCTGCTTTCCCGTGGTTCGCCTTTTCACAACGATTGTACAAAAGCTTCATCAATGAAAAAAATCCGGGGTTGGGGTCTGGCATAAATTCGTTGAATCTAGTGTTATTGCATCCCCCACAGATAATGCAGTTAATTGCCCATATTGTATTTTCTCTTTCATGTTGTGCTGTAACCAACGAGGGAATTTGCTTTGCGTTTGTCGTATTCTTCTCGTGTGCCGTGATGCTGCTTCTGTACTGTAGTGCAGAGGACTAATGCCTCCCTCAGGTATTCTGCGAGTCTGTTGCCCCTGTACAAGTTTCCTCTTAGAAACCAAAGAACTAAAGTCTACTGGACTTTAATATGAGCAAGGCCAGCCTTTTGGCACGAATACAGTCTTGTTAAAACCAAGCCTCTCGCCATGCTGAACTGCTAACTACTCCAGTCGGCGCGCAAGCTCACGAGAAACGCAACTACTATCCTGGCTGTTGCACGCGAGCCGGAATGCCTGCTTTTTTAAATACTTTTCTTTCTACTCTCGGGGCCATAGAACGTTGCTTACAGGAATCACGTAAAATCTAGGGTGGCTGGCTGCATAGCAAGGAAACCTGGCATTCCAGCCGCCGGGAATGAACGGGGTTCAGCTTAATTAAACCTGGGAGCAGGCTGCACGGGGCACAGCTATGAAGTTGGGATTACGACACTGTAAGATCCAGTGGCGTGTCGTTGTCATCTAACAAGCGAACTTTCGACTGGGAGCCAAGCGCTCAGTGAAACATTCACATAGAAAGTTTTACGATCCCGTTTAGAATATAAAATGAGAGTTTAAATGAGCTAGACGGCAAAAGTGCCCAGCAATTTTAAGCAGCGCACCGTCAGCTGCATGCGCCCCTTCACGTTAGCGCAAATACCGAGCCCCGCTTCACTGCTCTGCACATGGGGGACTGACGCCATGGTTGCTATGGTTTTTGCTTTCAGCTCTGCACTTGAAGTTTCGTCTCATGCGCTGAAGTGGTGACACACGTGTGCTGTCTAATTGCAAATACACGTGCCCTGTGCTAACGCTTAGCTAAAGGCTGGAGAAGGCTGGGAGCGGTGCATCATTAACATTACGGCGACTATGAAGCCTGTGACTTGCACCAATATGCATATTGCTTGTGAAAGGCTCACGTACCGTTCTCTTACTTTTTCATTGTTTTCCTTTATTGGCCGTAAAAAGTCGTTAACTTGAACCTTGTGCAACGGGAAATGGTTCTCAAAGAAGTTTTTCCCCGGAAGCTGTGGGTCTATAGCCCTTTTAATGGCAACGTGGAGAACCTGCCGTTTGCCATGAGACGTTTAATAGCTTAGTCTTTGAGATATGCTCTGCTTAGGTATGACATGTACCGTTTCTCTAACTGCTCTGTTATATAAAAAACTGGAATAAATTGAATTCTTAAAAATATGGATAAAAGTGTTATTTATTCAACACACAATTCACAAAGTATATTCCCCTCCTCTGGTTCACTCTGTAAAATATCTAGGCATATATGCATAGAAGGCGATTTTTCATGGAACGCACACGTGGCTTACCTGAACAAGAAGCTTAGAGGCGTGGTATGCTTGCACAGGCATGCGCTGAAGACATACCTGCCGTTTGCCATGAGACGTTTAATAGCTTAGTCTTTGGGATATGCTCTGCTTAGGTATGACATGTACCGTTTCTCTAACTGCTCTGTTATATAAAAAACTGGAATAAATTGAATTCTTAAAAATATGGATAAAAGTGTTATTTATTCAACACACAATTCACAAAGTATATTCCCCTCCTCTGGTTCCCTCTGTAAAATATCTAGGCATATATGCATAGAAGGCGATTTTTCATGGAACGCACACGTGGCTTACCTGAACAAGAAGCTTAGAGGCGTGGTATGCTTGCACAGGTATGCGCTGAAGACATACCTGCCGTTTGCCATGAGACGTTTAATAGCTTAGTCTTTGGGATATGCTCTGCTTAGGTATGACATGTACCGTTTCTCTAACTGCTCTGTTATATAAAAAACTGGAATAAATTGAATTCTTAAAAATATGGATAAAAGTGTTATTTATTCAACACACAATTCACAAAGTATATTCCCCTCCTCTGGTTCCCTCTGTAAAATATCTAGGCATATATGCATAGAAGGCGATTTTTCATGGAACGCACACGTGGCTTACCTGAACAAGAAGCTTAGAGGCGTGGTATGCTTGCACAGGTATGCGCTGAAGACATACCTGCCGTTTGCCATGAGACGTTTAATAGCTTAGTCTTTGGGATATGCTCTGCTTAGGTATGACATGTACCGTTTCTCTAACTGCTCTGTTATATAAAAAACTGGAATAAATTGAATTCTTAAAAATATGGATAAAAGTGTTATTTATTCAACACACAATTCACAAAGTATATTCCCCTCCTCTGGTTCCCTCTGTAAAATATCTAGGCATATATGCATAGAAGGCGATTTTTCATGGAACGCACACGTGGCTTACCTGAACAAGAAGCTTAGAGGCGTGGTATGCTTGCACAGGTATGCGCTGAAGACATACCTGCCGTTTGCCATTAGACGTTTAATAGCTTAGTCTTTGGGATATGCTCTGCTTTGGTATGACATGTACTGTTTCTTGAACTGTTCTGTTATATGAAAAACTAGGATAAATTGAATTCTTAAAAACATGGCGAAAAGTGTTATATATTCAACACACAACAATTTCCCAAGTATATTCTTCTCCTCTGGTTTGCCTTCCTTTGGCATCCTGTTCAAAAAAATTACTGTACTGCGGTATTTCTGGAAATGTGATTGCAAATTGGAAAATGTTAAAACTGTTCCATTGCGAAAAATTTCTCGCTGTGTCGTCCGTAGAGTGAGAACCCATTATGTTGCATCCAGAAGATGATGCTATGCACCATATGTATTAAATGAGCTGTCAGATTTACCTTTTGTCTTAACATGTCCCACATTCTTGGACAAAAATTTTGAATATTGGAGAACTGTTACGTATTCATATGGAAATACAGAAGATAATGATGCATTCTTCTGATGTGTAACAATATCTTTCTTTTGCAGTGTTTCCGTCGCTCGCATCGAGCAGTTAAGGCTGCCATAGAAAACCAATAGGCAGCGCTTTTGATGATAACAAAAACTTTAATAGCAAAAAAAAAATGCAAGCCCGCCGACAGAAAATCTGCGGATATAATGATTGTCATAGCGGAACCATACAGTATATAAAAAAATATGCCGTCACAGTCTGGAAGACGTTCAAGTAACGAGCGTTAGCTGTTTGGTAGCGCAACCTATCGTCCATGCGCTGTATTACCACGTGATTAGTCTACTTTTCCATACCTCACCGCCAGCGGGCACATACAACCTCGTGAGCTGCCGAATGCTGACGTCACGGCCGCCATGTTAAGCCTAACCATAACTAAATATTAACCTAATTAGTCAGTATTGGTGTCTAACATGTTCTGCTCATCGAGCCCGTTACGAATATGATCTGAGACCATGACATCATCGGTTAAGTATAAGCAATTAAAATTATGCCTAACCATAACTAAACATTAACTTCATTAGTTAATATTGGTGTATAACATGTTCTATTCCTCGAGCCCGTTACGAATATGACCTTAGTTAGGTGACTCGCCGATTAATTATTTATAATAAATTAACTTTAAGCCTAACCATAACTAAATATTAACTTGATTAGTTAATATTGGTGTCTAGCGGGGTGTGCTGATCTAGAGGATTCCAATTATCTAATTCGTTTTATGGTGACATAATTAATTACTGAATTAAAACGATTAAACACAGTCACGTGACCAGTTAATTATGACGTCACAAAATCACTGAACTAACCAATCAATCACCAATTCAATATAATAATGACGTCAACAATGAATCACCAATTGGGTTGCTTTATCGATTTACTATGGGGGCCGCAATCTTGAATTCCTCGGACTTGGAAAATTTCACGCCGAAGGGAGGTGGTAGCAGACCCCAAGAAATCGAGAAACGTGACGAGTAAGAGTTAACGCTTTTAAAATTGCGTTTATAAGCTCTTTCCCGTTCAACACTTTTTGTCCAGAATTGGTGGGTATGACACTCGCAATCAGTTACTTGATGCCCTTGCTGAGCTTGAAGAATTGTGAATTCATAATGCAGTTTCTCAACAAAAACTAAATATGGCAGCAACATTGGTAGTTGCTGGTGTCGGTCGGCGCCCTACAAGTCCAATTGTGGCTCTGGCGTGTCCGCCTCCTGTATTATATTCCTGATTTCAATAAAGCGCTATTATTATTGCACTCTTCTCTCGATTCGTCTGTCTTATAGAATTAAATTTGCATTTTAATTTTGTATTCAATTCTTCTGCTCTCAAGCTTATAATTACACTTCTATTTCATTTTGCTCTTCATTTTTACTCTAGGACAATGCGTTAGCATTGCAAGGGCTTGTGCAGGCGGAAATGGCCAGCGCCGTCTGTCGGTACCCAGGGGCAAGTGGCGAACCTGTCATGGTTAGCAGGTGGCAACCTACCTACCAGGCTAAGACCGAACTTAGTATAATTCCTCGGATATGACGAACCTTGGTACGCCACCTCAGATATAACAACATTTTGTGCATTAACCTCGAATGCCACGAGGTTTCGAGTTTTGCCTCGAATAGAATGAACCTAAGTATGCCACTTCGGATATAATGAACTTTTGTGTCTGCACGTCGGATTTTGTGTGTTGACCTCGGATATCGAGAACCTGAGTCCACCAGCTCGGATATAATAAACTTCAGTGAATCAACCTCGAATATATCGAACTTTTGGTTGCTAAGGGCATGGAAGCGATCCACCGAGGATTGCCTAAGAGATTTATTTTCATATCATGATTACCAGACTGTTTATAGGAATTAAATTTCGCAGCAAATATGTTGAAGCTGTTTGGTAATGGCTTAATAAAGTAGTTGAACACTGAAAAGAATCTGTAAACAGAATACTATCAAAGACTCCCTCAAAGACCTGAAGAACAGCGACACAGTTGAACTACGTCGTCACGTGACAGCGTTATTTGAAAATTGCAGTAGTCCTACTTCACGACACCTGTTTCAAAGGGTTGTCATAGCATTCATCATCTCCCAGTTCTTTAGGAGAGGTTTAGGCTGGTAGCGCGTATAAAACTTTTTGCACCTCTAAAATAAATTATTAAATTGTGAGTACTGGCCCAAGTAAAGGGTTAATATCTTCATTGCTTTGTGGAGTAATTCTGTGATGAAAATAGGTCCTTTGGCCCCGTCTAGCCCGTTAATCAAATGCAAATGATCTCTCGGATGGGAAACGATAGTTACTGCCAATGACAGGGTTTAGCACTAATTAAATAGCTGGGCTCTGCACGTGGTTAATGCTAGCAGCGGCCAAGATACAGCCGACGCACCCGCTCCTTCACAACCGTTCTAGCTTTATAGAGAGAGCAACGTCCGCACATACATCCTAGATAGACTTACGTGCCATCTACAAAGCCGAGCACAGGGTCATGTACGCAGTCAACTACTCCTCAGTGCTTCTCGTCGCTACGTTCATCCTACGAGACTAACCGACACACATTAATTCAACCCGTCGTTTCTCCTCTGAAGTGATTGTGTTAGGGCTGAAGCGCCCGTAGAGTTGCATAAGTGGCGCTTGACGCGGTTGCCTTAATTGACAAGTCCGCGCAGGACAAGGGGAACGACCTAGTGCATTCGCGAATTGAGCACTACGCCTTCCAAGCTTTCGCGTCCGAAGATTCCAGCTTCGCGCACCTAAATAGGATGACAGCGTGACCTCGTAATATATTAGGCGTTGCCCTCTTTGTGTGAAGCCTTAGCATGTCAGTGGACTGGTGTCCAAGTGGTGACGGCGCCGCAATAATGTCGTAAAGGCACGCTTGTGCTTTGTAAGTACCTTCATGTCAGAGAAAAAAGAAACAGGTCCTGCGTCCGTAAAGAGTAATCCGCTGTGGGTTAACTAGTAGAGTTTTAAAAAAAGAAATTAAAAATACTTTCACGGTCTTGCTTCAACACACAAGTGTGTCCAACATTCAAAAAATGAGCGATAGTTCGCTCGTCTGGAAGCAAAACGCGCTTGCCTAGTACGAAAGCTTTCGTCTGACACAGAACCGTGATAAATAAATCCTGGAGATCCCGTTCGACGGCTGAGGGGGATGACATGGCTGGGCCCGAGCTGCACCTCGTATTCCCGTCAACCTTGTGACGGGTGCTAATAAATTTCATTTCTTTCTCTCTCTCTCTCTCTCCTGTGGTGAGCGCATTTTGGCTAGCCGTTAGAGTAGGCGCTCTTAATGCGCACCCAATGATACTGCCATTAGAGATAGAAGTGTCCTTAGCAAAAGCGGGTCTTGTGGGGCCTGATAGCATTTAATTCTTGAACGAGGCCCAAATGCTTTCAGGCAAACGAAAGTGAAACCACTGCGTGTGAAAAGCTCCGTTTAGAAATGTCAACCGCGTTTTCAATAATTCTATTTTGTGCAAGTTATCTGAAGTAAAATTTTGAAACTCTCTACACGTTGGTATGAACACCGTTGGTGGTTCTGTTGCTAGGATCAATCAACATTAGGAGGGTTTGTAATGACATTTGTTGCAAAAGTATCAGAAGACAACGTTTGTTTTCACGATTAGTTACAGGTTTTCAGGATTAAAAGACCACCGCGACTCCCAAACTATTTTTTTTTTGTGAGGGGGGAGCGGGGAGTCTGTTTCATCATTTATTTATTTTTGTTTTATTTGAGGGGTTCGTTATACATATGAGAGAAGCATATATATATATATATATATATATATATATATATATATATATATATATATATATATATATATATATATATATATATATATATCTTATTTTGTCCTGTTCAAAGGTGTACTTATTAAAGGACACAAAACCTAAACTGAAATGGCCAGCTTTAGAAAGGTGTACACACTATGAGTGATCAACTTCTTAAAAGTTTGCGCACAGTCTCTTTCTATTCTACTCGTCATGCTCATGAACAAAGGTCAGTCAGTCAGAGCCTTCTGCTGGGAAATTATTGGTTTAGGTCGCTCCAGAAAACAAAAAAAACAATGCTTTACGACTGGCTAGGAAGCCAACTACTCAAGGCCTATTCTTTACATTAGTAACATCCTATAGTCGGATACAACTTAAGCCTGCAGTGAAGCTCCGCCCACATCCAGGACGGACGCACAGGATCCCTCCACGACAAAAAAAGTAGTCCGTTGTTGAAACTCTTCTTGTTACTTAAAGTAGAAGCTGACCACAAAAGAAAAATGCTAAGCTCTAGAATTTTGATACGTGGCTTGTTTAATAAAGTCAAACATTAAAAAGCTGATTCAGTTTATTGTTGCGCCTAGCTAGCGGAGTAATACAGGACGCCGCGGACCGGGGCGTAGTGTTAACAACTGCTGTCTTTTAAAGTTGTATCCGCTCTAGAATTTAATTGTCTGTAAGAATAAAAAATTTGATCTGAGTGCAAGAGCAGTTAGATGCAGGGGATAGGGAGGAGCGGACACTGTCCTCTCGGGAGAAATGTTAGGAGACGACCCCCCCCCCCCCTTTTCACCCCTGTTTCAGAGCTCTGAGACCATCCCGTCACTTCTGCCGCAATAATTAAGCCAATTTAAAGAAGAAATGAAGTCGAATTTAAAGGCCTAACCCTTTCTTTTACTGGGATCAATTCGTCAAAGAATTATTAAGGGGCAATGAAAGGCAGAATCCGCCAGTACAATGGCCCTTGCATTTTTTCCTTAGAGTGATCTATGTGCTTAAATTTACAGCCTGATAATGCAGACAGTAAATTTTCCGGTGCAGTTTTACTTCCGCCAGCAATGTCGTTCGTCGCGTGAGAATCAGTTTTTTTTTCCCCTCTCATTGATCTGCTTACCTTCCAAGACTAACGAAATACTTGACGAAATACGCTTACTTTTCACACAACACTGAATAACTTGCCCTATTTTAGTACTTCGAAATGCAATTATGGTAATTATACACGCGAATTAGTCGCCCCAATGAACGGTGTACGTTCGGCCAGTGCGCAAAACCTTCGCGAAATGACGTTGAAGAAATTAGATAAACAAAAGGCTCCTATCTTCCTGCAAACCAGCTTCGGCAAAAGCAAAAGAAATCACGACTAAGCTCGACTGCGTCCTTGTAGCCATTAGCACGCGCTCACTGCGTACCTCATACATCATAACGCAATGCGATAACGTGCCTCCGAAGGATGACCTCGATTGTCGCACGTCGTTGCCGAGGCCAACGTCACCGCTAAGGTCGACACCCCGAGCTGGGAAACGCTGGCGCTGCTAACAAGGAGGTCCCTTTGTTCGCTTCCTTTGTTAGCGCGCTGCTAGCAACGTCGGGACTTGCGGGATCTATTAGCGCCCTTGGGAAACGCTTCGTAGCCGCAGAAATGCATCGGTGGCCTTCACGCCAGCGATTCTTCTGACTTCTTTTTTTTGGCTGGGGCTGCTTTCGTTCCGCGAACTGCATCCTGCAGTCCAGATGTGAGATGCAGGAATGGGTAGACGCGTCCTACATGATGCACGTCTACTGGCGTCTAAACCAATCGGATCACGCAATGGGCGGTTAGTTAGAGCGACCGTGCATGTTTATTTGCCTTCCTTTTTGTTTGCAGCCTTCATTACGCGATAGCGTATACAGCTCGTTTGGGCGAAAAGCCGTCGGCGCAGTAGTAGTCGGCATCGCGTGTCGGAAATAATCGGGGGCTCCGTAACAAAAAAATCACAGCATGGTAATTTTTGGTTCTGGTGATTGATTATTGGCTGACGAGTGATAGGCGATGACGGGTTATTGAAATCATTGTAATGATTTGATTAATTAAATAAGTCGAAAACGAAAAAAAAATAGAAAAAGGAGGCTCAATGACGTAAAAATGCTCAGAATGAGAAGCCAATGCTCGATGATCTGAATTAAGAAAATTTAGAGTGTGTAATTGATGAATTAATTCAAAGTATTAAAAAAACGAAAAATGCGTTCAAAGCTGCCAAACTGCTCAGAACGGAAAGCTGTAACCAACTACGCTATCGCGTCATACCCTTAATGCTGAGCTTTATCGCACAGCACACAGCACTGACATCGCACAGCACACGATGTCAGTGCCTGGGGATCTTTAACGTGCACTGGCACCGCACAGCACACAGGCGCCTTAGCGTTTTTTTTTTTTATGGAGGAAAAACGCTAGGGTGTGTTTCTTCTAGTTTTCACTTTTCCGAGACACCCGCGATAAATGGGTCGTTTAGGTGGGGCAGGTCGCGCATCAGTTTCTACATGTTACCTACTGATTAAATAGTTTGCAGGCGGGCAGATTTAAGCCGGCTGCTTGCGATCGTATATTCCAGCGCGACAGGTTTTCAACTAAAAATTTTCACTCGTTTTTTTCATAAATGGGGTTTTAAAAATTCCCATTCAGTAATAAAACGCCTGCTCTCCAGTAAACAGCTTCCTCAAGGAGGTGCCCAGTAATTCGCCCCATGTGTGCAGGGGACTAATTGCCGACATGCTTGGCACAAACACGTAGTTTGCGCCACTTCAACTTCAAAAAGAAAACTTGAGACGAAGCAACACTCTGGACACACAAAACTGCCTTTATTGCAGGCAGTGGGTCCCGCTCAGGCAATAGTATAAGCGTCTTCGTAACTGCCCACATTCACACGTACGGTGAGCTTGGCGACCAAATGTGTGAAGAAGTGTGGACATGAGAGCCCATGTTTTGATACCACATATACCGCTAAAAGAACCCCCCCCCCCTCTCCCCTCCACCTAAAAAAAGAAAATCGACCACTCTAAAAGCCTTGCGCTCCATATAGAAACCAGTGTGAAGATAAATTAAAAATTATGCACTCACTCACTCACTCTCACGCAACAAAACAAGACACCTGAGTGTCCTGTCCTGCGTGTAGTGCATAGCAGTGTGTGTGTGGTGTGTCCGCAAGTTCCCGAGAAACGATGAATAATTTAGGCAGTTATCTGCCCGTTCATTTCTCTTGCATTCCTCTACGGTGTGCTGTAGAAGCGTCCAATCGAACCCTAATGCAGGCGTGCACGCTGCCCCAATTCAGAGATCTTCCTCACAATAAGTGATTCGCTGTTATTAACGAGACAATAGCGCTGGGCTCGTAGCCGTGATCAGTGTGAACAGGCATCCGGCAGACCTATTCAACGCTGCAGCTTCTCGCTTACTCGTTCATGTGTGGCCGGAAGCAACGTGTTTACGTCTCCACCACTTCAGGGCTGCATTTGTCAGCGCGCCAGGAAATTGCGCATCCAGTTTCCCAGTGGCAGGCTGCGCGAAATGCGGTTGTTTTCCAGCCGCTTGGGAGCAACATTCACGCCGTACTGCGTTGTTTTCCGGCTCGGCTGCTTGTCGGTAATTAGGCGAGGACGAAAACATGCTGGAAATATGAGGACTCCAACGCGGGTAAATTGTGGGAGAATTCATTTCCATTGTTTGTGCATCGGATTGTTTATTCCTGGGCTTGTTTACGAGCTAACTGCGATGAGACTAAGGATAAAGAATATTTAGTGCTGAAAGCGGTAGAGATTATATTGATGCTGAAGGTGTGAAATCTATTCCATTAGATCCGGTGTTGTTATAAGAGACTTAAACGTTGGTGAAAACAAGAAACATACAAAAAGAAAGAAATATGATCGCAAGGTACCTGCCACAACAGTGCGAAAAAGCGCCAGCGTGCTAAATAAAACAAGGCGAATAACCTGTGTTCTTCCTCGAACATTTTATTGTACAGAAACAGAACGACCTCTGAAAGTACCGTAAGCCCTTATTCGCTCGTTTTTTTTTTTGCCACGCATTAGAAAATATCCTGGTTAAAGCGTGTAAGGAGCGGTGATAATCGTATTTATTCTTGCAAGCGTGTACTACTGCTCCGACCGGAAGTAAGAAACTAACAGGTTGTTAGAAAAGGTCAATAAAACTGGATTCCGAATGAAGCACCTCACTGTTAAGTCTGCTAGTTGCAGCTGCATGGGACAAGCCGGGCAGCAACTATGACCGAGGGATTAGTGCCCTGTGCCTGCTCAAGATCTTGCAACATCCTTGGGAAAATCATACAGGGAGCTGTATTAAGGACCACATTCAGTGCTCCTGAGAACTAGTCTGGCGCTAACAAACATGCCTGCCCCTGCGTTGCAAGTAAAATGTACGCAGTCTGCGAAAACTTCCACATTCTTCGAATTCCTGAAGAAGATAAAAAAATGCCTCCAAGATTACGATTTCGCATTATTGCGTTTTATCAGCTCTGTCTTTAATGCTTTTGCTGTTTGCGATGAAATGAAGAGCTCGTTAGGACTGATGCTTGGGCGAGTTGGTATGCCATGTTCAAGAAGAACAGCGCGAAAAGACAAGGACCACAGGATGATACACAAAGACAAGCGCTGACTTTCAACGCTTGTCTTTGTGTATCTTCCTGTGGTCCTTGTCTTTTCGCGCTGTTCTTGAAATGAAGAGACCTCACCAACACCTGGCGCGAAGCGGGCTCCTTAGTGCCGGTGACGTCACCGGTCCCGTGATGCCAAGTAACGCCACATGATCATTTGCGTGACGGTGACGCGAGTCAACAGATGTCACGATACCGCGGGCTGGTCACGTGATGTGCACGCCAACGGCGCCGCTCACGCAACAAGTGAGCCACTGGGCCTTTTATTTAGCGCGCTCGGGCAGCCCGCTGGCTGCCAGAAAATTCGCCCCCGACAGGAAAGCGCATCTTGGTCGCATGGGCTGGCAGCCACCGGAACCAGCCCGCCGGCAATCACGGCGGCAAGCGCCTCACAAATCACAAGGGGGGGGGGCAGATGCTCTCCGAACCTTCGCGTGCTGTAGTCTGGTTACTACCGACGCGCACGGCAGATATAGGCTGCTTGGGATCGAAAACAACGATGTGAAGTTATTGAGTGCAGTCCAAGACTGGAGAACCACAGTGGGCATGTGCCATTGCTTCAGAGGCAGCAGAAACAAACCGCTGAGCGTGCTCGCACCCGTATGCGTCGGCGACGACGCGAATATGCGCCTTCCGTGCATAGTGTGCTTTGTATATTTCGAGAAATAGCATGCGACGAGCAATCACACTTTAGCGTTCTTCAGTTCACAAACTGCGCGTGCGTTGCTCATCAAACGACGCGCCGTGCTCTCGGATTATCGTGTGTGTTTATTACGCAGCAAGTATGACCGCAGACGCGATCGACCCTGCATGGTGGTTGATTTAGCTGTGGCCGTTGCAATTTCTGCGTTCGTGAACTGCTTCCTCTGGGCAGTAAGCGTAATAAAATCGGGATACGTTCCGCTCAAATTTATTATTTCACCCGCCGGTTGTTTGTATTGCCGGCAAGGAATGCACGCATAATCTCGACAAAAGCGCACAACAGCTGTTTGTACGCTCATATACACCAAGAGCGCGAACTGTACAATTTAGCTGCATATATCTGTACACTACAGCTTTACTGTAGAGAGCTAGCCCTAATAAAACTGGCCTATAGGAAGTATAACTTTCCATAGGCTTGCTTTCCTATAGATATTTCTTTTTCTTTATTCATATTCTACAGTGTGTCTATAAAAAAGTTATTAAAAGTGTATGACCATAAACCTATAGATTGTCTATAGACTGTCTATAGGATTTGTATTGCATATAGACTATTCTCTAAGATTTGTCTATAGACAGTCTATAGACTTTATAGACAGAAGTCTATGGACAGTCTATCGACTGTCTGAAGAAATTTTTGTAAGGGAGCACTGGAATGAAATGCGCTACATTCCGCCCTTGCGTGTAGGCGCCTCACTTATTACCGCGTGTGCATGCATGATGATCCCAGCTGGGGAATTTGAGTCAAATGTGAGGCGATGTATGCGTATGGTACTTCTCGGATATTTTAAGCATTTGTGGCAGAAGGCCCAAGCTGTCTGTATACGACAGTTGGCGACGACCGAATCAATACCTGCCTCGGCCGCCGTGACAACTGTGTCTGCATGGCCACACATGCCCGCACAGATGCCTCAAGCAATGCACTCAAGAGGGCTTGTAATGAAGGCCATGTTTCAGCCAATCAAGCATTTCACAAAGCATATCCGCCTTTCGACTGCACAGAAATCAGGAAAGACCGCGCACTCGATCGCGCACAACACCTCGCCAAACAGGCTCACCACACGTGTTTATGCGCGCGTACTCTAAGCTGGAATCTGCGGCCTCTTTCGTGGAAGGCCTCGAACACCACCAAAATATCAGCCAGGCGCACGGAATTACCCGAAATATTTTGTGGATGCGAAGCATTGGATCGTAATATAAAGTGAGCATTTGTGTTTGCGATGTGGGGAGACGATCGAAATACAACACACACACGCAACACAGAGCAAGAACTGTCGCAGGAGTCATTGCGGGCGACATGGACGATGTGCGCCGTGCTGTAGTCCAAACTAGCGCCTGCGTCGCGCTGGAGAGCGAGCAAAACTTTGCACGAAGAACTGCGGTCAATCTAGTCTATATAATCTAGTCTATAGTCTATCTAGTCAATCTAGTCTATAGTCTATAGTAGCCAGCACAAATTGGCCCTGGCGGGTCTGATTGCCTGCGGGCAGCTCGAAACCGAACAGCCGGAGAAAAAACGAACGCGTTCTGGGCAGCCACCGGAAGTGCGCGGAACAACGCGAGAAAAGGAGCGTATCTCCATGAGAACAGATTCCTTCTTTTCATGCTTCATGGTTGTATACAGGTTGAACCTTTCGGTTTTTCATGTTTTTAAAATTCGGTAGTCTTCTATGGTGCTCATTTCAGAGCACAATTCTCTTTTTTCTCGGCGAATAATATTTCCCGCCTATGAGTTAACTGTAGGCACAACCAACATTCTTAACCGTTGCCGCTGAGGGAAGTCGAGGCTGTACACCGCACCCCGAATGCTGGAGTAGGCATTCAGAATACGCGCAACCGTGGCCAGACCAGACCATATTTAGAGCAAAACCACTCCAGCGTTCCTCATCAAAACTTGCTTTTACAGGCAACGTTCTAGCTTCGTCGCGCAGTCATTTATTAAAAAAACAAACAAACTAGGACTTAAAAACGAAAAGCACCGGAAGCTCATTAGTAGCAGTGGACAAAGTTAAAAGGCGTACGCAGTTAAAAACCACAGCTGCGCCACCGGGTCTTGTCAGTGAAGGCACGCAAGACAAGGGATGCTTATAGACAGGCACTGCTTGCGAATGAAGCAGACACGTACACACAATGGCCCTGAAGTAGTAAGCAGCCATCCTGACGACGTCAATTGGGGCTAAAACTCTTCTTCGCTGTCACTGCCAAAGTCATACTTGACGGCAGCCTTGGAGCGGCCTCCGGCGGGGCGCGGAGGAGGCACAGACACGACGGGAGCACCATCCTCGTCGTCAGAGGATGACAGAAGGACCCGCGCCTTCTTGGCAGCCTTTGATGGCAGCGGAGCGGCGTCGGAGTCAGAGTCGGAGTCCGCTGCAACCTTCTTCAGGGCCTTCTTCGCGACCCGGGAAGCCGTGGGCGGCTTCTTGGCTGGCACCTTGCCAGATGGCTTGAAGTCCTCGTCGTCGGCGGCTTCGTACACATTCTCGTCGCCCACTATGCGCTGAGACTTGGCTGGAGGAGCTCGCTTCTTACGTTCCTGTTGCTGCGGCGGCTGGCGTTTCTGTGGAAGAAGTTTGGGAAGGAAATTTATTGGTGCGCTGCACTATGGAAAACCATTACAGATCGCACGTTGGGGGCCATGCCAACATCAGCAAGGCAGGGGGCACCAAGCTAAATCGTTTCATCACCTGGCGATGACCTACCGCCCTAACAGAGAACGTAGAAGAGCTAGTACTAGTCTTCAAGAGACGAGTTCTAGCTTTTAAGCGAGAAGAGGCACTGCGGCAGCAGGGCGCGGTGCTATGTTAAGAACGCTTAGCTGAACCTGAATGCCAGTATGGCTGTCAGAGGAACAGGATGTGCCACGAAGCACGTGATTTTTCAGACTCATGGTTACAATGCGCAAAAGCAGAATCACCTGTCGCATCGAATATAAAAAAAACCATCACATGGACAGTGACGAAAAATCACCCCGGTGAGCACCGAGCCAAGTGGTCTGGATAGAGTTCCAGATAACCAGTAAACGCAGTGATGGGGCCCACGTCCACCTAACCGCCTTCCTAAATTCTTCATCCGCTGTATTGCCGCGAAACGTTTTTTTAGGGCGAAAGCACTCATAAGCGCACCACCACCATGAATCTTGTCTCCATCTTTCTTGTGCCCTTGCACCGCAACTGCGACGCCATATTAAGATAAAAAAATAAATAACTATGATTGGGAGTCGAACCCGCAGCGGCAGTCCGTTGGCAGGCCGCTGCGCGAGAGCACTAGGCTACCGCCGCAACTGAACGCGCCTGGTGTCAAACTGCAACACTCGTGCTGTGCATTGCACACCATCCTCTTCAACTTCTTTTGCGGCGCGAACACATCAGATCAGCCTTACATCGCTTAGAGCTTAACCTCAGTCTAATATCGCCGCCAGACGTGCCGACAACCCATCAAAGCAAAACAATGAGCCAACCAGGGTAAACATGCTTTCGCAGGTCGACTCGGTTTACCAACGTTGAAGCCCCACCAATTTTTCTTACTCTGTTTATCGCCACCGGCACGCGGCGTTATCGCTTTCTTACACGATTCCCCACCACAGCATTCTGTAACGGCACTGGTCAAGCGCATTGGCTTCGAGGATGTTCGAGATTATTGTGGGCGTTTTTAGACACTTTATTTCCAAAGTTCGCCGTGGCCTTTAAATTTTGCACGTCCAAGAACTGTTCTTGACACCCTCCGCCCTTGACACCCTCAGCCTACTGTTCCCGCTGTCGCCGCCACCGAGTTTTGACGGCACAAGATCACCCAATATACAGTTTACTTTAGCGCCTTAAGCCGCTACGCATGGCAACGCCCTATGTAACTGAGTAGCAGCGGGATAATGGGAGATTAAAGCTTGACACGAGGCGAATGCCATCAATGACAAACGAAGGAAGCCAGGCAGCCAAGTGCCTGTACCTGTCATCCCTATTGACCGTGATGTCCGTTCCAGGTTGAAGACTGAAAGCCCCCACTGACGTACGAACTCGACTTACCGAAGGACCCGCAGCCGACACATCGGGATCGTCATCGTCGTCATTGTCGGAGCCGAAGCTCATCAGCGACTCGTCGCCGCTCTCGGACGATGTAGACCAGGAGTTCTTCCTCTTCCCAGGCTTGGACTTGCTGCCAGAAGGCTTAGCCCCGGTACCGGCAGCACGCTTGCGTTGAGGTGCCTTTGCAGGCGCCGACTGGTCGGGATCGTCGGGGCTGCGCTCCGTCGAGGCGTCAGCGTCGTGGTCAGCCTTCCGGGCTCCGCGGCGCGGTCCGGTGCCCTTGTCGGCCTTCTTAGCCTCCCACTCAATTTTAGGCACCACGCGCTCGCCCAGCGCCGACGGTTTCGTCTCGGTCTCAGTCTTTTTGGACGTCCCCGCCTTGCAGGGAGAAAAACATTGGACAGGTGCATTCGCTTCAAAGAAAGCGAACGCTATCATTATCCCGCGCGTTTACGAGCCCTATTCAGGACAATAGCGCCTCACATTATGTACATCATCATCATCATGTCTACGTGCACTAAGAAAAACGCCTCTCCCATGTCTCTCCAAATAACCCTGTCCTGTGCAGCTGCGGTCACCGTATCCCCGAAAACTTAATTTCATCCGCCCACCGAACATTCTGCAACGCTGTTTCACTTGCCCCGTTTGGAATCCAGTCCGTTACTTTCAACGACCACCGGTTTCCTTCCTTTCTCATTACATGCCCTGCCAAAACCTATTTTTCTTGATTTCGACTACGATGTCATTAAATCGCGTTTTCCCTGACCCACTTCTGCCCTATTATTGTCCCTTGACGTATCACCTATGATATTTTTTGTGCATGGATCGCTGTTTTGCCCTCAACTTAAGCTGAACCCCTTTTGTTAGCCTGGCGCATAGGTGAGTACCGCTATATACGTTTCTCTTAAGGGATATAGGTAAACTATTTATGATCTGAGAAAAATTGCCAAATGCGGTACGCCTCATTCTTATTCGTTATTTCACTCTCGTGATCCAGATCTGCGGTCACTACCTGCCCCAAGTAGACGTATCCCTAACTACTTCCAGCACCTCGCTAAAACCCGTAAACAGCTGTACCTTTAAAAAAATTTTGAACATTACTATGGCTTTCTACTTATAAATTCTTAGAACCACCATTCTGATGATGATTATGAATTTTTATGGCGCAAGGGCAGCTATGGCCAAAGAGCGCCATGTCACAAGGTATTTTTTCTTTTTCTCAAGTTGGGGTCAGAGACCCATTTCCCAAGTATTTCACCCCAAAATGAGCCGAACACCACACCAAGGGAAAGCTTGTACCCATTGTATCACCGGTGGGTACCCGGCGGCACTGTTGATCGAACCCCGCACCTCCCGCATACGAGGCGGATACTCAACCACTTGGCCACCGCTGCGGATAGAACCACCATTCTGCTCTGCTCATTCAGTGAACATGCCTTGTATTAATTTCCTGAGTGAATCAGCAAGTATATGTCATCAGCGAATCGTACATTACCAAGGTATTCTTTATAGTTAACTTATCTCCACCTGTTTCCAACCCCGGCCAGCATACGCCATACGCGGCCCTCAGTCCTTCCTGAGGGCCTGAGTGCCTGTGGGGACTTCGGCTGCCTCCATATGTTTATCATCCACGATTTCACTGATTGGCAACCGGTTATCGCTGTTACGTACCAAACACCCTGTCCGCATAAAATTAGAGTGTTCGTTCCAGTGTCAGGTTGCTATACACCTAATGGAGGCAGCCGAAATGCGGCTTTGTATCGAAAAAGGCAAAGAAAACGATGCGCCCTTTCTGAGCCACTAACTTATTCGCGCAAAAGGTGGCGGCACTTGCGGTAACCGTGACTAATGATTTACGTATGCCTGGAAGGGCACAATAAAGCGCCTTAAATCGGAGGAAAAAGTGAAGGCGCCCTAAGCCAACCTACGACATCAGCACGGATGGAAACAGTTAGATCGAAGAATCGTGAAAGGGAGTCTGAACTATGCTTGCCTCACGCTGCTGATAGCAGCTATACTGCGTGCATATGGGCGGGCTTTGTATTTCCATTTCTGCACGAGTAAATAGTTACGGCGCTGTATAGGTCCATCGTGGGGTATCAAGACGTCCGTAAATCCTTCCATACGCGCTTCTTACGAACATGAAATGCATGTTCATGAAGTGCTAATCCTCCGATAGGTGTTTTATAGGGAACTTGCCGCCTTCGATCACGCGTTATTTCGGCCGGACACACGCACCTCTTCTTTGCAGTCGGGTAGCAACCTTGTGCACCACACCTGCTGGGAAGATTGGGTGACGGTGCTACGTTCTGAGGACCCGGTCCGGCGAAATACCGCCACGGACCAGGCTGCAGACGTCATTTACGGCCGGAACATGAAGATTTGAGTGTAATAGGACCATGCTGGGGCCAAGGAGCATGCGTGCCCCAACCCCTTCTGTGTCAATAAAAATTTTTACTACTACCAATTTCACGCAACGCGTGCCTAGCGCAACCTTCGTGGCCATCGCGTGGACGGGTGGTTGTAAGACACCGCCCCACGGACTGTTCGTGCGAGTGGGTAGGGGTAAATAGTTAAAAAGTAAATGCGTGGTAGCAGCTTTACATTTCGCGGACACCCGGACTATGACGTGAAGGGAGAGGCAAAAAGGGAAGAGATTGAAAAGAACAATACGCGACTTAGGCAGCGTAGCGTAAGCGTAGTCAATATTTCGGCAAATATTCACAAATTTAACGCTTGTTTTAGCAGTCCAAGTACTAAATCTATATAAAAAAAGACAGTACCGCTTCAACGAATCTAACGCACCGTGACAGGCAAATAGGTAACTTAGTAATGCCTACCGGCGTTGAGAGCTCCAGTAAATAGTAAATAAACTTGTTTCAGAAGTACCTTTCCGCGTCCGCCTTTGGAACCTTTCGGGGCCTTGGCTCCACTCTCTTCGTTGCGTTCGACCTCCTCCACTTCGTCTAGCTTGGCAGAGAAGGCGTCCAGGTCCTCCTCCCAGAGGTTCTCGGGGGACTTTTTTCGCAGAACCTCCAGTTCCGCTCTCTTCTCGTCCCTCTTCTTGAGCAAGTCGTCCTTGCGTTCACGGGTCAGGCTCCACAGTGGCATGCCCAGCAAGTAGTTGAAGTGGACGCTGCCGCCCTCTTTATCCTTGTCGTCGTCCTCCTCAGCCGCCGCGGCGTCCTCGCCTTCATCCTGGGACTCTGCCTGGCTGTCACGCCGGCCGGTCTGTTGCTGCTGCTGCTTCTTCCACAGCACGAGCGGGTCGGGGTCGTAGCTCCTCGCCCGAAGAGTCTCTATCATCTCCTTACGCCGCCGGTTCTCGATCTTGATGATGTTGTCTATCTTCTCCAGGATGAAGCGTGCCTGGTTCTCCAGCCGCTTCGCCTCGGCCGACAGCAGTCCGATAAGGTAGGCCTTCCGCTTCACGTACCTGCGGTGTTGATTAGCGTGCATACGAGTTTTTCTCAGGTGGGCTGGACAAAACGACGTAGCATTCTTACTTGTTCCTTTACCTGCCATGGATAGCAGGAAGACGCAGGAGACATTTCAATTTGATGTATAATCATCTCATTAACGTGTCATGTATTCGGAAACGCCCAAAGCTTTACTGTTGCTTCTTCCCCACCAATTCTCAAAAAAAAAAACAGCTACCAGAAAATGTCGAAAACTGCCGCCTTCGTTAAAGATAAAATTGAGGGGTTTAACAACGTCCCGAAGACATCGGAGGGACACCGTAGTGAATGATTCCGGGTTTAGTTAGACCACCATAGGTTCCTTATCGTGGGCCGACATCACACAGCATACGGGCGTTTTTGTATATCGCCTTCAATGGAATACAGCTGCCGCAGCCGGGAGCGAACCCGAGAACTTCAGGTCATCAGCCGAAGGCTAAATCCAGACCCATCGCGGGAGATCCTTCATAAGAAAGAAAACAAAATGCTTCCTCGCCTTAAGAGAATAAGGAGGACGACGTCATAAAAATTTGATTCATCGTAAAAAATACTTCTATGGCTGCTTTTGGTTACATTACCTTAATGGGGCTGCAAAAGGCGCATTTATTGCTGAGAATTTTATTTCCAAATTTCCGAGCCGCCGATTGAAGCTTGTGACGCTTATATATATAAAAAAAGTCACCGTGATTAGAGTTTTGAAGTGAAAGGAGGCGCAGTTACCGCTCCGGGATCACCGCCGCCCAAAAATTGTGTCGACTCACTGCAGTTTGCTTGCGGAATCGACCGGTAGTTGCGGCACTCGTATTTTATTTTATGGTGTTTTGCATCTTATATAAAGGCTTCGTTATCAGTGAAAGTAAACTATCGATAGAGGCCAACTTGAATATTTCCTCAGTCTCACTTTAACGCACAGAACGGTTTACAAGAACGAGAGTCGTAACGCCAAAAATGACGAACTTTCGCCATAGAATGCAACAACGAAAGTGCTAACCAAAATGTAGTGCCATTCTGTCATAGAGAGAAAGGATAACGTAATCTACAGCGATGTTACAACGCTGCTGTCGCTGAACTGAGCTTGAATCAGTCTCTTTTTGGAGTGACAAAAGCCTAATAATGTGAAAGCTATTGAAGGTTCCTCATTCGCTTGGACACAATGCTTAATTACACGATGTCTCGATTTAGTCTAGAATGGGGACTTGGTGCGTCCGTTTTTTCATTTCATAAGAAAAGCAATAACGACATGCAACGTTTCCTCAGCTCCGCAGCTGCAAGCTGATCTTGTAGTGACGCTGAGCAAGCGATAATGAACGAATCGGAAGGTCTGTAGAAAGTGCATGTCAAAAGGGGCGCAAGGACCACATGAATATTACATGCAGTGCACTACGGGCTCGAAGCTGCTGTACCGGCATGCATGACACAAAATGGTGACATAATTAAGCATTGACTACAATATTTTATGCATTACTCCCGGTATGCAGTCAGACCTGAAATTTGCTGAACATCGTTTCGCGCGAAGCAATGCTGATGTCAAGACGCTCTCACCCTTCCAGACGCGTGGCGAAGAAGTCGCGCAAAATGTCCTCGGGCGTCCGAAACGTTCTCAGGACACCTTTCGAGTCGAACAGCACCATGGAGGAGGTGGTGAGGGACGTTTGCAACTTGAACGCCTTGTGCAGCCCTTCATCGCGCATCCTGGACAACTTCTCCTCGGTCATGGAGACCACGAACCGGACGGTGGTGTCCGTGTGGTACTCCTTGTAGTCCGTGATGAGGGGGGGCACTTTCTCGGTGCCGTGCACCATGGTCTCGAGCACAGACTCCTTGTAGGTCTGGGTCCACACCCGCACTGGCAGTTCCGTGATCTCAATGGTGGTGGTGTTTAAGACTGCCACTTCGCCGCTGATTATGAACCGTTGCGGTTCCACCTGTGCAGAACGGTGAAGAGAGTCGTACCACTTGCATAAGCACGGCGACGGTTGTACCACATGCACACAAGACAACGAGAACCATGAGACTTTTTCCCCGACAGTTTTGTAGCGCCATCTTTGCTGAAAGACTGCACTACAAATGCGGGTCTATACAGCACGTAATTTCTTCAAAGACCGCTCAAACGAACATATTACTCGGCAGCACAGACAACCGAGACGATGCCACCTGTAAACTTTCCTACCTAAGGTGTAAAAGACGCGTGGGCATCGTGTGTTCGGAAATGAATGCCAGTAGTATATAAAACGGGTAATCGTTTTGTAAAACAAGCCCGACACGCTGCGATGTGAAAAGAGACACTTTCATGATGTAAGATGTGGGGAGGAATGACCTCACACTCAATAACATTGCAGCGCCATGCCTGGAGTGTCATCGTCCACTGAATATCTCAATGCTATCTGAAAAAAAACAATCTATATATGTTACTTGCTGGCAATAAGACATGCCATAGTGCCGGCATGCGGATTAACTCCAACTTCCTTATAAACTTGCAGATATATCGCAGCACGGATGTTTTTGCAATCCACCGTCAGAATGCGTTGGCGAGAGGGAATGAAACGACTAATCTGTGGGTAGTGGGAGAAAGCCGTTGCCGTACAGCATTCGTTACGGGTAAGATTTTGATTACTGAGAATTCCCTTACCTGGTCTATAGATCCGCGGAAGTTCTTGAACCAGGGCTTCAGAGGGGTCGGCTCGCCACCGGCGATCATCTTTCGCAAGTTAGCAATGATGTCGCGTGGATTGTAATTTGGTATTTTTGTGCTCCAACCAGTGCCGATGCCTTCCGCGCCGTTCACAAGCACCATCGGGAGCACGGGAATGTAGAACTCCGGCTCGATGCGCTGATTGTCGTCGTAAAGGTACTCCAGGATGGGATCGTCTGAGGCCGGTATAGCGAGACGCGCGAGCGGCGAAAGCATCGTGAAGATGTATCGAGGGCTTGCAGCGTCCTTGCCGCCCTGCAGCCGAGTGCCGAACTGGCCGATGGGCAGCAGCAGGTTGATGTTGTTGCTGCCCACAAAGTTCTGCGCCAGGTTGATGATGGTGGACATCAGCGACACCTCGCCGTGATGGTAGGCAGAGTGCTCGGCCACAGATCCGGCCAGCTGGGCCACTTTTATCTCACGCTTGTCGTTGCGCTTGAAGCAGGTGAACAGCACCTTGCGCTGTCCCGGCTTGAGGCCGTCCACCAAGGAGGGTATGGAGCGCTCATTGTCCATGTTGCTGAAGAGGATGAGCTCCTTGTTGACGAAGTCCTGGTACGTCACGTTCCTTGTGTCCTTGCCGTACAGGTAGAGCTCTGGCAGGCCCACCTCGCGACGCTGCTTGCGCTCTTCCATGCCGTGCCGAAGCCAGTCCTTTCGTTGCTCGATCATCTTTTTGCTGAAGGCCAGCTCGATGGCGTGATCGTCCTCGTTGCCTTGGTATTGGAAGGTGATGCGGTGCCGCAGCATGTCCATGAAGTACTCCTTGGCCTCTTTGGCAGTGCTGGTGCCCAGACCTTTGTAGTACTTTACCTTCCAGCGCTGCCAGTCGTCGGTTGCCGCTTTCCACTCTTCGAACTCTGGGAGGGAGTAGAAGGAGAGCTCCGTGTTTCCGCGGCTGGCCTTGACGATGGGCGTGATGAACTCCTCGAGGAAGGGCAGCTTGAGGAGTGAAGGCCAGTTGTGGTGGATAAAGTTTATCAGGAGTCCCTTGATATGTGACCCGTCCTGGTCTTGATCAGTCATGATCATAAGTCGGCCATAACGCAGTGACTTGAGGTCGTCTACGGACTCGTACTTTTTCTTGTACTGCGCGAAGTGAAAGTAAAAAGATTAGTATTAATATCCAAGCCTCCCGCGGACTAGTTCGAAACACAGGCTGCGCGTTTACTTATTTATGTCGTTGGCCTTTCCCAGTATCGTATCACGATATAAAAGCATTACATGAGTGCAAAATTACGCACAACATACCATACCAGTTCTCCTGAATAAAATAAAACCAGGCAGGAAAAAGCGAAATTTTCACGCACTTATATTTAGCGCTTATGCTTGCACAGTTCTTGCCAGTAATTAAGAATCGACGTCTCGTGCAGACACAAAAACTGGGGTGCCACCTGCCGCAACGTTAGTGGCTGCGTTATAGGAATCTCGAGAGAAGAGCACGTTTCACGCTTAACATGACGCTGAAAATGCAATGCGTACGAATCGAGATTAATATACATGCCAGATACAATGTAAAAAAGAAGCCAGCTGGAAGCGCCATAGACCAATATTAAATCAGTGAAGTCAAATACGTATCTATGCACGAGATGCATGGTACCATCTTGTACAGTCACCAGCACGTCTGTCTAGAGAGTTAGAGTGCCTCCGTCACACAAGGAAACAAAGTTTTAAGCACATACTTGATTGTAGAGAATGCTGGCTTTAGACTGAAGACGCGTAAGCATACTATTTTTAATGTACCAGTTGTAGAGCAGCTCAGACAAGATTTGACGTTTCGTTCCTCAGCGCTATAGGGAGGCGTGCTGACGACTGTACGTGTGCAAGCCTACCTCCCTCACTGAAAAATTCATGAATGTGACTATATATAGCCGAACTATAGCCGAACTCCTCACCTGAAGGCCCATGATCTTTATGACATTGTTGATCTCTGCGTTCTCGAGGATCTGCTTGTGGGTGGCTTCGCGCACGTTGAGGATCTTGCCCTTGAGCGGGAAGACTCCGTACTTATCCCGGCCAACCACCGAGAGCCCCGAGACGGCCAGGCTCTTGGCCGAGTCCCCCTCGGTGAGGATGAGGGTGCAGTCGAGCGAGTTCCTGGTGCCGGCGTCGTTGGCATCCTCAAGCTTGGGGATGCCCTTGAGCTTGGAGTGCTTCTTTGCCGAACACTTCTGGCCCAGCTGCTTCTCGGCCTTGAAGGTCACCCACGACATGACGGACTCGACCACGCCGCATTTCAACATCTGCAAGCGGGAGGAAAAGTCGAGTGTAAACCGATCGTATTCGGACGCGTTTTTCGCACCGCATTACTGCACTATAACCTACAAACCTCAGGTTTCGGCGATGTTTGATTCGTTTGGTTTTGTTTTATGGGGTTCAGCGTCCCAAAGCAACCCAGGCTATTAGGGATACCGATAGTGAAGGGCTCCGGAAATGTCGACCACCCAGGGTTCTTTAACGTGTACTGACAGCGCACATATCTGTGAAGCCTTTTCCTATATACCCCCCCCCCCCCCCCCCCCCCGGTGGCAGATGGGCCCCCTATGTTACGTAATCTTGTGACATCAAAACCTGCGCACAGTGGCAGGTGAAGTTTAATGATTCGTCGCGAGAGGTTGTTCGGGAACAGCAGCCGCTCAGTGGTTAGGGCACTCGGCTACTGATCCGGAGCTCCTGGGTTCGAACGCGAGCGCGGCGGCTGCGTTTTTATGGAGGCAAAACGCAAAAGGCGTCCGTGTGCTGTGCGATGTCAGTGCACGTTACAGATCCCAAGGTGGTCGAGTTATTCCGGAGCCCTCCACTACAGCACCTTTTCCTTTCTTTCACTCCCTCCTTTATCCCTGCCCTTACGGTGCGGTTCAGGTGTCCAGCGATATACGAGAGATACAGCGCCATTTTCTCTCCCCAAAACCCAATTAATATTATTACAACAGCATCCCGGGTCTGCCATTGCTGAGAAGTAGCGTATCGCTTAGCCACGGCGCCACTTGCTCCAGGAGTGGTGTGAGGACTCCCAATGATCGATGAGTTTAAAGTAGAGAACGAGTAATTCCGCATACATGGGCATTAGGACTTAAGCTCTATCGTAACATACCCTTAAGTCTGACTTCGCCGGTCTTTGTATGAAGCGTCATTGACCTTGAAAGCCGAGCCTCGAACCGAAACCATAGTAGAAAACAAATGCTAGCGCAGTAAATTCGCATTTGGCCTTACGCATCTAGCTAAATCTACTGTCGTTTTGTTGCCTGTGAACATTTTTGCTTCCCGTGCATTTGCGCTTACCAGTACTATTGTTCTTTGACTCGATTATTTTACTATTAGACGTACAATATTGAGTTCCTTTGCTACTCATTCACTCCACTCGTCACGGTGGCTCATTGGCTAAGGCGTTCAGCAAAGTAGCTCGTGTTTCCGTGTTCGCGGAGCACAACAGAATAAAAGTTCTAGAAAGTGTCGGCATGCACAATTCTATGAAATAATAATAAAGAACGTTGCTGGAGAGCCTTTACATCTATGTTTAAATACCACTCGTAAAAAAAATCGAGTCCATCAAAAAAAAGAAATGAATTGGTTGCTGGATGTATGCATTGCAGATGCTCTGTGTCTGGTCAATAATAGGAATTTCTCAATGCGCGAATAGCGGAGTTATTTAGCCTACCTGATTGTAGAACTTGTCGCTGAGTTCGCACTTGGAGCCGAACTTCTTGGCCGGGAGCGTCATGTTCTCTTTTGTCTGAGAGTCGAAGGTGGGGTTCTCGATCAGGCAGTTGACGAACATCCACAGGTAGTCCTTGATCTGCTTGGCATTGATCTTCACGCCAGCTTTGTTTTTCTTCTTAACGCTTTCCTGCACCTACGGAGGAAGAAACGAAGACACCCATCACCCGCCAGCACTCGTCACCTACAGCTGGCGCGCGTTTTCTTGCTGTAACCAATTTTCAGACTTATGGTGACTTCCAATCGCAGAGTTGGAGCACTTCTGGAGCAACGTTTCCTGCTCTTTTCGGAGCAACTGTATACCAAACGCAGATCGGAGGCACGGATCGCGTCTTCCAATCGTAGATAGGGAGCTGTCGCCGCGCCGAGATTGCTCCGTGGAGCAGTCGGGACTGCTCCGCCGAAATCGGCGGATCCGGCCGGAAGTTTGCGTGACGTTCTTTTTCAGCGGCGCTAGCGGCGCCCTACATGCTCTGGCCTGCATAGCAAGTGTACTCCAATCGCAATTTCACGTCGCTCGCTCTGCGCCGGATTCAGACGCTCTGTCACAGAGCGTGCAGACCACTCCAGGCCTGCGTTTGGAATTCACCATTAGTGCCACAATATAAATGCCCTGAAGTTGTGCACTTAACGAAAGCAGCAGAGGAATCACTTACTGAACTACTAAAAAAGAGCAAGCCTCAAAAAAAAATTAAGACTCTGCCGTACTACGACTTTATGGTTTGTGGTTTAGGGGTTTAACTTCCCAAAACGACTCTTGCTACGAGTGACGCCGTAGTGAAGGGCTCCGGAAATTTCGACCACCTGGCGTTCTTTAACGTGCACTGGCGTAGCACAGTACACGGGCCTCTAGAATTTCGCCTCCATCGGAATTCGACCGCCGCGGCCGGGATCGAACCCGTGTCCTTCGGGTCAGCAGCTGAGTGCCGTAACCCCTGAGCCACCATGGCGGCTTAGTAAGAATTTGTAAAGAGCTAGATGTGGTATATACTGAATTTCAAACCTATTCTTGTGTTAACTATAATCTCTTGCTATTATATACGCCATCTAGCTTTCATAACGCTGGTGGTGGTGATGTGCGTTCATTAGTTATTCGCGCATGCATCTTGAATGACATCTCCATATCCAGCCCGCCGACCTCGGAGAAATGATTCATAGTGCGCCCATAGCGTCAAGATCAAGTAGAATCTGCCGCTGAAGCCGTTACTATACGAAGAAGCCAGATACTAAGGAAAGGTAACAAATAAGGGACAGCAAAAATATACCTTCTTGACGAGATGGTCCGCGACGTAGTCGACGTGGCTTCCGCCTTTGGTGGTGGCGATGCCATTGACGAAGCTCATCTGGCGGAACTCGCCCGATGCGCTCAGAGCGACGGCCACTTCCCAGCGATCGCTGACCACCTCGTGGGCCACTGTGAGCGCGTTTCCGGTCTCGTCCTCCTGGTCTTTGAGGAAGAGCTGCACGTACTCCTTGAAGCCCTTCACCGGCAACCGCTTGCCGTTCAAGTACACCTGGGCGCCACGAACAACTCAGATCCTCCCAGTCACCTGGTACCGCTAAGTATGCATGCACTGCTATGCGCGATTTCATGCGGCTTACAAGCTTCGCTTCTGTGAGGTGAAAAAGCTGTGCAACAGACTGAAGATTCTGATTGGTTAGGACCGCACCTTGATAACCGATAACAGTGCTGTACGTAGTTTGAAATACACCGACCTTCGATTCTAGTAGGCCCACAGAAGAAAGAGCCTTCTAGGCTAAACGGTTTTGCATCTTAGGCACTAAAGACTCCGACAACGCCGACATCGGCGACTATGAAGCGGAATTCAGGAAGGGCGCTTAAGAGTTGCGCTAAGAAACAAGCAATGTCTGCTGCACTTCAGCGCATATTAGACCACGAACCTTGACGCCGTGCGTGCATCCGGCTACGTCGTACGCCCTGCGGGACAACAGCGCCACCGTGTCGCCATCCAGTTTCTCCATTCTGAACTTGGCCAGGTCGGGATAGAAGGTGATTTTGGTGAAGTCCTCTCCCTTGGTCTCAGCCCGGATCTTCGGCTCGGTTGTCTTCCGCATGTTGTCTTCCCAGACCTGCGATATATGTCGGCGGGTATATCAATGGGGACTACGTGAGCGCAACTACCGTTCAAAATATTTTACAGATGCGACTATTAATGGAAGGCCTTCACTCGACGCCAACGGCAAAGGGTGCTGATGGCTAGTGCGGCGTGAATCAAGCTGGTCCTGCGTATGTCGCGGCCAGCCGCAGGAAATTTATTACCACGGACCTGTGGCCCAAGTTACTGCGGCGGTGTTTCCAGTCTCTTGCCGCAGGTAATTTGTGCCCGTCCTATACAGCATACGACTGAGTGGCTATGTCAGTGAAAACTTGAAGCGGACGTGAGACTGCTGCCTTCGAGGTTTAGGTTTAGGGGAGTTTAACGTCCCAAAGCAACTCAGGCTCTGAGGGACGCCGTAGTGGAAGGCGCCGGAAATTTCAACCACCTGGGGTTCTTTAACGTGCTCTGACATCGCACAGTACACGGGCCTCTAGAATTTCGCCTCCATCGAAATTCGACCGCTACGGCCGGGTTCGAGCCCGCGTCTTTCGGGTCAGCAGCTGAGCACCATAACCACTCAGCCACCGCGGCGGCTACTGCTGTCCGCGAGTTTAATTGAAGGTTACTAGAGACTTGCGCCCGATAGAAATTTTAACACACATGACGAAATTAAAGGTTACAAATCTATGAAAGCGCACAATGTATTCGAGAGGATAGGTCCGAGAGTAGCGCGGAAAATTATCGAAAGCCGCTGCGTCGTTGACAAGGAGGTGGGAAATTTGCGCGTTGTCTGTTCGCATAGTTGCGTGGCTTAAATAGTCTCTTGTACCTGCTTGTAAGAGACGTGCTGTAACTGGATCAAGCGGTATGGCCCTGCATCGTTGATGCTGCATCAAACCTTGCTGTGTACATTTATGCGCGCAGAACAGATTATAGGCGGCAAGCATTCATTAGTTCGGGAGTTATCAAAAGAATAAAAATATCGCCCAGCCCGCGAGATAAGAGGTTGTGCAAGGTCAAACTGATAGATATGCTCCTGGGCTAGACGCACAAAATTCAACTGGTCGCCGTGAGCCGCAGAGACCAGTCACATGTCAGTGAGGAGGAGGGGGTCTGAGGTAGCGAGAAGATGATTTTGGAGCAAGCGAAAGAATGCTTCACTTTCTTATAGTAGCAGGGGCAGGTATATAGTCAGCTGGCGCAAAGACTTCCACGCAAAGGACGGTGCACGGAAAGCACGCAAATGACAGTGCACGGAAAGCACGCAAATGACAGTGCGTGGACAAGTAAGCTACTCCAGCACAGGCTCACCTGCTTGAAAAGCTTTTTCTCGGCGCGCGAGTAGGTCTCCACGATGAACTTGTAGCTGAATATGTTGCATAACTTGGCGCCGTAGCCATTGCGGCCACCCGTGACTTTCTTCTCTTCGTCGTTGTAGTTGGAAGATGTGAGTAGGTGGCCAAAGATGAGCGTTGGAACGAACATCTTCTCGACACGGTGTTCCACTACGGGGATGCCTTGGCCGTTGTTCCATACAGAGATGTAGTTTTGCTCCGGATTGATCTCAATCTGGATAAAGAGTGGTAACGAAATTAGGTGGGTGCATATTAGAGAGATCCTGCCAATGTATTTGCTTTTAGTATCTTCGAGCATTGCCGTTGTACAACAGCCGGCTATGGCAGCGCTTGCGCCAGCCTTATAGATTACTGCACGCGACGTCCCGGAGGCCATCAAGGTGGACAACGGATAGCATGCGTGGTCCGCATAAGAGCAGGTGGATTAGATAATCATGCGGATCGCTATGACATCGGTGCGAGCCGTCTACAGCGCTTCTCGGCATGCCACTGCGTTGCGCTTTGAAAGAACACCATAGTGAGGCATCGGGTACAGAACTGAGTATGCCAGGAAATGCCACGAAGCAGTACAGCAAGGACGTTCTAAAAAAGCAGGCCGCGTACGGAACCATATACTCATCGCTTTCAAAGCACGCCAGATGTGCAGCCGGCAGCCAACGCTAGCGCACAGTTCCCAACACTGATCAAGATAAACCGGCGAGATGAACGGCGTGACGACTGACGCGGGCATGACGGTGCCAGTGAAGGCGAAGCAACGATAGGCAGCCTTAAAAGGACAACTTTGTGATGAAAACCGGTATTCATCAAAACCGGTACATGGCACAGACTCGAACTCGCCTTGGTGGATTTACTGCTTCAGGCATTTAAGTTTAGGCGAATCACTAATATTACTAAAAAAAGTAACGTCTTCGTTGTGAGACAGCAAAACAAGCATTTAACCCAACGCCTTCATTGTGAGACAGCAAAACAAGCATTTAACCCAATTAAGGGAGGCCACACATGCTGCAAGCGGAGCCTAGAGTTGTTAAAATTTCTCGGGAGCTCATCTGTCTATGCGAAAGCCTGCTTTCACTAAGAGCTGGACCATTCGTACATCCTGAGGTTAAATAGGGCACAGAGCCCACGGTCGAAGAGGACTAAGGCTGCCGCCAAACAGCGCGCGTTTCACACCGCTCACCGGAAGGCGCAAGCCATACCTTGATGCAGTCCATGTTCTTATCGCGCTGCTTGTTGTCGGCAGCGTTGACCAGGATCTCGTCGAATATCTTGTACAGGCCGGGAACGAAGGTGACAGTCCTGTTCTTCATGCCCCCGTCGCCATTCTCGTCTCCGAGGTCGTGCACCCACATTGTTTCCGTGACCGGCTCCACAGAGCCGATATAAGTGTCCGGGCGTAGCAGGACGTGCTCCAGCTGGCTCATCTTCTGGTATATGCGCTCCACAGAGAGCCGCTTGTTCTTGGAGGCTGTCGTGTGCTGGTCGCCGCTTCTGCCCGCGGCAGAAGGCTCGCCGGCGCCATCTTCAATGTCGACGTCTGACATGTCGCGACCACGGCGCGAGTCCTGGCCGTATATAACTCAGACCTCTAAAGGTTCTGTTCGAGCAAGGGGCTCGCTAAACCTGACCTGAACTTAGCCTGTGCGCAGCTTTCTTGACCGCTATGGGCGGAAATATGCGGCTGCCACCGCCGCACAGGAGGGGTAGTGTCTTCAGGAACAGTGCCGGCCGTTCGACTTGTGCATAACGTCGACGATGCGCTGATTAACCTGTGAACGGTTACGCCCACCGCGCAGCACGCTCGCGATCAAGGAACGAAGCCCTTTGATACCGCGAGCAAGGCAAGCGCGCGCTCTGAGCTTGCATGTGATGCTGTCATTGGATCAGGTCACGTGATTTTCGCCACACCTCTCGTTTCAGCGCCCTGTGCTCTGACTGTCTTAGCCAACGTTGGCTTTAGCCAAACGAAGACAACGAAAAAAAAAAGTTTTCTTTTTTCTAAAGGTGTCTTACAGAGGACCAACGAGAAAAATCTGACAGCTCAGTGCTGCCTTACAAGATGCGCATATTGCTTGTACCGAGTAGGCCCTGTTGATTCCGAAAGCAATATACATGATTTAGCCGTTTCTAAACAAACATGTGTGCTGATGATGATATTAGCTCCAAAGCGCTTTTGGTATCAATGGCGCGGCATTTGAAAAGGTTTGCGCCGGTGCAGACGACGCGTGTCGCACTGGCTTTGATAATGCAGCGCGGCAGGCGAAGTATTCCGTGCGTTTTATGATAAGGCTGTGGGGAAGGTGACTCGCCCGTCCAAATTCTTCAAACTGGAAGTGTTCTGGGGCTGAATTGCAGTGATGCCAGAACAAAAAAATGTTCGACAAAACCCTCTATATCGATCTGGGCGAATTTTGGAATATGCTGTGTTACGATCGCTTGCAGCATGTGCAGGCTTCCAGCCAGAGTTACTCTTATTTGCGATAACTTGCGGTGAGATCTTCAGAACTTGAAAATGTCTACGGAGAAAGGACCGTAGCTGATGTGGGGACGAAGTTGAGTAATGTCCTTACAGAGGACGTGAAGCAAAGAGTAACTTTCCAGTCCTGTTAAAAAAATATTATAAATCACAGCGTTGAAAGTGTACTTTCTGTGCAGTTTGTTGTGTTTTATATGGCGGATTGTGTAGAGACTTGGAATTTTTACGTATATACTTATCTGTTTAGTTCACATCTTTATTGGTTAAGTAGATTTCAACTTTCTACTTGAATGAAGAGCCTTCATCATGTGTAATGTAAATAGTTTGTTCTAATGTCTGCACTTAGTTTCACTAGGTATGACTCGCATGAATCCCAACTAGCTCTGAGCTAGGGAGCCAGATGCTGTTTAAAACGTGCTCTGTATAAATGTTCAGAAATAAAATTCAATTCAGGTCAATTCAACTTGTTCGGCGTTCTCAGTCCCGAGCAAGCCACACTCATTTCTGCCAAAAGCAGAAAAAAGGGGAGGTATAGAGTAACGTGCACAACAATTGCTAAACGCACATACACAGCAGAACTTATAACGCAGAATTTACAGCTGACGGGTATATATGGACATCCATATATACTCGTCATTTAAAGCGCAGCTACCATACTTCTCCATAAAGTGAGCAAGAAAATTTCAATAAGGAAGTGTGTCAGGCAGGGAGACACGATCTCGCCAATGCTATTCATCGCCTGTTTACAGGAGGTATTCCGAGGCCTGAATTGGGAACAGTTGGGGATAAGAGTTGATGGATAATACCTAACTTGTCTGCGATTCGCGGATGACATTGCCTTGCTAAGTCATTTAAGAGAATAACTGCAAAGCATGATCAAGGAGTTAGACAGGCAGATCAGAACGGCGGGTCTAAAAATTAACACGCAGAAAACAAAAGCAATGTCCAACAGTTTATCAAGGGAACAGGAGTTCACAATTGGTAGCGAGGTGCTGGAAGTGGTAAAGGAATACTTAGGGCAGGTAGTGACAGCTGATGCGGATCATGAGACGGGAATAACAAGAAGAATAAGAATGGGGTGGAGCGCATATGACAGGTCCTCTCAGGTCATGAATGGCAGTTTACCAATATCCCTCAAAAGAAAAGTATACAACAGCTGCATCTTACCGGTACTAACCTATGAGGCTGAAACGTGGAGGCTAATGAAAAGGGTTCAGCTTAACTTAAGGACAACGCAGCGAGCTATGGAGATAAAAATGATAGGTGTAAAGTTAATAGACCGGAAGCGGGGAGAGTGGGCGAGGAAACAAACTCGGGTTAACGACCTAATAGTCGAAATCAAGAGGAATAAATGGGCTTGGGAAGGGCATGTGATGAGAAGGCAAGATAACCGCTGGTCCTTAAGGGTAAGGGAGTGAACTCCAAGAAAAAGTAAGCGCAGCAGGTGGCTGCAGAAAGTTGGGTGAGCGGATGAGATTAAGAAATTTGCGGGGATACGGTGGCCGCAGTTTTCAAAGGACAGGGTTAATTGGAGACACGTGGGAGAAGCCTTTGCCCTGCAGTGGACGTAGTCAGGCTGATGATGATGATGATGATGATTACTAGTTCCATCGCGATGAAAGCCGTAGGCGTGTGTGGGTGCGTATACTCGCAGATCGTACAGAAAATCCCAGCGACAGCAAGATGATGATGATGATGATGATGATGATGATGATAACAGCTTTAATATTCCACCAGATAAGGAGGCCCCCTACTTCCCGACCCCGATACGCAGGCCTAGAGGACGGGGGCGGGGACCTCCGCAATCACAAGCAGGCAAGCAACAGCAAGCGACAGCAAGGAAAATAGGGTGACGTCATGAAGCGGCCGTATGACGCACACAGCAAGCTGAGCACCGCCACTTCAGGCGGTCATATACATGTCGTTCGTCCATATACATATACTCGCCACTGGCCAAGCTCCATGTGGCGCCACTGTTCCCGACATTTGTACCAAAATTGTGATGCAACCGTTCGTCGCAGAGCCCTCCGGGTGGTGCCACACAATTTATCGTTGCTTACAGCTTGTCAAGTTGGAGGCTACCTTGCGACAGGGGTTCGATCCGACGACATAAGCACCTCCGATTGTATGCATTTCCAGGCTTTTGCATCAAAACTGTGATGCAACCATGCGTCGTACAGAGTTCCGAGTGGTGTCACAAGAGTGTGGACACCACTCGAAACGCTGTACGACGCCGTAGCTTTCATAAACTTGAAGAAAAGAACTGTAACGCATGTTGTACAAACATTAGGCGTAAACAATGCGCCCAGGGACAGTGGTGTTTTCTCATTCGCACATGTAAGCAGTCTTAGGTGTCTCTGACGAATTTTTCATATTTATTTTGTTATTTTGTTCTGATGTTCGCGTGTTATTTTTGAATCAGCTGTGTTTTGTTGATTACATCTGTTTTTGTGCGCTAATATTTAGCATATTATTGGTAGAGGCTTTTGTCCTGTATTGGATCCAACGTGGCAGGTGCTGGACATGACGATCACGACGTTTATTTTTTCGGCATCGTTTCGCCGTTGTTGGCTGTTTGCAATACTGACCGACCGCATAAACAGCTGAACGTGTCTTGAAAACGTAGTTTGGCGTACCTGGCGAGGCTTTACAGGTTAAAAGACTACACTTTAGAATGGCTGCTTACTGGGCGCTGCCTTTCAGCGAACACAGCTCGGCCATGGCGCTGATTGTCTGGAGGCGGCAAGATGTTGCATCAACCTGAACTTAAAAAAAAATTATTTCATTGAAACGCCTCCTAATATACCCGTGTGATGAGTGTGGCTTGTAGCTAGTAGAACGAGCTGGAAATAATAATAGTGTGGCCTCCTGTGTTCGAGAGAAAAGCAAGAGGAATGTAAATCAAGCAACCGAAGATTAGGGTCATCGGCAGTATAGGGGCCACTGGATCATGAATTCTCGTGGCACTGCCTTGATTACGCGGAAGAGTATCTGGGTCAACGGTAAACCTGCTAATTACCCAGCGGCGTAGGTATCCGCTTCATGTCATGAAGGGAGGAAACCACGAATGAGCTGAATAGGATCTAAACAAAGCGAAGCATATTCCTGACAGCACACAGAAAACAAGAAGGTTAATCAGTGATCGGCATGTGACCTACTGCCTAAATTCAGTGTTTTTTTTTTCTGGCAGACGTACTCGCTGCTGCTTTGGCATGGTTTAGCTGCTTGCAATGAGACAAGCACCTCATCGAAGGGTTTGTGTGGACTTTTTTGATTCTATTAACAAAACTCCAAAACGCGCGGACGCATGGTCTTATCGATTAACATTGTTCTCTTAAGAGAGAAATTGTTTCCTTTAGGGGAAATATTGTTCATGAACGCCGCCATATTCCTATAGGCCTGTCGTTGGCGGTGAGCAGTATGGTACAAATAATAGCGGCGTTCTTGAGAGAGAGAGGGGGGGGGAGACTCACTCACAAAGGCAGGGAGGCTTATTTACAAAGAAAGGCAGAGAGCTCTGCCTGAGTGAAGACAAACTGGCCTATTACTCTTAAGAGGATCGAGAAGAGTAAAATAGGTGACACAGGTCAGACTCTAACCTGCCTCTTAAGGCGTATTCGTCGATATAAACAAACAAAAATGAGAGTGGCGCATGTCAAGATTATACTGAAGTTCAACGTCGCTGCGAGCATGCCTGAGTTGTTGGTAAAAACACGACACTCTCAATGAATACAAATGATGTGAACTCCTGTCACTTCTAGCTTTTTTTCTAGTTTTTCGAAACAGTTCCTAACCAGGGCTGTTGGGCTGCGAGAAACAACCATTGCCACGTGAGTGACTGCACGGAATAGAAACTTCAATTACAACTCTCTGAAACAAAGGCCGGTGTGCTGGTAGCGGTCTGTCTCGACCGCTCTTTAAGTTTGTGCGGAGCTATCATTCTGCATGATTGGGGCAGGTCTCCAGTAAACAATACCTGTCTCCTCAGTAATTCCAGCCTTTTGCATTAAGCTTCAAGGGAATACAAATCAGGTTAGGTTAGGTAAAACACACCGTGATCACCTGGGGCCGAGAAAGTAGGCCACCACTCGCGCCGTGTACTTAGAACGGGCCGTAGTAGAAAAACACTGGCGCAGGAGTCAGATTAGTGAAATAACAAAAACCCAACGGAGAGGATCTAAAGAGAGGAGTGAACTAAATTACCCGGAACTGATGGACTGTCCGTGAAGAGGTTGTATACGAGTGCCAGTTAAACTACCGCGAGAAGCAATCAAGCGTCTGATTGTGGGCCCTGTGTTTGGAGCAAACGGCTACATTGTGTTTCCACCTGAAGACTCAGTTTGTTTAGTCCTCTGCTTCGATCTGTTTGCGGAAGGCGAAACCCGGGTTACTTCGGAGTTGTAATGGAGGGGGCACACGGAGACAGGTGTGTCGTCGTTTGTCTTTTCCTGGAGGTCAACAACGCACAGGTAATGCAAGGAAGGAACAAAACTGGTTGTCTGTTAAACAAAGCGGCTGGACGAAGACGCACGACAAGCTGCGGACAGGTATACGAAGGTGAATTTGGGAGTAGAAGTTTCAATTAGAGAAAAGGAATGCATACCTAAAGGAAGCGTTTTTATTTACATTACTAAACTGCCTCGGACATAATACAAAACAAAGAAAAAAAGCCACGAGCAGCTCCAGTAGGCAGAGAGCTTTATGTATTCTTTGGTACTCCGGGAAACCTCATTCATTATTTCTAACCTCACATTGTGTAAAGTGTAACAACGGCCAAAACCGACGTTACGAAGAAACCGCGAGCCGCACACCCCGACACCCGTCCGCCGTCCACCTCTCGTGAATGTGGACTCGCCTGTCTGTGTTTATACAAGCCGTGTCGTGCCGCCGCGGGCCTGCACGCTTGTATTTTTCATGCACAGGGTCGGTAAAAAATTCTCAGGCCACAAGGTCTGCTTTTGAGCAGTATATACAGGCAGTTACGACATCCCCGCAGCTCAAAATGTCTGTAGAGGGTAGAAGGATCGTTCTAAGGTCTGAGAACATTGATATCTTTATCGGCATCTTAAGAGTCAGGATATATCGATGAAAATCAGACCCTGTGGCCTGGGAACTTTTGAAAAAACCTGTACACGTACAAGAGTAAGGCTTGTTCTTACGCAATAGTACTCGCGAGGCTCCTTCGGGAGGTTCCTTCGCGTTGGTACTTCTAGAAGGGAACGTCGCTCATGAGTGCACGGATCAACTTTCCATAGAAGTTTCGCAGTGCGACAGAGAACGCTGTCAAGCCCCCTTTCAATTGTTAGAAAAAGATTAAATATTAAAAAAGAGCGAAGTAGGCACTGTTTTGTTGCACATGTGTTGCCGATGTTCATGCAACTGCTGTGGCCCGCCGGGCAGTGTGCGACGCCGAGGTTGGCGAGACTATTTAATAATAATAATAATAATAATTGGTTTTTTGGGGAAAGGAAATGGCGCAGTATCTGTCTCATATATCGTTGTACACCTGAACCGCGCCGTAAGGGAAGGGATAAAGGAGGGAGTGAAAGAAGAAAGGAAGAAGAGGTGCCGTAGTGGAGGGCTCCGGAATAATTTGGACCACCTGGGGATCTTTAACGTGCACTGACATCGCACAGCACACGGGCGCCTTAGCGTTTTTCCTCCATAAAAACGCAGCCGCCGCGGTCGGGTTCGAACCCGGGAACTCCGGATCAGTAGTCGAGCGCCCTAACCACTGAGCCACCGCGGCGGGTAGACTATTTATGCAGTTTCTATTTTTCATATTCTCTAATTTTTTTTGTAGTGTTCTCCGGTGGCCGCCTTTGGGAACACGAAACTTACGTCTCTCTAAAACTTTTCTTCATATATTCTGCACGCTACTCGGCATTCAGTCATCATTTACGCCCGCTGTAAGACAAAGGCCCCTCCGGTAGTTACGACTAACGCAGCCCTATGCCAGATGCGGCCGCTTTATGCTCGCAGACTTCGCAATCTCATCCGCCCACCTAACCTTCTGCCGCCCGCTGCTGCGCTTGCCTTCTCTTGGAATCCAGTCCGTTAGCCTTAAGGACCAGCGGTTATCTTGCCTTCGCATTACATGCCCTGCCCAAGCCCATTAATTCCTCTTAATTTCGACCAGGATGTCATTAACCCACGTTTGTTCCCTCACCACTCTGCTCTCTTCCAGCCTCAAAATGTGACACCTATCGTTTTCCTTTCCATAGTAAGCTGCGTTGTTCTCGAGTTAAGTGGAACCCTTTGTGTTGGCCTCCACGCTTTTGCCTGATAGGTGAGCACCGGTAAGGTACAGCTGCTACATACTTTACTCTTGAGGGATATTGGTAAACTTTTATTCATGATGTGAAAATATCTGCCAAATGCGCTGCACCCCATTGTTGTACTTCTAGTTACCCCAGTATCGTCGGCCCGGATTCCCCCCCCCCCCCTTCCCCCCCTGCCCCACTAAGTATAAAGGTATATCCTTACCACTTCCAGCGTCTCGCTGCCCATCATAAACTGCTGTTCCTTTCCAAGACTATTGAGCATTACTTCAGTTTTCTGCATATTAACTTTTATACGAACTGTTCTGCTTTGCCTGTCCATGTCATTGACCGTACTTTTCCTTAGTCCCCTGAGGTACTTAGCAAGGCACTGTGATCAGCGGATCAGAAATTAGGAATGCATTGTCTATTAATTTTTATCGTCAGCTGTTCTGAATACAATTCTCTGAATACCTCCTGTAAACACACATGCAAATAGCATTGGAGTATTCAGTATTTTCATTTTAGTACGTCCAGACTTTTCAAGAGAGCGAGAAAACGATGGTAGAGGTTTAGAACGAGGAATAAAACCATCGTATTTACTTTAGTCCCCCCAGAATACGACAGTGTCGCGTTATGCCGAACGCGTAGCATTAGGCGAGAATTCTCTCTAAAGTACACTGGGCACAACGATTCTTAAACATTGCAAATGATAGCACCATTAACGAATTGTGATAAATAAAACTCTACGTCTGCCGACGCCAGGTCGGCTGAGGTGCAAAGTTTTGAAAAATCCGGCGTGCAGGATTTCGCATCTTCTCGACCGCTTTCTCGTTAGCCTAGGCCCATTTCGCAAGTTGTTCCCGTGATTAAATGCAGCCAATCTTGTCAATCCAAACTTATTTGCAGTGCACTCACGACGAGTAGTAGCTACTAAATGTGATATTAATATGATAGCGCATTTAAAAGTACTACAGGGCGCTAACTAGCAAAATTGGGCGCTTTGTCCCGGGTCACTTTATTCCCCGCACGGCCCGAAAAATCTAATTCGAGCGAGCTGTAAGTGGCACAGGGATCCTTCTTAACTATCTTCAATGGCGAAACTAACGAGCGACGGTGATGAGAGAGCTGTGGCCTCGCCCCACGTCGGCTGCGGTCGTGGCCTCTTTCTGGGCCTGCGACTTCGCCAGAGATGGTACAAAATGCTCACACTCGCAGACTGTAATGTGATGTTAGTTTAAATAATTCAGCATCATAACTAAACCTAATCAAATACCGTCTCCGCCGTTCCTGCCTGGATACGGAAAAGAAAACTTAGCTATATAATCCTGCCAGAGACTCACCCTTCCAACGCCACACTTGACAGAACCTGTCTACAGCTTGTGCAATCTGGTGAAACCAGTACTGAGAAAGGGTTTCGTCGGAGACATCTGTCTGCTGAACAAAGACTGAGGAGTCGATGGGCCGACCGTATTGCTCAGCTGCGAAGGACGGCGCTTTCAATAGTTGGCCCACTTTGCTCGTTGCCCGGGGCTGGTTACGATCCGACAACGCCGAGAAAACTGCTTTTCCCGGCTTCGAATCTGCCGGCACTGAACAAACAACCGGAAGTAGATAGCACCGGCTTCACTAAAGAATAAAAAAAGAGGAACCAGGGTTTTTGTATAAGCCCTCGGCGAGCAAAAAAATATAAAGAAAACATAAAAAGAGTTTCTTCTTGAGGAGCTGCGCGTAAAAACAAGAGGCCTATGGGGTAAGAAAAGAAACGATGGCGCAATTGCTGAACGATGTGCGAGGAATGAGTGTGCCTGAAGTTTTGTCGGGTAAGAACAGGAGGGTGGTTGTGAGAGGAGACTCTTTCGTGCTCTCTTCTCTTGTTTTCTTCTCACAGAAAAGAAAAAGTAGCCATAACATAGTATTGTCCCGCTTTTGCAGTGAAAGACTTTGCACAATGCAAACTTTCACTGTAATAGCACAGAATAGACGAAAAATAGTGACGGAGTAAAATCTTCAGAAACGCTGCACTTTGGGCGTTTTGCGCCATATTTATGTCGGTCTTCTTCCATATCCTTCTCATCATAAAACTAAGTGTAAAACACAGCACGGAGAGGGAATTCAGAAATAAAAAGAATGACCACCTTCTTTGTTCCAGACACGTTTGATTGTGCACGGCCCACCTAATCCGGCGGCTGTCTCTGACGTTCAAGCTTTTGATATGATCACCGAGACTCGATAGGAGAGGACGACCAACTGAAACGAGGGTCTCTTCTCTGGTTCCACAAACGCGCTTCATTTTCCTTGGAAGCTCTCTTTATTCTGGTGCCACGCAAGCAGCAGCTACGCTCGAAGAACAGAAATAAACGCGACGTAAAAAAGCGTGTTGGTGTGTCGCGTCTTGCAAATCAGTATGTTTGTGGCGTCTCTCTCCTGCTTTGTTGTTGCTGTATTCTTTGGCTCGCCGACACTTCCCTACTGCCGCTTCTTTCGTGACGCTCATTCAGCTGAAACGAGAAGTGAGAAGGTTGGGAAGTCATTGCGAAAGCACGGAAGCAGAAAATCACATTTACATTTGCAAAACTTTGACCTTGACCCTGTTTAATGCAGGCGGCGCACTCTCCTTTACATCATGTATCTTTATATTTCATGTTCTTTATATTTATCTCGTGATGAAAGAAAGGAAAGATGTTTGAATTCACGCCGTTTCCTGACGCATCCCCGACGGTGCTTCCAATGTAATTTTAGTTTTTGCCCTAACCTTAATGCGCGTCCTGCGAACCGCATTTTGCATTCAGATGTTCTATTATCGCTCTCCCTTTTATCTAGTCCTTGGAACAACCACAACAACGCATACACAATATGCACTCTATCTATCACTCTCAAGGTTAGGTTGCACATAATATAGGGCATGTAGTTGTTTTTTCGTCTGCCTTTTAATTAGTAACATTCAAGCCATTAAATAGTTTCTTCCTGTTGATTAGCACCGCGAAAAGAACAATAAGAAGATAAAAAGCGCTCGCCCTATGCTCTCCTTGATTTATTGTTTCGCCTCATTTGTACATATACAGTGTTTTTCACGTAACTTAAACCTAGGATATAAATAAAACGGCGGACCGGAACTGGGTGAAATCGAGACATATTGCTTCCCTTCGTGTGGCGCTCCTGCGATTATTTTTAAATTCCGCCTGATGGGTAATGAACTAAAATAGTTATAAAAATTATTAATATTCACTTTAGATAACCATATACTTTCCTCTTCAGGCATATTGATAACGGCCATTCATTACTGGGAGAAACGGCCAAACGCGCTCCATCCCCTTTTTATCCTTAAAGGGGCTCTGAAACGCCTTCCGAGGAGAGCACATTAACTCACTTAATCACTGCACTCGGTTGCCATGAAAAACAGAGCCAAATAATACTCTTCTACACACAGCAGACGACCCACAATCACGCATCAAAGTTGGCGAGCCCTTCCAGGCGACTTTTTTATGCTCTCACCCTCCTCCGTCCCCCGCATCTGCGTAGAAAAGGTTTGAGGTGGCCATTGGTTAGATTCTTTCAGACGTCAGGCAGCTACCGTGGCCGCGGCCAATAAACCGCTTTTCTCCGGCTGGTCGGGAAGCTCCGCTCCCAGAAGGGGGTCGGCGAAGGAGCGCCTACATTCCAGTGTGCAAAAAGTGACGAGAGGAGAGGGAAAGGCGCGAAGACGCTGAAATTGAAATTTTAACTACATGTAACTTAGCTTGTACAAAGCGCATTAAAAAAATCCTTGCTGTACACTATGCGTGAAGCGGCGTGTTTCAATATCCCAGGCATGCCGCCACTTTATTACAGCCCCTTCACAGCCTCTTTAAAGGTATTTTCGTTTCGTGATCCGGATCTGCGGTCACCACCTGCCTTAAGCAGACGTATTCCTTTACCACTTACAGCGCCTCGCTACCAATCGTAAACTGCTGCTCTCTTGCTAGAGTATTGTACTTTACTTTGATTTTCTGCGTATTAATTTTTAGACCCACTCGTTACATGACTAGTAAGCAATCGCCTAGCAGCAACGGTAACGTACCATCTTTGCCATGTTTACATTGAGTCCTCGCTTATCCTAAGTGTCCAGGGTTTTAATTTCCTGCTTCTCGTCAGTGTCGTGCGTTTCAATTGAAGTCGGTCTCGTGGACACAAAGAACGATGGCGCCAGCGTTGGCAAAAGCCCAGAAATTTAATGAATGCGACGAGAGCACCAAGCACACAACAAACTCTCTCTAGACGGGGCGAGAAGAACTGCGGACACTGTGTGACTATGTGTGGGCGGATAAAAGCATTTGTTCGAATGCTACAGAGAATGCATAACGAAGAAAGAAAATTTGAACAGTCCAAAGGATGAACAGCGAATCCTTCGTTGGATCTAAACATAATAGTGTTTCAACCTCCAAGCCTGCACACATAAACTGAGTTCGAAGTAACTTCGCTTAAAGCGCGTCGTCAGCCTAGTGGTCAGCCTGGTGCCATAAAGAGCTGGAGGGTTGGATTATATTGGTTAAGTCTAATAAGTTGGTGCAAACGCAATAGAAAAAACATCTGCCAATGCCGGTGGTGTGGCTTACGGTACGGTGCCAGAGACGCGGGGCCCATCATTTTTGCTGTCTCATTTGTTCTTGTTTTTGTTGTCCTCCGTTGGAGTTGCACATACCCACACGGGGGGTTTGGCTGGGGTGCCTTGTAAAGTTAAACAATTGTGAAACAATGCCTCATCTAAGGTAGTCGAGGTTGAATTTTGTGTTTGAAAAAAAAAGTGAATTATAATTTGCATGGTGTATTTCTTCGTCTTTCTTCGGAATATTTGCGGCCAAAGGCGTTTTACAGCACCACTCTTAGTATATCATTACTGGGGCATACGGCAAAGGCGTTGTCATCGTTTTTTTTTACAACCTATCACGTGACCAGCTTCTCCTACGTGATCAGCGCCTGTCACATGACCCTGCGCTGGGGCTACAGAGAGTATGCAGCCCTCTGATCGTTACCAACGCCGCCCGTGTGATGAGAGTCGGTCAAGTAACCATGCGCTGTGACGTCACAGGGAACATGCAGCCGTTCGAGCTCGTTGCCGCTAGCAGGTCACGTGACAGCTTCACACTTCTCACTGATTCACGTTGATGAAAGACGCAGAAGGATAAAGGGCCAGGACAGGCTAAAACACTGGTCAAGAGGTTGATACGGACGCGATGATTAAGTTACGTTGTTCGTGCCGCAAAAAACATACATCTGCGCTAGTGAGACGCATTAATGAGAAGGCATAATCACAGGGTAAATACTTAACATTTAAAAAAAAAGCATATCTTGTGGGAAAGAGGGAGGCAAGCTGCATGTGGCAGGCAAACCCGCATGCTGTCAACGTGAGAAATTTTCGTGAGTGTCCATCGCAGAACGTCACATTAATATGGAATACGCGCGACTTAGAGTACCTTGCATTCTGTACGAGAACAAGAAGGGTGCTCTTTCAAGCGCTGCAATTTATTAATTAATTTATTTTTCACTTACTTCTTTTGTACGGTGCCCGTTATCAGCCAGAGGCATACTGCTGTGGTGTACGCGATGATTATTGGGGGAAATAATACGAGTCCAGCGTGAAAGCCTTATCTATTAAAACACCGCGCACACAGATACATATATCGACATTTTTCTTTTGGTATTCAAGCCACCAACTATTTAAATGCGGCATATCTAAGCATTTTTGTACAGTTGTCTTGTACTTTTCTCGTATGTTAAAACACGATTTACAGGTAAAGACATGAAGACATTTGTTCGTCTCGTTCTGACACCAAACCAAGGTCTTTGTTCCGGCGGTCGAGCTAGGAGGGCTGTGTTCAAGGGCTGACGAACGCTTCATATATTTTCAAAAGACGACCAAACAACGCTAAAGGAGCTGTGTGGACACGAATAACACTCAACAAATACTGCTAGTTTTCTTTTGCGTTTGAATGGAGGTCTGAAATGCGTTGCCGATCACGTTAGTAGAAGTAACTTAACAACGCATGACGAGAAAATAGAAAAGCGAAACGTTTTCTTTTGCTGTTATTGAAAGACTGGGAATCTAGGAATGATATCACAAGGCTGTGTAACGACTGCCGGGCGTTGAAAGCAAGCGCGAAAGAAAATTAAAAAATAAAAAAGCGAAAATTGCGGGTGGAAGCAACGGACCGCCTGGCTGCACAAAGATTTCGGCTACGCGGACGCCGTGGTGGGGGACGTGCTTTTCGCGTCATTTCCGAAAAGCTCTTTTCTTGCTGATTTCACGCAGTCGTGACAACCGTCCAATGCGGAGCTGTCACACTGTGCTACATTGATGATCAGAACGAAAGTAGGCCCTTAAAGAAGCAGCAGAACGTGGAGAAAAAGCAAATCGAACGAACCGAATTCCCTACCCCGAAGGTCGGTCCCAATGAGATGGCGCCAGCGTTGTGCCATCCAACACTGAAGAGTGGGCTCAAGCCCAAGGCCCCGTACGTGTTTTGACGCTTTTATCGCGTAATAAAGAGCCGCGGTCTGGTGAAGGACGTAGGCAGTGCGGAAACACGGCACAACAAACCAGTGATCGCGCGCGACGCTTCAGTGGTTACGGGTGGGGAGCAATGTTCAGAGAAGGGAATAAGATGTTATGTTGGGGAGTATTGTGGGTGTATGAAGAAGCAGCTGTTGAGAGAAGCAGTGCGTTGGGGTAGCGTGGTCAACTATCACATTTGTGATCATAAATGCACTCTTTATAGGCACATCGCTTTCAGACTAGTGATAACAGGGGCGTCAAGCCAGTATCAAAAATTTCGGGTTGTGCTCGTACGCTGCAAAACAACAAAAAATGTGCGCATTAAAGAGAAAAAAAAATATGTAGGATGCACTGCAACCAGGAATTTGCGAGTAGTGCTTCTTCAAAACTCAATAGAATATGAATAGTGCAGTTTCGCCACCGAATCGAATAATGATGAAATATATTTATTTCCCAAAGCGACTGAGGCTATGGGGGACGCCGTAGTGAAGGTCTCCGGAAATTTCGACCACCTGGGGTTTTTTAACGTGCACTGACATCGCACAATAGACGGGCCTCTAGAATTTCGCCTCCATCGAAATTCGACCGCTGCGGCCGGGATCGAACGCGCGTCTTTCGCGTCAGCAGCCGAGCGCCATAACCACTGAGCCACCGCGCCGGCACTAAGCGTTTATACACTTGCATTCCAGCAGACGAGGAAGATTGTGAATCTGCTCTAAATTTAAAAAAAAAATTGTTCGTAAGTGCTCTAACATAAGATAGGTTTCTGATTGGCATGTTTATTAGCAATCGATTGCCCTGTTAGTTATTGTAGTTAACAATTTCAATCCTCCAGGTTTGGCGCCTGGCTGAGCTAACGCGTTGTTGAAGAATACAACTAGCGATGTATGAAAAAAAAATCTTACGCACAAAGCCATACATAAAACAAGTGTGGCGGGCACGAAGAAAACAGGAAACAGAAAAAAAAACACGGATAAAAAAATATAATGCAAGTTTGCATTGCATTAAGAGCAAAAGAAAATAAATAAAAAACAATTACCGAACAGATAAGACAAAGTGGTATGCAAACAAGAAAAATGTAAGCACGCAGGAACAAATTAATAAAAGAAGAGCAATGAGCGTCAGAACGGAAACGATGGGAGTGTGTCAAGAAGCGAGCAAGGAAAACGAAAACAAAACACATATTTCAGCCACTTTGAGTGATCTGTTGCTCAATACCGTGGACTTTCAACACCTAAAGTACCCATGGAATATCCGGTGGTGTAAGTTAAGGCTTTGTGAAGTGTCCATGACGCTCCTGCGATGTAGAATCCCTCACTTAAACTTGTACTTATGCAGGTGCGGTTCGCTGCGACAAACCTTTGTGTATCATGTGGGCAAGTTGAATCAATCGATCATTTTCTCCTCTCTTGCCGGCGGTTCGCGGTTCAGAGAAAGCAATATCTGGAGGTTCCTCTTTCGAGACTAGGACTGCCTCTGTCTCTTACAGTTCTTCTATCGTTCGGTGCGAGTGCCAAGGGATTCCCGTTAAGCAGTTGCACGATTACATAAGTGCAACTAATCGATTATCTTGTTAGCTATGTACAAAATTCTTTCGCATGTCCAAAAAAGGCTAGATTGATTCTATTCCGGATGACTCATACCTCTTTAATTCATTTTATTTTTCCAATTTTTTTTTATCTTGATTCAGTCTTCTGACGTTTCCTTCCCCGCGCAAATGCTTCATTGGCATTCTACTCTATACCTTGGCCAATCCCCCCCCCCCCCCCCCACGTGGGTATGTGCCATATTACTTGAGGAGAAGAAGAAGAAGAAGAACTGGAGCAATTACACAAGAACACGGTAAATCAAATAGGTCCACAAAACTATAACAAAAAAGCGTAAAGCAAAACCGAAGAGTTAAAGAAGACGTTTTGCAAAAAAAGCTGCTCAAATTGGAGCCATCTTTTTTCGACTTCGTGGCATGACGCGGTACAAAGCAATCCAGGCTTATTTTGGTGGTGCGCCCTTTGGCAGTCTCAGTCACCAGCGGTGAGCAATGCGCACGGCGCTCCCTATAGCCGTATTCTTGCTATAATGTCTCCAGTTGCAGTGTTCAATGTGCCAAATTTAGAGTGAACAGCACACACTGCAAAAAAACTGGTCGTGCTCCAGAACTCCCTTGCAAAACGAAATTTTAGGAGCGACGGAAAACTAAAAAACAAAAGACGACAAGTGACATATCCTAAATTTTCATTCCCGTTAGTGAATAACTTGGAATTTACGAATGCCAAGGTCACTGAGTCAGCTGGTGTAAGAGAGATATAGAGACTGAGAGAAAGAGGAGGATGGAAAGAGCAAATAAAGGAAACCAAGGGAGGATAAATGCACTAGGCCACGGTTTTCTACCATGCATACATATATGAAAGAAAAAAGGGACTAAAAGAAATTAAAAAGAGCGAGATTAAGGAAAGAATTATTGTAGGCGCGCACATAAATGGGTGTATGTTCAGAGGCTAAAGTGCTTTTAATTCCATAGCGCCAGAAGCCTAATCAGAAAAAAAAAATTGCATAACCGATTACGTAATTCCCAGGTCTGAAAGTGCTAACTGTCATATTCGGTGTAACTTCACTGCGTCCGTGACAGAACCTTCGGGGAAACGTCTGACCCCCAACAAGATTTCGTGAAGCGATGTCTGGTTCGGCGCAGAGAAATGTCCCAACACAGAAAGAATGTCACGGAACTCGATGTAAAGACATCAACAGCTTCTAATGCTAGAGCATTTCCAACATAAAATTCAATCAAGTGTCCCTGTGAATTTTTTAAGACCTGCGGGTATCAAGTACTGCAGAAGAAGCCGCGTGGCCTTCAGCGCTACCGACAAATGAGCCCAGTGTCCCAGGGCCTTCGAAAAAGATGCGCAAGTTATAATTGTTTCAACTTCGCTTCTGACTTTATTACATAAGTTCACCACCAATAAATTTGCGTTAGTAATTTGGCCGCAAGACTGAAGACCAGTGAATTGACTGTTGCGCCCAGCGCAAAGGTGAAACCGCAAGGTTCAATGAACGCGTCAAGTCAAGAATGTCAGCGCTTCCCGGACTTTGCAGTGTTGCTTTTCCTGCAAACGAAGCGGTGCTTTGTCTTCCATCGGATACACTAAACCGCCGAGGAGACACGGCTGTGGCTTGGAGCGCAGTTTGTGTGCGTATTTCCGGGTCTTAAGCCGCTAAAGCAGAGCAAACGATGCGCTGCACTGCCACACCGGAGATGCTGCAACCCAGGGTGCTAACCCGCTCGGCCGATCGGCTCGATTTATAGCTTCCTTGTGGTGCGGTAAGCCTCCCACACAAGGAACTAATTTGGCGGACTTGCTCCCTCGGCGACTACCGACTACCGTGTGTGTGTGTGTGTGTTTCGCGGAGAGAACATTTGTAACCTGTAGTGGCAATGACCTCCGCCGCCAACATGCGAGAAGAAATAAAAAAAAGGGTAAGAGGCTGACCGAGCAGCTCCAGTATTGAACTGCTTGCGGAAAGCTCTGACGGTTCATCTTGTAAGAATAATTAGATCATGCCCACATTGTGTACGGCCGTAAAGTAGCGAATATCAAGGCTATCTGGCATTTCTCTGAGTAATGAACAGCGCCGGCTTTGCCAGAACGAGAGACGAAACATCAGACGACGAACATGATGTGACGTTCGTTTGCAAATTTTCATCTTCATGCACGGGTGTGGCATTTTAAGGTTATGGGAAATTGGTGCTGTTTATTTTCTCGTGTCATTCGACCATCGATATTTGAGGGTTTTAACTTTACCGTATGCCTGGTTGACGGTTTGTATACGCTGACTGCGATGGCAAGACTGCGGGCCGGCGCAACTTTAAACGCCGAGGGGGAGGAGGAACACTGCTCACTTTAACCCTGAGCAAACAATTTTCTTTGCCAACATCACCATAGCACTATTGTCTTTTCCGTGCAAAACTCAAAAGTCCACTGCAAAAAAAAAAAAGCGGTAAAATATACCGCTTCCGCGAAATCACCATCTCGAAGAGTTACCGATAAGTCCGCCCTTGAGGGCACATCCTGTTCACTGAGACAGACGGCAAGAAATGGTATCATGGAAGACACATAAGGTGTGACGTATTTTACACCTCATGCTTCTTTCCAAGACCGAACAGTACCTTGGGTTCTATTTTCAGCCTTGTTTTGCCACAATTATAAAAATAACTGTTCAATCAGACATCTGATGCAGCAATTTTGCGATAGCAGCTTGATTTACCCTCGACGTGTATGTTGATGCTTTTACTCTATTTAATGCTTTTACACTAAGCCTGGGCTTCACCTGCGCGACAGAATTTTTCTGCATGATAAATGTGGGCAGATATGGGCCGAGGGTGGTGTTTCGGGACGGTGGCAGTAGGGTGAGTCGATGGTGACTGTGGATGGGTGGGCAGCACCCTAGCTATGGTGGTGTGATGGTGAAGTTGCTGGTGGGCGTTGCTTCTGGAGGGTGAATAGGCTTCACGCTAGGAGGCTGCAGACAGAAAGACGCCGGGAGTTTCGCATTTTGAGTGCAGTACTTCTTTGACTGAAGGATTGAAAGTATTTAGTCTATTCTTCTATGGCTGGGTCCGATGAAAAAGGCTTTAATCAGCACCCGTACAACGGCCTGATCAGGCCACATAACTCCTATATGCAGCAAATAGAAGCTGCTTTCCTAGTAAAAAAAAAGAACATTCTGAACATTTGGTTGGTGATTTTATTAGATATCTCGTGAAACGTCACATCGATTAGCTAAAAGGAGCAGACCTGTGAAACAAGAAGAACTTGTATTACGTTTCTTTGTACTTAACGTACTGCTCCTGCCTCTTCGGTGCACTGCCTCGGTCTTATCAGCAATTTAGACTTTCCCTCCCCAGAAAGCACCACGTGATCCCTTCTTAAAACACACTTCAGGTCTTGATGCACTTCACGTCTTGGTGCAGGCGAGGCTACTCAACCGCAGCGGCACGAAATGAAAAAGACCTCCATCACCGCCTCGCTTGTTGAAACACTACGTCACTGTTGAGTAACACTACGGAGTCAATCGCGCAAGTATAAACGCTTTCACCTCGCCGGATTGAGACGTTTTGGTGGACATTGACATCGCAAAGCCGGTTGATTGGTGCGGCGACCTCGTGAAATTTTCCACCTCCAGAGCTAGGTTACGTAAACAGTAGCGAAGCTTGCTTTCACCTTTCCCGTCCTTAAGCAAAAAGGAAACTCGAATCGCTCCTTCTACTTGTTTATATTTATTTCTTTTGTTCTGTGACGCTCGAATGTGGAAAGTTTCTAAAATCAGCTCGTTGCCGTAACTTTCTGCCAGCTGAAGCAAAGTTTGGGAAGGCGGCGTCAAATTAAATTACGTTTGCTGAAAAAACTCTCACCGCGTCTGTCGTGTGCAACGTTGAGGAGTACAGCTGCCGTTATCGAAAAAGAAATTTGATGCTATTCGGGTCCTACGCGTTTGCAACTTCGCGCCCTCACCGTGCACACAGGGAGGTCCCCGCACATGAAAAGAAGCTCGAACAGCGCACAATGAACGCAAGTTCAATGACCTGCGTCCGCCATTGAAAAGAGGCATCGGGCGAAGCAAATGCGAACGGCGTGGTCAATTCAATTTGTCAGCTTGTAGACATCGAAAGAGAAGGTCGATCTTTTCATTTTTTTCTCCAATTCACGAAGCAGCTACTACACACTCCTCTCTTATGAAAGAAGTTGGAGTAGTTTCCTTTTTCTTCGTATAGCAGTTGGACTGCGGCACGCGGCACTTTGTGATTCACCCAACGCAACAATCTCTCTGTGGTTGGCCACTTTTTTTAAGCGGGGCGGCGTATTGATGACTACAAGGGCCCGCTCGGTCATTTAACAAGTGTCGTTCGAAATGGCTTTGCAACCCGGATATATAAGAGCGCTTATATACGAAGAGAATGAAAAAAAAGGATATCTTTCAGCTTTGTGACAAACCAGAGGAGCGGCTGAATCACTGGAAAGATAATGCTACCAGAAAGAATGCAGCAGCAAAGACGCGCCTGTAACGGGCGAGAGAGGGGGCGTTGTACCACAGCGTGTAATTCATCATGGTTTATTCAGAACACTAAGCATCAATACTGTCATGGTACATGTGTACTTCATTCAGTGCGCCTACTCAAAGAAGGAAAGAAAAGAAGGGAATATTGCTTCGCGGCTTTTCAGCATATAAATGTGCGTGCAGCTATGATCAGCAATTTGGATATGATGTAAAGATAATACCTTTTCTTGGTGTTAAAAAGTTTTGCTGGCTTAACCGTGTGACCGTACTACGGGCCTTATTACGGGAAGCTTAAAACACCTTGCGGGCTTTTTGCTAAGCTTCACCACTGATGTGCAGACTTCCCTGCATCACATTCTGCATGCGCTGCTTCATTGACCCGATGAACGCTCATAAATTGCTCTTGTGTGAAGCAGAGGATTTTGACCAAAACCATTGTTTCAAACCTCATTAGCTGCTCTGATTGGAGCTTGAAAGGCGGAGGTGATGGCTGTGGGATGACATCTGACTACACTTTCGTTCTTTTATATCATCTCAGCTGAAACTGATTACTATTAAACTTTATGGCGCAAGGGCGTCTATGGCCAAAGAGTGTCATGGAGCAAGGTATTTTCGATTTCTCAAGGTGGGGTCAAATACCAGTCTCTGAAACATTTCACCCTAAAGCAGCCGAGCACCAGGCCAGGGGAAAGCTTGTACCCATTGTATCACCAGTGGGTACCTGGCGGCACTGAGGATCGAACCCCGCACCTCCCGCATGCGAGGCGGATTATCAACCACTTGGCCACCGCTGCGGTGCTTAGCTGAAATTGCACGTTCCTTTGCATCACGGTCTTTCCACGCCTCACGTCCTAGACTGGAGGACCACTTCAATGGTCTGATAAATGCTCATAGCAGTCAAAGACTTTGCGAATAATTGTGCCAGTGTCAGTTTGTTGAACGCATTGGTTATTAGCTTTCACAGTGTTGTGAAAATGCCAAGAAATCCTCCCCTTCTTATTTAAAACATTTTATCATGTTTCTCTCACGGGAAACGAAACGTGGAATTAAAATCATCCCAACCTTCATTGCGAAGAATTTCAGCTGTGCTTGCCGTGGTCATGTCTGGCCATATGAAAAAAAGAAAAAAAAGATGAATACCCTCAGACACACACTTCAGACTTTGTCTTAATGATAAATTACAAATAGAATAATAAATTTGTTCGCGTCAAAGCAGCGCAGAAGGATTTAAGCATGTAAAAGCAGTGACGCCCATATAAAATCATCCTCACGAACAGCTTCTGAGAAAGATATCTGTAGTGGGGCTCCCAAATAAAGCTATTATGGTAAGTAGCTCCGGGTTCTTATAGGCGGGTGTCCTTGTACTGCCGCAATCAGCGAGAGTGCATTCAAGGTGACTGTCCACTAAGATACCTTGAGACGAACAGCCTCAGGCATCTGAACTATAATTTGAATTTATGCGCACAGGTCACTACCAAACAGGAGGCAAGTAAATATTGTCTGCATACTGGGCTCTATCCGGAGAACTATTTTTTCACCTGTCATTAATGCATTTTTTTATCACCGTATGATATCGAGCTTGCTGAAACTTGTCAGTGGTGTCACAAATCAACCTTACATAGAGCTCTTTGATATCTAATAAGCATGAAATGATTCATAAGCGTTAAGAACTTCACGCACTGAGTATATGAAAAGGGTTACAAAAAGCATTCTTATATTCGTTGAATGCCTTCGCTAAAGCATCATTACATCTCTCGCACAGGTGTCACAAGGCCTTTCGAAATGATTTATGGGGGTTTAACGTTCCAAAGCGACTCAGGCTATGAGGGACGCCGTAGTGAAGGTATCCGGAAATTTCGACCACCTGGGGTTCTTCAACGTGCACTGACATCGCACAGTACACGGGCCTCTAGAATTTCGCCTTCATAGAAGCCTTCCAAAATAACAATGCTAGAAGCATCGCCTGTAGAACATACTGTATGAGCCGATATCATAGTGATTGACTGGAACAGGTCACGTCCTTTATTAAAAGCTCCTAATTTGCATATTGATCGAGGCATCTGTGCGGGCGGGTGGCCCTACCGTTGTCACGGCGGCAGAGGAGGGTGCTGATTCGGTCGCCGCCGGTTAGGCGTTGTGAATTTTAGCGAAGCAGCATTCAAGACAAATTGCTTCACCCAGTGTTCTATTTTCCGGAGGTACCAGTTCCGGGGTGTACAAAGCAGAACTCAGGACCGCCTGTAAACATCGGAATGCCTTAAACTTCCGAAACTTCCGCGCAGCCCACACTTAGTAGTCGTCATAAAGACGTGACATTTCAATATACGAGTACAAGAGTATTTGCCTAGCACACATCCACGGAGACGATGACAATCGCATCCCAGGTTTGCAAACATGAAAAGGAGGCTACTAGTTTTATCTCGCTCAGAGAAGATTGTTTTGATCTCCGGAGGGGGGTCGAGGGGTGTGTGCTCTGCTGGTACGAATCATTGGGTTGAAAACATGTTTGGCTGAGAAAAGAGGATGTTAGATATTCTTGCTTGGCTTTACAAGAAGTTTTTTTTATCTTAGGGTTTGTCTCAAATTTTTTCACGATCAAATACACTCACCCCTGCCTTACCACTGCCGCTGAAAAAGTTGTCATTGTATATTGGTGCATCTAGCAGGAAAGCCTTGTGACAAATTTTACATTAAACAACACTTTCTGGTCAAAAATTTGCACAGAGACAAACATCCAGAGGAGGACACAAGATGAGCGCATTCCTTTTCTTTTCTTATACTTGTCGGTCTAAAGTATCCGCGCCAACGTGTTTCTTTTGACCTCAACTAAGTCCCCTAACGCCAAGCCTTGTTGCAGTTTTCCGATGAGATGAGCTGGTCTCCGCTATAAAAAGCTACGAGTTTCTTCTTCTAAATAGTTGTATGTCGTTAATGAATAGTTTGATGACGGCTTGAAGGTGACAGTGCCTACACGCGCACGATGTGTGATTTATAAGGATACCAATAAACAGAGCCCCTAGTGGTGTCGACTGATAATGCGTGCTGGATCTAGAATATTAACGGTATGAAGGAAGAAAAATGCCAACATTTTTTTTTTGAGACTATGCGGGCGCAAAACGCCGCACTGATGTAACATGGTGGCGTGTGGGCGGGCAGAAAAATCTCTTGATGTAATGTTCATGCGTAAGTGCGCAATCGAGGGGAATGTGAACATCTGCCACCACCGCGTACTGTGCTGCGATGCTCTGCAGTTGAGACACGCCACTTTGTTTTATGACATGGCCTAAAACTCGTTTCTTTAAGTCCGGCAGGCGTAACGTTCTCTTTTTTTGTGTGTGTGCTGTGCGCAGCCCGCAAATCCACTCCACCGCTCATTCCATGGCAGCTTCAGGACGAGAACTCAGAGGAAAGTACCGCTGGAGAATTTAATGAGCTTTGTTGCGGCATTTTCGGGTGCGGATTGTGGTGAGAATCACGCCAGACAGACACGTGTACACTTTTATTTTTTGAAGAAAAACTCGTGCGCCGCGTTTCCTCGTGGTGTCATTATTCTTCCTTGTCTGAAAAACGGAAGCCCGTGAACGTACTGTACCATGCTTTAACGCAGGCGTAGGTGAAGTTCATGTCACGCAGAGGCGCTGATGACCGCGCACCTCGGTACATAGCGGCCACGAGCGCAGACCTTGCTCGAGTCTTCAGAGGTGTTGGGAAGCCCATTTGCACACGTTGGCCAGTGCCACACATCCGTGCGAGTCCGCGCCTTCTGGTCGTTATCACTACGCCATTAGCACGTGGCGTAGACCACGCTTCGTAAACAAGGTCTCATTTTTTTGCCCTTATTACGTTCTGCCCCGTATTACGCGGCCGGTCCATCGGCGTAATTGCACCGTTTGCAATCATAGAAAAGCGGAACGCTATTACGTTCTTGTGTTGATGAGAAGCAGATGTGTTCGTGGGAAAGGGGCGGAGATGTATGTTTTACAAGTGTAGCAATATACGGGAATGCACTCGCTACGCTAAGCCTGTAGGCAAAAGGTTGGGCTGTTCATGCGATTATTTTTTTTTTGTGTGTCAGAAAATGCGAGACCACTGAACGTTCGCTATAAAAAAAAGCCCTCCTCTAAATTTTCTTTGTAGAAAAAGCCTAGATGAATAGTTGAAGATTGAACGTAGATACCGTGTTGGTAAGTTTTCATCAACGGTGGTATCTATTAGGCTTGTAAGACGACTGCGACTGGTTATCAGTGAGGAAGATTTACGGCGTAGAATTCGGGCGCAGCAATACCAGAAAGTCAAGACCGGTTGCTCGCTAGCCTTCATCAACGTCGAGAGATAGGAATTGTCAAAATGATCAAACTGGAATTGTTTGCTGGACCGCTAAGCTTGACTGCTCACTGAAATAGAACGAAGACGAATCAGTGTTGTTACAACAGGGGGTTCCTTTACGCAGTAGGTACCTTTTCGTCAGCCTTCTATTAGCGAGAGTACTAATAAAGGGTCATTTACTATTACTCGACACTATCATCTTTGTGAATACTACGCGGGTGCTTCACGGCTGTCCAAGCAAACCAACACTTGTATTGGCGCAGTTAGCTGGATGCTGGGCTGTTACACAACGTTCACCGTCAATAAAATTTCACGGGCGCACCTCTGCACAGGAGAAGCAAAAGTAAAAAGCGGGGTATGATGATGACCTTTGACGAGGTGCGCACCTGTGCGTATGAGAAGACCGGTGTACACGGAAGACTGAATCGCGGCGAAACTGGCTCGGGAAAGTAAAATTACATCCTATAATGATTTTTTGCATTGAGAAGACGCAACTACAGAAGTGTTAGGCACTTTGATACCTTTGAAAATCTACTGCTTTAACGCCATGACTGGCCGCTTTTATGGAAGTACTTTAGCAGTATATGTAAAGGTAATACCTAACGCAAGAAAAAAAGAAAAACGTGTTTGTCAGAAGCAACAGTAGAAAACAAAACTTCGTTCTAGCGTGCGTTTCGAAGTCAGGCTACCTTAACGGTGCGAAACAGTAGTGGCCATTTTTTGAGACAAAACTACGATTTTTCAGAGCCTTTTTTATAATGCAAATGTCTCCTGTTCTTGCGTGCGTAGTATGTCAGAGCAATCAGATATAGCAGTGACAGCTAGAAATGTTAGCTGCAACAAACCATGAAATGACAATCCAGGATGCAATATTCCTGTATAAAGATTATTCCGAATATTTAAGACTCTGTATTTTGCAGTACCGTTTGTTGTTAATACTGCCGTATTGCAGATCATTAGACTCGTACCAATTATTATACACTGATAGTTGTTATGATGCATTAAAGCTTCTTTTGCACGTGGCGCTTGTATAGCAAGGCAGGTTGCCAAATATAGTCTTTTTGTTCGGATAATATGCGGCCATCTTATGGTAGGAAAACTCGGAGGGTAAAATCGGAGTCAGCAGAACTGCCTAGCAGGAGAACGGTGATCAATTATCCAGTGTTTCTTACGTTTCTTCTTAATTAAGGACAACAAGTTGCGCAATATGACAACTTGAACACGCCTAGCATCTGGTCATTGCATCAATATTTTTTCTGCTTCTTGTGAGTGTAGCACTCGAATAAACGTCCACTGTGCGCGCGTTCATTTCCGGGAAAAAACTTTGTAGTTGCGTAAACGAAATTGAGAGATAAGCGTCATGTATTTCGACCATTAGGCGGAGGGTTTTTCAAGCCACAAATGTACGGCTTTTCCCTCCGCCTCCTTCCACTTCATTGTGGAGAATAAAACTTGTATGTATGTATGCATGTATGTATGTATGTATGTATGTATGTATGTATGTATGTATGTATGTATGTATGTATGTATGTATGTATGTATGTATGTATGTATGTATGTATGTATGTATGTATGTATGTATGTATGTATGTATGTATGTATGTATGTATGTATGTATGTATGTATGTATGTATGTATGTATGTATGTATGTATGTATGTATGTATGTATGTATGTATGTATGTATGTATGTATGTATGTATGTATGTATGTATGTATGTATGTATGTATGTATGTATGTATGTATGTATGTATGTATGTATGTATGTATGTATGTATGTATGTATGTATGTATGTATGTATGTATGTATGTATGTATGTATGTATGTATGTATGTATGTATGTATGTATGTATGTATGTATGTATGTATGTATGTATGTATGTATGTATGTATGTATGATACACTTCTTTCTGTTCAGTACAACAGCAGTATTTCCTTCTACTTATTAACTTTAAAAGGCGGACGTAAATTAACTGATGAGCTTGAAGGATTGATCCAAATGTGAAATCTATTGACGATGACAAACACACTCGGTGCTTCGATTTGCGGAGCCATTTGTTCTGCACTCTCTACTGCATTGTGCACCTTTTATTGCTGCATGTCAGATTCAAACACGGCTGTGCGTTTCGTGAAATATTTGGCGCTGCGTGAGACACATCCTCGCGTCGAGCATTTGGAAAACAAGCTGGAAACTACAGACCACTCAATCTTTCAGGGAAATATAGATTGGTGCATCATTGCGGCAGCTCGGTTATGAAGCCCGGCGAGCTCAGTAAATATAAAGAGCTGTATGTTCGTAGTTTAACAAATTGAGTTCCTGTACACAGTAAATTCTTCATCCTTTACGTTGGGAATCCGAAAAGAACAGCCTCTTCTGGAGACGGCAAAAAAAAAAAGCTGTCGTTTCTCCCTACATCTAAAAAGCGAGACCCGTGGTCAATGTAAACCGAAGCCTAGGCAGCTTCGAATGTAATTTTACGGACTTGAAATGAAAGATGGAGAAGAAAGAAAAGCGCGTATTGATTTATGGACCGGGCTTGACTTCAAACCCCTTTAACGACTGCATTATAGGAGCTCTTCTTCTCGGTGCGTCGACCAAGGAGTAAAAGAAGGGATATGAGAGGCGCGAGACAAGTTTTATGATGACGAGTGAAATGAATGCTGACAAAGAACATTTATTCAGAGACGAAGTAGCCGGAGATCGTAATAACAAATTGCGGTACAAGAAGGCGAACAACCTATTGGCCTGAGTTCTATGGGCTTTGAAAGGGAGAGTGAAAATACAAGCGGAGAAAAGTGCAGTGTATAGCGGTGAAAAGTGTAGTTTTTATCAGGAAGCTGAAAGTCTCGTTTTCGCTTATGACAGCACGGATAAGTTTCTTTTTTTTTGCTCAAGAGAGAATAGAAGTTGAACGAAGCCCTGCAACGAGGCCTTCAATTAAAGTGATGTTCGCGAGGTCCGTTTCGCCTCCTTCCCTCCCTTTGATCAACGAGGGGTCATTGGCACGTCTCTTGTGACGACGCACTTTAAAGAAGCCGTCTTGCGTTTTCTATATTGCAAGTTCTCAGCTCTGTATATTGGACGCCGGGCATGATTGAAGGAGAAAGAATGATAGAGCAGAAAAGCGTGTAAAAAAGGTTTACTTGAGCTGCTAACGCTAAAATGAACAACATAGCACGGGTACTTCGAATCGACGCATTTCTCAGGCGTACAGTTCATTTTTGCATTTTTGATCTAAGACGTTCTACAATATTTAAAAATAGGCTTTTTGAGTTAGAAGAGCGCTTTTTTCGGCGTACTGTCACAAGCGGTATAGCGTACGAGAATAAATCTAAGACGTGCTAACTAGCAAGATGGTTAACTAATATTGGATAGTTAACTTTTTGACTATTACTGTTAGTCGCTTTCTTCATTGAGAGGCGTGTAGCCCATCCCCTATATTATCCATATCAGTTTTTAGAATTTAGAAAACGCAGTACCCTCGGCGCTGTGGGCCAGCAAATTTTGCCTATATAGTGCCCAAAATACACGCGCTTTCGAAACGCATGCAGGCAAAGCCAGCCCTCCGGTGCATGTAACTAGTTGAAATAGCCAACATTTTCTTTTGTTGGGCCACAGCGCCGAGGGTGACTGCGTTTTAGAAATTCTTAAAACTGATATTTAACTTAAAACTTACAGTGCTCTCCACGCCTCTCAATAAATCTGGAGACTAACAGCAATAGTTAAGAGGTTAAGTATTCTATATTAGTTAGCCAGCCTACTAAATAGCACGCGTTAGCTGTATTCTGATGCCCCACACAACTGACAACGCTAGGCCGGAAAAAGCTCTCTTCTAACTTAAAAAGCCAGCTTTTCAAAAGCTCAGAACATCTTAGGTGAAACACTTGGTACAGCTCTTAATGCTATTATTGGCGCGAAATGTTTTTGAATAATCGACTGCACTAAACTGCGCTTTAACGGGACATCTGCTTGAAATTTTCATTGCGGCACAACCACTACCTCGATCATCGTCATTCACCCCCCCTCCTCTCCCTCTAGACAACAGCAAAATTTCCTTCATCATCAATCATCATCGTCGTCAATACCACCTCAGAGCCACCGCTTTCGTTTTTCAAATGTTCTGCTCCTCACCAACGGACATGTGGAAAAGTGACCTTCCTTTGCTCTCTCCCCTTTCTATCTATCCCTCCGTTCCCCTTCCCACGTGTAGGGTAGCATACCGTGTGTCCTAGTTAACCTCCCTGCCTTTCCGTTCGTCTTTCCTCTCTCTCTCTCTCTCTTTCTGCACCTCACAGGGTCATTCTTTCAGGGCTCAGCCTGAGAGAGCAGAATTATTTCTCTTGAGATCACCGCAAGGTTTACATTAACTCTGGGTGCCGTGGTTTTCGCTTTACACCATGAAAAAGAGTGCACAGCACTGTAATTTTTAATTAACCCATGCTCTTAGGCTTGCATGGCCGCGTTTAAAAAGCTGTTTTTAAGAAACCGCGCTTCCTACCTGCTTTGGCTAGACTAGAAAGCGGCAGAGTTCTATATTTGGCCTCGAAAAGACCGCAGGTTTATTAATACCATAAAGCGCATGACAGGCTGGCGGGAGGAGGAGGAGGAGGAGGAGGAGGAGGAGGAGGAGGAGGAGGAGGAGGAGGAGGAGGAGGAGGAGGAGGAAAGGCAGGGAGGTTAACCAACGTTACGAAGGAGTTTTAACCACCTGTACGGCGATCGAAGCTTTCACTTGACAGGTAATTGCCTCTCAGAAAGGCTTATAATCTGATGTACTTGAATGGCTTGTTGGGCAAATTTGTCCATAGCGAAAGCGTGCTAACAGGACGACTTAACCAGAGATCAATGTTTGATGCGTTTGCATAATCAACTGGGCGCGGTCACGCTCGCAGGCTTTACCAGATCTGTCGTAACACGTAAATGACATCACCCAGTTGATCACTTAATTTTTGGCTTCAGCGCGTGCCTGCTCAGTGGTGGAACAAGCTAAACGAGCGATCAACTACTCGCCCTTGAGGGTAACGGAGTGGATTTCAAGAGAAGGCAAGCGTAGCAGGGGGCGGCAGAAAGTTAGGTGGGCGGATGAGATTAAGGAGTTGGGCGGGGATACGCTGGATGCAGCTGGCAAAAGACAGGGTTAATTGGAAAGGCATGGGAGAGGCCTTTGCCCTGTAGTGAGATGACGACTCCAACTGCCATTGCAATGCATTGGCGCTAAAAGAGACTGAAGACGGGTGAGGGGGGAGGGTCGTGGAGCTGGTGCGCCGTATTTAGAAAAAAAATGTTGCGATAGAACGCTATACATGAGTTGATTACGTACAAGCGCTGGTCAATGATGGTGATCAATTAGATGACGGCTTTGATGAATTGTATGAGTCGTCACAGATAAGCGTGAAGCAGTAAGGTGCACTTAATTTAGAAGAAGTTGCGAGAATCTGATCGCAGATACCTGGAGCTTTGATTGGCTCCCATGAGCATGATGATTTGATGATTCTCAATGGCTAACGAGGTCCAGGTTTCAGCCCCTCACAGTAATCGCTCACAGTGACTGTTTACAATAAAACAGAGGAGCTAGGGAGTGGACCATACGAAAAAGTTGAAATACCTAAACGTAAAAACAAGTCTTGCGATTGCAGTCGCTCATTCCAAATGCAGACGCTGTACTGATTCACAACAAGAAAACGAACAATTTCCAGCCTCAGTCTCTCGTATCTACAAACTGTGGGGCAAATTCAGGATCCCGGTCACTCATCTGTGTTCTTAAGAACAATTCTTAAATCTGCGGCGCCTCAGCTAACACCTCGTCGGCTGCCGTCAATGGCAAAAGATAAGCATTCTCAACCGTCTTGTTAAATTAAATATCGATTATTTAAAGAAAATTGCGACTTTAATTGTGGGATAAAACAAGCAATTACCTGCTCGCTCTACGAAAGCATCGAAGGGTGCCAAATAAATAAATAATATTTAGGGCGGTATAAAAATATACCATGAAATAAAAGAAGCAAGAGAAGAACATGTTCTTGCATAATCAGCGCCTACACGTAGAAGAAAGAGCGCCAAGCTGTAGGACTTAATTAAATGATACTAAAATACACGAGATCACGACATTCATAATGAAGGTTCGGTTCTAGAGCCTTCCGGTTTGAACAAGTTTTCCGCTGTCCTTGCAGCCCGTCGTTATACGTATCTATAGCTGTGGTGATCATTGTCACTATGTGGACCCAGGGCACAGGCATGACCGGATGGCGTATAGCACGGGTGAGATGGCCTAGGTGAAGCGTGCTGCCTCCGAATATGGCAACAGCTTTATAGGTTGCATCATACCATCTCACAGCGAAGGCCAAGCCGGTCATCTTTCAGGCTAACAAGGGCTGATAAAATTACTTGACAGCGCATGAACAGCCGGGCTCTCAGCAGCGCTTCATGTAGTCTAGTATCCTGTCTATAACGGATGTGAAAAAGCTGGTTATGCTCTCGACTGGTCTATTAGAAGAATTTCTCTTCTTTTTATCTATTCACTACTATGAAACTGTTAATAGATAGAAAAAGGTGAACTGCGATATCTTTCGATGGGTTTCGGTAGCTACTGGACGGTAAACCCCAGATGTTGGTCAAGGGTTTGGGAAAGTTCTAACGCCCGTCCCTTTTTCTTTGCAGAGTTATTTTTTCTTGTTTTCGCTCTCACTCTTGATTGCAGAAATTTAAACATTTGGTTTATTAGACTGCATGCATTGCTGGTCATCTACCCTTGAATGGCGGCGACGGATCACTAATGTTCGAGAGAGCACTGTTATCTACAAGTGCATCCCTATTTCTAAAATTAAATCGAATTGTGAAAAACTAATTTCTGCCTGGGTTTCTGCCGTTTTGTGCCTCGTTTTGGTGTTAAACCTTATGGTCTTCTGAAAAAGTGATGCTACGTTTCAGTGCTGTAATAACAAGTTCAAGTATTTTTAATGACATGAGGCAAGCGCGCAAAGAATTAACGAAGTACGGCAAGGGAGTAATAATGGAGGTCTCACCGTTAGCACGTGTTCCGAATTTCGGTTTTCTTCTCATGTGTTTCTGGATAAAAGGAGACAGAAACCCAATTGCTCATTTAAAGTTGTTGCAGGAGTAACAATCGTTGCGAATATTTTCAACAATATCAGAATAGATTCATTCAATCCCATCAAATTAGGCACATAAGTGGCTGAACTTCTGAAAGAAAGCGTTGAGCGAATGCGCTCGGAGATGTCTTTCGGGAAAAAGAATGAGGCGCTCATTAAACGTGAGCTTAAGTGCCCTTCGGCGCTCATTACAATACACACATTCACCACAGGAGATTGGGAAAGTACATGCGCTATGTTCTGTGTTAACTGCGTTCTAGTCTTTGAAACCTGTGCGCAGTTTCTGGAAGTATTAATCGCATTAGAAAATTATCCTGGTAAACGGTATACGGGAGACATTTCAGAGCGCAGACGTACAGAACTTTGATATGTATGTCGGACTGTCGATATGAGCGCTAGCTCAGAACTGCTCATTCGAAAAAAAAATTGAATATGTTTATACATTCTTTAAGTCATTCATCATAATGTATGATTGTTACGATGAATGATTTAAAGAATTATGTATGTACACACGGTCTTTTCAAATGAACTGTTCCAAATTGGCGCTCGTCTCCTCCATATTTTTGTGCGGTCGCATGTGTTGCGCTATTAAGTAATTCGTGTACAACAATGATTCAACTAGATCCCTAGAGCAAACGCTGGTAATATCTGATTCTGTAGTGATGACCAAAAGACGAAGGTGAGTTTCGCGCTTCAGCCACCTATCCTCGCCGCAGTTCTTAATATTGTAGGTATTTATTATGCTTATTATTTGCAAATCGTGTCTTCTTAAGGTTTTGAGTGAAGAAGGAAGCATTGTAACTTGAGAATTCCGCACGCGTTGAAAAGAAACTGAGGCAATGCATGAAATGGATTTGTTTTTAGCTTTCATGAGGTAAACTTTTGCCGTGTTCTTTAGCGTAACAGATCCGAGGAACTCAGGAAAAGAAAAATGCCTTGTTATGGTATTATATTGTATGGTATGGTATGGTATGGTATGGTAGGGTATGGTATGGTATGGTATGGTACGGTATGATATGGTATGATATATGGTGTTGTATGGTATGGTAGATTATGGTATTGTATGGTATGGTATGGTATTGTATGAGATGGTATGCTATGGCATGGTATGGTGCGGTATGGTATGGTATGGTATGGCACGGTATGGTATGGCTTTGCATGGTATAGCATCGCATCGCATGGTATGGTATGGCATGGCGTGATATAGCATGGTATGATTTGGCGTGGAATGGCATTGCATGGTACGGTATGACATGGTTAGGTATGGTATGGTAGGTGGTGTTCAATGTTACAGAATTGCACATGCGCGGTAGACTCCGAACTGGAGAGAAAAAAGGAAAATTGAACTTGTTGTCTAAATAGAATTTGTGCACACATGGTGACTGTTCCTTTCTGATGAATAAAAACGAAGAATGTCCGCTGAGGCACCTACAGTTTGGCGCTGAAGCCTTTGGTTCATAAATATCCCGATAACGTTTTGATAACGTTGATAAAACGTTGATAAAATCGAGCCCATGGTCGCAGAATCTTGGACCCGTTAGAGTACGCGAGTGTCAACTGTCGAAAGCAGGAACGAGAGAAAAAAAAACAGAGCAAAACACTCATAGCCTGCCGTAACAAATACCAGCGCTGACTTGTTTACCATCCAGCTAGTCAAACCCACGACAACACTTATTTCTAAGTAAAAACACTCAGCGAATGCGGACCGACGCCATTTTTCGATTAACCATGATATTACCCTGTCCTCCATACGGCATTCAATCACCCCTGACGCCCGAGGCGCGCTGCCACAGCCCGCGGGCGGAACACGCGGAAAAGAAAAAAGTAGAGGTAAATAGGCGATGAAAACAATGTGAGGTAGGTACTTTCTTCCTAAGAACAAGAGTTGAGTCGTTCCTTTCAAGCCGACCGAGAGTTTGCAATCCGTTGTGCTTGGCAGCACGAAGTGTCATGAGCACGCATGTTTTGCTTAATTGTATCGCAACGTCGTATACGAAGAGCTGGCGTCATCAGCAAGCTCTCGGAACTATGAAAAAAAAAGTTTTGAAAAGCTTTACAAGCTGCACAATATGTTATCGAAATCCGAACGTGAGGATCTGTGCGCGTAACGCGGTTGATGTCAGGCATTACAGCAGGCCACGATTTATCGTATAACTCATGGTTGAAGTGGGCTGAAAGGAGTAGTTACTCCCTTATTTCATAGCTAAGTACTGAAACTTGGTCTCGCAGCGCACGTGTCAGGAAGTTCGAACAATAGGCCGTACGCCTGTTGTTAAAGCTGCATATTTATTATTCCAGCTTCATTTAATGAGGTATGGTAAAAATGAAAAACTGGTGAGACGACAATGAAACCGCTGAAAACCCCGCGTGTTGTCATTTTTTGCTCACAGCGCAACAAGAACCAGACACGAGACGAAGGACTAACACAAACAAGCGCTGACTGGTGTCCTGTTCTAGTTGCGCTATGAGCAAAATGATGAATACTTACCAAATGGCCCAAAGTTCAGCCTTGCTGAATACCTTTAATATCAGGAAAATTTCTCTGCAGCTACTAAGTGGGGACTGCGTTTGTTGAACATATTTTATTCTGGCTCATCGGTGTGGGGTTACTGTTAGCAACGAATGAAACGCGAACAAGAAAACTGAGGTGATACAGAAAAACACCAAGATATTAGCTCCTGAACAGGAAATATAAGCGGGGTTGATTAACATTTCTGAAGAAGAGTCATTGCGCATTCGAAGTTAACAACACCTGCTCTAGTATTGAGCTTCCCCTGGCTAAGAGCTTATTATTTTGCTCTTCGTGGCTCAGATGTCTTGTTCCCGTTTCATTCCTTGCTGATCGTACCTTCACTTTCTCTTGGAGTGAAGGCCCGAAGATAGAACAACCTTGGAAACACGTGTTATTGACGAAACACAAAACGACAATTCCGTGGTCGACTACCATTCACATACTTTTACACGAAAGCGAACCTCTTTATTCCGAAGAGCCTCTTTCTATACTGCAGGAACTCGTGCTTGCAATTATGCGTGCGCCGTGACTACAAGCCCTCATGCGCAAACGTACGCTGCAACGCTTGTTCCAGCGGCGGCGTCCTTTTCCTAGATGCCTGCGGTGTGACGTGTTTGTTTGAGCTTCTAAACCGTAGAAACATACTTGCTTTCACCTCAACACGTGTGGTAAGGAAAGAACTCGGCTCTGAGTAACACTCACTGTTTGCGAATTGGTAACCATGTGCATCACGTAGAGCTCAGTGCAATCTCGCAGTGCTGCTGAGCGGTGCTTCTTCGAGGCAGGAAAGAAAGTTAGGTCGTGCTGCGGGAAACGAAGACGGGTCCAGGAAGACACGGCGCAGCAGTATGTAATGCTCTGGAGGAGGCACGTCGCAGTGAGAGAGAGAGAGAGAGAGAGAGAGAGAGAGAGAGAGAGAGAGAGAGAGAGAGAGAGAGAGAGAGAGAGAGAGAGAGAGATGACGCTAGAACTAGACGGCGGCCGCGGTGCGGCGTGCGGGTGACAATAATAGCAACACATCGGCCAGTCCGTGTGTGAGCTGGCGCAAGCAGGTGCATGAAATGCGGTCAGTCCGCAGACAGCGGCGCAAGCAGAATCCGCGTTTCTTTCCAGCGTCACTTGTTGTTTGTTTGGGTTGAGAAGGTAGCGCGTGTGCGGTCTAGTGACCTGCCACGCCGAGTGTGCGGTCAGCGCCGAAGCTTTTTGTCGGTGCTCACCTGGCGGTTCAGGCCGGTCGATAGAAACCCGAGATGCGCGTTGGGCGCGAACCACACTCGCGTTACTCCTGACACGTGTGGGGCGCCCTCGCTCCGAGCGGGTTTGGCCGCCCGCGATGAACTAATGGGGCCCGGAATGGGATTTCCGTGTGCCGTGTGGGCTTTGTGCGCGGCGCAGAGTTGTACCTCGTCGTTTCCACGTACACGTAGTCTAGCGCTTAACTTCGCTCTTCATTTTGGTTTATTACAGTCAGTGGCCAGCTTTCTCCTTGCTTGCGCGTGGTGGAATGGCGGACGAATATGAAATTCAGATCACCTGCCTCAAATAATTGAAGCTGATTTCATAGAACTGCTCAAAGTTGGCTCTTAAAGTGGCACCAGTGATAGAAGCTACAGATTTGGGGAACAACGCGAGGGGCTGCACATGCGTTTAATAAGAGTTTAAACGACATACAGCCGAGCCGGGACATGCGAAGCAGGATATTTAGAATTATCGGCTATATCTACGAAAACAACTACCGGATAACAGGACATCACGGATTGATTGATTGATTGATCATTCATTCATTCATTCATTCATTCATTCATTCATTCATTCATTCATTCATTCATTCATTCATTCAGTAATTAGGGGTCCATTAATGTGGTCCAAAATATTAGTATGAAACATTTCTGCTTTTTGCCCCTGTCAGAAAAGAGCCACCACAGGCGGTTTCGTACTCTCCATTTCGGGTTGTGGAGCAAAAAGCTGCAGGCACTGAGCCGAGAGGGTAAAACGGACTGCGGCAGCCACGTGAAATCAGTGCGAAAACTTAGTGGAGGAAATGTCGAAGTATGAGTTAGTCTTAAAAAGTTATAGACGGTCAATGGTATTCGTGGTGCATGGTATGCGTTAGCATTAGTGTTCTCCCCGGACGGAGCAACCACTGCGGCTGCAAGGGTTCAAACAGTGCGGGTGGGTGGAGTGACCCAATCCGTCAATCACTGTGTTGCATGCCGTACCCAATCTCAACTTCCGACAACCGTCACCCCTCGCCTCTCACCTTGTCTTTGTTTTCTCTCTCCCACTTTTCACCCCCCTGTCCTCATAAAGTGTAGAGGAGGATTTTCCTCTCTTCACTTTGTCACCTGGCAGTCGAGGCTTCATACGGTCGGACGGGCAGATTTTTCCAGCATGGGGTTCTAATGCTTACGCATCAAAAACAAAAGCAATAGTGCGAAATCAGCTCCACATAAAAGACAGGTGCCTACTAAAACTGACAGTAGGCAGGAAAAAATTTCTCACTGGTAAAGCGACAGTTTAAGCTTTTCGCACAAAATCGTGTACAATTTTTATTGTGATTATCAGCAGGTCGGTTGTTTTCACATCGAAAACATTTCTGAGCGATACACAGTTATGACTTTTGTGCGCGCGCCGAGGTTCGTCCGTTCCCGTAAAGTTAAACTAACTCCCGCAAACATCAACTAATTGCACCAACTCATTATTAATGCGAAAGCATTACTAGACTATTTGCTTTCGCGTTGACGGTCTCTGCAATGCTCAGTTTTTTCGGGCTCCCAACTGAGTTAACCGACTCATAGTATCCCATCTTTCCAAGGTAGATGAGTCGTTACATGCTGTAGAGTTACATGTATTTTCAAGCCCCGTTTACCCTCTTGTTGAGAGCTAGGGCCTTTAACAACTATTTAATAGTTGTTTCCAGCTCTACCAGTAAAGTGTGCCGATATAATATGCTTTCTTCTGTAAGGATGACTATATTATTATGAAGTAGTGATGAAAGGTGATGAACGCTGATGAACGGTGATGGAATAGTTCTTGTTGGTGTGAAAATGATCCAGTGCAAGAGAATTCTGGCACGCGAGAACTGTCGTGCGGAAATAGTCAAGACCATTAACATCATACTTGTTCATATCTGTCTGCTTTGTAGTAATATAACACAACGACAGACTGCGCAGCGAACGTGAAAGATATGCGAGTAGAAAAACAGGTGAGACGCTCACAGGTCAGGGCATCCAGAAATACTGTTTCTCCATAAGGCACTTCGAAAATTAAGATACTAGGACGAATAAATTTTTTGTTTTGTTGAGTGTGATTTCTCGCCTTGCTGCCAGATCTTGCTTGCTCCCAAGTCACGGTCACGAACGCTTCTCTTAGATGGGCAGAATATAGAGCAAGAACAGAGTTCAATGTTCTGAGAACTTCGGTTGTGCTGCGTCGAGGAACAGACATCGCGTGACGTAAAGAGGGTGTACCATTATTCGTCCAGGACCATAAAACTCTCCCGCTGCATCAGAGTTGTCGCTTGCGAAAACCTCCACCGCTGTGTGTATTGATTAGGCCCGGGCGCGGCGACGAGCGGCGACCAGAATAACATTGTCGACGTCTTTGTCGGCCTGGCCAATCGCGTGTATCTCGCGAAGCGCTTGTTGCACCACTGACCGTGCCACGCATAGACTACACTTGAAAGCTGGACACGTACAAGTAACGAACTGCGCTTGGTTCATGTTGCGAGTTTTGGATGTTTTTGGCCTGAGCTTTGTGACGCGCAGGGCTTTGTGACCACGGGCTGCAGTTCGTGCTCGACGATCAGTTGGGGTTGCTACACTGTGATTGTTGCATCCAAGTTTGGTCGCCTCGATTTTGGGGCCAGGTAATATCTGCGCGAAATTGCCGGCCTTCGGCTGACCTTGACCTCGAAGCTGCGTAGTCATACGTTCTGTGCCTCTGTACATCTAATCACACCTAAAAGGCAACAGCATGCTGCTTTATCTGACAATGTGCACCTCTTTTTTCTATTTGGAACCGTGGGAAATCGACAATTGAGGCTTGCTAAGCTAATTTTATAACAGGGGCTTAAAAGGCAACTATATACTTGGTTTTCTAAGGGAGCTTGCCACATATAAAAAAAATACTTTTTGAGGCATAGTAGTACCAGTGTTGGTTGACATCATAAAAGAGGTGAGTCATGTTAACTAATTTCACATAGCTTTCTAACGATTAGAGTTGGGCTCCTGGTTGCAATTAAAAATTTGCGGCCGGCAGTTTGTAATAGCAATATCATTTTTCAGAATTAAAAAAAACATGATTAGCCCCGGCGCTGTGGCTCAATGAATTTTCGTCATCCAACGCTTAAATACGCGCGCTTTCGATTTCCTGAGCACAAAACAAAGCCCCCCAGCTCTGTCACTCTGGGGCGCATGTGCGACGTGGGATCTTTTTTTTTTCTTTTCGAAGACTTCCAGACGGCACGTGAGAGAGGCCACGTGGCAGATGCGGCAATGGCGACACCTCTGGGGTGCGCTGCATCGCGCTCGACAAAGCCACGCGCTCTTCGAAAGCGAGCGTATTTTGGCGCAAGAAATGGACCAAGTTCTTTCAACCGCACCGCCGCGAATAATAAAATGTTTCAAATTTAAAAAAATGACACAGCTGTTACTAATGGCCGGCCATAAATTTATATTTGCAACCAGGTGTCTAATACTAGTAATTAAAAAGTTAACCACAAGAAATTAGTTAACATGGCTCACTTCTTTTCTGATGTTGACCAAAAATAACATTACTATGGCGCAGAAGCCACCTTTACACTTCGAAAAGCCTATTTTTAAATATTAGTGGCGGGTTTCCCTGAAACACCCGGTATACCGAATGATCCTTTCTAACCTTTAAAAATTAAAAAAATGAGAGGTACGTCGGCGTGGTCTGTACTGGTGGATTGTAGATATAAACGGACATTCTGTACGTGTTGAGGTCAATTAAAAGGCGATTAATAAACTAAAGTTAACTAATCAACTTTTCACTTTTTGGTTTTAGGTTGCATGGTTGTCGAGGGAGGATGCGCTCTATAGGCGAAAGTCTGTTCGGTAGAGTAATGGTACAACGATACTGAGAAATTAAAGGCCGTCATCATAGGAGACCAGCCTAGCTTTTAAATCTTCTAAGTTGACTTTGAGGTTCGAAACATCGAAGGTGAAAAATGCGTCGTTGAAAGCGCGTTAAGTTCTCTTTATTGCGTTGTACATTGATAAAATGACGCACATCGCATTTCTAATGCAGCGAATACAGACGCAGTTTATGTGTTCCCTGATGTAGAAAAAGTTAACGACATTTCGGCTACGATACCACACGTAGCGACTCCGCTTTATTATCGCGTAACGAGGGAAAGCTAACTCAACGAGGTTTTCGAAGCGCATAATTGATGTTCAATGTTTTGAACCACAGTGCCGATTAAAAAATTAAAAAACTGGGCTCGCTTTCGATGTTGGTAGCCTTTAATTTCGCAATATTTTATTGCGGCCTGAAACCAAGATTTAAAAAGTTGATTAGATATTTTAAGTAACCAATTATATTTTATTTGAGCGCTATCATTTACATATGTCTGCCTTTCTGTAAAATCCACATGAACAGACTGCGCTATCGCGCAGTTTTTGAAACAATAATCTGCGAACGTATAAAGAAATCCCACTGTATAATTATTTTATATATGCGCCTAACTGTCCCAAATAAAAAAAAGTCAAAGGAAACACGATTAAAAGAATTGAAACGCGAACTGCAATACTGGAAGATATTACACTAGGGATGCAAAAAACTAGAGAATTTCAATTCCGTATCAAAGGCGTAAAGATCGCTCTTTGGAACAGTTAATAAGCCGCACCTGTATTTCCTCTCCAGCCAGTAATTTTTTTATTGTTTGTGCTAATGTTTCAGTTGCTTTGTTCGCGTTTCATCGGACGCTGATGGTACGCTATTTTTACCGTCATGACGTGCACATATATGACCAAAGTACGCTACTCATTATATACATGTTAATTGTATAGTTTGTAAAAAAAATTGGCGCTGGTGTAGCTCTGGTTAAACCTGGAGTGGCGCGATAGCTACAGCTGGCCGAGTGGAACTTGGTCACGCGGTGCGGAGCAGCTGCCGGTGCCGTGGCTGATCACGTGGTTCGTCGCAGAGTGGCGCGCCGCCACGCTGAAGCCTCGAAATGCTACCGTAATGTAGCTATCGCTACAAGATGCTCCTCTCCATCTTAATTATAGACGAACCAATGCTTGCATACTTTCCCCTTTAGGTCCGCTACCTTTGAGTCCGAGAGTTTGTAATGACAGACGTCGCCATACATTCCCGAAGGCAGAATTGTAGGCGATGGACACCAAATGAAACATGCAGCTGGGATAAATAGTTAACCTAAATATAGGGAAAATGTAACGGGTTGAAGTCCCAACAGAGCCCCAATCGGATCCCAACGAGAATTTCACGCCCTTTCAACATTGACCGCGGGTTATGAAGTGCTTTCAGCGAGGAAATTAGAAAAATCCCCTAGGCTCCTATTTTTACCACGAGGAGAGAAACCGACTTCTATTTGCCGCACGTAACTGCCTTTCATCGAATCAAACTTGCTTGTAAAGTAAAGCAACAACATGACATGATCAAAACATACATGACGCAGATTGTCAAAATAAATCAAAGACGAGATTTGGCATAAATGCAGCACAGAGAAATCTCGTTAACATAGACCAAAATTGGAGACATTGCACGCTATCAGGGACTATAACAAAGCTGATGATAACGATGAAGCCACAAGGAAATTATTGAAGCAGGAAGAGTGGTAACCAGGGCAACTCGCACAGCGCCAATGACGTCAAGAACAGAATCCTTAGCGAACTAATTTCCTGACGGATGCGAAGCTATGTTACATTTGTGTCTTGTTGTTTTACAAGGCATTCGATATTAGATTTTCCGATTAATTTAAAAACAAACCATGAGAGGTGAAAGAAAACTATTTTTGCAGGTAGGTTGCATGCCCAGTAGTTGTGGAAAAGCGGATTTTTCAACGGGAAATTTTATCGAACGTAATTTTTTTCCATATCGTAAGATGTCGGTATAACAATAGATATATCAGCAGATCTCTTTTCGGCAGGTTTCGAGTTTTTTTGCTTTAAACATTTTTGTTATCGCCAAAAATAATCCACATTGACTTTCTAGGGTAGTGTTAACTACTCGATTGGAGCGGTAGACGTAGTTTAAAAGAGAAATTTGGCTTGAAAGATTTTCCAAAACAGCACAATACAACATTACACCGTTTCCTCACAATTAACATTAATGTGTAAGAATCCTGGAACTGTGTCACGAGACGGACACAAACTAAGGGAATAATTGTTGTCGCCAACCTGATAACTAAGCAAAATTAATGTTTCTAGCCACTGAAGCTAGAGTTCATATTTATGATAGAGATATAGACGTGGTCGTATTGATAAGCTACTCAATTTTGCATAGCTCTCCTAACAAACAAGTGTTTCGAGATATTCGGCTCCAATATTTCAACTCAATGTGAGTAAGTACGCAATCAAGGCGGTGGCAATCGACGTGAAACTTATTCCTCATCGTGTGACAAAGCTGCTCTGTAGGTTGTTTCTTTCATTTCGATAGTTTCACCCGCAGCTCTATGTCGTTAGTAGGCGAAACGCCATACAAAGTACGACATGACGCTGGGAGAAGTTTCTGCGTGCTTCCATTGTCACCGCCTTGCGCGCGCAATTACGCTTTTTGAGTCGAAACTTTAGCGAAGAAATTCTCGAAACAAACGCGTGTTAGAATTGTGGCTTGGTTTATGGTGGTTTAACGTCCCAAAGCGACTCAGGCTGTTAGAATTCTACCCAACTGAGTAGTCTAGCGATGGGACTACCTGTGAGGTTCTGTTATAAATTCAATGCACATGGTAACTACAGCTAAAACACTGGTATAAGCATGCACTCTATCTACCGTTGATATAAAGTTTAATAAATAGTTTTAGTTATTTACAAGGTGGACGATCACAATCATCCTCTGTATCCGCCTTGTAGTAGAATCTGCGCGGGAAAACAACTTTCGCGTAATGCTCATCGGATGTTTGTAGGTATTCCGAAAAATGTAATTTCGAGCGCCATATATAGGTTACCACCCTTATGCAACTCTACCACCTTTATGCTACCACCTTTAGGCTACCATCTTTATGAAACAGGAAGCCAGAAAGGCACGCGGAACATTGTCTGCCTGCCTCTCCGGTACCGCTCGTCTACTATAGCAGGCGTGCAGGCGCGTGACGTCGAGCGGGATAGCGTCTCCAGATGCGCTTCCAACACCTCGACGAAACTGAATTCAGACATTCCCTGCTATTTTGACAACTTGCTTATTTGTTACTTTTCTAATTCCTTTAGTTTCCCAGTCACCACCAGTTACCCTCGTCGGCTTTATTTTGCTCGCCCACACGGACGTCTCAGCGTCTGTTCAGCACAGGCAATTGCCCGCACCGCGCGGAGCACGTTTTGTTCCCTCGCCCTTGTCGAAGGACGTGAGTCTTGCTCATCCGCGGAAAGCCTTGAGCCAGCTAAGCAAAGGCAAGGTGACTACATGGTTCTGAAACTTCGTCCTCGGAGATCTCCTGACGGAACGTCTAACGACGCTTCGATATGGTGCGCTCTGATATGCGTCGCTTGCTTTTGTAGGTAGTGTTTTCGCTCCGGAAGCTTTGTCCACTGCCCTACGTGTCACCTAGCTCTGGTATGTTCTTCCGCGCCTCCCTTACGTGATACGCAATTCTTGCAGGAAAGAAAAGAGCACCGCTTCAGTGTGTCTTCACCGAAGTTCGATCCTTCGACTCTCGGACAGCGAGAAATGTGAAAAGAGCCCGAGAGCTACGGAGGACGAAAGAGAAAAAAAAAGGGTTCGGTCGAATCCTATTGTCTCGATTTCAGTTTTAACCACACCGATTTTCTACTTAATTTCCTTCATTTTACCGCACAGCGAAAGAAGGACTATGAATAATAATAATAATAATATAATAATAATAATAATAATAATAATAATAATAATAATAATAATAATAATAATAATAATAATAATAATAATAATAATAATAATAATAATAATAATAATAATAATAATAATAATTATAATAATTGATTTTTGGGGAAAGGAAATGGCGCAGTATCTGTCTCATATATCGTTGGACACCTGAACCGCACCGTAAGGGAACGAATAAAGGAGAGAGTGAAAGAATAAAGGAAGAAAGAGGTGCCGTAGTGGAGGGCTCCGGAATAATTTCGACCACCTGGGAATCTTTCACGTGCACTGACATCGCACAGCACACGGGCGCCTTAGCGTTTTGGTTTTCGTTGAAGACTGCAGCGAGGCGTTTTGCTCACATGGACAGATAGACCAGTCGTTCAAAAGTTCATCCCTATACGTTGAACTTCCCAGACGTAAAGAAAACAAAAACGCAAATTAGTTACCCTAGGAAATAAGTCTCTGGCCCTAGTGAGGTGATAATACAAATAACATGATCAACATTTGCACAAAATAATACTTTTGTGGGAAACTTATTTATTATTCAGTTTAGGTAATTTCACGTTGTGTCAGGATTCTTGGGCGATATGTTCTCAGTACTCATTAGCTCTGAAAGGTCTACGGGTTTTCTTCCTAAGAGTGTCAAACTTGCGCAATAGGATCTCACTGCGCCGCCAAAATAACATGCTGATTCACCGCATTGCACTACAGTGCACTAGTATAGGCACATTTCTAGGACCTGCTGGAGCTATTTTTGCTCTTTCATACCTTTCAGCGGTTAAACTAGAAGAGCTTCAATAAGGTATTCATTTATAAATCATAAATTGAGTCTTCGTGCACGGGCTCCAATACATGTACGCAAGAACCTCCGCTTAACAGCACCAGACAGCCGTGAGCGGCAGAAGTGGAGAAATGCAGATAATGGAAAAGCTGTGACTAAGAGAAGGGGCTACTCTCAATTTTTTTTTTACTGATGCCCTTTTTTTCTTAGCTTCTTGCAAATGCAGTGCATTGTCAGACATTGTCATCGGTCAGATTCGCACTGACAGCCGGCCTGCGGCTAACTCTAAATCAAATCTTGTCTTTGTGCGAGCAGAATCCCGCTGAGAAGCGACCTACAATTAAGTGTCTTGACTAATTTATTTGAGAATCTGGTTGCTTCAGGGTCTGACAGCTCTGGCGAAATCGCTCGGAAGGAATACGGCCCGCGACATCTAGAGGTCTCAGCGCATTTTGGTGGTTCAAAGAGTCCACAAGCAACCAACCCAGCTAAGAGCATTAGCTGCGGTTCAAAGAGCACCACGTGTCGATGCGTGGTGAGCTTGAAATTATTATGCTGGACACTTCAGTAAGAAGGCGTAATAAAGAAAGCACATACGAAAATGATGCAACCAGTGGATCCCCGCTCTTATTCTAGGAACTCGGAGCGCGCCGTGTAAGACCGCTATAATTTTTCGTTGCACAAATATTCCACCTTTTTCGGCTGTATGAATGACGTTATTTTGTAATCAGGTGTGCACTACGCAGGCAACTGCCGCTGACTGTTCTTTCTCCCAAAGTACTATACCTTGGTGTGCACTACTGCCTGCTGGCGGGAAAAATGCCTTTTTGATACTTCTCGAAGAACAAGAGAGAGAGAGAGAAAAAAAATTTATTTGGGTGCTTTCAACGGCTTGGCATCTCGAGGCCTCCGTCGTCTTCACTGCACTGGCGACTTGAGGCCTCTTCTTAAGCAAGGTTGGGCCCCTATTCCAGGGATCCACTGAGCCTAGCTACCTCACTTGCGTGCTGCACTAAAGCCCTTTGGGCCGTGAGCTCGCAGCTGGTGAGCCGACTCTCCCATTGCTCCGCACTCGGGTTATTGTGTTGGTGGAATGTTTGGTTGCGTTTACATTCCCATGTGATGTGGTAGAGAGTGGGTGTGGCCCCGAACAAGAAAACTTTCCTTTCAAATTACATTTTATGTTTATGCCACAGGCATGCGAAAATACACCACAAGGAAACTAAACCCATAGACTGCAGGTTCATGCGTTTAAGTATGAAACATGGTGAAAAATTGAAAAAATTATGTTTTGATTCTTTACTCGTCAGGATGCTTCTCTGATCCTTGTGTGAAGGGCTGCGGGGATCAAGATACTGGCTTCTTGCCTGGTGAACTGGATGTTGAGAAAATAGCAACGCAATGTTGCGCTTGCATCTACTTTTTTGTGTGCAAAACTTCGGCTCGCAGGCAATAACAAAAAGGCGTAATAAAAATTTCGAGCCTAAACACTGCTGAAGCCTTACTAGAGAGCTATTATTAGCAGCGTTGCGATCAGTACGACCTTTCAAGCAGAGGATGCCATTACAATTAATATTTGATTTTTGTTTAGTTACGAAGAACACTAATCGCCTCTTTCAAAACCTAAATTTCATCCAAAAAACTGGGCGGTTTGAGTACTCAGCGGTATCTCTAATTCGCGCACTTTACGAAGAAAAGGAGCTTATTGAATGATATATCTCTAACATGTCTTTGTGTTGGTATGCTAGGTGCCTGCTAGCAGTGAAAGGAAATGTGAATACACATGACTATATACGCATGACTGAAAAACACATGACTGAACAGGAAAGCCTTTCTGTAGTTTTTCTTCCTTACATCTAGTGTCGGAACTCACTTTTTGAAGCGAAAGGTTCGCTACGCTAGGTAAAGCCGGTTTCGCCGTACGTTGCCGGTTGACTTTCAAGGGAGCCAGAGGTCAAGTTAGGCTATAGGCCTTACCACATGTGGTCCACCACGGTAACGCACCACTTGGCCTTTGACCTGAAACTTTGACCTTAAGCTTTCGATTCGCCGGTAGAGGGCGGTATAATAGGTCGCAGAATTCATTGGGTGACCAACCCCTCGTGATCGACCAATAATTTAACTTCCACCTGCCAGGGTAGCAGGGTGGGCGCGCTGCCCATCCATTGAGCGGAACCCACTTAAACGCTGCAGACTCCAAGCCGCGTCTGCTTGCTCGATACACCACAGCTCTCGCTCTCTATCCAGGGTCAGCACTATTTAAACCGCAACTAATTTTTTATTATAAGTAAAGGGTAAATCGCTATTAGTGAATCTAGTTAGGTTTACTAATTCTCTAGCTTTGAGAATGAGAAAACGTAGGCAACTTCGGGAACGAATGTCTACCTCTTGGCTACACTGCAACATTTATGCTGACCTTTTATCTACTCCCTTGATAACATGTACATTGATCCAAGAGGAAGTGACCTTTAGCGACTGCGGCAGCCTTTTCCGTATTGCTTCTGCTGATGAGAATGGACTAACTAGGTAGGAGCTGCGTAAACACGGCATGCAGTATTCACATGGGTATCTCTTGTTCCCAAGGGTGACATAGGCACTCTGTGTTTATGTGCTGCCGGGTCATCGGTCGCGGACAGAGAACAGGGCCCGATACAATCATCCTGATGACTTCCTATGTTCGCTCTGTCGCAAGGCGCCTCTCACCCGCCGAATACCGTGTGCCTTGACAAGAAACACTGACGGCACGGACCACCCGGCGCTCATGGTCGAATATTCAGAAACACAAAGCAAGGAACAAGACAGATAAAGTATACTGACACTAGGGTTTCTTCTGCCTTATTGCGTGCGAAAAGCATTCTCTGTTGACTGATTTTTCAATACAGCAGTGAGAAATTACATTATGTCTTATTTAGTTTATTTGACTCCGTTAGAGATGCCCCTTTGATGCGTTCATGGGCTGTACCTCAGTGCTTCTATTAAAGAGATGCATTGTACTAAATGTTGACCTTCGAAAACAGCGTAGTCATATCTGACGCTGAGATGTTTAGAACTGGGTATGAATAAGCACTACAGGAGACCCCCCCCCCCCCCCCCCCGTGCAGACTAGCCAACCGGAGCACCTTTCTGAAAAACCTCCCTGTCTTTTCTTTACTTCTATTCTCTCTCTCTCTCTCTCTGTGAACAACAGATTCAGTAATGCGAAGGTTTAGGCAAGTGAGATTGGCCATTCAGCGTACTAAAAAGACTATTCGCAGAATAAACTTTAAATGCAAGCAGTAAGCACATTAAAAAGATAAAGATAGGGGCGTCTAATACTATGCCAGCATCCATAAACTCTACCAAGATTAGCTGTTGAGTAGCGCTACCATATGCCGAGTCACTGGTGGATTCGCTCGGAAGGCCCTCTAGTGATATGCCTCAGACGTCTTCAGTGTCAGTGAATGCAAAATCCCTGATGGTTATCGACATACTCCAGCGTTTTATAAAGAAACGGAATGTTTCCAACTATGTTGCTTTCCAGGTCATTCGCTTCAGAGGTTCATGAGTGGATATACTCTAGCTTCTTTCTTTCTATAAAATTGCCTAACGTTCAGCTGAAAGCGAATGAGACGAGTTCTGTCACGAGTTCTGTCAGCATTGCAGCCTTGAAGAAGGCAAATACTGAAGTGCACCGGCCGATACAGATCGATGCAGTGGCATCCCCAGTTCTAAACTGGCACCGCCGAACGGCCTTCTATTATAGCGAAAAACCCCTTTCGTACGACGGTAGCGTGCGGAAGCAATTTAAAAGTATTGCCGCCCGCCTTGGATGCTTCAGGCATGCAGGGTCGTTCGTTTGTTCACTCCCTGCCAGAGAAACCATTGCCACGAAATGAAGTGGCAATGACCCGTGTCACTGACCGAACTATGAGAGGACATTTTCCGGGCTGTGATGAGAGAAAGGGTCTCGTTTTTGCAGAGCTTTCTTCTTTTCTTATAGTGAGCAGATCTGGTCGAATCCTGTAATATTGCTCAGAGCATTGCGCTCGGCTACTGATCCGGAGTACCCGGGTTCGAACCCGACCGCGGCGGCCGCATTTCGATGGAGGCGAAACGGAAAGGCGCCCGTGTGCTGTGCGATGTCAGTGCACGTTAAAGATCCCCAGGTGATCGGAATTATGCCGGAGCCCTTGATTATGGCACCTCTTTATTTCTTCCTTTGTTCTTTCACTCCTTCCTTTACCCTTCCCTTACGGCACGGTCCAGGTGTCCACCGTCCACCGAGATGTGAGACATTAACTGCGCCATATAGTTTCCTCAAAAACCAATTTTTCTATAAAATGAAATAACGTTCTTTACGAGGGCTAATAATAATAATAATAATAATAATAATAATAATAATAATTGGTTTTGGAGGGAAAGGAAATGGCGCAGTAGCGGTCTCATATATCGTTGGACACCTGTACCGCGCCGTAAGGGAAGGGTAAAGGAGGGAGTGAAAGAAGAAAGGAAGAGAGAGGTGCCGTAGTGGAGGGCTCCGGAATAATGTCGACCACCTGGGGATCTTTAACGTGCACTGACATCGCACAGCACACGGGCGCCTTAGCGTTTTTCCTCCATAAAGACGCAGCCGCCGCGGTCGGGTTTGAACCCGGGAGCTCCGGATCAGTAGTCGAGCGCCCTAACCACTGAGCCACCGCGGCGGGGCTTACGAGGGCTCGCAGTCTTGGAAAAACGGTCTATATCAAGTGCTTAAGCGAATCTAGCACTGGCATTACGTTGTCGGATTAGCAGTGGAACGTTTTGATGATGTGAAGCTCTCGAAGGTACCGAAATAACTAGCCTTGTCAGCTTAATATGCTCTGCGGCTGGTGGAGCTAGCGCAGTCACCTAGCCTCGAAAGTGAGCGAGAAGGCTGGGAAAAATTTGAAGAAAGATGTAAAACAATACTCCGGGCCTGCTAGGATTGTGGCCGCAATGTTGTCAGCTTTGGAAGCAAACTTTAAGAAAACGTTGCGTGTGTGTTGCGTGTGTGGTTCAGTGGTTAGTGCGGTCGGCTACTGATCCGGAGTTCCCGGGTTCGAACCCGACCGCGGCGGCAGCATATATATGGAGGCAAAACGCTAAAAGCGCCCGTGTGCTGTGCGTTGTCAGTGCACGTTAAAGATCCCCAGGTGGTCGAAATTACTCCGGAGCCCTCCACTACGGCACCTCTTTCTTCCTTTCTGATTTCACTCCCTCCTTTATCACTTCCTTTACGGCGCGGTTCAGGTGTCCAACGACATATGAGACAGATACTGCGCCATTTCCTTTTTCCAAAATCCAATTATTATTATTATTATTAATATTATTATTATATTATTATTATTATTATTATTATTATTATTATTATTATTATTATTATTATTATTATTATTATTATTATTATTATTATTATTATTATTATTATTATTATTATTATTGCGTGTGTCCAAATTCATTCTGAGACAAACTCTGTCCACACAGCTTAAGCAAAATTTGAGGCATTATCGCTTATTTATGAGGCTTAAACCAATCGACCAGCTTGTTGTTATGATAGGTTCTGTATTGACAGGCTCTGATAGGCTCTACTGTAACTTACAACTGTTCGAGCTGTTTTGTACTAGATTCAATCTTTAACGCATGCTTCGACTGTGATTGCTTCCAAGTGAAGTGAATTTGCTAAATTAAGGAACGATCTCTTTAAACAGCGGTTCCAACAACATTGGTAAGCAGAGAATGTCACGTGGTTTGCTCTGCTTATTTAATAGCAACGTTAGATATATTGCTTCGCGCAAATTGCAGCTACAACTGAGCTTTGAGATGTGCCGTAGTAGAGGGATACCAAATAATTTAGAGCATCATGGATTATTTAAGAAACGCCAAAGTTGCAGCAAACAATTATTATTATTATTTCAAACATCGCCTGCATAGAAAGGGGGTCGTCGGGCTGGGAAACGAATCCGATAATTCTTGCGCAGCAACAGAATGCCCTAGACGCTGCGATATTGCGACTAGTGTTTCATCGCTGCGCCAATTAGGTGGCACTAATCAGCACGCCTTCTCATTACGCTAATTTCATACTTTAGGATGGCGGCCTATATATCGTGCTGCAAAAAATGTGATGCCCTAAATAAACCCAACGTAGCGAGAATCAACGCGTTCGCTGAGTAGGACATCGTTACGCAACGCAGTTGCCTCGGCACTCAAAAATAGAGCCGGTTTCCCGTGTCCCCTAGGGGATGACAATTTGAGAACGCTCGCTTGGTTCCAGGTCTGCGCTTTAAAGGAGTCGTACCGCATTAGGTGTTGCTAGGACAAGACAAATTCAGAGCTCGTGGTTAGTTAATTTTTTTTTTTGCGTGCCCATAAAACGTCTGGCTATCTAAGCTAATGTTTTTCTTACAATGAATGTGAGCCTTCGAGACGGTCTAGTAAGACACGCCAATAACGAACCAACTAGGCTCATTAGCCACGGCCATGTATACTCTTGTTGTGACGAGATAATCAGTGCCCGGGTGGCCAAGCGTTGGTGGCAGTTCTCTATTGTCACATGAACTGAATTTCAAAAAAGAAAGTATAACAGATGCTTTCTATCGAATTCATAGCTAGCGGCTTCGCATATGCATGTAAGGGCAGAAATGAGTTTGAATATTCTCGTCTACGTGTACGGAAATCCGCAGCTTTTTGGGAAGGTGGAAGGTTGCTTACACGTGATCAGGAAACCATACAACAATAAACAAAATAGCATGAAGAGTTTGAAGAGTAATGGTCTGATTAACTAGACGGGAGCGCTTGAATGCTGTTACACTTATCGTGCTGATAGAAGTAAAGTTGTGGTACCAAATATCAACATTCTTTCTTCTTCTTGATATTAAGAAGCAAAGGCAGAAATAAAAAAAAACATGTTAATGTGGCTTCCTAGTTTCAGAGAACAGTCAGAAAAACTTAAAGGCGGACATACTGCTATAAGAATGGGAAAGATCGCTGCTGCAGAAGCTGAGTGGCGGAAATGTGAAATATTACTGATATGTCGGATTTTCATAAATAAAATCATGACAACTTTGCCTCTAAGTAGGCGATTTTCTGAAAAGAAAGAAGAAAAACTCGCCTATATTTACACGTACTAAGCTAATGAGACTGATCAAACACAAACACAGTATAGCCAACACAGCAAAATAGAACCACGCGTAAACACAAAACTGCATTGCAGGATGTAAGCGTTAATTTATAAAGGAAAATATTAACCGACCCAGGTATATGAATGCATGCAAATGAAGAGAAACCATCTACGTTCAGCTTCCTTTATATTTAACTAAGCATTTTACTACAACGAATGCAAGACTGATGATATGCACGAGCATAGAGCTAAGGTGCTCTCGGCAATAATTAGAAACTAGTGCATGAATAGAAGGACAGAACCATTCGAAGAACGAGTGGAGAAGATCCACCAAAGAAGTGTGTAAAATTACGCGCACGTTGTTTTCGCAAATGAAGTTCTCGTGTTCTCTTGTGTTATACTCTGTTGAGTTAAATAAACAGAGAACACGTAGAAATAAAAAAAACGCAAGGGAAGGCATAAAGGTAAACATAGTGCAGAAAGAAATCACCGGCACCTTTCGTTTGTGCCCTACATAAGACAACTTAGGCACGATCACTATTATGCGCCTCCTGCGAGGCGTACGGCGAACTTTAGCGCGATTAAGAAAAAAACGTGGAGACGTGATAATGTACATTAGGCCTTAATTTGTAAGTAAGTGCATGATTATGCAAATACGGCCTATCTTCGTTTGTGTTTGAGCTTGCCTGAAGTTCACTAAATAATGGAAGTAACGAAATGCTATGTGCAGTCTGTAATCCAAGCAAACATTTTGTAGCGATGGCTACAGTACGGTAGCATCTGAAGCCTTCAGCGTTGCGGCTCCGCCACGCTGTCACGTGGTTAGTCACGTGGTGCGGAGCAGCTGCAGGCGGCGCGGCGCCGTGGCTGGTCACGTGATGCGGAACAGTTGCTGCTGCCGGCGGCGCGGCGCGCCGGCGAAACCGAACTGCAACAGCTGTGCGCATGCGCCGTGTCAAGTGGGACGAAGATGAAGAAGGAACGCCCAGAGAAATGGAGCGGCGAAAGACTGACTCGGCAATTCAACTGATCAAGTTCCACTCGGCCAGCTGCAGCTATCGCGTCACTCCAGATTTAACCAGAGCTAAACCACCGCCATTTTTTTTTGAAAACTGGATAAGATAATTGCCCGAACTATGCGCTGCGCCTGTTCGAGGTAATTCCTGGTGCTCAGATGTTGAGAACATAATTAAGCTTCACCATTTATCAAGGTGTAATGGGCTATTTTATCGTCGTCACCGTCCATAAATACCATACGTTGTTGATTTTGAAAAGGCAAAAACAAGAAACAAAAACTCTGATCTTAATTAACACCACCACTTCGTCTATGGAAGATACGTGTTCGCTGTCCAGCAAAGAATTACCAGCGGCAATGAAATCCACAGCCAATTTAAAAACAAAGAAATGCATGGCACACTGCATGACGCAACCGTTTTCCGTCATGCAAAAACGAGGACTCAGCTGGGGAGGTAATTCAGTTTGAGGTACCTTTTAGAACACTGACCTATTCTGTCTTAATATGTATGCGACATCAATACCACTGGCAAGGTTATCGATTTTATAATTCAGGTACATCGACAGCGATAGGAAGATGTAGCCTTGTGTTCTTGCGTAGAATTTGGGACGGAGGGAGGGAGGGGGAACTTTTGTTGTGCGAATTCTCAATAAGGTTCAGCCACAAAGTTAATTATTCAGTTAGATACCAGTTACCACGAGCCATTGATTAGTAATGTTGCACGCACCATGGCGCTGCTCGCGTAATTGGTGCAATCAGATTCACTTGTTTAAAGCTTGCGTATACGCTAATGTCAGTCAACGACACAGTGCAAGCCAGAAGAATAAGCGAAAAGAACTGTCTTCAAGAAGAGCTTGAGAACCGACAGTGTGACACGAACTTTGAACTCGGCAGCTGATTACTCCAATGGCGCGAGGAAGTAAAATAGTTCAGAGATCTTCGTGTTAGAAAGCTGCTACTGTTAGCTGGATTGTCGCTCAAGCTTCGCACTTACCTTGGCGGAAAGATTTAACTTTATTTTCCTTCTTTCATCTGAACATCCGTTAAACAATAGTAGTGCAGGAGAGGGCCTCCTTCTTAGAACTCACAATAAACCCTGCTTTCATTTCCAATGAAAGAGACACTACGCGGACAGCTGTCGAGATTCTTAATTTCAGAATTCAGCTGGAGAGCTACAACGCCACCTGCGATTTCGGACAAAACGCGTCTCGCGCCACAGTGGTCTGCAGGAAACGACAGAAGACAGCAATTCCTTCACGGATTCCGTAAAAACGCAGCCATAATAAGATAGGCACCATATCTAATTCCTGCAGTTTTTTTTATTCGGAATAATGGCCAACTGTGTCGTAGCTACATTGTTCAGGCTTTCAATAAAATGAAGCATAAACACGAAAACCACATCGACATGAGAAAGAAGTATGATAACGAATAACGTTGGCCGTGTAATGCTGTGTCAGAAGCTCAATGATGTAATAGCTCTTACAACCAGATTAAAGTAAGAAGGATATTCAACTGACTGTAAAAAAAAAATACACTTTTCAGCCCGCTTCAGCTAGACGGTTAGCTCATGGGCAGTGTGTCAGCCTTCTTTGGCATAACTGACGGGTCTGACGATTTTCCAGACACCTGTGAAGACAAATGAGGAAGTGCGCTCAACAAATATGGTTTCTGAGGGTTTTAGCGTCCCAAAGCGACTCAGGCTATGAGGGACGCCGTAGTGAAGGCCTCCGGAAATTTCGACCACCTGGGGTTCTTTAACGTGCACTGACATCGCACAGTTCACGGGCCTCTAGAATTTCGCCTTCGTCGAAATTCGACCGCCGCGGCCGGGATCGAACCCGCGTCTTTCGGGACAGCAGCCGAGCGCCGTAACCACTCAGCCACCGCAGCGGCTCCGCTCAACAAATAATTTTTTTCCTTAATAAATGTATCTTATGATTATATCACTTTCTTACAAAATCAGTAAATAAAGCAAATTATCTGAAAAATGACGGTTTATTTCAATAAGCAAGTTTTTTCGCTAATACTGCTAACTGAATTATTTTAATCAGTTGTAAAATTCCGCAACATCCAGAAAATGCGGGGAACCTTCGTCTAAGTTCGAGTTAAAAGCGTGTTAATTACTTACAGTCAGTTGAGCTAAGTAGCCGCAAAACCATGTGAATCACGCAACTTTAAAGTACAAAGCACGATAACATGACAGCCGGAAGTATATTAAAAATCAGCCGGTTCATCCTGTGAGCTATTTTCTACTGGCCATAAATTTTGCGATTGTTTTTGGGTTTTCCTTCCAACAAAGTCGTCCATTAAGCAGGTGGATGCTTGTATGTAACAAAATGTAAACTTAATTTTCCGTAGTGCACTGAATCGAACCCAGCACCTTCCGTACAAGAAGTTTTAAAATGTAGATTACGAGCATACGGTGACGTAACAGGATTAAACTGACGAGGAACGGCCACCTTGAAGAAGCTCAGTGCTTATCTTTATCTGGCATGAGGATGGTGCAAAAGAAAAGGGAGAGACCTAATCTGAGAATATTAAAAACGAGGAAAAAAGCGAAGCACGACAAATTTACGGCAACGCAAACGCCCTTTACAAGACCAAAAATTTGTTGAAGACATTTCGAGAGGCTGACTAGGCAAAAACTTTGTTGAAAGGTACTCTCAATCTTTCCCGATGCCAGACTAAGGGCTCCACCTGCAACAGTGCCGGCTACCTCCACTTTTTTCATTAACATTCATTCATTCATTCATTCATTCATTCATTCATTCATTCATTCATTCATTCATTCATTCATTCATTCATTCATTCATTCCGACGTTGTGATCTGAGGCTGTACCAGGCGCGTTCATCCTGAACCTCTTTGTCGTCGTAATCAACTGACAAGAAGCGTACATTACTCCTTAACACCCCCATGTCTGCTGGCGTATCGCGTACCTAAAAGGAGGGGAATAGAAACGGAGACCTTGATGGAAGAAAACACTGTGGACATCTCCTCGTATGTCGCTCAGATCTGAATGAAAGCACGCTGGCGAGTAATGGCAATGGCGACCGTCTGGTCCCCATGCGATCGGCTTAATGTCTGCGCTTCAACGTTAAGCCTGTTCAGTGCACCTCTAGGGCACCAAACTACTTCCGTCGTTTCCGGGAATAAAACAGAGTTCGATTTCGAATCCCCCGTAACATCGTTGCCTGCTCTTCGTATTGACCTGAGAAATCGTGATTAGAAATTTTATTTCGTGGCGCAGTTTTGAGGCCACCAATCTACGTGCGAACTGTGATGAGGCAGGCCGTATCAACCAATGCAGTGCTTTGACCAAGTCACACTCGTATTACAATACAACATGATTAGAGCTAAAACACCACTGCATAGAACTGCTGGGTTGAAGCACAGATACTGAAAATAAAGGAGAGAGGAGTTAGGGAAATAGCGCTGGGAGTGGTATACTACACAGCTAGAGTGCGCTGTACGAAAGACGGGATGAGCCTGAAAGGACTGAATCAAGTTAGGCTTAGTGGAAACGACAGCGAAATCTGCTGAAAAAGGACTAACCGAAATGAATCTGCTCCGCTCTGTGGATGCTGCTTTGGCGAATGGCTTTCATCCCCCCATGACGGAAACAGCAATAGGGGGCGAACAGGCCTCCCGGAAGGAGGAAGCATTACTAATTCGTTTCCCGAAAAAGCTCTGGATGGCCTCAGCTGGGGATCTGTAGGGATGACGGAAAACTACTCAGTGGTTTAGCATGTAAAGCCCATGGAACGTAAAAATTTAGAAAACGTGTTTTTTTTAGTGCAGCTAATATTTTTTGTCGATACGTCGGTACTAATAAAGCGGCATGTGTGGGAAACGAAACATTTATAATGAATAATTAAACATCAATTTCAGCTCGCCATGCACGGCAAAGCAGTGCCCCAGGCCTAACCCATCCAATTCGTCAGGGTTGTGTTGGAGCAGCAGGGTAAGGCGGTGTGTTGTGCTGCTAGAGATACCTACGCACTTGACAATTGGGGATTTATTACGCGGGAAAAAAAAAGGGCGGAGTGCACGTGCTGTAATCAGCGCTTACAGCTCGATAGGAAGAGAAACTGCATTTCGCGAGTCTTACTCACCCACATTGCTCTCACTGCCAAGTCCATGCCCACAACCAATTTGCTTTTAAGCATTGGCAATATCTGCTCGCAAGCTGGATATTTCTCTTTTCATGCATTATGTGAAATCAAAAATGGCAGTTTCTCAGATGGATGGTTTCAGACATGTATTAACTGCGGCACAAAGTCCTCCAGGAAACGGCATAGTTTAATTCACTTTCAATTTCAAACGGTGTGTTCATGAAGCCAGGTTGAAATACGTCGACCTGTGTATTAATAAATGCGTATTTGCTGCTGCGCACCATTTCCCGCTTGCGGTGAAAGATTTTTTGCGGCGATATTTGCCGAACGCCCAAAAACATTATCTGGAATCCTATATCGAGGCTTTCCGGGGAGAGCAAAAAGTTGATGTTAGTGTATAGCACGCTATTCTTTATTTTTAAAAAGAAAACCATTTGTTGTAATTTAGAGTTAACATATGTTAATTTTCTCGAAGCAGCCCAAAACGCTTCACTTCAGATCATTAAGCAACTTCGAGGGCTCTTTGATCCGTTAAATGTTAAGTTTCGAGGTCATTTTTACTTGCTGAATACAAAAGGTGCTTGCTGGAATGTGAAGTGGAAAATAAATTCTTTCCAAATGCAATATTGAGAAATGAGCGCATGGTGTGCGTGGAACCTGGAAGCGAACATGTCGCGGAAAGAAGTGTAGTTCTTAATGAGGTGACCGGAAGTATTCGATTCTGTCTATATTCAACAAAACGCCGGCTAGCAAAATACTATCGCTCAGATCCCTTGCTTGATTAGAGTGGGGCCCACGATGAGTGAGCTGTAAACGTCTTGGCGCGAGTGCTGGAGGAACAGAAAAGCAAGCAGCCAAAAATTGGCACTTGCATCAGCACCTGGAACATCCGATCTCCCACAAGAAGTCGGAGAGTCGGCTCAGGCACATTATACGTTTTTAGCATAGCGGAGACGTATACTACTGGGGACGTATACCGGTGTACCGGATGCCGGCTGCGCACGCGCAGTGGCTCCCCCTCGCCCACGGAGCAAGAATATAAAGGAGGTGTAACTCCCGTCAGCGCGAGCGAGCGCAGGCGACCAGATAAAGTCACAATTGTATGCGCCGACGGGGTCGCATGCAGTGGCGTCGCCATGCGGCGCCTCGTAGAAGCCGCAGTGAAAAAAAAAAAAATGCAGTGCCCGGGCAGGCGGCGCCGGCGGCGCGCGCTCAAAGCAGACGACAAGCAGACGACCCGGGTGTCTGCTTCAGCGGGCACGCCGCGACGTTGTATTTCAGTAGTTCCTTTCCAGGCCGCCAGGCGCCGCCAGCAGAATAGTGGCGCCGCGGGCTTGTGACCTTTTCTGGTCGCCGCAAATGGGGGAGTTTCCACTCCTATATAGTCTTCCTCCATGCCCTCACCCCATCAATGCAACTGCGCATGCGCAGGAGGGGTCCGGTAAACCGATATACGTCCCCGGTAGCTAAAAACGTCTATTAACTGGTGCACACGTGCGCAGGTGGGTGCATGTTCGCCATTTACCGTGTCTTACGCACATGCTCGTTTCTGCGAGCGTAGTCGGTTGCAGTTCTGCCAAGGCTCATGAGGTTATGACCCAAGCTATTGTAATTAGCGTTCGGCACGGAAGACCTGCCAGCAGGGATCACGGTAGAGCAGGAAGAAGTGAGAGGCTAGGGTTTTTTCCCGTCTGCTGCGTCTTGTTGGCCGCAGCTTTCCGTAATCCCGTCCCGAGATTTTCCGCAGGCTGCTTGCCACTCTCGCAGACTTGCTGGCCGTGCCCTGACGTGTGGAATGGGCGAAGACCGGTTGCGGGTATTCGCGCAACCATGGAGCTTTGCACTGAAGAAAAGGCCGGTCGGTGGCGTAGAAGTCAGGCTATTGAGAAATTAGGAGTACGGGGGAAGTGTTGTGTTCTCTATTACAGTTTCGCCGATTTCTATTTGAGTCGATGACAATACGTATGAAATATAAACAGCCTTCAGAAAAATCTGCGGGATAACACTCCACCGATAATTTTTTGTTGCCGGGTCCCGATTTTGTAGAATAAATGTCTACCGACTGTCCGCGTGTCTGGAATAAATTGAAGGGCAGAAACCAGAGGGTGGTATCATTCATTGTTACGTGGCTACAACTCCTCAGGTAGTGCTACGTTTGTTGACGTTTACACGTAGTACGGATGTGTAGTATGCGTACGTGTAGCGCCGAAATAGTCGGACTTGCTGCGATTAGTTTTATTTATTTTTTTTGCGCGGATCAGAGTCACGAAGTCATCTTTTTTAGCAAATGTTCAGTGGTTGATAGTGGATTTTTACAGTGAGTGTTATTTAATAGTTCGTTACCGCGCTCTTTCAAAGTAAGAGTTAAGGATACTGGCCAAGTCTTCGAGATCTGCGTCGTAGAAAACCTTTCTTACACCTGGCGTCGTTCTTTGTCTGATTTGAAGGGCTTCTGTTTTTTTTTTTTTAAGATGCGTCACGTGACGCACAGTCTGGATGCATATTAGTGCGGTATATAGTAACAATTTTTTTTTTCACACAACTGAGGAAGGGACAAACAACACGTTTATGCGAGTGTAAATGCACCTAAGCGTGTTGATTTTCCCTTTTTAACTTGTGCGGAAAATGGTGTCATTATGCCGCAGAAAGATAAGCTCTCACTGTGTAGACAACTTTCTAGGTTCGAAGAAATACACAGTCTTTTAACTTTTTATGTCGGAAAATAAGTACAGCGGTCCTACGGGCTCAATGCAAAATGTGGGACCATGTATTTTGAAGGTAAATGTTTTTTCATGCAACTGAAACACGTTTTGCAAAAAGTGTTGATGAGATAAAATTATACTCTTTGAATTATTCATTTATACGCACTAGCACACCCATGATTGTGTACTTCGCTAGCAAAGCCCGTATAACGGGTTTATACAAAGGACGCTGTTATGATGAGGTCTTTCAGCACGCATTTTCGAGTTTCTGCTCTCATGCTTAAGGCGACAGGAAAATGCTCAATGTGTAGTCTAAAAGTACTTCAGCATACCTGGAACTGTTCAAGGTGACAGAAAAATTTGTTTTCTCTTTGAATTCGATCCGTAGGCTTGTCTAACAGCAGAAAGAAACAAGTGCTACGCTAACAGGTGATAAAAAATTTAGCACAGTAACATGTCTCGCTTAGACGACTCAAAGAAGATATGAAAACGGCTCTCCGATGTCCAGTAAACATTTCGTTTCTTACTCCGCACTGGAAGTGCGTTAGAACAAGAGCGCGACGTGTTGTTCCACTGGAATCGCATACGAATCCTCTCATCGGATACAAAAATTTGTTAAATCTACCATAATTGTATTCGACGTATATTAATGTAATGAAAACCTTTTTTTCAGCAAGGATCGAGACCACTGGCAGACGCACGTTTTTCCAAGAGTTGAGCTTACGTGCATGGGTTGCCGAACATGCTTTCATACGTTTTCAACATATGTCGTCAGTTTGTCATCTAGCACTGACGGTAATGCTTCTGTGATTCTGAAATGCGTGTGCGAACAGCAGCACTAAAGTAAAACATCTTTTGTAATGAAACACACGAGCAGAGGTGGTGCAGGGAGGAGGAAAACGTCGCGGGCAACGTATCGAAAAGGGAGTGCAAAATGCTAATAATATGCTACAGCTATTAACGGGCAATGTCAACATACACGGGCGTCAGAGTAGACAGTCGGGCTAGTTGGCTTGAGTTCATCTTGAGAAACAGTGAAACTGTCCTTTTCGTTGTTTCTCAAGAAGAATTTCAACGTATTCGTGAATAATTTACAGTAATTAACGTACCAAGTTTGCGACACACTGTGTTTTAACAAGAATTTGCGGCTGTGATGTGAACAAACTGTGCTATATGACAGATGCGGTAACAGTTGCTAAACGATGATTTCTGCGACAGTGGTCCGGCGGCACAAACTGCTAACACTGTGTTTCGGGTAACAATCAATTTCTCTTCAATTTTAATTGTTGCATTCAAATAGAAAAAGTCAAAATGCCTATGGCAATTATATTAGGCCGCATTTCTCCCGACAAAATTGATCTGTCGAATTCCGAATAGGTTGCGCAGTTTGAAAGAAGCTGCAATAATTACCATTTATCTTTGTTCCAAGTAATTCATCCACTACAGAAAACAACAGTAACCAGCACCAAGTGGAGTTTAGTTAAGATTGAAATGGGTGCGAAACTGAGCGTTTTTGCCCGGGGCACAAGAATTACTAAAGCAACAAGCCTGCGCAAATGTTCCTGATATTGCAATAAAAGAAGGCATTGAAGGAATAAGAAGATGCAAGCCATAAGAGGCTTTGTGTTGCCGTGCAGATGTGAATAAAAACATCTATAGGCCTGATGGCACCCTGCTTCCAGGAAATGTTTTCGCTTAAGGCCGAGATAATTAGCGAAAGGAGCTGGAAAGCATCACTCTGAGGCGTGGTGCAAGGCCAAAGTCCTTTGTCTTCTGCTCGTAATTGAATTTATGATAACGGACACGCAACAGCCCGTTTGCAGTCAATCTTAGACACGGCGGAGGAGCTCTTTTCGGCTCACGTATTGATCCTGGGAATGCAGAAGGAAGACTGTACTTCCTGAGAGGAGTTGTAGTTTCGCTGTTACTTTGCTTATGTTCTCGGTTCATCTTTATGGAGAAGATGCAGACGAAGTCGAGAAGCTCTGGAAGTAGAGGATGATAGTTCTCTTCTTGGAAGCTGGGGTTGTGCTCTCGTTTCTGCAGCACTTCTGAGAACTATTCGGGCACTACCGCTAATGAGAAGCGGGAGTGGTTCTGTCACCATTTGTGCACTGAATTTTTCTAAGTTTGGCTGTGCGCGTGTCGAAAAAAAAATAAGATATGAGTGCCGCAGTTCTATTAACTGATTATCGTTAGACGCAGTTATACGCTTGTATTGACTGAAATGCTGCGATTTCGACAGGCAGAAAATACGCCCAGAAAACGCTTGAGGAAGGTAGTTAAACAAGCAAGGTGTTTTTATAGGTTGTCACTAACCGAAATGTTCGCACAGTAACGACAAGATTTAAAGGACAGCATATTACGCCGCGCGACAAGTTTTTCGACGGGTCAAAACGGGAGGACAAATACATTGTTTTTGGAAAGCAAGCCTACCTTGTTTTCTGCGGACCAGCGTCACAAGAATGTTGCTTCGCCCGGAGTCCCGTCGGAAGAAATAAATAGGTTCAGCGCCTAAGTCGCTTTTACTGGGCCACATTTCGCCCATTTTAGATGAGGCAGTGATTGTAGATGACGTCGATAAATGGTGCGATTAATGCCACGAGGAATAGCGTTCTATTTAATCAGGAAAGTAAACTTGCTACGTAGCGAAGCTAAACAGACGCCTGTGGAAAATCTAAATGTTTAGTTTCGGGTTTGCTCCACCGTGCCACTTTAGTAGAAGAATGGAACATGATAATGGAACTTAATTTTAAATTTTTGCTTCATTTCGAAGATCACGGCAGGATTGTTTAAACTCTGACGAAGTATCGACAACAAAGCGTAGCAAAGTCATTGTAAAAATAAAAAATGATGCAAGAGCAGAGTCTGAAACAATTACCAATAACCAATCCAAAAAAAGAGACAAAAATTAACAAGGTAAGACAAAAAGTCAGACACGATGTTCTGAAGAAAAGAAACTATAAACGACAAATATAGATATCAAACGAGTCGATGTTACCTAATGTTTAGCTAAAACCCAGAAGGCACAGAAAATTCCCCCTATGAAATATTTTCTGCTTTGAGTTGCTCCTTTAGCAAAGCCTAATAATGGGCAGTCGCTTTTAAAAAGCCTTAAATGCGGTGTCGTGACTCCTGCGCTAAATGAATGTAATCGAAAAAAAGATGTGATTCGAGGGATTTGGCTGCGCTGTGATGAAATAAGAGGGCAAGTTAATTTGATCGGCAAAAATTAATTTTAGCAGGATTTGCTTTAGATGTTCATGTTTTAAACCTCACCCAGCAGCAGTCAAGTATCCCCATATTAAGAAATTGAACTTATTTCTGTGGGGTAAGATTGTTACTCAACTGTGGTGTTTTTCTCAGTAGATGCAGGTATAAATAGCAATAATCATAGGCAGAGTTCTATTCACAGCGGGATAAAATTTTCTAATGATTTCCATATAGTCGCCTGCAGAATCTGTGGCCTCCTTATTCCGGAAAATTTTTTAATCTGATATGTCTAGATTAATCTCTGCCGCATCCAACTGTGTTTGCATTTCCTTGGAGTCCATACCCTTACTCTAAGTGACTAGCAAAATAATAGTAAGGGACCAGTAACAACTAAATTGTGACAAGCGTGTGACTTGCACTTTAACTGCGATTGGAACCAAAAATGACAGCGGAAAAATTTGTTTTTTTTAAATACTTTCCGTGCATCATACCACACAAGACGGCATAGACAGTGCTTATAGATTAATTCGACATCAGTCAGCAGTCCCTTTTATATAAGCATTGCACTGTGGATTTAGATTTATGTGCCAAGCGGTATTCATATTGTATAACGCTTTATGGATAAGTTCCCCAGCTTACAAAACATAAAGAAAAATATTGCTGCTCCTGGAAAATTTGCATAAAATCCTAATGCAGGAATTTCTATGTACTGTTGATTTGAGAAGATTTTAAAAAGCATCGATAGGCTGACACAGATGTGCGGAAATTCGGGGTGTGCCACGTTTGAATCGCAGCTCACAATGTTTCTTTTGCCAGTTAATTTTCATTTATTGAAAACTGCTAATTACTGTGAGTTTACTCCTCTTTTTGTGCCCACAGAGTAACTGTTGGTAAAGCGACTATAATTCCTCTCGTAGACGTTTGAATACTTTCAAGTAAAGGACAATACTTTTTCTGTGCAACCTTTCTCTTCCGGTGAAAACACGCCCAGCTTATCTGGACATCCAGCATTCAGCCTCATCCACTGTCCAACCACTATAGCAACCTCTGCGTAACTAAATGTGCATATTTTAAATCGGCAGCTTTGAGAAAACTAGAGACTCGGGAGAGATCCTGTACGAAGAGTGATGGATCGGGCTAGTTGGTGCATATACGTCTTTTTAATACGCGCTACAATGAAATCTAGAACGAGCGCTCGTCGTTGCCTGTCTGTCTCTCTATGTCTGTGTTGATTGTAGTGCTTCAGAAAATTCTGTGTGACCTTGGTGATTATCATGGCCGACTGTTAACCCTCTCTGCCCAAAACGTGGCCTATAAAATTCTTCCTGTGCCCGCAGCAACTATTTCTGACGGGGCAGCCGCCGCGGTGGCTGAGTGGTTATGGCGCTCGGCTGCCGGCCCGAAAGACGCGGGTTCGATTCTGGCCGCGGTGGTCGAATTTCGATGGAGGCGAAATTCTAGAGGCCAGTGTGCTGTGCGATATCAGTGCACGTAAAAAAAACCGAAGTGGTCGAAATTTCCGGAGCCCTTTACTACGGCGTCCCTCATAGCCTGAGTCACTTTGGGACGTTAAACCACCCTAAACCATATTTCTAACGGGCATAAAAAATCGATGAGGTACGGAACATTCGAAATTTCCACCATGGATGGATGGATGGATGGATGGATGGATGGATGGATGGATGGATGGATGGATGGATGGATGGATGGATGCATGGATGGATGGATGGATAAGGCTGAACCCTTTAAATTGGGCGGTGGCTCAAGTCACGTAGCCATGACTTATGAAATTTTACTCTTGTATTGATTTTAGCCACTAGTAAGATAACCTTCGTCTGGTTACTTGTACCCGCTTAAAATCTACTTTCCCTTCACTGTCCTTAAACCACAATGCCGTGGATAAATCAGCCCCGCTGCTTTCCACTGCAGGGTGAAGCCCTTTACAGAAAAGCATCAAGTGTTCAGCCGTTTCCTCCTCCTCTCCAGAAGCACCGCACAACGTTTCTATCGCAACGCACAACGTGATTTTGAGATTCAGCGCCACGTGGCATGCGGTGGCAGCCGTGCAAACTAGAAGCGTGCGTTCGGGTCTTCTAGGCTTAGCACTTGACCGGCTTTGAAGTGCAATTCGAAATCTGCCTCTTTTAATAATAAATATTAACACAGGTGCGTTTAAGAAAAGTGACAGAATTTAGCTTGAATGGCTCATTTATTTCCGCGAAGAGCACATATTTTCCAGCGTGATTTCTCTGCAATTTACTATCCCCATTTCTCGACCCATTTGTTCGGAAAGCATCGCTGTGAGAATCGTTTCTTTTTATTTGGCAGGATGTCTTTCCTAAGGTGGTTTCCTCGCCATATGATCAAACCGCAAACACTCGTTTGACAGCATATCGCGCCGAGAGAAAACCACACTGAGTGGCCGTTGACGTACGAGAAGCCATCCAAAGCCAACGCTCAGGGAGGGTTTAAAGGCATGCGGGTTAATTTCCGGGCAGCGGTTTCTCAGATTACGACCCGCAAGTGGACATCCCACCACCGCTTTTCTTGCTGTGCTGGGAGCAGGCCTAAACAGGCTGCGGTAAATTTCCGTCCTTGACGCAAATTTCCGCTCCTGACGGGTGGCCGGACGTGTACTCCGGAATGGCTCCTTTTCTGCAGTTAAGACTTATTATGGTTTTGTTCATCTGCCTGCCGCAGTTACTTTCTTTTTCTTCCTGGGATGCAAGAACTGTCCTCTGTGTTTCTGCTACTTTTTGCTTTCTCCATTTTTTCCCCTTCCCAGCTGCCCTGAGAGTAAGCCTTCTTATGATTTCAGCTCTCACTTAAGATCTAGGCCTAAGTGCACATCTATTGGCAACGAATATTTCAAGCACAGTGACACTGGACTGTGCACAGTTTGCTGAAAAAAAAAACACGAAAAGTGTTCAGTATACCTTAAGGCAGGAGATGTTGGTACATTGTTATACTTTGTTCTATTCGGTGAGACAATTCCTGAGAACAGTAATATCTATATGTCTTGCTTTTCAAGGTGCATTTATTGGCACTCCGAGGCCATGATGTCAAACGTAGTGACACTCGACAACCACAACAGCACGGTCACAAACATACAACTGCCGCCGCGGTGGCTAAGTGGTTATGGCGCTCGGCTGCTGTCCCGAAAGACCCGGGTTCGATCTCGGCCGCGGCTGTCGAATTTCGATGGAGGCGTAATTCTAGTGACCCGTGCACTGTGCGATGTCAGTGCACGTTAAAGAACCCCAGGTGGTCTAAATTTGCGGAGCCCTTCACTATGGCGTCGCTCATAGCGTAAGTCACTTTGGTACGTTAAACCCACATAAATCATAAACCAAACAAACCTACAACTGGGCTCAAATGCGAAATTTCGAAAATCTATGACCACCATTCATCTGCATATCTCTACATGTATGCCAATTGGAGCAATTAAGCAAGATTGTTTAGGGAATGAAATCTGACGCACCTAAAGCAAAATTTTACATAACTTCAGACAGGGGCAGCAAAACACTTTGTTTAAGCCGGCTTAAAATTTTGTTATGAGATGTAAATAAGGTCTCATTTTTTTAGAAGTTATTGCAATACTTTAATTAGAATACACGGCTAACTTTTTCTAGAATAGCAACAAATAAGTATGTTATATAGCATCTGCGCTCTGTGTTTCCATAGTTTATTAGCATATCTGGTGCTGAATACCATCCGCTTCTTTGAAACGTCCAAGATTTACCATACGCTTATAAGAAGTCGTATCAAGTTGGTATTGGTGCTTCCGAGCACAAGATCAGGGTACGCAGACAGCAAAATGTCACATCTACTTTCCCTCTTTCACAATAGCCAATCTCATATTTATATGTTTAATGTTTCTGTAGTGAAACTTTAAGCCATTAATAATGTTAAGGCTTGCTTTTCTTAGTCAATATTTCAGTAATGTGAAAAGAGTGACCCAAAGTTTGTATTACTTCCTTCTAACAGGTTTTGATTTTGTATTTCTTTTATCAAACGAAAGCATGCTTCATGCCTTGAGGCTCTTTAAAGGGCGAAACACTTACCCAAAGCACTTGTATAGGAACCGGAATCAAATGTGTTTCGCTGTTCCAGCTACGAACATAAGTTGCGACAGCCGGTGTCATTAAAGGCAGTTTGTTCGGACGTAACAAATAGTAAAAAGAACTGAATAGGATAAATAAGTACAGGGCACAATGCCGAGACCTTCATAAAAGAGTGAGAGCCAGACTTTTTTCGTTGGAATGCGAGAGGTTTTGAAGGAGGATAACAATCTCAGAGGTACAGACTGTTACAGTTTAGAACATAACATAAAGACGCTTCCTCACTCGAACGAGAAACTTTTGGGACCGAAGCGCGTGGGCTGTGATTGCAACGTTGATGAAGAAAAAGAATTCGCGTTTGATTGTTTGCAGAAAGAATGTGACGTATCGAGCACGGAATTAGTTTTCCACACCAGGCGCATTTTGGCTGGTTAAAGAACTGGTTATCAATAAATTGCAGCAGATGGCACAACTGACTGAGAAGGGAAACTTTATTATTTCGTAAAGCGTGGAAAAGGTTAATCTTTTATATTTTGAACAGATTGCACCATAAGAAAAATCAATTTTCCCAAAAAGTTGGTCAAGAAGAGAAGAAAGGGAATTTTAATGAAAGAAAGGCGGAGAGGTCGGCCGGTGGTAACAGGGCCCTGGCCTAGTGAAGCGAACGTCGTTAGTGGCTTATTCGTGTCTATTTTGAATCTACCTGAACGGCGACTTAGCCTTATAGCCGTTTATGACATATAGCGCAGCACTCATATGTTAATTTTCATGTGTGTCGTTTTTATGCGTTGCGCTGGAGATCGTTATGAATGACCTACTAGTCAGCACCTTCAACTTAGGGTTGTATGCGTTGTCTATCAAAGTGTCATATTTGACGGAAAGTATGTTTTGTAGAATAAGTATGAGCTACAGGCGTTAGCAAGAAAAGTTACTAACCGAGGTTTATGTTTTCTCGACAGATGAAAATTCCATACTGTTTTTTCACAGAAATTCCGCTGAATCAACTGTCATCTCTCGCGTTTGTGCCAACGCAGAGAGAAAAGATCCTTGAATAGGTGCTTAAATATTTTGGAGAAGTTTATCTCCTTTGTATCCAAGGCATTTAGAACAGCTTTTCTCATTTGGGAATGTAAATGTTACTGAAAGGACTAAGAGGAAATCTGCATTTCCTACGATATCCAGTCCTGTTAAGGGCTCAAGGTAAAACCAGTCGTATTTCCTTTTCTGCAGGAGTTCAACATCACGCATTCATTTTCGCGAACCAAAAGAAGTGATTATTTTATTTCGGAGTAGACGATTTTTTTAGGTTTGCATTCGAAATGAGATGCTTCCCAAATGAAGGAAAAAGGTAGACCCTTCATGACACGAACGATGACCCGAACGCTAAGGCGCCCGTGTGCTTTGCGATGTCAGTGCACGTTAGAGGTCCCCAGGTGGTCGAAATTATTCCGGAGCCCTCCACTACGACACCTCTTTCTTCCTTTCTTATTTCACTCCTTCCTTATCCCTTCCCTTTCGGCACAGTTCAGGCGTCCAACGATATATGAGACAGATACTGCGCTATTTCCTTTTCACCAAAACCAATTATATATTATATTATAATATTGTTGGTTAAGGCGCTCGGCTACTGATACGGAGTACCCGGCTTCGAACCCGATCGCAGCGGCCGCGTTTCGATGGAGGCGAAACGCTAAGGAGCCCGTGTGCAGTGCGACTTCAGTGCTCGTTAAAGATCCCCAGGTGGTCGAAATTATTCCGGAGCTCTCCACTAGGGCACCTCTTCCTTTCTTCTATTAGTCCCTCCTTTATTCCTTCCCTTACGGCGCCGTTCAGATGTCCTCCTGTATGTGAGGCAGATACTGCCTCATTTCGTTTCCCCACAAAATAGTTTTCATTTTTCATTTAAAGAGCCTCTCTCTCTCTCTCTCTCTCTCTCTGCTTTCGATCGAGGCGCGTTTGAGGGTGCGAACATAGCGGCGCGGGGCGCTTTGTGTTGGACAATTTTTAAACATCATGGACTTTGGCTTAGGTTAAAAAAGTTGGCGGGGATTCAGCTCTGTTTGAACCTGGAGTTACGCGATAGCTACAGCTGGCCGAGTGGAACTTGGTCACGTGATCAACCACGTGACGAACCACGTGATTAGCTACGGCGCCGCGCCGCCGGCAGCTGCTCCGGACCACGTGACCAACCACGTGACAGCGTGGCGGCGCCGCGATGCTGAAGGCTCGAAATGCCACCGTAATGTAGCTATCGCTACAAAAATGCTGCCACGTTAATATCGCTTTGAAACTTGAATTAAACTTTCAAAACTCAGGGACGATCAGACGGCAAGTACGTCCGCTTCGACCAGGTGCTCACCAATGTACAAGCGGACGTCACCAAGGGCCTCGGTGCCTTCCGCTCAGTGGTGTAGCACGCCTCTTTGAGCAGGTGCAGTGGTTGCCACAGTCGTTTTTAAAGTAGCTGATGACTCCGCTTTATGTGCAAGGCGAAAGAAAGAAGAGGCAGGGTGTGTGCAGGATGTGCCCACCCCTTCGTCCACTAAGGCACCCACTGCGGACAAAAATTGATGCACAGTATTTTTCTGACAAAAATATATCCAAAAATGCTGCAATGGAGCCGTTAAAGGCATTTTGGTGTTATAGCAGGAAGAAGCAAACACAGGCACGACTTCAAACCATTCCTCAATGATAGGAAGGAGAATGAAACAGTTCGGAGGTTTTTTTCCGTGCTTTGCATAGAAGTCGGACAGAGATATATGCAGTGACCTTTGGTAATTAGAAAGCAATGAACCTACGTCCTTCTGAACTAGTTGTAACGGCGGGTCGCAAGCTGGAGTAAGCTAGCTTTGTGCTCAACTCAAGTAAGAGTCGGAGATTTGAATTTAGCTGTTGCATTAAGGCTTGACTAAAAAGTGACGAACTTGCGCGATGAACTTTGCGCGCTAAGAGCAGGCGTGGCGGCACACCGTCGCTAGCGTGCCTGTTACGACCAAAATTGCATACGGGATAAGAACCCCGCACATCGTTACCTTATATGGGCCCCTGCTCATCAGGGGTTGGCAGGAAGCGAGGCAACAGACGCAGCCGCCCGCGCGCTCTCTCACCAGGCTGCTTCCTCCCCCCCACCCAATAATAATCAATCAATCAATTAATCAATCAATCAATCAATCTTTATTTTTCGGTGCCCAGGAACAACCCAAAGGTCTTGGTGCTGGTACACCATTCACACGCACAAAATGTAAATTTGTCTTCCACAAAGGAAGAGACTCAGGGGAGGTAATGCAGCAGTCAAGGCGATAGAAAAAAAGACATATAAACTAGGCGTGACAGCAAGCATGAAGCAAAAAAGTGAAAACAAGAAAACAGCGAGAACAGCGGTAAATGAAAACAGCTAGAACAGGCAACAGACATATAAATAACTAATGAAACAATACACAAAGAGAATGAACGACCGATAACAGCCAAGTACAGCATATAGCAAAATACAAACAAGAATAAAGCCAATACTAATATGAACGAATATGAAACCTCTGAAATACAAGCTAGAAATACAATCATACACAATAAGAAACGTAATTAGTGAACGCGTTACAGACAATCAGGCGTGAGTATACAGTATTAAAGAAATAATATTAATGAAAACAAGTACACGTGATGAACAATTAAGGAGAGAAAAAACAATTTAATACCGGTGCAAACGCACAAGTGTAGTAAAGACAAAATGCATGAAAGGGGAAGTTATGTATGAGAAAAAGAGTGCTCAAAGTGGAACGTCACGGACATCCAATATAAAGGAAGGGAGAGAATTTTCGAATATATCTAGGTGAGGACAAAGAGAATTAAACAACTTTTGCATTCTGTCCAGAGGGGAGAGGGAGTGCAGGAGCGCAGAAACTTGGAATGGTCTGAATTCCCTTATGCTCTTTCGCGGTACACGCAAAAGGATACGCGCTAGGAGCTGAGGGCATAGAATGTGACCATGAAGAAGTTTATACAAGAAAATTATATCTGCCCTCACGCGACGGCAGCTAAGAGAAGGAAGCTGCAGTGAGTTACTCCGTCTGGGACGAGAGCTGGAAGTTTTGCAAGAAAACCGATGTTGAAATATGCGTAAAAACTTTAGCTGAACTCTGTCGATTTTTTCACAGTTCGACTGGCAAGTGCCGTTCCAAACAACAGACGCATATTCCAAAAGCGGCAAGCATATGGAGAGGTAGAGCTTTAAGAAAGGAAGTGGGGATCGAAACTCTCTCGAAAGCCTGCAGATGAAGCCGAGTGTACGCATAGCCCGTAGAGCAATGCGTTTTGTATGAGAGGAGAAGCTGAGGCTACGGTCGAAAAGTACGCCGAGGTCATTAATTTCATCAACCCTGGGCAGCGGCCTACTATTCACGGAATAAGAGTAGAGAAGACTGTGCGTTTTACGCGTAAATGAGACAACCTTGGTTTTAGATGAATTGAGAGTGAGCCCATTCTTCAAGCACCAATCAGAGAAGGCGGATATGTCAGATTGCAATGACAAGCAATCGTGAAGAGTATGTATTGCCTTGAACATTTTTATATCGTCCGCATAAAGGAGAAATGAGGAGTTTTTGACCACGGAGGAAACGTCATTGATAAAAACAGAGAACCGAAGCGGGCCTAATACCGAGCCCTGAGGAACTCCGCTGGTTGGAGTGTAAACAAATGAGGTCTGTCCATTTACACTGACAAAGCAGGACCGATCAAGAAGATAGTTGCGTAGGAGGGCTACAATTGAAACGTCGATCTCAAACAGCAGAAGCTTTTGAAGAAGTAATGAGTGAGTAACAACGTCGAAAGCTTTGCTCAAATCACAGTACACAGCGTCTACCTGACTCCTCTGAAGGACTTCAGCTGATGTATACGTCATAAAAGTCACAAGGTTAGTTGTAGTAGAACGACCTTTTATGAAACCATGCTGATTATGAATGATTACATTTTTGAGGTGGAAGGAAAGTACTTTGTGCAAAGCTAATTCAAAAAGCTTAGAGGTTGCACAAAGAAGAGAAATGGGGCGGTAGTTCGAAACATCAGATTTGTTTCCTGATTTGAAGACAGGGAAAACACGCGCCGTTTTCCACACGCGGGGAAAGGCAGAATTTTTCAAACAGTTATTAAATATCGTGGTTAAAACAGGGACGAAGGTACTATTGAAGGCTTTTATTATGGCGGCTGGAATGTCATCAGGTCCAGGGGATAAAGATGGTTTCAAACACTTAAGACTCTCACTAACTTCTCGTCGAGAAGAACGGAATTATGTCCGCCAGCTGGAAGGCACACGGAGTCGAAAAGTGGAGATTTGTACACGGAGGAAAAGTGTTGAGCAAAGCCGTCAGCGACATTCCGAATTTCATTCCCATGAGAGTCAACTAAGTGAATATGACTATCAGATTTATTCGAACGCTTGCGAGCGTATCGCCAGAATTCAGTAGGACGATTAGATGCACTATTCTCTAAATAATCAAGGTAGGACTCATGATCCCGCTTGTACAGGCGTTTGCAAAGGGAACGCAAGCGGCGAAATTCATCTGCCCATGTATCCAGCCCAGGGCGTTTCGCTTTATGGTGGGCCCGCTCCTTAAGTTTCAGCGCTGTTCTAAGTTCTTTGGAAAACCAGAACGGAAACTTGCTGTGAGTAGGAGTGTGCATAGGTATGTACTGGCGCATACCATTGAGAACTATTTCAGTGAAGCGACTGACTTGTTCGTCAACATCGCTGATTTCGCTTAAAACAGACCAGTCGACAGAAGAGAAGAAACCGAAGAGACCAACATAGTCGCCAAGTGCGTAAGCGAAACGGGGGGAATTCCCCGCACGATTTGAATTAGCAGAAGGTGAGACAGAAACCGAAGCCGTTATTAGAATTGGAGGATGAAATTTGTCACAGCGAGTAAGTGAGATGTCAGATGACGAGACTCGAACATTTTCAAAATTAGATAAACAAATGTCAAGAACATTACCACAACAGTTTTCAATTAAATTGTGTTGCTGCAAGGTGTTAAAAGTTATGAAATCTAAAAGCTGGTTGCACTTACTAATAATAATAATAATAATAATAATAATAATAATAATAATAATAATAATAATAATAATAATAATAATAATAATAATAATAATAATAATAATTGGTTTTCCGGGAAAGTAAATGGCGCAGTATTTGTCTCGCATATTGGCGGACACCTGTACCATGCCATAAAGGAATGAATAAAGGAGGGAGTGAAAGAAGAAAGGAAGAAAGAGTTGTCGTAGTGGAGGGCTCCGGAACAATATCGAACTACATGGGAATCTTTAACGTGCGCCGACATCTCTCAGCACACGGGCGCCTTAGCGTTTCGCCTCCATCGAAATGCAGCCTCCGCGGTCGGGTTCGAACCCAGGAACTCCGGATCGGTAGCCGAGCGTGCTAACGACTGAGCCACCGCGGGGGGTAAATAATACGCTGATAATAATAATAATAATAATAATAATAATAATAATAATAATAATAATAATAATAATAATAATAATAATAATAATAATAATAATAATAATAATAATAATAATTGGTTTTTTGGGGAAAGGAATTGGCGCAGTATCTGTCTCATATATCGTTGGACACCTGAACCGCGCAGTAAGGGAAGGGATAAAGGAGGAAGTGAAAGAAGAAAGGAAGAGTGTGGTGCCGTAGTGCAGGGCTGCGGAATAATTTCGATCACCTGGGGATCTTTATCGTGCACTGACATCACACGGCGCACGGGTGCCTTAGCCCGATCAGGAACCTGATTTCAATCCGGTCTATGCCTTCAAAGATGTTACAACCTACTTACTATCAAGACAGTCATCGCCTTTACCATCGCCCCTGTAAAGGCCTCAAGAAAGCGCTTGAGCGGCTCCTTCTCCGCCTTCTCACCAATGCATTGCTGTGCCCGGCAGCACTAAAACATTTTGACCCCTCCTTTAACGGCATATGCCCGCACTGTGGAGCGGTGTCTTCTAGCACCTATCACATGGTGTGGGCCTTCCCCTCCGGCCCGGCTATTACCCCCATCCCTAACCCAATCAGGGAGGACTAGGAGGCGAGCCTGCTTGACTGCCACGACTTACAGGCCCAACAAGCCCTTGTCGGGCGCGCCCTGGCGGCGGCCACCGCCACTGGGGTCCCAAACTAGGAACCTCCACCTAGTGCTTGTAAGGATCGGTCCCTTACGGCTGATCCATTCATGCCTCCTGTTCCCAATAAATGTTTTCACCACCACCACCACCCACACCGGCGTAGCTTCGCAGGACTGCACCCCATGTGACGAAAAAACGTCGTTGCTAACATGGCGATGCGCTCTGAAGCGAGGCCTCCGCTTCGCAGTGAATTCGTTGTTTCACTGTGTTTTTTGGTACGGCCACTAGCTGTGAATGAATGGCTCAAAGACTTCTTTTCGTATTATGCTGCTTGAAACAAAATGAATAGAGAGCAAGGTTGTTGTATTTTTTTTTGTTTTATGATTAGATAGCTGCTTGTCTTAACGAGAAAAGGAATATTGTTTTTTTTAAGGAAAGGAAATGGCGCAGTATCTGTCCCGTATATCGGCGGGCACCTGAACCGCGCCGTAAGGGAAGGGATAAATGAGGGAGTGAAATAATATTAATACTTGGTTTTAGGGGGAGAGGAAATGGCGCAGTATCTGTCTCATATATCTTTGGACACCTGAACCGCGCCGTAAGGGAAGGGATAAAGGAGGGAGTGAAAGAAGAAAGGAAGAGAGAGGTGCCGTAGTGGAGGGCTCCGGAATAATTTCGACCAACTGGGGATCTTTAACGTGCACTGACATCGCACAGCACACGGGCGCCTTAGCGTTTTTCCTCCATAAAAACGCAGCCGCCGCGGTCGGGTTCGAACCCGGGAACTCCGGATCAGTAGTCGAGCGCCCTAACCACTGATCCACCGCGGCGGGTCAAAGGGAGTGAAAGAAGAAAGGAAGAAGGAGGTGGCGTAGTGGAGGGCTCTAGAATAATTTCGACCACCTGGGGACTGACATCGCACAGCACACGGGCGCCTTAGCGTTTCGCCTCCATCGAAACGCAGCCGCCGCGGTAGGTTCGAACCCGGGTACTTCGGATCAGTAGCCGAGCACGCTAACCACTGAGCCACCGTGGCGAGTCAAAGAAGCTTTATTAACGTAGACACCGGTCAGTGTCACGTGACACTTATAAGGCAATTACAACGTACATGTAGTACACATTTAAAAGAGAAGTCACAAGACAATCCACCACACATTCACCAACGCGCGCAAAAGATTTGTATTACATTTTCGAACGCGCAGGACAGTCGTTAGAATTTAGTTTTTGCTGACACTTTTTAATGTTTTTTTACCGTGTTCAGGCAAAGAAAATATTTATCGTTTACATCTGTGGATAACTCCCCTTCTAGGGAGTATTCTGAGGTGCTTCCGGTTTCGCCTTCCGGCTGGTGCGAAATGATTTGAAACGGAAAATTTTTATTAAAAATGTGTCAAAATGCAACCTAAAAGGTAACGTTCATCCGCAGATGATTAATTCGTTTGTGCGCACGCATTATAGGGGCAGATAAAAATAAAGATGGTTGAAGAATGTATTAATAGATTGGTTTAAACGGCGATTCCGGCTCAAAAGCACCTCAAATTGCTATCTAAAAGGGACCTTATCACAGAAAAAAAAAACAGAAAAAGTGTGAGCAAATAAAATTAATGTGGATTAGCCCCGCTAATTCAGGATAGACGAGCGAAAGCGAGATTGAGGTCTCGACTGACCCACGGAGCCCGTTGTGCGCCTTTTCTTCCGGCGCTTCGGAACCGAAAATCAAAGCATGACCCAAAGTAGTGGCAATTAATCTTGGCCAGACGCGAAGCATTAGACATTTGGCAGTAGAATTGAAGAGCCTATCGCAACAAAAAAGGCCTGCTGCAACAATTCATAAACACACAATCAACCCCTCCTGATGTAATCGCGCTACAGGAGACAAACATTGTGCCGACGCTCAAGGGATATACGTGCTATGAAAAGGGACGCACGACCATTTTACCGGATAAAACTCGTTAGGCCCCGGTGCGGTGGCTCAGTGGTTAGGGCGCTCGACTACTGATCCGGAGTTCCCGGGTTCGAACCCGACCGCGGCGGCAGCGTTTTTATGGAGGCAGAACGCTAAGGCGCCCGTGTGCTGTGCGATGTCAGTGCACGTTAAAGATCCCCAGGTGGTCGAAATTATTCCGGAGCCATCCGCTACGGCACCTCTCTCTTCCTTTCTCCTTTCACTCCCTCCTTTACCCTTCCCTTACGGCGCGGTTCAGGTGTCCAAAGATATATGAGACAGATACTGCGCCATTTCCTTTCCCCCAAAACCAATTATTAATTATTATTATTATTAAAACCAGTTACCATAGCACACGACGGGATCGCGGACGCGCGAAACGAACACGTTGTGATAGAAATAATCCCAAAAAAGAAAAAGAAAGAAGAATCACCTTCATCCTATATCTATACTGCCAACCGAGACAAAAGGACGGAGACTCAAAAGTTATTCCAAGGGGTTAGCAAACTAGCTAAAACCAACACCCTAGAAATCGTAGGCGACTTAAACACGCGCGAACAGAGCTGGGGATACAAGAAAGCCAATAAAAAAGAAATACAAATCAAAGTGGCAGCAGAAGCCGCAAGCTGTACCCTCCTCACAGATGAAAACCTACCAACGCGCCTAGGTAACAGCGTCAGCCCCGACACATGCCCCGACCTCACCTACGTTAGGGGAGCGAAGCAGGTGACGTGGGAGAATCTGCTGGAGAATCAGGGTAGCGATCACTACATAGTAAAAACGAAAATCTCAGCAAAAAACATCAAACGCAAAATAGGAGCAGCCCACATCACGAACTGCAACGCTTTCCGGGAAGCATGCAAGCCAATGGAAGAGGGTGTTATATCCATTGAGGAGTGGGGCAACAGGCTCAAAGAAATACAACAACCGTACACCAAAGAAATCGAAAGAACAGAGCAAACACCGGAGGTGGACACCCGACTCCTCAGGCTATGGGAGGCAAGGCGAGGGCTCACCAAAACGTGGAAGAAGCAAACGTTAAACAAGAAACTAAAAAAAAAGATTGCCGAAGTCACAAAGGAAGCAGAGGAGTATGCAGCTCAGCTGGCGAGGCAAAACTGTCAACAGATTAGCGACTCTCTCAACGGGACTCTAAGCACAGCACAAATCTGGCATATCCTCAAAGCACTCCTTGATCCAACCAAAACAAAAACAGAAAACAATAAGGCCATTCAAAGACTGGTATGCCAGTATGAAGGACCAGAATTTGGCCTGCTAGAAAAAGTCTATATCAAATGCTGCGGAAGTGACAACCCTGACGCCTACGTGGCGCGCTACCTAGGTAAAGAAAATCCAGACCTAGGTAGACCCATCACCAGGAAGGAGGTCTACGCGACAATCAGAATGGCGACCCGAAACACGGCGGCAGGCGCAGAAAAAATCAAGAATTCCCTAATCCGCAACCTTAGTGAAGAGATGATCGAAAAAATTACCGATTATCTCAAGCAAGACTGGGAAGCGGAGACGGCACCGGAAGAATAGAAGCATCCAGAAGTTGTAGCGATCCCCAAACAAAGAAAGAAACTTCAGGTGGAAAACCCAAGACCGATCTCGCTCACCTCATGCCTATAGGCAAGCTCTACGAGCGCGTCGCAACCAAGAGGCTACAACAATTCATGGAGGAGAACGAACTGTACCCCCACAGCATGTTCGGTTTCCGCACCAAACTATCAACACAAGACATCCTTCTACGAATAAAGGAAGAGGTTCTCAGCAACATCCCCTACCACGGAGAACACATACTAATGGCACTCGATATCAAAGGCGCCTTCGATAACGTCAGCCATGAAGCCATCCTCACAGGACTGGATAGTCTGAACTGCGGAAAGAAGATCCATGGCTACGTCAGGCCCTTTTTATCCAACGGAATAGCAGCAATAGGACTAGGAGAACTACGGACCGAGAAGTTCCACACGCGCGACAAAAGAACTCCACAAGGGTCCGTAATCTCTCCCATCCTATTCAATATCGCAGTGATTGGACTGGCCCGTAGACTGGAAAAAAATCGATGGCATACAACACGCCATATATGTCGACGATATCTCGCTCTGGGTAAACCAAGGCTCCCTCAGCCAGAAAGAAGAACGACTGCGAAAAGCACCGACCTGTGTAGGAGATTACGTCAAAACAAGGGGCCTCGCCTGCTCAACAAAGAAAATCGAGCTCCTGAGAGTAAGGCGAGGAAAGCGCAAAGAGGGAAGCCTAAATGTCACCCTGGAAGGTCAAGCAAAAAAGAAACCGTCAGAATCTTGGGGATGCGGGTGCAGAACAACCAACGCTGCACTCACATACAAAAATTACTGAAGCAGACAACGACCCAAGTGACGCGCATGATCACCCGTGTATCAAAGAAGAGGCAATGCATGAAGGAAGGAGACACGCTCAAACTGATTAGGAGCCTCGTAATCAGTCGCATCACGTACTCCCTCGCCTACTTCAACTGCACCAAGTGCGAAACTGCACAATAGACACCTTCATACGCAAAGCATAGCCCGTGCACTTTCCTTTCTTCATGTCAGCAACAACAGCAACAGCAAAGCATACAAGACGGCGCTACACCTACCAAGCGGCACCTCAACGGAAAAGCTGCTGGCTCTCGGGTTACACAACACATACGAGGAACTAAAAGAAGCGCGAACGATCACACAGCTGCAGACTCTAGCAACTTCCGCGCGCAGAGCGCTCCCAACTAGGTTAGGCTGCGGGGGGACAGAAAGAGAAACACTGAGGACCGCGGGAATACCGGATGCGCACCGCAACTCAATTAAGGTAGGCCCCCTGCCGAAAAACATGGACCCCAACCTACACATGACCAGGAGAAATGCCACGGCGAAATGCGTAGAAAAATATCTAGCACCCAAGGCTTCCATGGTATACACAGACGCCACGGTCTACCCGAGACCCACGGGATAAAAATAACAAAAAATTGTCGAGACAGTGATAAGCTCGGATCTTAAATCACTAGCGCGTCGGCACAGGATCTATGGTAACAGAGGGGGAAGAAATGGCTGTTGCTCTAGCGGCCGCGGAGGGTTACCGTACCAAAAAGTCCCTTACAATATTAACGGATTCACAAGAAGCCAAAACTACATGAACGGCAGAAGAGGATGCAGAGCGCTCCAGATACTCCGCTCATGCGGCTCCAATAATCATATCAGATCTGGATACCAGGGTACACAGAGATTGCGGGCAACCAAGAGGCCGACAAGACCAGTCAAGGGCACACAAACCGAGCGGTCTTAACCTCCGACCTTGAAGAGCCCATAACGGTAAACCGTGGCTTTTCAGACATACTAAACAATTTCAGAGGGATGAGAATCAGATACCCCCCGTCCCACAATATGCCAAAACAAGCACGAATCGGTACAATGGCCGAAACTGCAAACAGGAACATTCCCGAATATAAACACATTGAGCAAAATGTTCCCCACCCGGTATAGCAACACATGCCCATGGTGCGACGAAAAGCCCACCCTATACCACATCGCATGGGAATGCAAAGAAAACAAAGCATTCCATCAGATCGAAAATCCGAGAGCGGAACAGTGGGAGAGGGCGCTCTCCAGCGGCAACCCGTGCACACAACGGGGGCTCAAACAGCACGCCCGACGAGTAGCTACCTTCAGTGGAGCCCTGGAATAGGGGCGCCAACCCTGCGAAGGCAGAAGACACCATTTGAAGATGGAAGAGCTCTGTTGGATCGCTAAATAACTGTACTTAGAGCAATAAAGTTTTTCCAATCCAATCGTTTCGTGAAAATGAACGGTCTTTGCAAAGTTGTCAACGCCAATGCACTCCATGAACGCCGTCGGCTCACTTGTTCTTTTGGTTTTTGAGGAAAGGAAATGACACAGTAACCATCTCACATATCTCGGTGGATGCCCGAACCGCGCTGTAAAGCAAGGGATGAAGGAGGAAGGGAAAGAGAAAACTGAAAATTGACTGCGCTGCGCCGCGGCGGAACACCTGTGGCTCGGTGCTACTAGTGGCGCATGCGCATAGTGACTAGGAGCGAGAGAGAGAGAGAGAGGGAGAAAATTGGCAGTGGCTTAGCTCGGCTATGCCAGGATGTACGTAGCGAAAGCTACGGCATAGCATGGTTAGTCTCGGTTAATCTTGATTGCAGGTCCATGTTAGTCTCGTTGTCTAGATATGTTGTCGCAATAAAGACGACACAACTGTGGTTGCGGCGCACGCGAGCTCTCCTTTTCAATCCTGCGACATGTCATCAGGCATGCGGCGCAGCTGGCGGTGGTAGTGGTGAAAACCATTTATTAATCTATATCCACAGAGAGGTGCTCGGGGAGAGGCTCCTAGTGGGTCTGGCCCCTTACAATAGAAGGCGGAGTCCCTCATTCCGGGATCCCGTTGGTCTTGACCGCTGCGCAGGTCCGCCGAACCAGGGCCTGTTGGGCCGATAGTTCCTGGCAGCCGAGCAGAGCCGCCTCCCGGTCCTCTCGGGTAGGGGAAGGAGTGATGGGGGAGAGAGAAGGATTTTGCCTGCAGGTCCAAACCATGTGAAAAGTGTCGGCCACCAACCCGCAGAATGAGCAGCGGCCGTCAAAGAAGAGTCAAAGTGCTTTAAAACCGCCGGGCACAGCAGGGTAGCAGGGTGTTTGTAAAGAGCCTAAGGAGAGTTCGTTCGCCAGCTTTACCCAGTCCCTTCATAGGAACCGGGTAGCGCCGGTGTTCGGCACGATAGTGCTCAGTATAATGTCTTTAAAAGAAGAGAGCTGTGCTCTGGGTTAACGTCCTCGCAAGGAACACCTGGTGCCCGGTAAGTGAGTGCGCGAGGTGCCGCACGGGCAGCTTCGCTACCTGGCATGCCTTAGTGGCCGGGACCCATATGATTTAGCGATGAGTTGGATCGCCGTCGCGAGTACTCTGGTGAAGAATTTGGTGAGCAAGTGGAGTGATCCAACAGAACTCAAAGTTACGACAGGCTCCGCGAGGGTCTGTGAGGATGAATTTAGAGTCGGGATGGGAGGCCGCGAGGGCGATCGCTACCTCCTCCGCATGAGTTGAGCTGGGCGCTGTGAACGCGGCCGTCCACCAGTTTTCCGTCGTATATGACACCAGGCGTGTACAATTCCCCCGTGCACCATACCCGACAGCGGCGGCCGCGTTTCGATGAAAGCGAAACACTAAGGTGCCCGTGTACCCCGCCGCGGTGGCTCAGTGGTTAGGGCGCTCGACTACTGATCCGGAGTTCCCGGGTTCGAACCCGACCGCGGCGGCTGCGTTTTTATGGAGGAAAAACGCTAAGGCGCCCGTGTGCTGTGCGATGTCAGTGCACGTCAAAGATCCCCAGGTGGTCGAAATTATTCCGGAGCCCTCCACTACGGCACCTCTTCTCCCTTTCTTCTTTCACTCGCACCTTTATCCCTTCCCTTACGGCGCGGTTCAGGTGTCCAACGATATATGAGACAGATACTGCGCCATTTCCTTTCCCCCCAAAACCAATTATTATTATTATTAAGGCGCCCGTGTATGCACGCTAAAGGTGGTCGACATTATTCCGGAGCCCTCCACTACGGCACCGTTTTCTCCCTTTCTTCTCTCACTCCCTCCTTTATCCCGTCCCTTGCGGAGCGGTTCAGGTGTCCACCGAGATATGAGACAGATACTGCGCCATAACCTTGCCGCAAAAACCAATTTTCAATTTTTTTTACATTCCTCAGCGTTCGAACACGCAGGGTGGCCTCATCAGCGGCGCATCCACGAGAGATGGTACGATAACAGAGGCAGAGGAGATCGCCGTAGCTCTAGCGGCAGCCGAGGGTTATCGCACCAACAAATCTCTCACAATCATAACAGATTCCCAAGAAACGTGAAACACTACATGGTAGGAAGAACCAACAAGAAAGCACTAAGGATTCTCCTGAAAACGCAGCGAACCAACGAAAAGATCCAACATAGGATCTACTGGGTACCGGGACACGCCGGAGTCGAAGGCAATCTGAAGGCGGATAAGCTAGCTCGCGAGCTTACTATTCGAGGTGGTGCGTCAAACGCCTTTGACGGCCCGGAGATAACGGTGGAGCTCACGTACGCAGCTCTCCTCAACCTCATCAAAGGCAGAAGACGCAAACATCCCCAGCCACATCCTCTGCTAGCACAATATGCAGCGACATGTTGGAGAAGACTCCAAACAGGAGCCTTCCACAACCTTCACATTCTACATAAGATGTATCCGGAGCAGTATAGGGATACACGTCCGTGGTGCGCGGCAACCCCCACGCTGTATCATATCACATGGGAATGCATACACAGTGCAGCTTTCCGAGGTAACAAAGAGCCAAATGCGGAGCAGTGGGAGGACCGGCTAACCAGCAGCCAGCTCAAGGTCCAAAGAGACCTAGTGAGCCACGCATGCCGGATGGCCAGGGACAGTGGTGCCTTGGACTAGGGGCGCCAACCACGCTCAGCCTGGAAGACATCGGCAATGTTCGGGCAAGCAGCAAGACTCCTTTATTAGAGCAATAAAGTTTATTCACTCACTACCTCACTCGAACACGCAGTACTAATCCATAGGGCGCGTCGGCGAATGCCTGGTGGATTGACTTGTGACTTGTCTATGTAGACATGTACTATTTGAACTTGAAATTAAAAAAAATGAAAATTGGTTTTTTAGAAAGGAAATGGTGCAGTATCTGTCACATATAAGCCCACACCTATAGACCGCGCCGTATGGGAAAGAATAAAGGAGGGAGTGAAAGTAGAAAGGAAGAAAAATGTGCCGTAGTGGAATTTGACGGACACCGGTATTTATCACTGATCTCCACTAGGTGGCTGGATGCCGCATTCCCGCTTTCTGAAGTGGGAGCAAGTGAAGCCACCGGAAGTTCGATGGCATGTCCCGGAAGTTCGCTGTCTGCTGTGTATTTCAATGCAAAAAGTCGCGTCTTTCACCCTTCCATCCTCAGTTTTTCGCGCTGTTTTCGTGTAGCGTGTACTGTATATCAAAGGGATAAGCAACCTGAACGTGATAAATGCGAGCATTGTTCGCGGAACACTAATTTCCGAGGAACTGAAGTGAACAGACATGCATGTGTGACCATGCCGCGGCAAAGAGGTACGGGCATTAAACACCATTTTCTGACGTGGTTCTTGTTTTCCGAGCGTAATTAGGAGAAGTAGTGGAGTAACGATGAACCTAGGTCATCTTAAAAATAAATTTTCGTGTAGCAAAGAAAAGGCAATGGCGCGGAAATCCCGTCACTCGAAGTGCCACTCGTTATACAGCTGCTGCTCATTCAATTGTGGGTTGGTGGCGGACGATGTCTCTTCTCATCGAAGGCAGGTGATCTTTATCGATTTAGTGTGTCATTTGCCTTCCAGACGTGCCTTTAATGTAACTCTATAGCACAGCAACGTTTCATCTACACAGCACGAGAGAAACGACTGACGAGAAAGACGAATGCAGCAGCGCATGTGACAAGCGTTGTTAGAACATTGAATTTTTAAGGCGACACACACACACACACACAAACACACACGCACGCACGCACGCACACACACACACACACACACACACACACACACACACACACACACACACACACACACACACACACACACACACACACACACACACACACACACACACACACACACACACACACACACACACACACACACACACACACACACACACACACACACACACACACACACACACACACACACACACACACACACACACACACACACACACACACACACACACACACACACACACACACACACACACACACACACACACACACACACGCACACACTTCAGGTGCGACAGTACGAAACAGTACTTGATACGCTCCGTCGAAAAAGCAGTACCATATACATTTTGGACGCGCTAATGTGAACCAGCAGAACACCGACGGCACCTCACCAGACTGTGGCCTCGCCCTAGCTCGCTCCGGTTCGGTCTAAACATAATTCGGTAAAATGGTCGCTGCAAAGTCGGCTGCCTAAAGAAGGTTTCCATTATTCTTTTTTAAATTTATCCCCCATTGATGGTATAACTTGAGCTTAGAGCCCCACAACGTGCATCCCAACAAAGAGCAGAGTTGGCGACGCTAGCGCAACAGGACGACACAGTAGAGCAGACGAGGCCCCGTACGTACTGTGTGTAGCGACGTTCTGTCGTCTGCTAGTGTCGTCCCATAGCGATGCAATGGACCCTAAATTTTGAAACGTCTTTCCTGAGGACATTGCTGCTCTCCTTATGCAGTTTACGGCGCAACAGGTAGGCATTGTCAGGAAAAAAGACGAGAACGTAGAAAAGACCAAATGCTATGTGGAAAACGAAAACTAAAATTGAAAAAAAACCCTTGTTGTGGTTCGATTTCGTGCACTGCCAAAGGTTGACTTCCGGTGGCTTCACTTTCGAACGCCCGATGCGGCATCCAGCCCCCTAGTGGAGATAAGTGGTTTTTATGCCCTTGTTCCACGTGACACAAGCCATGCGTACTTTGTAACTGGCTTCTAAGTGTCACGTGACACAAGGGTATAAATACCGGTGTCGCACGTCAACTATACGTTCTGCTGCCAGTAATTCAAGAAGTGAGCCTCGTCTCCGTTACATTAGCGACTTTGGGTCGTTAGGCTTCCGTTCACGACCGCATCGAGATTGGTCCCCAGTATAAATAATTAGGTTGTGTGACACGTCGCTGCGCAGTAATCTATGAAATAATGTCAGCATAATATCCTTCAAGTCCACACTTCAATCATCATTTCGAGCTCCGTCAGTGACTTCCGCGGCAAAGGTGAGTCGTCACATCTTTTCCATTGTTCGTCGACAACAAGCGTCTGCTGTGAGCACGACATAGGACCTTTCCGTTTCAGGTAGCGGACTCGGCTACATTTTCCAGTTTATGTGACTGCATAGGAGTCCTTTCCAGATTTCTGAAGTTGCCTGGCCGGTACCTATCGATCTCGGGGTGCGGAAGCACCATTTGCTAATCCGTAAACATCGTCCGATAGACGCAGGTGATAACTAAAAATTCATGAAGGACTGAAAGGATATACGAAGCCGAACATTCGGAAGCAATTATTTCAGAAGCAAACCCCGAAAACAACGCGAAACGATTCATTTCAAAACTTATACATGCCGCCACGTTTTTCTGTCAAGGCGCACAAGATGGCGTCGCCTTTTAAAGCAGCTTCCCTGGAGTGAGAGCAATGGACGCTTGACCCGCAACCGTCAATTGGTAAGGCCCAAGCGAACGAGAAGGGTCAAATATAAAATATGCTTAAAAGTTTACCTACATTGAACAAAACGAAGTTTTCGAATTTTTGGCAGGGAATAGTCGCCAACTAATATTGAACACAAAAATGCCGAAAGTCTAGCATTGCTAAATGGTAATATTTTGCGAAAGCAGGGTTTTCGCATGTGGACACCAATGTCAGTTACCTGAAAGCGCGATTTAGGCGACCACTCATAGAACCAGTTATTCGGGTTACCGTTTGAAGCGAAAGGCTTCACTACTCTAGGTAAAGCAGTCCGCGGGTGGGCAGGAGAATGACTGTGAACGACCTTCAGCCCAACCACGTTTATACCTTCCTTACGGCGCCGTTCGGGTCTCCACCGATATATGTGATAGTTTTTGCGCCATATCGTTTTCTCAAAACCAATTTTCAAAACCAATTCTCAAAACCAATCTTAAATTTTTTTCAAAAAAACGGCGCATAACTGCCCCCTCCCCTGGGACAGTGAACACCTCCGTCGCGATTTAACCTACGTAGCGGTAGTGACAGATGTGCGCTGCATGCGCTGGAGTTGACAACGCTGTAGCAGAAACGTGGTACTGAAGCTATAGACTGACGGCGTTCATTGTGTTCACTGCCGTTGACAATCATCCGATTATTTTTAGGAAATGAAGGGCGCATAACTGGCTCCCTTGGATAGTGGACACCTCAGTCGCGCTTTGAGGTACATGTTGGTGAGGTACATATCGGTGGTGCAAGAGAGAGATGTGGGCTGCGTGCATTAGCACAGACAACGTTGTCGCAGACGCGCGGTACAGTAGCAATAGGCCGCAGCGTTCATTGGGTGACCAACCTCTCGCGATCAACCCTTAACTGCCACCTGCCAAGGTGGAATGGTGGGCGCACTGCCTATCCAGTGTGCGGAACGCACTCAACGTTACTGACGCCAAGCCGCGTCTACTTGCCCGGATACGCTACAGCGATACACTACAGCTTTCGCTCTGCTAACCAGGTTTAGCAGTAGTTGAACCGCAGCTAATTTTGCTCAGGACGAACGGAGTCTACGTGGTCAACGCCAAAGCTAGCGAACCCAATGAACGCCGGCGGCCTATTAAAATTGGGAAAAAATTTTTTTGAGTAAAGTCTCGCATCTCGGTGGACACCCGAACCGCGCCGTAACGGAAACGAGGGAGGTGGGAGTGCAAGAAGACAGGAAGGTGCTGTAGTGGAGGACTCCGGAATAATTTAGAGCACCCGGGGATCTTTAACGTGCACTGACATTGGCTATTGCTCCAGTGCCGCATTTATGCCAAAACGTTCTCAACAGTACCAACGGTACGGTTGTACTCTGGGCACAATGGAAGCAGAAGTTTCAAACTTATTTGGCCCTACAGCGAGGGTCAGGGTTTTCAGTGGATTAAAAACTGCACTTCTGATTTATTATCTTGGAGATGGACGCCGCATTTAATAAGCGCGAAAAGTGGGCCAACCGGATCAGGTGGACACCGACGACACGCGGGATAAAGTACCGAACGCCTATGAGCCTACAGTAGGGATCCTTAAAAAAGAATTTCTTACAGAATCACATGTGTTAATTAAACGACGCCAGTTTCTGCTCAGAAGCAGGAACCAATGGAAGCCGTGCGTTAGTATGTGACAGCCCTGCGATATTTGAACGGGTGTGACTATTCAGCGTCTTAGGAGGGGTTTGGCGACAAATATATAACTCGGGCCTCTACACAACGAGTTCGGGGCGGGCTATGCTGGGGGAGGTGGCTTCCTGGCCTTACGGGGCTGGGATCTAGGAGCTCTCATCACTGTGGAGAGGGCTCCTTGTCACCTGGTTTATCTGTGGCTAAACCGTCGTCGTCCTTCCTTGTTTAACTTTCCTACCGTGTGCACGTTGCAGCGATTGTGGATCAGCTTGAGCCAGTGGGCAGGCCCGTGCACTTTCCATTCTTCCTTCAGTCGCAACGAGTTGGGAAATATTCCTGTTAGGACTAACAGTGATCTTCGAAACAGCTGTCCACGACGCTTGCAAACAAGGACGGCGAAAGATTTCGGATTCGCTAGTCGTTTCCACAGATCTCAGCGGGTCTGTCAGGGCTTTGCAAGCTTATGTGTGATGGGCTGAATGATGGACGACTGTTTACCAGAGATATTGGTTGGTGATGCATATGCGTCAGCAGTGTGAATATCAGCATTCTCTTTCAGCAATATAGAGGGCGGTGGAAGAGAACAAGAACTATGGTTGGCACTTCCACGACTACCAGGCATCTCTATGCGAAAAAAAAAACTCATGAAAGGAACAACTGCAAGCAAAGAATGCAGTTAAGAGTGTGTAACGAAAGTCAGAGGCATCCACCGGGAAGTCAGAGCTGCATTCAAGTGTAAAAGTAATGCTTTCGAACGCGCATGAAGGGTCGCGTTTCTGGCAATCATTACGAGGTTGCGTGAGGAAGAAAGAAGAGACTGTGTACACTATCCATTATAATAATTACTTGCATTTATGATAAAGTTGTGATCATTTGCGCTTGATTTATATATTAGATTTACTGGTGATTATTTATAATCAGGTTTTCAATATAGTTTTTATGATTTATTTTTGTTTACTTGTCTTCACTTTACGTTCTGCTCTATAGATTTTTTTATCTTCATGGCTCACGAGTTTGGTCATAGATTCCACATGCGCCACGCACTGTTCTGTTATCCCAGCAGACTCCACTGCGCCAGAACAGAGCTGTGAGCCAGGACCAGGATGCCGCTGTGCAGTTTCTCCCGGCCTGCTTTCAGTCGATGTCTGAGACTGACGCGCAGAAAACGTCCTCAGTCGAGAGCTTCGACTCAGATGTGTCGACCGAACGGTAAGTTTAAAATCTGGACTGCGAGTTAGCAATGCTCATAGACGTACACGATGATATTTGCTGATCTTTAATGATGTGTTTACTGGTTTCGGTGGCGGTCATGGCGCCAAGCTGCGAGCTTTCTACCACAAATGGGTGCCCCGTGTACTGTGCGATGTCAGTGCACATTAAAGAACCCCAGGTGGTCGAAATTCCCGGAGCCCTTCACTACGGCGTCTCCCATAGCCTGGGTCGCTTTGGGACCACAAACCAAACCAAACCAAACAAATGGGTGCTGCTCCTAGTTGGACCACACTGGTTTCGAGAGTTAAAGGTGCTCTGAAACACCTTTAAAGGAGAGCACATAAACTTGCTCAATCATTGCATTGCGTTGTCGTGAACGCCCGAGCGAAATAATACGCTCCTACACGCAGCTTGAGATGCCAAGCTTTAAGTCGGCGTTCGTGGCGCGCTTGAAGCATCCACCGACAAAGCGAACCAGCTATACGCCTTTACGTCAAAACCTAGAGAGGTTTTTGACTGCCAATAGGATTAGACTGGGAACTTTGTCTTATTTGCTAAGTGCAAGCTGCCCCAGATCTCGTCTGTACAGCGATATGCGAATGTTTTTGAGGAAAGGAAATATGTGGATATCAACTGGGAACCGTAGGCAGTTATTGTAGACTATGCTCTGTCTCTACCCGCCAAGGTGGCTCAGCTGCATTCGTCTGATGGGCACGAGGGCGCGAGATGAAAGCACAGCTGCTGCGACTGCGTTTGTTTGGAGGCCAAGCACAAAAGACGCACTTGTGCTGTGCGATGCTGGTGTAAGTGAACCCCCATATTCGGACTCTCGAAAAGCGGCGGTATCGAGGAAAAGAGATAGCGCAGACTAACTTATCGGTGAACTCTTCAGCCGCGCCGTGAGGGAGAGGATGGATGGAGTGAAAGAAGACAGAGAAACAGGCTTCGTAGTCGATGGCTCCAGAATAATTTCGACCACCTGGAGTTCTTTAACGTGCACCGATATCGCACAGCACAAACGCGCATGTTGCGGTTCGCATCCATCTGAGCCCGGCAGGCGTGTCCGCCACGGCCAGATGTGAACCCGGGTACTTGGCAGTCTGAACACTCCGCTCGATTTGTGGAAATCGAAGGCACTCTGGCTAACTGTTTAGGTGGACGCTGTAATTGTGCCTTGAACTACACGTTTGAGTCTTTTGGCTGCTGTGACGCAGAGACGCGAGCAAGATAAGGCCATACGGCCTTATCTTGCTCTTTTAGTCGATATTACTTCGACAAAGGAATGTCGACCAAAAGAGCCGACAAATAATCTTTTAGCCGACATTCCTGGTGTTTTCACATAGCGGGGGGGGGGGGGGGTATGTCGACTGCGAAAAGAGCTAGGCTGAGAACTAGACTAATTGGCTTTGTGCAAGCTGGGGCAGTTCTTCGTGACTGGAGGTGGGGCGTAATGATGCAGAGCGAATCAACTGCGCCTCTTTTGATAGTGACACGTGAGACTAACAGGTACAAGGTGCGATGAATGTACTTTCCCACGCATGAGTCAGCTCATCGTAGTCTACAATGAATTTTCATTGTTCCGAAAACATCGGAAAAGAACAAATCATTAGTAATGTAGAGTAAGCTTGTGGGGAAAAAAAGAACAATAATTTAAATGGACGCTTGTGTGTCTCTAATCTGTATGCCACCATGTCTGGACATTGCGTGAAGCACGCCCGTGTTTATGCACTCTGCCTCATGTTTGTAAGTGCGGTCCCGAAAAATGAGCAGAAAGCATGTTTAAAGGCTGCGTTTTTATGGAGGAAAAACGCTAAGGCGCCCGTGTGCTGTGCGATGTCAGTGCACGTTAAAGATCCCCAGGTGGTCGAAATTATTCTGGAGCCCTCCACTACGGCACCTCTTTCTTCCTTTCTTCTTTCCCGTTCCCGGGTTCGAACCCGACCGCGGCGGCTGCGTTTTTATGGAGGAAAAACGCTAAGGCGCCCGTGTGCTGTGCGATGTCAGCGCACTTAAAGATCCCCAGGTGGTCGAAATTATTCCGGAGCCCTCCACTACGGCACCTCTTCTTCCTTTCTCTCACTCCCTCCCTTATCCCTTCCCATACGGCGCGATTCAGGTGTCCAACCATATGTGAGACAGATACTGCGCCATTTCCTTCCCCAAAAACCAATTATTAATTATTAATATTATTTCTTCTTTTATTCCCTCCTTTCTCCCTTCCCTTGCGGCGAGGTTCAGGTGTCCAACGATATATGAGGAAGATACTGCGCCATTTCCTTTCCCCAAAAACCAGTTATTATTATTAATGAAAAAGAACTTGCCAACAGGAATGTTTTCGGTAACGGGTATTTAAGTAAGAACGACGTTAGTAAACACAAAGAGCGCAATACGCCGCTCGAAGTAACCGGCCAAATTCCTTTTCTGCGCAGCTAAGTCACATCTCGGAGCTGTTGCAGCCCATTCAATTGGGCGGCGATCCACGAAAGTCGCCACGAGTGCGGAGGTCCGCCTTCCTAGTCGGCTGATCTTCCATGTGTGCTACAGACACGATTTAGACGACGCTGCCCGGAGGCATGCAGCCACCGAGCTGCATCTGCTGACAGCTGTAAGATAAACAATATTCGGACATGTGGGAATGCGAGAGCATTACTGCCCATGGGTTCACTGACCCACCCCCACCCATGCGCACACGCGTACATGACAACACCCGGAACGCTTTGCGAGGAACGGTTGCATCACAATTTCGATATGAAAATTGGTTTTTGAGGAAAAGGATTGGTGCTGTAACTGTCTCACATATTGGTGGACACCTCAACCGCTTCTTAAGGGGAGAGGTTGAGATTCCGGGAAGGCGTACAGTTAAAGTGTATGTTTTGTCTGTTCGAATCTCAGTCGCAAGCTAGCCTCCAATTTGACTGGCGCATGTAAGCTATATGCAACGAGAAATCATGTGAACCCACCCGCAACGCAGTACGACAAACGGTTGCGTCACAATTTTGGTACGAATGTTGTTGGGGGCAAACGCATTACATGGAGGTCGGCCAGTGGCGAGTATATATAGAAGAACGACATGTATAAGATTGTCTGAATTGGCGGTGCTCGGTTTTCTGTGTACGCAATGCGTCCACTTGATGACGTCGCTCTTTTTCTAGCCATCATTGGGATTTTCAGTACCATCTGCAAGTACACACACACACGCCACCGGCTTTTTTCGTTATGGCACTAGTGATGCTTTCTTATTAAGACCCATGCAACCAGGGACCCAGATTAGGAGAGAGCGCGTCTGCAAAGCGTATGACATAGCATAAATAACTGTCGGCCCTGATATAGTCCTTAGTGCGCTCGCTGGCGCTGCAGAGTTGCCGGGTAAACTTTCACCGCCGTTCAGAGAGGCTGTATGCGCGATGGAAAGTTTTTACTGCGGGAAAGAACTACATGAACGGAGCTATTTCGCCATGTCTTTAAGCTTTTGCCCACTCCCCATCGGCATGTTGGTAGCGGTCATGAAAAATTGGCAGTGGCTTAACTATAGACTCCACCATGCCATTTCTCACGTCCAACTTCCAGTCAGTGGCCGAGACTGAAGCGCAGCGATTGGTGGCAGAGGGCTTTTCGCCAGAAATGGTAAATGTTCACCACTTCTGAGGCCAATCAGAAGATTCTTTTAGGTGTGGGTGATGGTTTGGCGTGGTCCTTCTTTTCTCGAACCCATCCCCGGCCACCGCGTTTTCGATGGAGGCGAAACGTAGCAGTCGGCCGTGTGCTCTGCGATAACGGTCAGTGCGTGTTAAATGCCGCCAGGTGGTGGAAATTGTTCTGAAGCCCTCCACTACTGCATCTATTTTCCCGCTTCCTCTTTCTTTACGGCGTGGTTGAGGTGTCCATCGAGAACTCGGGCCGCTAACGCGCTTTGTTTCCTCTGGTTGTCCCACTGTGGTGACTGTACACAGTCGCGGGACACAGTTCGTGCACCGCGATAGTGAAAACTGGGGCTGAAGAGTAAAAAAAGTTCTTGCATATATCTAGGTGGGCGCATTCTGATTTCATTAATTACATTCGAGGCTTGGCACACAAATACTCGGCAATGTTAAAAAATTGACAGTGGCTTAGCTCGGCTATGCCACTGCCGAGCTAGCGAGAGGAACTTCGGCTCCGGAAATTTCGACCACCTGCGGTTATTTAACGGCCACTGAAATCTCACAGCACACGGGACTCTAGAGTTCCGCCTCCATCGAAATTCGACCGCCGCGGCCGGGAGCGAACCCGCGTCTTTCGGGTCAGCAGCCGAGCGCCATAACCACTGAGCCACCGCGGCGGAGGCACAGTGCACCACGCCAACATGAACAAATTGTCTCGAATCGTCGGTAGGATGAGGATTCAGATAAAGTTCGCTCCTGTGAATAATGTGGTATGTGGAACATTCGGCCCCCTACCTTGATTGCTGTTACTTATTTTGGCCAGGAAAGACTCTGTCTGCTAATTATCTTGTTTTTAGTGCTCTTTTTTGATGGTCACAGGCTGTACTTGTTAATCATTTTTATTTTGCAAATAAATTTTTCGCTTCGCGTAACATGTTTACGTAAATTACGTAACATGTTCATTTAGATTTGGAATTGTATTCTGCTGTTCGCATTAATCGAAGTAAGTAGCTGCCTAGCTTCGCACTTCAACATAGTAGTGGTTCAGCAGTGGTTTTTGAAGAAAAGAAATGGCGAAGTAAATATCTCACTAGTTGACGGCCTCAACTGCGCACTAAGCGAGGAAGTTGGGAGTAAAAAAAAAAGAGGTGCGCCGTAGTGGAGGGCTTCGGAATAACTTCGACCACCTGGGGATCTTTAACGTGCATGCATCCCGCTTATCAAACAGCACACGAGCGGCTTTTTGCATTTCACCTCCATCGAAACGAGCCTGCCGCGTTCAAGTTCCAACCTGGGCACCCCGGCTCAGTAGCCGAGCGCTCTGACCATTGAATGACAAGATACGTTAAAGATATCCTGGAGGTTGAAGTTATTCCGGTGCGTTCCACAACGGGGCCCGTCTCCTTTTTTATTAAAGCGCAAGCTTTACTACTACCCTCCGTGTCTTCTTCGCCATGTGCGCCGTGAGCGGGTTTTCTCTTCACATCACTATGATGAGCTATGACGTCACTCAGCAGCCGCCGCCGCCGCCGAAACCGAGAACTCGCCTTTGTTTCTATAGGCAGGCCGTCGGCGTTCATGGTGTCATTGGCATTGGAGTTGACAACGTTCTCGACTCCGGTGATTTTGAGGAAAGGAAGGGCTCATAATTGGACCCTTGGTCAGAGGACTCCTCAATCGCGCTTTGAGGAGCGCGGTGGTTGTGAGAGATGTGGGCTTCATGCATTAGCGCCAACGTTGTGGCAGACGCGCGACACTGCAGCAATAGGGCGCAGCGTTCATTGTTTGGGAAAGCTCTCGCGATCAACCAGTACCTGCCATCTGCCAGGCTGGAAGGGTGGGCGCGCTGGCTACCCAGAGTGCGGAACGCACTCAACGTTACAGACGCCAAGCCACGTCTACTTGTCCAATCTCACCCTTAAACTTTTATTTGCACAGATCTGGTTTGGTGCTCTCTCGCTTCTGCACGTTCTGTGGTGAACAAGAATTAATAGATCATTTTATGGTTTGTCGCCGCTTCACCATGATAAGACGGTTTTTAGAGAAGCCATTGCAACAACTTAGCCTTAGTTTGAGCAGCCCGATCATATTATCATTTGGCGTACTGTACTTGGGTATAGCCACAGGTCTGTTTTTACCGCCATTCAAAATTTCTCACTGGAAGCAAATCGGCTGCCTTGCTAACATTTTATTATTGTTATTATTAATGTCATTCGGCCACAAATCACACAGTCTCCATCTACTGCGATCTCCTGCGTGCGTTATGCATTTCCCGTTTTATTCCGGTGTGTTTCTTTGTGTTTACTTCTCTCCTCCCCAGCAATCATTTTATTTCCCTCCATGAAAAAATTAACCTGAAAAACTCTGTGCAGCCCAAATTCTTGGCCGATCCCCCTGTGTGGGCATGTGCAATTGTATGAGGACAGCAACAGCTCTCATTTTAGCTTGAAGCTTCTGTCACTCGTTTGAGACGTGGAATCCTCCATGTACGCTGTCTCGGAACTTAATGCCCCCTCCCTTTGCCGCTTTTTCTCCGGTTTCAGCAAAGCCGCCCTCTTCAGGGTTCGTGTGCCAGCTCTACGGCCTCGGAGCAGTGCAGTGAGTCAAGAGGATAACTGCGTCGTGACCATTATCATAGCCACCTTTCAGTCGGTGGCTGAGACTGAAGCGCTGCCAGGGGGAGCGGACGAAGATTAACTCTGTGCCTCCCGAAAAGGTAAGTACCCAATCCTTCCGAGTGTTATGCAGCAATACTGTTAAGGGCTAGTGGTGGTCTTGCGTTCTCTGCTTCCGTACGCCTACGTCGGGGTTAGGATGTAGCACTGTATACGACGCGTTTGTTGGTCCGCCGAGCGCGCAGGCGTGGAACGCTATTGCGACAGTGCCAGGGTAGACAAGCGAGTCTTGAAAGGTAAAGAAAGCGCATCGGCATACTGAGCTTAGTGCTAGTACTCTGCCGTGTGTTGCGATTTCATTGCTGTGGGACCTGGGGTATTAACGCTGCAAATCTCGGCAACGTATGAAACTTTTTTTTTGCATGTATTAACCATCGCGCGCACCTGACACACCGTTTGGCTGTACTGGTAGTCTGCGTGCCACCGTCGCAGTGCTTACGGATGATTTTGCGTCCGTGGCTGGGTACGAACCAATCAAACAGCAGGTCTCACATCTTTACGGCAATATGCCAATGTTTCCTGAAGAGAGGAGAGATGTATACGTCAACTGGGAACCGTAGGCAGTTCTTGTAGACGTATGTTTTGTCTCTATCTCTACCCGCCATAGTGGCTCGGCGGCAATCGGCTGGTGAGCATGAGGACGCGGGATCAAAACCCAGCTGTGGCGGCCGCGTATATTTGGAGGCGCAGCAGAAAGGACGATCATGTGCCGTGCGATGTCTGTGCACGTGATCTTCTTTCACTCACTTCCCTATTCCTTGCCTCACTGCGCGGTTAAGGTGCACGTCGAGAAGTGACACAGTTCCTGCGTCTTTCCTTACCCCAAATCATTTCGGAGTTTCCGGGTTCGAACCTGACCACGACGGCTGCGTTTCGATGGAGGCGAAACGCTAAGGCACCCGTGTGCTGTGCACTGTCGGAGACTCCCAGGTGGTCGAAATTATTCCGGAGCCCTTTACTGCTGCACCTCTTTCTTCCTTTCTTCTCCATTCTTTATCCATTCCCTTACGGCGCGGTTCAGGTGTCCGCCGAGATAAGTGAGACAGTTACTGCGTCATTTCCTTTCCTAAAAACCAATTTTCATTTTCATTCAGATGGCGATGACGACAACTCTCTGGCCGAGTCTGCGCGCCGCAGATACACGTCTATCATAGAGACCACGATGTGCAGTCCACAGTAGAACATTAAGGTGTAGATTAACACGAGGCATGCTCGGCTGTGGCGACAGCCTAGTCCATGACCAGTGCCCTCGAGCTCTGGCCAGTGAAGCTGATCTGCCCGAGCCGCCGGGGGTTCGACTCCCAGTCGCTGAAGTATTTGTTTGTTTGAATTTGTTTTTCCTGGAACAAACCAACAAACATCGCGACTTATTTGGCACAAACTGACAGACATCGCAAATATCTTTCTCGGTGTTTGCCCATCGGAACACTTCTTTCGCACTGAAAGTCGAAAGCCCACTGGAAAATGAAGGTTTTAGTCTGCGTTCCCTGTGTTTTTACCTCGCGGCGCGGTGCAGTGCTAAGAGTGGACTGCCACTATAGCTAGGCTGAAAACTAGACTAATAGGCTTTGTAATTGGCTCCGGCGCAGTTCGTGAAGGGCGACAGCGTAGAGCTTCGACTCCGACTCTCCGCCCTAAGAGGTAAACAACCGTCAGCTGCTCCGAGCTCAATTGGAAGAGTATTAAGGCGAAAGCCTTTACTCACTCCCATCTGCAGTCATATGAGCGTGCAATCATATGGGCAAGGGGGTAGAAGTTTGTGCACGACAGCCTACAATGTCAGACTGCACGCGCCAATTCTTCCAACCAATAGCGTTTTACTGTTGTCTCTCATTCTCTATCCACCCTGTTTAGTCATTGGTCACATTCTTCCTGCAGGCCAACCGGAGCTCGCTGGACAGCCCCGCCTGTGTGACTCCGTCTCCACCACTGAGTACAGGGCATACACCCAGCTAAAGGAGGGACGCGGCCATGCCACTCCTTACGTCCAGCTTTGTCAGTGGCCGAGACTGAAGCGCAATAAAGGGCGACAGCGTTGAGCTTCGACTCCGACTTGTCGCCCTAAGAGGTAAACAACCGTCAGCTGCTCCGAGCTCAATTGGAAGAGTATTAAAGTGAAAGCCTTTACTCACTCCCATCTGCAGTCATATGAGCGTGCAATCATATGGGCAAGGGGGTAGAAGTTTGTGCACGACAGCCTACAATGTCAGACTGCACGCGCCAATTCTTCCAACCAATAGCGTTTTACTGTTGTCTCTCATTCTCTATCCACCCTGTTTAGTCATTGGTCACATTCTTCCTGCAGGCCAACCGGAGCTCGCTGGACAGCCCCGCCTGTGTGACTCCGTCTCCACCACTGAGTACAGTGCAAACACCCAGCTAAAGGAGGGACGCGGCCATGCCACTCCTTACGTCCAGCTTTGTCAGTGGCCGAGACTGAAGCGCAATAAAGGGCGACAGCGTAGAGCTTCGACTCCGACTTGTCGCCCTAAGAGGTAAACAACCGTCAGCTGCTCCGAGCTCAATTGGAAGAGTATTAAAGTGAAAGCCTTTACTCACTCCCATCTGCAGTCATATGTGCGTGCGATCATATGGGCAAGGGGGTAGAAGTTTGTGCACGACAGCCTACAATGTCAGACTGCACGCGCCAATTCTTCCAACCAATAGCGTTTTACTGTTGTCTCTCATTCTCTATCCACCCTGTTTAGTCATTGGTGACATTCTTCCTGCAGGCCAACCGGAGCTCGCTGGACAGCCCCGCCTGTGTGACTCCGTCTCCACCACTGAGTACAGTGCATACACCCAGCTAAAGGAGGGATGCCACCATGCCCCTCCTTACGTCCAGCTTTGTCAGTGGCCAAGACTGAAGCGCAATAAAGGGCGACAGCGTAGAGCTTCGACTCCGACTTGCCGCCCTAAGAGGTAAACAACCGTCAGCTGCTCCGAGCTCAATTGGAAGAGTATTAAGGCGAAAGCCTTTACTCACTCCCATCTGCAGTCATATGTGCGTGCGATCATATGGGCAAGGGGGTAGAGGTTTGTGCACGGCAGCCTACAATGTCACACTGCACGCGCCAATTCTTCCAACCAATAAGGTTTTACTGTTGTCTCTCATTCTCTATCCACCCTGTGTCGTCATTGGTCACATTCTTCCTGCAGGCCAACCGGAGCTCGCTGGACAGCCCCGCCTGTGTGACTCCGTCTCAACCAGTCAGTACAGTGCATACACCCAGCTAAAGGAGGGACGCCGCCATGCCCCTCCTTACGTCCAGCTTTGTCAGTGGCCGAGACTGAAGCGCAGTAAAGGGCGACAGCGTAGAGCTTCCACTCCGACTTGTCGCCCTGACAGGTAACCAACCGTCAACTCCTCCGAGCTCGATTGGAAGAAGATTAAGGCGAAAGCTTTTAATGGCTCATCGTTGTCTGTCCGTCCCTCCATCCGCGAAATCTGTGACACTATGACGTCATAAATGGCATAATTGCTGTAACATACTCTTTGCAATCAGGAATTTATCGATGTTTAGTAATTAGTCATTTAATTAGGCAGTAATTACGAATTACGAAATGAAAACATTTAGAAAAAGGTAAAACAAAATAAAAATATGTAAACAAATAAAAATAAAAATAAAGTAAATGTAAAAAGTAACAAAATGAATAAAAATGAACCAGAAAAGTAGAAATAAAATAAAATAATAGTGAAAAATAGAAATTAAAAATAAATACTAAACAAAGAAAAATAAACAAAAAGAAAAAATGGAATGCCTACAGGCGCCGTGTAGGGAAACCCGCGTTTTAGAAAGTTCCATGCTCTCACATTCCTGCATGTAAGCAGACTTAAGTGCCTTCAGAATTTTCGCAGGTGTGGTTGATGGTAATACGGGGCCGTGCACCTCACGCAGCCAGCTTCTGCGGCCGTTTTCCGACGCAGGCAAAACGGAAAAGACATCCGCGGAGCTGTGCCGCAGTGAGATAATGGTCAGTGCACGTTAAAACTTCCCAGGTGGTGGAAATTATTATTAATGGTGGGAACCACTAAGGCCCCTCTTTTTCAAACTTTCACTTCCACCTTCCTACCTTCGCAGTTTCCACTTTGGGACCTCCTTCTGTAGTAGTAATTTATATACCTCTTACCTGTGCTTCTCTTTCAATAAAACCGTTCAAACCATTCCCTCACGGCGGGGTTGAGGTGTGCACCTAGAAGTGAGGAAGTTATTTAGCCTATTCCACAAAACCCCCCTGTATTTCACCTTTGTTTCGGGATATCTAGAGTAGACGGGGTTGAGGTGTGCACCTAGAAGTGAGGCAGTTATTCAGCCAGTTCTATTCCACAAAAACCACTTGTATTTCACCCCAGTTTCGGGATATCTAAAGAGCAGACGGGGTTGAGGTGTGCACCTAGAAGTGAGGCAGTTATTCAGCCAGTTCTATTCCACAAAAAACACCTGTATTTCACCCCTGTTTCGGGATATCTAAAGAGTAGACGGGGTTGAGGTGTGCACCTAGAAGTGAGGCAGTTATTCAGCCAGTCCTATTCCACAAAAACCACTTGTATTTCACCCCGGTTTCTGGATATCTAAAGAGTAGACGGGGTTGAGGTGTGCGCCTAGAAGTGTGGCAGTTATTCAGCCAGTTCTATTCCACAAAAACCCCCTGTATTTCACCTTTGTTTCGGGATATCTAAAGAGTAGACGGGGTTGAGGTGTGCACCTAGAAGTGGGGCAGCTATTCAGCCAGTTCTGTTCCACAAAAACCACCTGTATTTCACCCCTGTTTTGGGATATCTAAAGAGTAGACGGGGTTGAGGTGTGCTCCTAGAAGTGAGGCAGTTATGCAGCCAGTTCTATTCCACAAAAACCACTTGTATTTCACCCAGGTTTCGGGATAGGTAAAGAGTAGACAGTAAGGTGAAGTGAAAAATATAGCAATGCGTGCTGATATAGAGAGAATTCGTTATGTGAAATGAAAAGGCGAGCTTTCTGGCTTCCTCTCGGTGGACATCCGAACCTCTCTAATGGAGAAGGTATGAAAGTATAGAGTAAGTGATGGAAGAGACAAAGTCCGGTCGTAGAATAGGGCTTCTAATTTCGACCACCTCGAGTTAAGCTGCACTGACGCCACATAGCACACAGGTGTCTTTTGCATGTCGCTTGCGTCGAAACGCTGGCGCCAAGCCCGGGAATTAGGACGCCAGCTCTTAAGGAACTTAAGACAACGGGTTCCCGGCCAATGCGTATAATTGCCTATGTGCGTATTCTTACGTTTTGCCCATAGAAACGCGGTCGCCATGGCTTAGACAGCGTTGCGTCCAGCCGGAATGCAGGGCGCGGCGCGGAAGCATTGTGCACGTCGGGTCAGGCCCGCCTAATGCCTAACACTGTTCTGATTAAGGGGCTGCCCCGTTAAATCCTCCTTTCAGTTTTCAGTTCTCTCTTCTTTCCCTCCCTCTTTTATCCCTTCCTTTAGGGCATGGTTCGGGTGTCCACCGAAATATGTGAGACGGTTACTGTGCCATTTCCTTTCCTCAAAAACCAAGCAATACAAGTGAGCCGACGGCGTTCATAGAATTAATTTGCGTTGACAACTTTGCAAAGGCTGTTCATTTTCTAGAAAGGAAAGGCGCACAACCGGCTCCGTGGGTCAGTGGAGACCTCAATCTCGCTTTCATGTGCATGGCGTTGGGGCCAACAGCCTGCTTTGATTGTGTTCCGCACACTGGATAGGCAGCACGCCCTCCCCGCTACCCTGGGAGGTAGCATGCAGTTAATGGTTCATCGCGAGATATTTATCACCAAATGAACGCTGCGGCCTAGCTATGGCTGCAGTGCCACATGTCAGCCACAACGCTGTCAGCACTAATGCATTCAGGGCACATCTCACCACCGCCGCATGTATCAATGCACGAATGAGGCGTCCGCATATCCAAGGAGCCAGTTATGTGCACTTCCTTTTCTCAATGCGATCGCCGTCTGGAACATTGTCAACGCCAATGCCAATGAACACAGTGAACGCCGTCATCTTTCCCTTTGTATATCCTGGATTAGCTGAGCTATTCCACATTATTTTTTTTTCTGAAGAACGGATAACCTAGACGCAGACGCGTCCTTAATGGCTCGAGGCAACTCGGTGCTTTAGGCGATCGAATGCAGTTATTGCAGAGAAAGAATTCTCGTGTCTCAACCTGTAATATAAATGCTGGCGTCACGGCACTAGAGTCGCGAAAAAGCGTTCGATCGCAAGGCTAGTGTTAAGGTGTTGGCGTCCGCTTGAGAAACATTGCCAGGGAGCGCAGTTGTTTTGATGCGAGACCTGAGGTTGCCATGTGCAGGTAAAGAGTCGGTGTTGGTAAAGCTCCCGTTAGCCGCATGGAGGTACAACACTGCGTAGAGGCTAAAGTGAAGGGCGCGGCCTTTTAAACGCGTGGCTAGGGCTCGCACGTGAGAGGAGCAAGCGGAGTGAGGTCCGTCGCGGCCGGAGCAGTGGTCCAAGACCAAACATAAAGGTGTGCTCCAAGCCACCCTTGAATGACTGTGCGGACCTCAATTACGAGTTGGCCGAGTAGAGCTCACCCATTGAAGATTCCGGTTTCCTCAAGTTGACCTGCCTGCGGTAGTAATGCACTGATAATAACCGGGCTAGATGGACTACAGGTCATCATAAATACCAGAAACAACTGCAAAAAGATTGCCCGGAAAAGCTGAACGGAAAAGTTGCAACCTCTTATCTTCCGCATTACCACGAATGTTTAATCGCCACATAATTGTTCCAAGCTCCCTCGGGAAATCGGGTGCGATTTTCTAGCAGCTCTCGCAGTTCCACCTATCACTATAAGTCATAATTTATGGTGAATCTTTAGCGTTTGCTAAATAAACGAGTTTAGGCCGATGATTTTTGACAAGAAAGAGAACGCAACTAGGTCTCAGAAGCTTACTTATTATATTACAAGGACTGTTAGGGACAAGTCTATATCTTGTGCAGTGTCATAGGTTGCCCTGGATCTGACGTCACTGCTGTTCTCGCATACCTAGTAATAACTAAATGGAAATATTACAGACGGCCTGAAGTATGCCCTGCTATCGTGCAAACGTTGACAAAAGCAATGTAGAGTTTCACAGTGTGAGTTCTAGTAAACGACCCTTTCTCGACGTCGATTTTGCTGCCTGCAGTACGAACCATTATACTAGCTTTGCGCAACGCTTGCGAGAGCATGGAAAACTACGTCAAAAAACTTCAGCTTCTACTAAATCTCTTTTCAGCAGCAAACTCACATCCCGGAGCCCTGAAGCCATGTCGAGCCGCATGGATGAGTTCAGCGAGTGCCAACTGCGGTTGCACTACCAAGCAAACTGATTGCGCACAACATATGCAAGCATGGCTTTTATGGTCTCCGTCGCGGCACGACGAAGCGGTGGTCCCGGTACTGTTCGATTACGCCTGAAGCAGACCTGCAAGGTGCAAACACCACGACCATATATGCCACTGAGAAAGAGGAAGCTCGGAGGGACGACTTGAATGGTGTGCAACTTGTAGCCCGCTTTTCAGCTTGAAGCTTCTGTACTCGTCTGCGGCGCGCAATCCTCAATGTAAGCTGTCTGCCGTTTATGCGCCCGCCACAGGTACCGGGCCGTTGTGACTCCCGAGCAAGGCCTTCGTCGCTGGTGTTCGTGTGCCAGCTCCAGTGCGTTGCAAGAGAAGCTGTTAGGCGAGCCCAGACAAGCCACCATTCAGTCGGTGTCTGAAGCTGAAACGCTGCAAGGGGGAGCCGACGACGATTTCGATTCTGGTGTCCCCACCGCAAAGGTACGTTCCCACTCCTCCCGAAAGTTACTCGGTAATTTTTGTAGAGTTTCCCGGGTTCGAACCCGACCGCGGCGGCTGCGTTTTTATGGAGGAAAAACGCTAAGGCGCCCGTGTGCTGTGCGATGTCAGTGCACGTTAAAGATCCCCAGGTGGTCGAAATTATTCCGGAGCCGTCCACTACGGCACCTCATTCTTCCTTTCTTCTTTCACTCCCTCCCTTATCCCTGCCCTTACGGCGCGGTTCAGGTGTCCGATATATGAGACAGATACTGCGCCATTTCCTTTCCCCCAAAACCAATTATTATTATTAATTTTTGTAGAGGCTAGTGATTGTCTCGCGTTGTCTGCTTACGAACGCCTGCGGGGGGTTAGAAAGTAGCACTGCATGCGGTGCGTTTGCTGGTCTACCGAGGACGCTGCCGTGGAACGCAGTTGCGGCAATGCCAGGATTGATGAGAGAAGCTTGAAAATATATCCGGATTGTCCGGACCCGTGGAGTATCTGTTACGGGTCCAAGTTGGACTTATTTTTGGAAATGTGGCGGAGAGTTTGAAGGATGCTTCACTCCCGCCACCGCTTGGCCCGGTATTGCACTACCTCCGGAATCGGCCTTGTCTTTAGCGCGTCTTTGCTATCCTGTCTTTCTATCCCCTCTTACAACTCTCCTTCTATCTGCACGTGGTAGCGATTGTGGCTCGGCTTGAGCCTGTGAGCAGGACTGTGCACTTTTCTTTCTTTCTTCCTGGAAGTAACAGACAGACAGTAAACGAAGTGGTTGCGCATATTGAGCTCAGCGCTAGTATTGTGCTGTGAATTGTGGTCCCATTTATATGGGACCTGCGGCTTGGCCGGGGATTCTCCGCAAAAAAAAAAAACTGGTTTTATTGCATGAAAATAGGGGTAGGACAAAGAATGAGGCTGCGGTCTTCACTGTGCGACGAGCGATCAGCGTGACTGGCACTTGAAATTGTTATCATAGTGAGACGCCACGCGTAGCTGACACTGCTTTTTTACCAGGGCGAACTTTTTTACCAAGGCGAGAGAGCTTCAGCTGACGGCCACCATTCATTCGCCTGATCCTTTTCCAAGGTAATGTGTCCTCTGCATCACGGATCACGGTCTGGGTTCTAATATCCGGTGCGAATTTGATTGGCAAAGCACGCCTCCACGGGGGGGGGGGGGGGGGGGGGGATCAAGGTCGCGGCCTTTCTAGCGATCGTGGCATATAATGGTAATACCTTGGTCTCAAGCAGGCAGCTTTGCCAACGTTTATGTAGTACTCTTTTGATCTCAGTGTTCCGTGTTAGAGTGCTCTTACACTAGGGAAATAGATCATGTGGATGGGACGCTGGCACCGACAACGATGCGATTATAGGAAGATGGTATAACATAGCTAGATCTGTGAAAGAATGAATGCATCACAGATACTGCAGGTTACTCCGGCGTGTAATTTTGTTCTTTCAACAAACTCTACCTCTATTTTTGTTTTCGCCTCCTGACTTCTCTCGCAGCCATTAAGCAGCTGCGAGATGCGAAAGTAAATAATAAATCACACGCAGGAGAAATCGTAAGTAGTTTGGGTGCGGTTAGTTCTTGTCGGTTAAAAAAAGTGGAAAAATTTATTTCGATCAAAGGGATTGGAATTGTTGTTTTATTATTTGTAAAATGCAGCCCTAATTGTTTTCGAAGCAGTAGATATAGAGAGCGCTTTTAGCTGTGCTCTTAGCTGTTCTGAAATTCCTCCTGCTTTCCGTGGGGTGGTGCTGCCTACCCGAAAGCTGCAGCGTCTGTTGAAAGATTTGGGACGTTACTCCTTGGGAAACGCAGACAGGCAACATTGGCAGGGAGCTACTGCTGGAGAAAGCTCGCGCCCTAGGCTAAGTTGATAGGAACGCGCCAGCGTGAGGTTGCTGACAGGCTGATGTTAATGCGGGCGATACCGGAGTAGTCATTGTTTAATGGCCCACAGTGCACAGTTCTATTCAACTTGACACAACATAGGCAGACAACAAATTGCTTGTTTTACTAGCCGCTTATTTTGTCGATGTCAGCTGCCCATCACGTATCAACGAGCCTGTACCAATACGTTTGACTCTGTATTATGTTGTGCAGGCAGAGAAGAAACTATTGTACGATAGTTGACTGCTCTGATGAAGTAAAACTATTGAAATGAATGCTCCGTTCAATGTTCCCTGCAAAAGCAAAGCGCGGTGCATCACACCAGACTGTCATAAGCTGGTGCCGCAGCAGGAAGCAGAATTGGGATTCTGTGCAAGTGGGTTGTAAACCACGGGTTTTGAATAACTTTTGGCAGCTTACCCTATCTCTGTCGAGTTTTTTTTTGCCAGTTGTGTGCTTGGGTCACCATGCCTGTGCGTAACACAGCTACTGCTTGTTGGGTGTCGAAGCGCTGACACTGTGGCCCGTATTTACCGTTGCGCAGAGAGTAATCTTGGTCTAGCCGGTATCTCGTCGTGGTCCAATTCGCATCTACCTCTTTCTGTTTTGTGCGATGTCGCTGTCCGTAAACTTTCCATTCCCTCCTCCGTCCCTTCCCTTACGGAGCGTTTAAGATTTCCATTGAGAAGTGATAGTTACTCTTTCCTTAACTAAACGTCTACTAGGAACCATAGGCAGTTCTTGTAGACGTATGCGAGTCTTTCTATCTGCCGAGTTGGCTCAGCAGTGTTTGGCTTGTGAGCACGATGACACCAGACCAAATCCCATCTGCGCCGGCTGCGTTTATTTGGAGGTGAAGAACCAAAGACGCATGTGTGATGTGCTGCGCCAGCGCATGTGAAGTTTTTATTCCCTCCTTCATCCATTCCCTAACGGAGCGTTTGAGGTGTCCATCGGGAAGTGCGACAGGTACTAAAGATCTGGGTGGATCTGGCAGCGCTTTGTAAGGTTATGTGTGATGGAGGGGGTGCTGGAAGTCTTTAACTGGAATAGTCTGGTGGCGCAGATTCGTCAGCATTGTGGGGGTCAGCAGTCACTCAGAAATACTGGGGGATGTGGAATATGACGAGAACTCTACCGTAGGCCGCACTGCCGGAACTATCAGCCAACACATATATGAAAAAAAAAGCTTTCATGAAGGCAACTGCAAGGAAAGAACGCAGCTAAGGGAATGTATTGCAGGTCTGCAGCGTCTGTAGGCAAGTCAAAACAAAATCAAAAGTTAAAGGAATGCAGTCGTGGTAGCTCTGTGGAGGAGGAGAAGGTAGACTTTATTAAGGAAGAGGTCTTAGGCGCGGGTTGGGGTGACGTCCTCCTCCCAGTGGTGGGCTCCTCTTCTAGGCCGGACGCCAGGTGGCCGACTGACGAAGTCGTTCGGTGACCTCTTCGGCCCGCTCCGTGACTCGTAGTTCAACCTCCGGGTCCGAGCTGAGCAGCGGCCTCCCACTGCGATTGGGTAGAGAGCTGCAGACTGGTCGACGGATTGTCTTGATTAGATGAGTATAGGATGTGTGGCGTGTCTGCCTTATGGTGCCCACAGAGAAAACAGACGGGGCTAAACTGCTCTGGGAACCACATATAGTACATGTATGGATTAAAGAAAGTGTCTGTTTGTAGCTGCAGCCAGCTGACTTGTTGTGTTTTACTTAGAGATCTATGTGGTTCTGGGAAGATTTGTCTTTCTTTCGTAGGTCGTCATTCGCTCCCTGGCCGACCTGAGCTCGGGGCAGCGCACCTCCCGGTTAACTTCGAATCCTCGGGAAAATTGGTGCGCTGCCTCGTTTCCAGGATGGCCCGAATGGTCAGGGACCCAGATCAATGTGATCTGGCGGGTATTGGAAATTTTTTTGTCATATTTTGTTGGCTGCGGAGCTGGCCCTTCCTTAGGCAAAATTTCAAATTGCAGTTTTAGAGTCGCTGATGATGTATTTGGCAGCGGTGGAGGTAATGGCTAAAGCTATGGCAGCTTCTTCGGCCTCCTCAAGGAAATTTTGTTGTATCGACTGTCGCCGATGCGAGGGGAGAACCTCGATGATCGACAACTGCCAGGGAAAAAGCGTCTCTGTCCGCATGTTCTGCCTCGTCCACATGCGCCGTGTCTCTCTGAACTGAAAATCTTTCGTGAAGTTTTTCTGCCCTAGCCTTTCTTCTGTCCGTATCGTAGTGTGGATGCATGTTTTTGGACAGAGGATGGACTATTAAGTGTTCGTGCACGCGTCTTGGAATTCGCAAGGTGTGTGCACGGATTCCTTCGTATTGTATTCCTGCCTACTTTAGGATGAAACGTCCCGTTTCAGTGCCTGATAGACTTGTGTATTGTGTGGTGAGGTGTGCTTCCATGATTTCTGATAAGGTGTTATGAATTCCTAACTGTAGTAGTTTTTCATTTAGGGTATGACGGAGGAGGTTGAGCGCAATTTTGTGGGATTGTATAATTAGAGCATCCAGGTTGTCTTTTTCGCTTACTGTGAAGGTGACGTATGGTGTAGAGTAGATGACTTTGCTAAGAACGAAGGCTTAGATTAGTTGCCTGTTCTCGGCTTCTTTAACTCCTCCTCGCCTATTCGCGATGCGTCTGATGAGGGAGATTTTGTTGGCGGTGTTTCTAAGTTTCCTAATTAGTGTGCCATTTTTTTTTGTTTCACGCTATCAGCATTCCCAATATTTTTAGTGTTTCCACTTCTGAGATGGCTGCCCCTTCCGCGTAGATTTCGATCTCAGGCGCTTTATTCTTTCTTTGACGCTTTGGGTGTAGGATGAGGACTTCAGATTTTTTGGGGGAACACGCAAGTCCCGCGGCTTGTGCCTCCTCTACTACTACATCGGCCGCTTGTTGTAGCGTATCTTGGATCGTGCTGATTGGTGGTACAAAGGGTGATGGTATCATCCGTGTACGAAGAATGTTCTAGGTCTGGGATTTTGGCGAGTGCGTGTACCATTTTGATGAGGGTTATATTGAATAAGAAGGGGGACAGGACAGATCCTTGCGGCGTTCCTCTGGCTTATGAAACTGAAGTTGTCGGATTTGATTGTATCAATTAGAATTTTAGCCGTTCTACCAGAGAGAAAGTCCTTGATGTAGTTAAACGTTCTTTCGACTACATTCAATGGTGAACGAGAATCTAGGATTGCTTTGTGTTTGACGTTATCAAAAGCTTTGGCTAAATCTAGAGCTAGAATTGCCCTTGAGCTCCTTTCTTGCTCCTGAGATAGGACTTCATTTGCTAATCTGCGCATCGTATTCTGTGCTGATAAATGTGATCTAACGCCGATCATAGTGTTTGGATATAAATTCTCTCTGTGCATGTGGGACTGCAGTCTGTCTAGTATGATGTGCTATCAGTTTTTCTATGCAATAAGTAAGCGAAAGAGGTCTGAGGTTTTCGAGCGCGAGTTTTTTGCCCGGTTTTGGGATGAATTCAACGATGGCATGTTTCCAAGACGCTGGGAGTTTTCCCTCCCTCCAACACTCGTTCGCAGAGTCCATGATGGCTGTGATAGAAGCGTCGTCTATGTTTTTGAGTGTCTTATTGTTAATGCCGTCCTCTCCCGGAGCGGATGTCGTGCGTATCTTAAGGAGGGCTGCTCTGATTTCCGCCATTGTTATGTCAGAGTCCAGTATGGGGTTAGGTTCTTTATAATCGGGTAGGGACTTCGTCTCTCGGGTTGTGCAGAAGCACTTCTGCTGTAGTGTGTTTATAATATCTTGATCCGTGCCTGGCTCTATGTTTAAAATTTTGATGATTTCTTTTTGAGTCAAAGCTTTGTTCGATTCCCGATAAAGGAAATCCGCAGAAGTTTCCACGTCTCTGTCGTGCCTAGATTGCCATTTACATTTTCGCAGATATGGTTCCGGTGCTGTCTCGCGAGGTCTGCGTAGTGGTGGTGAATTTCTTCCGCGAGTGTGACTATCCTGTTTCTAAGCTTTTTGTTGTATTTTTGCTTAAGCGATCTTTTTTCTAGGATTTGCCTTGCCTCCCACATGTGTGTAAGTCGCCTGTCAATCCTATTTACGCCTAGGTCATGTACTAGTTCTTTAGTGGCCTTCCCCACATCCGATCGGAGGGTTTGTGTCCACTGTTCTAGGTCTGTAATCGGTTCCAGATTTTGGTCGCGGATCGTCATAAGTTTGTCCCAGTCGGTGATTGTTTTTTCTGGGTTTGGGTTTGAGATTGCCAATGGCGGTTTTAGACGTTATGATATAATGGCCACTCCCCAGATTTTGTGTGGTGTTGCTTAAGCTTAAGGCTGGGAGATCTTTGGCCATCGTGAGGTCCGGGCACGTGTCCCTGTTCACGCTGTCGCCTATCCTGGTAGGCTGCATGGGGTCCGTGTATTGGGTTAGCCCTCTTTGCTGGATAAAATCGAGTAGGGCCGTGCCTTTCCTGGATGTTGTTGCGTGTCCCCATTGCACGTATTGAGCGTGGAAGTCGCCCAGAATTAGGGCTGGGTTTTGGCCTGCGATTTGTAGGGTTTTGAGTATAGCGGCTTTCGCTGGTCCATCCTGTGCCCTGGGGTGGCTGTATGCGTTAAGTATGAACAGAGAAGAGGAGTTTCTTTTGCTAGGTAGAATTTCAATTAATATAGAATCGAGATCTACGTTTTAAATCTCGTGGTTAACCACGGTAAGGTTTCTATGTACCATCGTAGTGGTTAAAGGTTGTTCTGCGATGTGACATGGCAGTACTGCCCGGTACACTGGCAGTCTTAGTCGAGACATTCTGGGTTCTTGGATCGCTATTACGTCAGGTTTTTCGGATTGCGATTGAATGTGTAACCTTACATCTGCGCAGCAACCTGCTTTTTTGTTGCGCATAGACCTGCAGTTTCACTGCCAAATTGTTATGGCTTTAGGATTGGCCATTTTGCTGCGGTAGATCGATTGGCGCCCTTTGAGCTGATGGGGGAAGCCGACGTAAAATTTCTTGTAAAACGGTGTCGATAACTCCGAACTTGTGATTTACATCCTGTATGCGTTGTTGGGACTCTATTCTCCAATGAGGGATTTCTTATGTCAGCTACTGCTCGTTTTGTGCGAGGTGCTTCTTCCTTGCTTACTACGCTTACTGGTGTTTCGTCTGATGCGGTCACAGTAGTTTCCATTTCTGTGACTTCAGGCAATGAGAGTGGTTTTTGAGGAGAGTCCCTATATTTGGCGGGCGCTTTTAGTTAACTATTTTCTTGTTCGAAGTGTTTGATTCGGTCCGTGAGCATTTGAATGGGGTGGAGTGCCTGATCGAGTTTAGACTGTAATGACTGCAGCTCCGTCCCCTTTCCGCTAGAGGCCACACCCGCCCAGCTCACCTGTTTTGGTGCGGGGCTCCGAGTCCGGCTGCGGCTGCTGCTTCCGCTGCGGCTGCTGCTGCGTCCGCTGTCCAAGGACGGGAAGCAGCTAGAGCGGTCCTTCCTTTGGGTGAATGTCGGGACGCCGCAGGTCCGGGATTTGGATCTTGACTAGTGCTTTGATGTTCTCGCTTGGGGTCGTTGAAATCGTTTCTTGCAGCTGTTATCGCCTGTGTGGTGCCCTCCTCCGCAGACAGTGCAAATTGGGTCGCATATTTCTTCCTTTAGGTGCTGGTTGCCGCAGCACGGGCACCGTTGTTGCAATGACCCGCCGCGGTGGGTCAGTGGTTAGGGCGCTCGACTACTGAGCCGGAGTTCCTGGGTTCGAACCCGACCGCGGCGGCTGCGTTTTTATAAAGGAAAAACGTTAAGGCGCCCGTGTGCTGTGCGATGTCAGTGCACGTTAAAGATCCCCAGGTGGTCGAAATTATTCAGGAGCCCTCCACTACGGCACCTATTTCTTCCTTTCTTCTTTCACTCCCTCCCTTATCCCTTCCGATACGGCGCGGTTCAGGTGTCCAACGATATGTGAGACAGATACTGCGCCATTTCCTTTCCTCCAAAACCAATTATTATTATTACTATTTTTGCGGTGGCTCCGGACATACGTCTCTTCTGTGTCCGACTCTTCTGCAGCGATTACGTCGCACTTTTTTCCATGCCTCACGTGAAATATATAACCACACTTTGACGTCACTACTATCGTTCGGTTGAGGCGCCGCAGTGGCTCAGTGGTTATGGCGCATGGCTGTTCACCCGAAAACGCGGGTTCGATCCCGGCCGCGGCGGTCCAGTTTCGATGGAAGGAAAATACTAGAGGCTCGTGTACTGTGCGATGCCAGTGCATGGTAAAGAAAGAACCCTAGGCGGTCTAAATTTCCGGAGCGCTTCACTAAGGCGTCTCACATGGCCTTGAGTCAATTTGGGATGTTGAACCCCTTGAACCAAACCAAACTAAACCAGCAATCGGGTGTGCGTCAAAGGTCCCTGTCTCGCAATCATCGCTAGGGTGCGCGAACAAGGGAGAAGGGACTGAATACGTATCCGTTATGTGAATTGGCTGCATTTCTTAGAGTTATAAACATTAAGCCTTTAAGAATTTCTACTGTGCGGCTCGCGCGTTTCGTCTCAGATTTTGACTGTGTCGTGCGCTTTTCTGCTGTTCCAGAAGCCACCACTGCGTCGCAAGAAGAGAGCGGTGAGCGAAGACCGGAAGCCGCTGTGCAGATCATCCCCCCTGCTTTAGATCGGTGTCTGAGACTGAAGCGCAGAAAAGGGCCACAGATGAAAGCATCGACTCCGACTTCTCGCTAAAACGGTGGGTCCAAAGTGTCAGCGAGCTGTTCACAACGCTCACAGACGCACGTGATGGTCCCTCTTGGCTAGTGATGTGTGCGCGTGTTGAACTGGTTCCGGTGGCGGTCATAGCACGTAACTGCGACCCTTCTATTCCGGAGGAGTGTTGCTCGAAATTTGACAACTGTGCTTTCGGGAGTTTAGAACATAATCACGTCGCACTTGCGTTTAGGAAATCAGAACTATGGCGCACCGTTCTAATAGGAGTTCCGTAACACGCAGACCAATGACGGGAAGAACGGGCTTTATAGCGCCTTGCAACCATTTTGCGACGGACGTATTTTTGGACAGAACTGCGCTCCGGCCTACGCCATAACCAGCGCAATGAAGTAATTGCGACGGCAGGAACGACGATTCCCTCTTCGCGATTGATTCGTATGGACGTGTTACGTACTTCTGCGGAGAGATGGCGGCAGTGGATTAAGAGCGTGTGCACGAGCGCACCAATAAGCGTTTTCCTGTGTATCTCATCATATGTGCACCGCATTTCGTCACTAATTACCACTCTTCGTGCTCACTGCTGTTCAGGCCTTCATCTTCATCGAATGCGTGCCAGCTCCACTGCACAGCGTGCAGTGGAGCTGCACAGACTCCACTGCACAGACTAGGACTCCATCATGCCATTTCTCACGCCCAACTTCCAGTCAGTGGACGAGACTGAAGCGCAGCACTGGGTGGAAGAATAGACCTTCGACTCCTATCTTTCACCTGAAGAGGCAAGTGTTCAACTTAGACCAATCAGAAGATTTCTTTTAGGCGTGGGTGATGGTCTGACGTGGTCGTTCGCCTCACGAACCTAGCCGCGCTGGACGCGTTTCGATCGAGACGAAACGCAGAAGGCGTTCGTGTGCTCTGCGACAACGATCAGTGCACGTTTAAGATCCCCAGCTGGTGGTCGAAATTATTCCTGAGCCCTCCACAACGACCCCTATTTGTCTGTTTTCACTTACAACCTTCTCCTTTCCCCTACAGCGCGCGCGCGGTGTCCACATGGAAGGGACAGTTTCTGCGCCATTTCAATTCCTGAACAACCACTTAGATTCACCCTTGTTTCAGGCTCGGCAATGGGTGGACAGTAAGGAGGTATAGGAAATACAGTAATGCCTGCTCGTTCAGAGATAGTCGGTTATGAGAAAAGGAAAGGCGGGGTATCTGGCTTCCTTTTAGTGGACACCCGAACCGCTGTAGTGGAGAAGGGGTGGAAAAAGGAAGTGAAAACTGGAAGAGAAAGTCGCGTCGTAATGCAGTGCTTCTAATTTCTAGCGCTTTAAGTTCGTTAACGCGCACAGACACCACTTATTACATGGTCATCTTTTGCATTCTGCATCCACCGAAACGTTGGCGCCAAGGCCGGGGATTAGCTCTTATTGCACTTAAATGTTCCCGTTCTATGTGCAGTTGCCTTTGGGCGTAGTTTTACGCTTTGTGCTTAGAAACGCGGCCGCCATGGCCGGGACTAAGCATTGCGACCAGCCAGAGTGCAGGACTCAAGGAACTCGGTCGTCTTGGCCTTAGTCAAGCTGCATGAGCAGCTTTTAGCCAGGGAGACCCTCCAGGCACTTTCTGGGAAATAAACGTTGAAATTGAAACATTGTGACGACCAGCCGGAGTGCAGGACTCATGGAAACATTGTGCACGACGGGAGATGCATGCGTGATTCATAGCATTATTCTGCTTCATGGGCTGGCCTGTTCAATCCCGGAGGGCACAGCCCAGGCGTCCACCATGTATGAGGCTGCTACTGCTTTTCTGTCTTTAAACAAGCAATAACCTATACGTTGACGCGAACTTAGTGGTTTGAAGCACCTGATTGCTCTAGGCGAACGGACGCAGTTGCTGCAGAGAAATCACACTCGTGTCTCAACCTGTTTTAAGAATGCTGGCATCGCAACGCTAGAATCGCGCAACAGCGTTCTAGGGCACCCTCAGAGTTGCTTCCTTCGATCGCTAGGCTAGTGTCAGGGCGTTACCGTCAGCTCGAGAAACATTGCTGGGGAGCTCTATTGTTTCGACGCGAGTCCTGGAGGTGCCTTGTGCGGGTAAAGAGGTGTTAAAGCTTCCGTCTTTCGCATCTAGGATAAACGTCGTGCGAAAGCTAGGGGGAACGGGGCGGCCCTAAACAAGTGACCAGTACCCGCGGGCGACAGGAGCGAATTGAATAAGCAGCGTCGTGGCCAAAGCAGTGGACCTCTAGACCATGTGTCTGGCGTGTGCTTCAAGCCACCCGTAAAAGACGCGAAAATTATCAAATAGGAGCGGGCTAAGTAGAACGCCCCGTTATGGATTCCAGGACCCTCATGTTTATCTGCCTGTAATAGAAGTCATCGATCATACCCGCGCAAGACGGAAGATGGAAAAATTCAAAAAATAATAGCCGGAAAATGATGGTTAGGAAACGCGTAACGGAAGAGGCGCTAGCACTCATCATCCGCATTACCGCGAAAAACTGCACGCCGCAAAATTATTTCGATTACAGGTTCTTTGAGTAAAGCGGGCGCGAGTTTTGAGCAGGCATCGCAGTAGCACAGATAAATGTCATTATTTTTCGTGAACCTTACGGCGTTGGTTGAATTAACGATTGTGTGGTCGCCAAAACGCAAGCCTTAAAGAACGGGTCTTTGTAGCTGACGTCTGGTGGCTGTGATAGCATGGTCTGCACATTGTTTATGAAGGCTGAAGCCGCCGATTTCTTAACAAGAAACGCAACACAACTCGGTCTCTGAAGCTTGCTTATTTATTATTAGAGTGATTTTTACAAGCCTATACTCATTGCCATGTCATAGATTGGCTTTTATATGATGGAACTGGTTGTGTTCCCGCAGACAGATTGAGAATTAAATGCGAAGGTATCAGGCGGCCTGAAATATATCCTGCTGTCGTGCAAGCATTGACAAAAGCGATGTGGAGTAAAAGCTTAAGTTAGAGCCCTTCTCGATGTTGATCTTACTGCGTGCAGTACGAACCACTCTATTAGCTTTACGTAACGTTGGCGAGAGTATACGATACAGTCACAAAACTTCAGCTTATACAAAATCTTTTTTTTTTGTAGCAAGCAATGGTGAACCGCATCGATGAGTACTGCGAGTGTCAACTGCTGCTCCACTTCTAAGCAAACTCAACGCACACAACATATGCAAGCATGTCTTTTATGGTATTCGTCGCGACACGAAGGAGCGGGGGGTCCCGTTACTGTTTTACCACACCTGAAGGAGACCTGCGAGGCGCAAGCACTACGACCATAAGGCACTTTGAAACAGGAGGTTCGGAGGGACGGCCCACATGGTGTTCTACCTGGAGCCATAAGTTTAGCTTGACGCATCTGTAATTCGTTTGCAACGTGGAATCCTCCATGTATGCTGTCTGACATTAATGCACCCGCCCCAGGTGCCTGGACATTGTGAGACCTCAGCAAGGCCTTCGTCGTCAGCGTTCGTGTCCCAGCTTCACCGCGTCGCAAGCGGACGATTGAGGCGAGCCGAGATGGAGTCCATCGTGATACTCATCGTAGCCACCTTTCAGTCAGTGGCTGAGACTGAAGCGCTGTAAGGGGTTGCTGACGACCGATTCCTCTGCGAAGTCTCCCCGGAAAGGTAAATCACCTCTTCCGAGTGTTATTCAGTAATTCTGTTAAGGGCTAGCGGTGGTCTTGGGTTCTCTGCTTCCGTACACCTTCGTCGGGTTTAGGATGTAGCACTGTATACGACGCGTTTGTTGGCCTGCCGAGCGCGCAGGTGTGGAACACAATTGCGACAGTGCCAGAGTAGACAACAGTCTTGAAAGGTAAAGAAAGGGCTTCGGCATATTGAGCGTAGTAATGCTAGCACTCTGCCGTGTGTTGCCATTTCATTTCTATGGTACCTGGGGCTTAGCCGAGCAATTCGTGGCAATGTACGAAACTTTTGCTTTGTGTCAAAACGCTGCCCCCCCCCCCCCCCAAAAAAAAAAGTTGCTTCTCTTCAGGGAACGACGAGGGATCCGTGTGAGGTGGTTCTTGGAATGGTGAAGGTAGTGGAAACGCCACGCGTTACTGGCACTGCTGCTGAATTCCTTCGCCAGTGCGAGAGAGCTGCAAAAACCTCTGCATGATTCTCCCGATACTCGTCTAAGTGCAAGTGTCCTCACCGAAAGTGTGGAGGTAGGAGTCACGGCCCCGCGAGCGGCCGACGCAAGGGCAGAGACGTCGTGTTCTCGATCCGGCAGCTTTGTACACATGGACGTAGTTGTCTTTTTAAACTGAATCTTCCTACGTTGGAGCGCTCCTACACTAGGGGAATAGGGCGCGTGGACAGCACGCCGACATCGACGACGACGCGATCCTAGGGAAAATGGATAATGCAGTTTCATTAACTGTAAAGGAATGATGTCATCATAGTTACTGCAGGTGACTCGGGCGCGGAATTTCGTTCGTTGAACGGGACAATACATCTACTACCTATTTCGCATCCCGTCATGTCTCGCTGCTGCTTATGTAGTTATCGAAAACACAATACGTATACAGAGGAGAGGCGGTGAATGGTTTGTGTGTTTGTAAGTCTTCGCGTGAAAAAAGTCAAAAATAATTTCCAGTAAAAGGGAATCCAATTAGAAACAGAGTCCTTTTAACTTAGCGCTTCTCTCATCTGAAACTTCTATATTCCGCGGAGCGCTGCTGCTTAAGCGTAAGCTGTAGTGTCTAGGAAGATGTGGGACTTTACTGTTTAGACAGCGGAGTCAGGCAACATCGGGTGGACTCTGCTGCCTAAAAACATGACGAAGATTGCTTGGAGGTTGTACTCAGCAAAATTTTCAAGAGAGCCCTCGATCTCCCGATATGCACTTCCAACGCGCGACTGCTCGCGTTGGGGATGGTGAACACCTATCGGGAACTTCGCGAGGCGTATCTCGCTAACCGATACGCTCGTCTCGCCCAGAGCGTGTCCGGTCAACGTCTCTTGGACCGGTTACATATCGAACATGACCACCATACTATGGAGCGGGTTCGAGTGCCCAAACTGTGGAGACGCGCCCTCTACGTTCGACCCCTTCCGACTAAGATGAACAAGGAGCACCATAATGGCCGGCACCAGGCGTGGGCGCATGCCATGCACCGCCACTGTGGCTCAAAGAAACACGTCTTCTACGTCGACATTGCAGGCCACTACCACTCCATGGGGAATGGTACACGGCTGCAGTCATACACGAGGGAAAACAGCTGGACGGGCTCTCATTCAGAGCGCCCAGTTCAACTCATGCGGAGGAGGTAGCGATCGCCTTCGATGCCTCCCATTCCGACTCTAAATCCATCCTCACAGACTTTCGCTGAGCCTGTCGTAACTTTGAGTTCGGTTGGATCACTCCACTTCGTCACCAAATTTGTTACCACCGTACTCGCGACGGCGATCCAATTCATCGCTCAATCATATGGGTCCCTGGCCACCAAGGCATGCCAGGTAAAGAAGCCGCCCATGAGGCATCCCACGCACTCACTTACCGGGCACCAGGCGTTTTTGGAAGGGCCTTAACCAAGATCACAGCCCTCTTCTTTCTTTTAAAGACATTACTGAGCACTATCGTCCCGAACACCAGCGCTACCCGGTTCCTACAAAGGGACTCGGTAAAGCTGGCGAACGAACTCTCCTTAGGCTCTTTACAAACACCTTGCAGTGCCCGGCGGTTCTCAAGCACTTTGACTCTTCTTTTGACGGCCGCTGCTCATTCTGTGGCGTGGTGGACGACACCTTTACATGGTTTGGGCATGCAGGCAAAATCCCCCTCTCTCCCCCTCCCCCCATCACCCTTTCCCCTACCTGAGAGGACTGGGAGACTGCTCTGCTCAGCTGTCAGGAACTATCGGCCCAACAGGCCCTGGTTCGGCGGACCTGCGCAGCGGTCAGGACCAACGAGGTCCCGGAATGAGGGACTCCGCCTTCTATTATAAGGGGCGAGACCCACTAGAGGCCTCTCCATGAGCACTTTTCTTTACATATAGGTGAATAAATGCTTTTCACCACCACCACCCTAGGCAAAGTTGCTAGGAACGCACCAGCGCTAGTCTGATGAGAGGCTGATAGTGATGCGGGGGATACTGGAGTAGCCATAGTATCATGGCCCACACTGGCCACTCCATCAGGGAGGGCGCTGATGCAACGTGACACGAAAGCAAAGGCAGAAAAAAATTACTTGTTTTTCTGCCCGCTTATTTAGGCGGTGTCTTCTGGTCGTCACGCATCAACTAGCCTGTCCCAACACATTGGTCGTGTACTTTGCGATGTCAGTTCACGTTAAAAAACCCCAGGTGGTGGAAATTTCCGGAGATCTTTACTACGGCATTCCTCATAGCCTGAGTGGCTTTGCGACGTTAAACTCCCATAAACCATAAACGAACAATTGCTTCTGTATTATGCGATGCAGGCAGAGAAGAAACAGGAGTAAGGTAATTAAAAAATCTGATAAAGTAAATTTATTAAAAACAATTATCTGTCGGTCTGATATGTTCCCTGTAAGGAAAATCATGGTGCTGCACTCCAGAGGGTCACAATCTGGTGAAGAAGCACAAGCAGATTGGGGTTTTAGTGCATTGACTTGCTCACTCGTACATGAGATGAACTGCAAAGCATGATCGATGAGATAGATAGGCACAGCGGAACAGTGGGTCTAAAAATTAACATGAACAAAACCAAAGTGATGTTAAACAGTCTAGCAAGGGAACAACAGTTCACAATTGGTAGCGATTTGCTGGAAGTGGTAAGGGAATATGTCTATTTAAGGCACGTAATCACCGCAGATCCGAATTATTAGAGGAAAATAAGAATTGGGTGGAGCACTTATTACTGATTCTCTCAGATCACAAATGGCAGTTTACTAGTATACCTGAAGTGAAAAGCATAAAACAGCTGCATCTTATGGGTACTGACCTATGGGGCAGAAACGTGAAGGCTAACGAAAAGGGTTCAGCTTATATTCAAGTTATAGGTGTAAAGTTAGAGGACGCAGTCATTATAATGCCATTCTAGTCGAAATCAAGAAAAAGAAATGGGCTTGTGCAGGGCATGTATTGCGAAGGTAAGGTAACCGCTGGCCTTCAAGGGTAATGGCGTGGGTTATAATGGAAGGCAAGCGTAGCAAGTTTCAGCCATAAATTAGGTGGTAGGGTCAGATTAAGAGGTTTGCGGCAATAATAATAATAATAATAATAATAATAATAATAATAATAATAATAATATTAATAATAATAATAATAATAAAATTGGTTTTTGGGGGAAAGGAAATGGCGCAGTATCTGTCTCATATATCGTTGGACACCTGAACCGCGCCGTAAGGGAAGGGATAAAGGAGGGAGTGAAAGAAGAAAGGAAGAATGAGGTCTCGTAGTGGAGGGCTCCGGAATAATTTCGACCACCTGGGGATCTTGAACGTGCAGCAATACTGTGGCCGCAGCTGGTTTACAGGTTTAATGAGGAGCCCTGGGAGAAGCCTTTGCCCTACAGTGGGCGCAGTCAGGCTGATGACGAAGATGAGGCGCATCCGCAGGAGTGAGAAGGGGTGAATAACCCTTGATGAGAGTCATCAGTAGAGCGGAGCACTGAATAGACACGAAGAAAATAGCCGTGGTTGGGGCAAGCGTGACAAGGTGAAGGAATGAAAGGAGGCGATTGAAGATGAGTATTGGAGAGGACGAAAGTTGAGAACGCGGGAGGGAGTGGGATATCTGCCAGGCTGGGCGATCAGGTTCCTACGCCGAGTCTGTGGTGTGTGGAGCTTCATTATCCGAAAGCAGAAGTCGAAAAACAAAGGAAAAAGTATTTTACACAGTTTTATACTAACCCTTGGGTGAAGATGCAGTTATTGACACGTCTTGTGTTTTCAGCTTTTTAAGAGGAGCAGGTTTTCGCGACAAGCTATACATTTTTACCCATTGCCTCGCTTAATTTTTTGATGCACCTGCAGCCACCTTCTCATTCTTAAGAAAGGCTAAGGTTTTGTTTTCGTTGTGGTTGGGAGCCTCGAGATCGTTGTGGCTGGGAGCTTGAAAGCCTTTCTTAGTAGCAATTTCTTAAATATCTTTCGTTTGTCATATCGCTAGGTAGTACTAATATTTTAGGCGCTGCACCACCGATGATTTTCCCATTTCTATAGAACTCTGCAGACAACTTTTTTTATATAACTTGAGCTTGGCGCATGTCGGCCTTAGTTGCCTATGTGCAGCAAAGCCCAACACAATACAACACCATACACAACACACACAGCACAACACATAACACACAAACAACACAACACAACACAGTATCCGCACCAGCTTTTTGGGGAAACCATAATGGGCAACGCTTTCTTCCTCCGGGGGTTCTTAAACGTGCACTGATATCGCACAGTGTCCGGACATGCGCACGGGGTTCACTCTGTTCCCTTGCCGTGAATGCTGACGAGAGTATGCGAGCCTCAGTCTTGCTTATTGCACTAATCACTTCTTCCTCTCTGCAGCAACTTCATATCCCGGAGCAGCAGAGGCTCGTCGAAGCCATCGACGAGTGTCAACTTCCAAGGAAATTCATCGCGGGCCCTATCATGATGCCTTCACGAGGGGGAATATGCTGTACACTCTCCAGTGGTGCTGCTCATGGTCGGGGATTGCTGTCGGTGGCTGAGACTGAAGCGCAGCACGGGGCGACGGATGGAACTAGAGACTCCAGTCCATCGCGCGTGAAGGTAAGCCCCAAGCGTCGACTTATAGTTTCAGATTTTTATTTCCTTGTCACGACGGTCTTTGCACTAGCCCTCAATACCTTTAGGTCTGCGTCGCAAACTCCCAAACTCGGCTTATCAGCTGTTTAGGAGTGATTCTGGCGAACGCCAGCGAACGCTATAGCTGGCAGCTGCGAACGCTATAGTATGGACAGGTGCGGCTTCAAAGCTAGAATTAGCGCTTTATATTTTCATCCTATTGCTTACTAGATAGAGTGCTGCCGAATGTGCACCTGGTATTACAGAGTAGTGAGGTAGGAGAAAACGGGTCAAGAAAAGAAAATATTTCGGTTGGTTGTTAAAACAAATGTGCTGCGGTGAACAGAAATATTAAGTAGCAGCTAACGGCAAAAAAAAAAGAGACCATCCGGCCTGTCTTTTTCATGTGATCGTTCCTATAGATAGAGGCTGCCGCTGCATTAAAAAGACACTTCGCAGCTGCTATGAAAAAGACCGCCGCATCAAGGAAATCGCATTAGGATCGCGCATGCGGTCATGCGGGAAGTAACTGTTAGGTGCGTATGACTTTAATCGCAGTCTGACTGTCCTCCAGTGCATCCGTGTGCTGTACAAATTGTAACTGCGTTATTTTAAACAGCTAACATCATTAGGAAAAATAAGGAGCCACAGTTCCCGCCACACGAATAGCCATAGAGCAGTGCGCTCCACCAAAAGGACAAACTCCGATTTTAATGTGCGTATGTACATACCTCAAGGAAAACTATAAAACCTACCCGTAGGAAAAGTCTCAGCTGTCACACAGTCCACTCTCATCTGTAGAAAGTTCTTGCTTCATACGTTCCGTGGCTTGGGTGACTAAAGATAAGGCGTCAACGTCGTCTGGAGTCGGAGGCAATTAAAGTTTTCATATGCGTCGCCGTAAACTTGACGAAAAGAGGACACTTAATGCCAAGAGAAAGGTGCACTAGTACCCGGCGCCATGGTACCTGACACGATGCATTGCTATGGCAGCGGCGCAACAAGGACGTTCAAGGTGAAACAAGAAGCGACGACGAAATCGCTCCAAAGAAATAAGTAAAAGCTCTCGCTCGTCTGATTATTCGTGCCAAGTGATTAAACAGTATCACAATTTAGCAATCTTTGTCAGTTATTTTTAAATTTAGTTATTCTTGTTGAATTTTCGCTTGTCTTCCGTGGTCAAATTTTTGCAAGTCATGCATTTTGCGTACGGGGATGTCCTGTGCACCTTTGTCTCCAACAAATGGACATGGCAGCTGTGAGAAATATCTGATTTTGGTGACTATGATTCCTATTAAAAAATGCTTGTTATGAATGCAATTTCTAAACATTTCAAACATTATTGACTTCAGAATGTCTCTCTATGATAGGAATATCATGTTTCTAAGAAAACGAACTCCCATTCCCCAGTATAAATTGCAACTAAATACTAAAGTGGCGCGACCCCCCGTGGTGGCTCAGTGGTTAGGGCGCTCGTCTACTGATCCGGAGTTCCTAGGCTCGAACCCGACCGCGGCGGCTGCGTTTTTATGGAGGCAAAACGCTAAAGGCGCCCGTGTGCTGTGCGATGTCAGTGCACGCTAAAGATCCCGAGGGGGTCGAAATTATTCCGGAGCCCCCCACTACGGGATCTCTTTCTTCCTTTCTTTTTTCACTCCCTCCTTTATCTCTTCCCTTACGATGCGGTTCAGGTGTCCAACGATATGAGACAGATAGTGCGCCATTTCCTTTCCCCAAAAGCCAATAATTATTATTATGATGTTATGCACATAGTAAAGCATATGCGTACCAAATGTGATGCGTTGAAAGTTAACTACAATAATGTCATGCAAAAACGCCGAGTTTGCATGAATATCAAATACAAATAAAAATGAGTCATAAGCGATTTAAAGATAGTGACAACGCCGCTTCTGGGAACAGGAGAAACGTTAGTTTCGAATCTTTTTTCGAGCCCCAAAACTGCCAGAAGACGCGTATGAATGAAGGCCTGCTTTACCTGCGTGCACATTCGAAATGGCGGGAAACGGCGCTGTTTAAATTTCTTGCCGTCGTCAAAGAAGTTCAATTATGCTCGTTTTTCGGTCACTTGGCGTATTTATACATCTCAGGTTTGAGTAATTTCTACTCTATATCTGGCGCTGCTACTGATGGGCACGAAAGACAAGGGCTTGTGCTAAGTAAATCAAACAAAATCCAGAAATGGGTTTTTATATAAATCGTTTTCACCCACGTGTCCCCAATTCCCAGGTGCCTCAGCGGCCCCAGACGGTCACATATAATACGGAGTCTAAGATAAAATTATGAACGAAAGAGGTGTGAAGAAGACAAAGAGGCTGACGATAATGATGACGTGGATTAACCGAAAACTAAAGAAGAAGAAGCATTCGGTGAGGTGGAGAGAGATGATTCGTGGAGGAGAGAAGAAAGAGAAGATGACAAGGCTTACGTGGACTAACGCCAAGGCTATAAAAGGGCGAGGGAGAGCGAGGCACGGGGGGGGGGGGGGGGGGAAGAACAGATAAGCGGAGGCTCCGGCGGGTCAGGGACGCTTCGGCTGGAAGAGAGCGACGCCGGTTACTGCTCCGGTGAGCTCGCGTTCTACGGCTTCGCATCGTGGACTTCCTGCCGTTCCTGAGCCCGTTCCGGGGAGTTAACCGAGGACGCTACCACCTGCTACGGCCAGGGTTGTCTCCAGCGCTGTTGCCACCCATCCGGGTGGTTCCCCCAACGCCAACAACACCGACATCACCTCCACGGGCGCTTGGACCGGGAGCTTGCACGACGCATCCAGCGACGCCGCCAGCGACGCCAGGCTCAGCACGTCGAACGCCATCTCGACGCCGGCTACTGGACCCATACAATGCCGCAGCCGCACGAAAACAACCGTGAGCACGAACGCTGACCGCTAACAGTAGAACGCTAGTAGTAGACGCTGGTAGCAGTATGCCCGGGTCGTGAGTATTTATAGTCTTTGTGTTTTGTGTTTAGTTTTGTGTGCTATAGTGTGTGTCAGGTAGGGTGTATTAAATGTGCGTCTGTGTGGGTACACACTTCGTCTAGTCCATTCTTTCAGTCCGTGTGTTCTCCGGGGAGATCCGTGACGCAGACACGTGTCCCGATCTTAGTTGAGCAGAGGGCATGCATGAGTCGTGACGTGAACAGTGAGTGCGCCATTCCACTACTTCAGAAGAATGCTTTAGGACATCGATGTGACCAAGAGCTTCTTTCCGTGCGAACTAGTCCGATAGACTCGCGTGTGTAGACCTTTAGGTGCCCGAAGGGACTAACCTGATGTCTTATTTTCGCAGCAAACTCACATCTCGGAGCTACGTCAGAATATGCGGCCTGCAGGCGACCCACCGACTCGAGTTCCGGCTGCCAAGCAAGAGGATTGCCTACGATCTGTGCTACAACCACTAATAAGGGAGTAATTGCTCATTGGCATCCACCCAAGCACAGCCAAACGGCTACAAAGGAAAGCTATACAGCTTTCTCAAAAACTTCGCAGTTAAAGAAAAATTCGACCTGGTCCGGGGTTCGAACCCGGGACAACCGCTAAACCGGAGCAGTCGCTCTACCAACTGAGCTAACCGGGACGGCCCCTTATTACTCCCTTATTACAAATTCTACTCCACCTTTGGGGATTCCCCTAAAACATTTCACCACTGCTACAACCACTGTTTCGACGGCGCTAGATGGAGGCTCAGTCTGATAAGAGCAGTGGCGATCACAAAACATGACGTATGTGCACCAAGGGAGGCAGCTAAAAGTGTGTCTGCAAAAAGTGTGCCACGGAATTGGCCACCGTAGGCCCTGGGCAGACTCGTGCTCCTGGGCTTGAACCGTTTTCATGCTTCCTCAGAAGTATTGGATGCTTGTTGGCATGCCTTTTTGTGCGCGAAAAATAACGCTACACAGGGAGTCGCTGGAGGCGGTGGTGGTAAACATTTATTATTTAGAAGGTGTTTGGCCGAGTGGGTGAGCCCTGGGCTGCTCCTAGTCTGCCCAGTGAGCAAGGCAGTGGGAGGGGGGGAGCCAGGAAGGACAGACTTGACCAGTGCCAGTTCTCGGAGACCCTGTTACTGATGTCTCGAAGCCCTTAAGCGATGAAATAAAGGATGATGCTTTCTTTGTCGTCATTGCTTGACTTCACCGCATGTCCATACGAAGGTCAGCCCCCGATAACTCCCGGACGGGCCCGGGATGGAGGGGGGTGAGAGTTTTCTTTTTGATAGACGAACAAGTGAAATAGGCGAGGAGTTTATCAATGTCTCACAAGAGAAAAGTATACAACAGTTGTATCTTACCTGTACTCACCTATGGGGCAGAAACGTGAAGGCTAACGAAAAGTGTTCAGCTTAGGTTATGGGAAGCGGGCGAAGTGGGCGAGAGAATAAACGCGGGTTAATAATATCCTTGCTGAAATCAAGAGGAAGAAATCAGCTTGAGCAGTGCATGTAATGCGAAGGCAAGATAACCACTGGTCTTTAAGGGTAACGGAGTGGATTTCAAGAGAAGGCAGGGGGCTGGAGAAAGGTGGGCCGATTCGTCATTCCCTGCAAACGTACCAGAGTTTGCGCTCGACCCCCTCCCATCTTTTCGATAAAATCTCTAACTGTTTATTGACCCGGCTAAAGTAATTACCCTTCACTTAGGGGAAAACTTTTCCCGGTCATTTGCCAGCCCTTCTATTTTATAAGAGTTCGCTTTTCTCGAAGGACTGCAAAAGTTGGTGTTAGAAAAAATGTACTCATTATCAAACATTTCAATTGTGGGCTTGGAAAGTTTTTGTAGATAATGAATGTGCATTGTGGGTTTAATAGCACACGAAAAAATTTGTAGCGCAAAGTTTTTGCGTTTTTTTATGTCATTATTTTTCCCCCGAAACACCGTTTTTACGTATTTTATACTTTCTAGCGACATTGGCGAGAGAGATAAGAAACTTCACCGTTTATGTATAATATGTACTTTATTAACAAATGGTATTGATACAACACACATTGATACAACACAGTATATTTCAGAAAAATAATTTTCGTACAGCCGCGGTCCTTGTAAAGTAACTGCAGCACAATTGATAGCTAGTTACATTGAATTTTTTCTCAGTGTCTTTTATCGGAGCCTCTTTTGTTTTAAGGAAGAAAAAAATTTGAAGTTCAGGGCTGCACCTCGAGCCATGGCTGCCCCCAAACTGCACTGCCCACCATGGTCGTGGCGTCGCTCACATTTCTATGTTGGGCCAGGATAGAAACCGCCAGGGTCAGCAGCTATCGGTTATTGATAGTATCAGCACGTTAAAACCGCGCCACTGTGCTTGCGCACTGTCAAAGAGGGATTTTCATCGATTTTATCAACCCCGATGGTGTACTAACTGGGTCATAAATTCTAGATAGCGTGAGGCGAGTGAATGTTGAAGCGGTAGCAACGGATGCTACAATGAAAACGCGCTCTTCTAAAGCCAAGGCTCCTCGCTTCGTGGCGTGTGCTAGAGGCACACGCGCACCATCGCACGTCGCGTCGCGAGGAGCATATCCTCGAGCACTTACCGTTTAATGTAAATTACGCTTATAGCCGGGGGACAACTGAAACATGGTGGCTCACCTCCATGACGATGTTCAATGTCGCAGGTTGGCTTGCTTGTATAGATTCTTGCGTTGTCTCCTTAACCACTGCCGAACTCACGAAGTAGCTGATGTCTTAAGTAGAGTGCGCAGCCTACTAAAGCCAGCTTGCTGCCGCTATCAAAAGGCCTCTTTTCCGCTGTATAGCGATCGGCCCATATAGCAGTGATGGCGACAGAATTTTGTTTCCCTATGTCATGCGTACTCAGCCACTAGTCATGACGCCGTGGACGGATTTTGATTTTCCATCCGGCCAATACGCAGGCTTCGTTGACGATACAGAGCCGCCTGCAGCACTGTTATCTCTAATATTTGCTGCAGCGCGCTTCCCGGGCTGCGTATGGCGCTCGGGAGCCGGCAATAGCATGGCGAGCAGTGCACTGGCGGTACGGGCCAACAACCATGGCTCGAGGTGCAGCGCGGAACTGCAACTTTTTTTTTCGCTTACAACAAAAAAAAAAGGCTCCGATAAATATCGCTGAGCAAAATTTCAATGCAATTAGCTGTCATTTGTGCTACAATTTATACTTTTACAAGGGACGCCTCTGTACGAAAAGTTTTCCCGAGAATATTGCACAGCCAACTTATTTAACTTCGACAGTTTTTTCTGAAATATACTGTGTTGTATCATACTTTCAATCATTTATTGAGATAGCACATATTATACAGAAGCAGCGAAACATGTGATCTTGCCCGCCAATGTGACGAAAGAGTATTAAAAAATTTGCAAAAACAGTTTTTTTTCGAAAAAATTATGACAAACAAGAACTCTGCGCTAGATATTTTTTGGCTGTGCGAATAAAAAACCACAATGTATATTCATTATATTTAAAAAACTTGTCAAGCGCAAAATGGAAATCTTTGACATTTGTAAATTTTTTTTCTGACACAAACTTTTGCACTCCTCTGAAAAATTCGAAGGGTGGTCACGTGACCAGGCAATTTATTCTCCATAGTTATTACAGGTACTTACTTTAGCCGGTTCAATAAAGAGCCACAAATTTTTCGGTGCGATGAGAAGTTTGCGGAGATACGGTGGCCGCAGCTGGCAAGGGACGAGGTTAATTTGAGAGACATGAAAGAGGCTGTTCGGGTGAGTTGGTTTGCCATGACGGAACTTATAGCGCTAAGAAACCAGCACGAACAAAGAGACACCACGAACGCTAACTTTCAACTGAAGTTGAAATAACATAGTAGGAACTTGGAGAATGACAAAGGAAACCTTGCCGAACACTGTTTGGATTGCAAGCCGGCGGGGTGCCATCCAGTTTTCAAAAAATGCCTAATCATAAGTAAAAATAAACAGCAACTAACACGTGAGATTGTGGAAGCCAGACAGATACGAAAACTGAAAGATAAGTGTGTTAGTGCAGCATCTATCTCGCTCTCAAAGAAATTGATTTCCTTGATGATATAAATAAAAATAAGTGTGTGTTATGTGGTGACTCACGGCATGACAGCCTGGTATACCGCGATATTCAGCCTGTATAAGAACTTCGCATGCAGTGAATGAAGTTCAGTTGAAAGTTAGCGCTCGTGGTCTTTTGTTCGTCCTGGTTTCTTTGCGCTATAAGTTCCATCGTGGTAGAGGCCTTTGCCCTGCAGTGGCCGTAGTCAGGTTGACGATTTCATGACCGAAGCGGATAGAAAAGTTTCTCTGCATATGTTCTACGAACAAACAAGAATTGCAGTTTTGTTCCTGGTTGCAACAGGTAAGTGTGTGTGTTTTTACAGTCAGTACTACTTCTCTCCGCCCCCCCCCCCCCCCCTCCGCGAGAGTCTCAGTGGTTGTCCCTTCGCTTGCCCGAACACAGCGCCACCTCAGGAGCCACCGCCCGGAGGGTAGTTATCCTTTTAATGAGGTGCGGGAGGGTTGCCGTGGAAGGAGGAGGGTAATGGCGAGTGTTGAGGATTGCGTAACCAGAGGGTGGTAACCGCTGCAACTGCCCGGATGATGTTTACTGTGTAAGGAGGAGGGAGAGAGTGGCGAGAGCGGAGTGATGAAGCACGGTCCAACTGTTACAGCTGCTGCGAAACGCGCCGCTCGAGGAAAGGTCCATCGATGGCGCCGCGCGCCTAGAGCGGCGTACTGGAAAAGAACTCTTCGAGAAACAAATACATGTTGAAAACTAGAGTGCTCTATGAATATAGAGACATTAAGGCGAAAGCCTTCCTTGGCTCACGAGTGGCGTGGACGGAAGTTGTGGACGGAAGCTGTAGGCGGAAGTTGTAGGCGGAACTCGTGCGCACGAACTGTCGATCATAAGTTGTGTGGTAAACAATACAGAAATGTAAAAGTTGAGTAAGCAAAAGTTCTTGAGTAACGTATATGTGATGAAATAAACAAGGTATAAGAAATAAGAACAAAGTAAAAATGAATAAATAAAACAAAAGAGAAACTATATATATATAAACAGAAAAACAAAAATATCACAGGAAGCAACAGACAATCAAAAATGAAGAGAAAAACGAGGACAAGAAAATGCTTTCGCGTTCGCAGATAAGCCCAGTCTTGTAATTTTTCATGAAAATATGTTGGTTATGGAAAGAAAATGGCGCAGTATCTGTCTCAAATATCGGCGGACACCTGAACCGCGCAGTTCACCTGAACTTTGCAGTAAACCAGGAGACTTTCTACACACCCTGCTCACATGACCCACCTTCTCTCAACCCGCATCACCGACCGTGGCGGAGTCTTACTGGAATACTCCTATGACCGAAACTTCTCAAGACCAGCGCCGGCTCATTCCAGCGCTCTAAGGAGGATTGCTCTCCAAGGGCTACCATTCGCTTTGTAGGAGTGCCTCCTCGCAGTGAGGGAGCATCCAAGTGCCATGTAGGGGGCTCGCCCCTCTCCCCTCCCCCCCCCCCCATTTACGTTGTTGGCAATAAAGGTCCCCACAGCCACCACCGCGTCATAAGGCAGAGGAGGAAGATAGGAGGGAAAGGAGGAAGGTAGGAGTGAAAGAAAAGAGCAAGAGGTGTCCTAGTAAATGATGGTGAAAATAGTTTTAACTGGATCGAAAATTGGGTGGCGGATCCTACTATTCTGGGATGCCGGAATTATTTCGGCCGCCTGTGGATGTCTCGACATAGTGTTACTGAAGAAAAAAGATTTTTGTTTATGGCCACGAGGGCGCTCGTGGGCTGCGTTTCATCGGGCGCGTGCAGATGTCTCGCGCACCTGTGATCTCGAACGCTGTATGCATACCTCGTTCCACTGTGTGTCTCGTCTTACCGTTGGAACCTTGCATTCGTGTGACCTGCCGCTCTGCTACTCACCGAACCAGGACGGCGACACTTCATGCTTCACGGTCAGCTTCCCCTTTGCAACCGGGCTTCATGAGCACCAACGGAAGGCGACGCAGACTTTCAACGGCCCAGCCAATGGGTGACTCCTCATTTTTCTCACGCACTGTCTCGAAGCTCATGTGGTCCGTCGTTCTGATTGCCATCCGCACCTTAACGACTGCTTACGCATTTATTAGTCTAGAACGGTAATTCTTTAAATACACGCGTGCAGGACAAAAACGATGTAGTTTTATCGCCTTCATGTTCGGATACCTGTATTTAATATTCAGTTATAGAGGACCGGCACTGCCGCTGGGTTTATGCTCAGCGTTGGCGGTCGCAGACACTTGAGTCGAAAAACACTGCACTCGACACACTGAGACGCGCTCCTGTTCCACGGCGTCCTTGCGCTGTGCGATCTCATTAGTGGTTTTTGGGGAATAAAAATAGGGCCAGTACTGTCTCACTGCTCGGTGGGCGCCTCAACCGAGTCGTGAGGGAAGGAAAGAAGGTGGCTCAGTGGGTAGGGCACTCGGCTACTGGTCCAGAGTTCTCGGGTTCGAACCCTACCATGGCGGCTGCCTTTCGATGTAGGTGACACGGTAAGGCGCCCGTGTACTGTGCGGTGTCAGTGCACGTTTAAGGTCCCCAGGTGGTCGAAATTTTCCTAAGGCCTCCACTACGACACCTCTTTCTTCCTTTTGCCTTTCAATCTCTTTATCCCTTCCAATTGCACGGTTCAGTTGTACACCGGGATGTGAGACAGACACTAAGCCATTTCCTTTTCCCAGAAACCAATTTTCATTTTATTTATTAAACCCGCCGCGGTGGCTCAGTGTTTAGGGTGCTCGACTGCTGATCCGGAGTTCCCGGGTTCGAACCCGACCGCGGCGGCTGCGTTTTTATGGAGGAAAAACGCTAAGGCGCCCGTGTGCTGTGCGATGTCAGTGCACGTTAAAGATCCCCAGGTGGTCGAAATTATGCCGGAGCCCTTCACTACGGCACGTATTTCACCCTTTCTTCTTTCACTCCCTTCTTTATCCCTTCCCTTGCGGCGCGGTTCAGGTGTCCAATGATATATGAGACAGATACTGCGCCATTTCCTTTCCACAAAAACCAATTATTATTATTATTATTATTTTATTTCTTAACAGCCGCAGGGAGGGCTCCGGCTTATCTTCGACCACTTGTGCACTGACATCGCACAGCTCACGGGCGCCTTCCGCGATTAGCCTCACCGAAAAACTTCCATATCCCATATCGCCAGCATTCGCGGACCTTCAATGCAGCGCCTCTTTCTATGTACCTACTTTCACTTCCTCGGTTCTTTCCCTAAGGTAGAGTGGAGGTGTTGACAGTGTGCAACGGTTACTGCGCCTTTCCCTTCTTGTGAACCAATTTTTTCATTGATGTAGCTTTTTATTCTAATAAGATGAAAATGAAAATAATAATTGGTTTCAGGGGAAGGAAATGGCGCAGTATCTGTCTCATGTATTGTTGGACACCTGAACTACGCCCTAAGAGAAGGGTTAAAGGAGGGAGTGAAAGAAGAAAGCAAAAAAGAGGTGCCGTAGTGGAGGGCTCCATAATAATTTCGACCACCTGGAGATCTTTAACGTACGCTGACATCTCACAGCACACGGGCGCGTTAGCGTTTCGCCTCCATCGAAACGCAGCCTCCGCGGTCGGGTTCGAACCCAGGAACTCCGGAAAGGTAGCCGAGCGCGCTAACGACTGAGCCACCGCGGGGGGTAAATAATACGATGTGCTGAAACGCTTTTTTGCTAGGATATTCCGTTGCCTGCGGTATCTGGTGCATTTGAGCAACAACTATGCGGTTTGCTCACCCTTGATTCTCTTCACCGCCGCGATGTCTCAGTGGTTATGATGCTCGGCTGCTGATCTGAGAAACCGGGGTTCTATCCTGGCCGCAGTGGTCGAAGTTCAATGGACGCCAAATTCTAGAGGCCCCTGGGCTGTGCGAGCCAGTGCATGTTAAAGAACCCGAGGTGGTCGAAATTTTCGCAGTGATTCACTACTACTTCCCTAATAAATAGACTTTGTCGTTTGGGACGTTAAACACCCATTAAAAAACCATTAACCGAAGTTGATTCTGCTGTTAGCTATGCAATGCGTTAGGGAGCTGCTGATGGCGCCCAAAATTTTCTGTAACTTGCCAGTACGCGCTATGGTCTGGGCTTTGCTCCTGTCATGTTCCGCATATTGTGTTTGCTGCAGGAACAGACCTGTGCGCATTTTTCATCCAAGGGGCGTCCAAACTCGAACCGAAGAAGGCACCGCTGAATCAGCCTGCCAGTCGGCGACGTCACGGGCCAGCAGAGCGTCGACCAAGGCCGGCAGTTCCGGGATCGCAGCAAGCTTGTGACGCACGGCATCTTCAAGCACAGCACTGGGATCGTCGAGCGCACCCCTACACAGCCCCGCACAAATTAGCATTATTGCAGATCCCAGAACGTGATGGCCACCCAGTTGACGGGCACTTCCGCGAACGCATCTCAGAAAGCACTACCGAATATCAGCCAGTGCGGCAGCTGCTAAGATGCGTCACAGGCTGTGCCGTCTGTTCCTGTGGTTGCATGAGATGAGCGACCCCAGCAGGTATCAGCGAGCCAGCTTCTACACTGGTCACCGCCACTTTGTTTCCCAGGAGAAGGCAGAGAGGTTACAGAACCCGTTGATCGATTAGACGTGTCGCTCATAGCCAGCGCATGTCGTGAAATAAATAATTAGTATGATGTACATGTGCAGTGTGTACTGGTGAATTCGGTCAGTTACTTGCAGCGTTTCTTTGCGCAAAGCCTATTTATTGGAAAAACCCCTGTGTGTTGCACTCTGAACAAATTTAAATTCGAATAAGCTCTAGCTTTTAAACAGTACTCCGCTGTTGTGGCTTAAGGAGCTTGCACGCACGGCTGCGGATCGCCAAAACGCGGCAGAGATTGCCGGCTAAAAATTGCCCCTGTGCTGTGCGATGTTCACGCACGTCAAAGAACCCCAGGTGGCAAATATGTATCCCGAGACCACGACTAAGCTGACTAAAAGCGCACTCTCAGTTTTAGGACGTTGGACTCCACGTACTACATCATACCGTGCCTTTAGTTGTTATCGAGGTAAGCAAGGATAAAAGAGAATAAAAGAAGAGGAAGAAAGAGTTGCCATGATGCAGGGCTCAGGAATGCTTTCCAACGCCTGGGGATGATGCACATACATTGCGCAGCACAAGGCCGCCTCCCTTCCTTTGTTCTTTCAGTCCCGCTTTTATGCCTTCACTTACGGCTTGGTTCAAGTGTCCGCCGATATGCAAGACAGATACTGCGCCATTTCCTTCCCTAAAAGCAAATATAATTTAGTTTGCATGTAAATCAAAATTCGTTTTTAAGAAAAAGAAATTTTCCCGGAAACTGTCGCAGATCTCCATAGACCTCTCAACCGCGCCACGAGGGAACGGATTAGGTAGCAGTGAAACAAAAATTAAGAGGTGCCCTTGTGGATGATGGTGAAAACATTTTAGAATTTAAATTGGTGAATATTAAGAATAATTGGTTTTTGGGGAAAGGAAAGGCGCAGTATCTGTGTCATATATCGTTGGACACCTGAACGGCGCCATAAGGGAAGGGAAAAAGAAGGGAGTGAAAGAAGAAAGGAAGAGAGAGGTGCCGGAGTCGAGGGCTCCGGAATAATTTCGACCACCTGGGGATTTTTAACGCCCACTGACATCACACAGCACAAGGGCGCCTTAGCGTTTTGCCTCCATAAAAACGCAGCCGCCGTGGTCGGGTTCGAACCCAGGAACTTCGGATCAGTAGCCGAGTGCCCTAACCACTGAGCGACCGCGGCGGGTGTCAAATTGGGTAGTCGATTTTAATATTCTGGGAGCCGGGAATAATTTCCGCTGCCTGTGGGTGCTCTAGATAGTCGACATAGTAGCCTACACAGAAGCCGCGCTAGAATTACCCGGTTAACTTCGCATCCGCTGTCGTCGACGGACTCGGCGAAGCTGCGGTCGTTAAAACGGGCACCTGCGAGGACGCCGCATCCGCGCAAGAAGTAGCGATAGGGCTCACTTGCATTAGTACCAAGGCCAGATACGTGGTTAGCGACTGTAAGGCAGCCATCAGGAACTACAGTAGAGGTAGAATATGGCTAGAAGCGAGAGAGATCTTAGAGGAAGGAACGCTCGACAGGGGGACCTCCCTGATTTGGGCACCAGTTCACACAGAATTGGCCGGCAACGAGGCAGCGCACAGGCTCGCCCGAGCATCTCTCTTCCGGGAGGCCGTGTCGCCGCCAGACGTTAGCGATTCATAAGAGACCCTGAATTCATTTCACGAAATAACAGTACATTTCAAGCTGGGAATGAGGGTTTATGCTCCCCCGACAGAGCACTTTGCCCTTCGGTGGCCAGCACTTGGCGGCGTCTGCAGGCAGAGAATGGCATGTCTCCTTTATGGAGAAACATGATTCAGACGAGAGACGAGCGAGACACTAAATGCAAATTCTGTGGTGGTGTAGGCACGTAAGACCATATAATATAGGAGTGCACGCACTGCCCAGTTTACGGAAAATTCAGAAATAAAACGGAGCTGGATACAACGCTGCGATGCCCCGATCTAAAGCTGCAACGCTCCATAATCCAGCTGGCGACTGAGGCTGTGGCAAGGCTCGTCCACTAGTCCTTAGTGTGTGGTGGTGGACACCCTCCGGTCGCCTGCGTGCGTTCCGTGAGGTTTGAACCCCCACCATTTCTGATGGAAATAAAGGTTCTCTCTGTCTCTGTCCAGACTGTGGGGAGGCACACTGCTCTTAATCTTATGTGTTCTGGCAAAGACCTGCGTTACGCAGCTCATCGCTTACCACTCTACCCGACTGGGAGGCCGCCCTTAATAGCGGCGACCTCTCAGAGCAACTATGCGCTGTCCAGAGGGCCTGCGACAGGGCGGAGGACCACAATCTTACGACCCCGATGTGGGTGCAGCCCGCGACGGCGGCGGGGACTCCCTGTAAAGGGAAGTACAATAAGGCGGTTCCTCAGGGCCATCAATAAAGTTCTTTGTCTCTCTGTCTGTCTCTCTCTCTGTTACTGAAGACGACAATAGTTTTTTTTTGTTTTTCCACGATGCCGCTCGTGGCTCGCGTCTCATCGGGCGCGTGTAGAGGTCTCGCGCGCCTGTGTTCTAGAACACTGTATGCATAGCTCGCTCCACTGTGGGTCTCGTCTTACTGTTGGAACCTTGGATTCGTGTGGCCTGCTGCTCTGCTGCTCAACGGACAAGGACGGCGACACTTCATGCTTCACGATTAGCTTCCTCCGGAACCGGTCTTCGTGAGCGCTAACGGAAGACGACGCAGAATTTCAGCGACCCTGCCAAGGAGTGAGTTCCCATTTTTGTTACGCATTGAGTCTCGGAAGTTCCTGTGGTTCGTCGTGATGATCGCGATGCGCACCTCAACGTTTGCTTACGCGTGTACTAGTTTCGAACGGCATTTTTTAAACACACGCATTCAGGATAACGACTGTGCCGTTTTATCGCCTTCATGATCGGATACCCGTAGTTATTCTTCAGGTATAGGGGACCTGGACTGCCGCGGCGTTCATGCCCAGCGTTGTCGGTCACATGCTCTTCAGTCGCGACATCGACACTGCATTTGATACTACGAGACGCGTGCCTGTTCCATGGCGTCCTTGTGCTCTGTGATCTCATAGCGGTTTTTCAGGAATAAAAATGAGCCGCTTTCACTTCTCGGCGGGTGCCTCAACCGAGCCATGAGAGAAGGGAAGAAGGTGGGATTGAAAGAAAAGAGAGATTCAGAACTGCCTCAGGGGAAGGCTCCGGCTTAACTTTGTCCGCCTGTGCACTGACACTGCACAGCACACAGGAGCCTTTTGCGATTAGGCTCCACCGAGAAGCGTCCATATCACCAGCATTCGGGGACATTCAATGGAGCACCACTTTATATGTACCCACACTCGCTTCGTCGATTGTTTCACTAAAGGACAGTTGAGGTGTTCACAGTATGAAACGTTTACTGCGGCTATCTTTTCTTGCGAACCCGTTTTTTTATTCATGCAGATTTTATTGTAATACGATGCGCTGAAACGCTTTCCTAGGATGTTTGCTGGGGCGCGGTAGCTGGCGAATTTGAGCAACCTCAATGCGGTTTGCTCAAACTTGTTTCTGCTGATAGCTATGCAGTGCATTAGGGCACTATAGTGTCGCACGGGAAAATTCACTGCTGCTTGCCATTACGCTCTATGGTCGGTGGTTTGTTCCTGTCAAGTTCCGCATAGTGTGTTTTCTGCGCCAAATACCTGTGTGTATTTTTCCACCCAAGGGGCGTCCAAACTTGAGCTGAAGAATGCGTCGCCGGATCAGCCTGGCAACCAGCGACGTCAAGGGTCAGCAAAGCGTCGACCATGGCCGGCAGTTCCGGGATCGCAGCAGGCTTGTGGCGCACGGTATCTTCAAGCACAACACTGGGAGTGTCGAGCTCGCCACTACTCTGGCCTGCACAAACTGTGGGCACCACTGCAGAACCCAGAATGCTATGACCACCAACTTGGCGGCCACTTCCGCGAACGCTTTTCGGAAAACCCTGCCGAATATTAGCCAGCACGGCAGCTGCTAAGATGCGCCACAGGCTGTGCCGTCTGTTCCTGTGGTTGCATGACATAAGCGACCCCAGCAGGTATCAGCGAGCCAGCTTCTACACTGGTCACCACCACTTTGTTTCCCAGGAGAAGGCAGAGAGGTTACAGAACCCGTTGATCGATTAGACGTGTCGCTCATAGCCAGCGCATGTCGTGAAATAAATAATTAGTATAATGTACATGTGCAGTGTGTACTGGTGAATTCGTTCAGTTACTTGCAGCGTTTCTTTGCGCAAAGCCTATTTATTGGAAAAACCCGTGTGTGTTGCACTCTGAACAAATTTAAATTCGAATAAGCTGTAGCTTTTAAACAGTACTCCGCTGTGGTGGCTTAAGGAGCTTGGACGCACGGCTGCGGATCGCCAAAACGCGGCAGAGATTGCCGGCTAAAAATTGCCCCTGTGCTGTGCGATGTGAACGCACGTCAAAGAACCCCAGGTGGAAAATATTTATCCCGAGACCACGACTAAGCTGACTAATAGCGCACTCTCAGTTTTAGGACGTTGGACTTCACGTACTACATCATACCGTGCCTTTAGTTGTTATCGAGGTAAGCAAGGATAAAAGAGAATAAAAGAAGAGGAAGAAAGAGTTGCCATGATGCAGGGCTAGGAATGATTTCGAACGCCTGGGGATCTATACCGTGAACATACATTGGAAAGGATAATGCCGCCTCTTGCGTTTCGCCTTCGATGGAGGCGAAACGCAAAAGGCGCCCGTGTGCTGTGCGGTGTCAGTGCACGTTTTATTCCGGAGCCCTCCACTACGGCACCTCTTCCTTCCTTTCTTCTTTCACTTCCTCTTTTATTCCTTTCCTTATGGCGCGGTTCAGGTGTCTGGCGATATGCGAGAGACATGCTGCGCCATTTCCTTTACCCAAAAACCATTTTACCATTTTATGTCTACGGGGCTTCTCGAAACAGCGGATCCGCTGCTGAAGAAATCACGAACGGGCTACAGTGACTATGATCCCTGAATTAGCCGTTGTGGGTCTCGGCGGTGAATGTGATTATAGAAAAAAGGCGCAGTTTCTCACATATCGGTGGACACCTCCAACACGATTTGGGAGGCCTCCAGGGACTCCGAGCGATTTGTCTAACGTATAAGGCGTGGAGCCGCCGTGATGGCTGAGTTGTTAGAGCGCTCGGCTACTCAGCCGGAGTACTCGGGTTCGATTCCGACCGCGGAGGCCATGCTTATATGAAGCGAAACGCCAAGGCACCCATATGCTGTGCGATGTCCGTGCACGTTAAAGAACCCCAGGTGAGTGAGTGAGTGAGTGAAAACATTTATTGATACAGTCAAGAGATTCGCGGATTCGAAAGCTCCGTCGTCTTCGTTCTTGGCGCTGGCGATCGGAGTCTTCTCTTCAGCATGGGTGGGCCCCTATTCTAGGGCTCCACTGAGCCGTGCTGCATCGCCCGCGTGCCTCACTAAGGCCCGTTGGGCCGAGAGCTCGCTGCTGGTGAGACAGCTCTCCCATTGCTCGCACTCGGGTGTTCGTGTTTGTGGAATGCTTTGTTGCGTTCGCACTCCCAAGTAATGTGATAAAGTGTGGGTGTGGCTCCGCACCACGGGCAGGTGGCCCTGTATTGTGATGGGAACATTTTGTTGAGTATGTATAGGTTGGAGAAGGTGTTTGTCTGTAGTCTACATCAGATGGTGGCCTCCTCCTTTGTCAGAGCTTTGTGTGGTGGTGGATATTTGATTCTGATCCCCCTGTGTAAGTTTAAAAGTTCTGCGTATCCCCCATCGCAGATGGAACTCCGGGGCGTTAGACTGTCCCGCTCGGATTGCTTCATCTCGAGCTAGGCTGTCTGCCCTTTCGTTTCCCTCTACCCCCGCGTGGCCTGCGATCCAAATCAGATTGTGTCTGGGTTTGTTTAACATGGTAGGGGCTACTCCGCTGAGTATCCTGAGGGCCGTTTTGCTAATTCTGCCCTTCGTGTAGTTTTTGCACGTTTCTTTAGAATCTGTTAGAATATTTAGGGGGCGGCCGGTCCTATAGCCTTCTGCTGCCGCCAGCGCGACGGCAATTTCCTCGGCCTCCGCTGCGCCAGCGGATTTCGCCGTGGCGCTCGTCACTAGGTTTCCTTCGTTGTCTACTACCACCATTGCGGCAGCATGTTCTGCTCCGCATAGATTTACGGCATCGTCTGTGTAGACTGATCGAAATTATTCCGTAGGTGATCGAAATTAATCCGGAGACTCCCCACAACAGCACCTCTTTCACTCTTCTTTCACTCCCACCTTCTTTCCTTGCCTCACGACGCGGTTGAGATGTCCACCGAGATATGTGAGACACTTACTGTGGCATTTCCTTTCTTCAAAATTCAATTTATTATGTTATAAGGCGTCACGCCGAACGCGCGATGGTGTTCCGTGGTTCCCTGGCAGCGCTGGAACCACGGAACACCATCCCACATTGGGAACACCATCGCGTCCCAGTATTATAGGCAAACCTTAAAAGTAAAATTGGTTGTTCAGGATAACGTATGGCGCTAAATTTGTCTAGCATATCGGCCGACATCTGAACGACGCCTTAAGGGAAGGGATGAAGGACGGAATAAAAGAAGAAATGAAGAAAGAGGTGCCGTAGTGGAGGGCTCCGGAGAAATTACGGCCACCTGGGGATTTGGCTCAGTGGTTAGAGCGCTCTGCTACTGGTCCGGAGTTCCCGGGTTCGAACGCGACCGCGGCGGCTGCGTTTTTATAGAGGCAAAACAATAAGGCGCCCATCTTGTGTGCCATGTCAGGGCACATTATAGATCCCCAGGTGGTTGAAATTATTCCAGAGCCTTCCGCTACGGCTCCTCTCTTTTTCTTTCTTTTTTCACTCCCTCCTTTATTCCTTCCCTTACAGCGCGGTTCAGGTGTCCAACGATATATGAGACAGATACTGCGCCATTTCCTTTCCCCCAAATCCAATTATTATTATTATTATTATTATTATTATTATTATTATTATTATTATTATTATTATTATTATGGGGGTATTTAACGTGCCCTCAATGCAATAAATATTTTACAATCCAATCCCATTAACGTGCACTGACAACGCACAGCACGCGGACGCCTTAGTGTTTCGCCTGCAACGAAACGCGGCCGCCATGGTCCGGTTTGAACCTGGGTACTTCGGATCAGTAGCCGAGCGCTCTAACCACGAATCCACCGCGGCGGGTAGGCTTAAACGTTCCCCAATTTTTGCGTTTCGTCTTCATCAAGTCGCGGCCGCCGCGGCCAAGTTCGAAAAAACCGTGGAAGGAGAAAGGATGGCGATAACGTAAGACGAAGCGCAGTGTAGTTCCCTTAGGAACCACCACCCGGAGGTTAGTCACCCTGTTAATGAGGCGGAATATGGTTGCCGTAGGAAGGTGGAGGGTAGTGGCGAGTGTTGAGGATTACGTAAAATGAGGTTGGTTACCGTGGGAACTATCAGGAGGATGTTAATTGTGTAAGGAGGAGGGAGAGAGTGATGAAGCACGGTCCAACTGCTACAGGTGCCGCGAAACGCGCCGCTCGAGGAAGGCCATCGATGGCGCCGCGCGCCTAGAGGGGCGTATTAGGATAGATAGCTCTTCGAGAAACGAATACATGTTGAAAACTAGAGGGCTCTAGAACATGTACAGCTATTCATGCCGCTCTGAAACTGCGTAGCTCAACACGTCGTAGAATATAAAAACCTCATGAGCTGTAGCAATATTCTCCAGTTACCGAGGGCTCCGAGGAGTGACCGTCCTCTCACTTCTTTGAAAGGATTGATATCGTCCGAATGGGCAAAGATTCAAAGCGTACCACATAATATGGCTTCAATAACTGTGACAACCCGCTTATGAAGCCTCAAAGAGATAGTTTGCCTTGTCGATAAGTGTCCGCTGTGGTAGCGCAGTGTTACCGCGCTCGGCTACTGAGTCGAAGTACCCGTGTTCAAACCCAACCACGGTGGCAGCGTTTTGATGGAGGCGAAACGCAAAAGGCGCCCGTGTGCTGTGCAATATCAATCAGTGCACGCTGAAGATTCCCAGTGGTCGAAATTATTCCCGGGCTCTCCACTACGGCACCCCTTTCTCATTTCACTCCCTCCTTTATCCCATCCCTTACTGCGTAGTTCAGGTGTCCGCCGGTATGTGAGACAGATACTGCGCCATTTCCTTTCCTAAAAACAAATGTAATTCAATTTCCCGATAAATCAAAATTCCTTTGTAAGGAAATCAAATCTCCCGGTAACTGTAGCAGTTCTCGGTGGACCGCTCAACCGCGCCGTAAGGGAAAGGAGGAAGGTAGCAGTCAAAGAAAAATGTGAGGTGCCCTAGTGGATGATGGTGAAAACTTTTTTGAATTCAAATTAGGTGGTGGATCCGAATATTCTGGGAGCCCGGAAAAATTCCCGCCGCCTGGGGGTCGCTCGAGATAGTTGAAATAGTCGCATGCACAGAAGCCGCGCTAAAATGACCCGGTTAACTTCGCATCCGCTGTCGCCGACGGACTCGGCGAAGCTGCGGTCGTTAAAACGGGCACCTGAGAGGACGCCGCATCCGCGTAAGAAGTAGCGATAGGGCTCGCTTGCACTAGTACCAAGGCCAGATACGTGGTTAGCTATAGTAAGGCTGCCACCAGGAACTACAGTAGAGGTAGAAGATCGCTAGAAGCGAGAGGGACCTTAGAGGAAGGGACGGTCAACAGGGGGATCTCCCTGATTTGGGTACCAGCTCAAGCAGGATTGGCCGGCAACGAGTCAGCGCACAGGCTCGCACGAGAATCTCTCTTCCGGGAAGCCGCGTCGCCGCCAGACGTTAGCAATTCAAAAGAGACCCTGAATTCATTCCACGAAATAACAGTACATTTCAAGCTAGGAATGAGGGTTTATGCTCCCCCGACAGAGCACTTGACCCTTCGGAGGCCAGCACTTGGCGGCGTTTGCAGGCAGAGAACACCATGTCTCCTTTTTTGATAAGCATGACTCAGACGAGAGATGAGCGAGACGCTAAATGCAAATTCTGTGGTGGTGTAGGCACTTTAGACCATATAATATGGGAGTGCACGCACTGCCCAGCTTACGGAAAATTCTGAAATAAAACAGAGCGGGATACAACGCTGCGATGCCCCGATCTAAAGCTGCAACGCTCCATAATCGAGCTGGCGACTGAGGCTGTGGCAAGGCTCGTCCACTAGTCCTTAATGTGTTGTGGTGGACTCCCTCCGGTCGCCTGCGTGCGTTCCGTGAGGTTTGAACCCCCACCATTTCTGATGGAAATAAAGGTTGTTCTCTCTGTCTCTGTCCAGACTGTGGGGAGGCGCACTGCTCTTTATCTCATATGTTCTGGCAAACCCCTGCGTTACGCAGCCCATCGCTTACCACTCTATCCGACTGGGAGGCAGCCCTTAATAGCGGCGACCTCTCAGAGCAACTAGGGGTTGTCCAGAGGGCCTGCGACTGGGCGGAGGACCACAATCTTACGACCCCGATGTGGGTGCAGCCCACGACGGCGGCGGGGACTCCCTGTAAAGGGAAGTACAATAAGGCGGTTCCTCATAGCCATCAATAAAGTTCTTTGTCTCTCGGTCTGTCTCTCTCTCTGTTACTGAAGGCGACTATAGTTTGTTTTTTGTTTTTCCACGATGCCGCTCGTGGCTCGCGTCTCATCGGGCGCGTGCAGAGGTCTCGCGCGCCTGTGTTCTAGAAAACTGTATGCATACGTCGCTCCACTGTGGGTCTAGTCAATCACCATTGCCACCTTGCATTCGTGTGGCCTGCTGCTCTGCTGCTCACCGGACCAGGACGCCGACACTATATGCTTCACGGTCAGCTGCTCATCTGGAACCGGGCTTCATGAGCGGTACCGGAAGACGACGCAGAATTTCAACGACCCTGCCAAGGAGTGAGACCCCATTTTTGTTACGCATTGAGTCTCGGAAGTTCCCGTGGTCCGTCGTGCTGATCGCAATGCGCCATCAACGTTTGCTTACGTGTGTACTAGTTTCGAACGGCAATTTCTAAACACACTCACTCACGGTAACGATTGTGTAGTTTTATCGCCTTCATGATCGGATACCCGTAGTTATTCTCCAGGTGTAGGGGACCTGGACTGCCGCGGCGTTCATGCCCAGCGTTGTCGGTCACAGGCTCTTCAGTAGCGACATCGACATTGCAGTTGATACTACGAGACGCGTGCCTGTTCCATGGCGTCTTTGTGCTCTGTGATCTCATAGCGGTTTTTCAGGAATAAAAATGAGCCGCTTTCACTTCTCGGCGGGTGCTTCAACCGAGCCATGAGAGAAGGGAAGAAGGTGGGATTGAAAGAAAAGAGAGATTCAGAACTGCCTCAGGGGAAGGCTCCGGCTTAACTTTGTCCGCCTGTGCACTGACACTGCACATCACACAGGAGCCTTTTGCGACTAGCCTCCATCGAGAAGCGTCCATATCACCAGCATTCGGGGACATTCAATGGAGCACCCCTTTCTATGTACCCACACTCGCTTCGTCGATTGTTTCACTAAAGGACAGTTGAGGTGTTCACAGTATGAAACGGTTACTGCGGCTGTCTTTTCTTGCGAACCCGTTTTTTTATTGATGCAGATTTTATTGTAATACGATGCGCTGAAACGCTTTCCTAGCATGTTTGCTGGGCCGCGGTAGCTGGCGAATTTGAGCAACCTCAATGCGGTTTGCTCAAACTTGTTTCTGCTGATAGCTATGCAGTGCATTAGGGCACTATAGTGTCGCACGGGAAAATTCACTGCTGCTTGCCATTACGCTCTTTGGTGGGTGGTTTGTTCCTGTCAAGTTCCGCATAGTGTGTTTTCTGCGCCAAATACCTGTGTGTATTTTTCCATCCAAGGGGCGTCCAAACTTGAGCTGAAGAATGCGTCGCCGGATCAGCCTGGCAACCAGCGACGTCAAGGGCCAGCAAAGCGTCGACCATGGCCGGCAGTTCCGGGATCGCAGCAAGCTTGTGGCGCACGGTATCTTCAAGCACAACACTGGGAGTGTCGAGCTCGCCACTACTCTGGCCTGCACAAACTGTGGGCACCGCTGCAGATCCCAGAACGTGATGGCCACCCATTTGGCGGGCACTTCCGCGAACGCATCTCAGAAAGCACTACCGAATATCAGCCAGCGCGGCAGCTGCTAAGATGCGCCACAGGCCGTGCCGTCTGTTCCTGTGGTTGCATGAGATGAGCGACCCCAGCAGGTATCAGCGAGCCAGCTTCTACACTGGTCACCGCCACTTTGTTTCCCAGGAGAAGGCAGAGAGGTTACAGAACCCGTTGATCGATTAGACGTGTCGCTCATAGCCAGCGCATGTCGTGAAATAAATAATTAGTATGATGTACATGTGCAGTGTGTACTGGTGAATTCGGTCAGTTACTTGCAGCGTTTCTTTGCGCAAAGCCTATTTATTGGAAAAACCCGTGTGTGTTGCACTCTGAACAAATTTAAATTCGAATAAGCTCTAGCTTTTAAACAGTACTCCGCTGTTGTGGCTTAAGGAGCTTGGACGCACGGCTGCGGATCGCCAAAACGCGGCAGAGATTGCCGGCTAAAAATTGCCCCTGTGCTGTGCGATGTTCACGCACGTCAAAGAACCCCAGGTGGCAAATATGTATCCCGAGACCACGACTAAGCTGACTAAAAGCGCGCTCTCAGTTTTAGGACGTTGGACTCCACGTACTACATCATACCGTGCCTTTAGTTGTTATCGAGGTAAGCAAGGATAAAAGAGAATAAAAGAAGAGGAAGAAAGAGTTGCCATGATGCAGGGCTAGGAATGCTTTAGAACGCCTGGGGATCTATACCGTGAACATACATTGGAAAGCATAATGCCGCCTCTTGCGTTTCGCCTTCGATGGAGGCGAAACGCAAAAGGCGCCCGTGTGCTGTGCGGTGTCAGTGCACGTTTTATTCCGGAGCCCTCCACTACGGCACCTCTTCCTTCCTTTCTTCTTTCACTTCCTCTTTTATTCCTTTCCTTATGGCGCGGTTCAGGTGTCTGGCGATATGCGAGAGACATGCTGCGCCATTTCCTTTACCCAAAAACCATTTTACCATTTTATGTCTACGGGGCTTCTCGAAACAGCGGATCCGCTGCTGAAGAAATCACGAACGGGCTACAGTGACTATGATCCCTGAATTAGCCGTTGTGGGTCTCGGCGGTGAATGTGATTATAGAAAAAAGGCGCAGTTTCTCACATATCGGTGGACACCTCCAACACGGTTTGGGAGGCCTCCAGGGACTCCGAGCGATTTGTCTAACGTATAAGGCGTGGAGCCGCCGTGATGGCTGAGTTGTTAGAGCGCTCGGCTACTCAGCCGGAGTACTCGGGTTCGATTCCGACCGCGGAGGCCATGCTTATATGAAGCGAAACGCCAAGGCACCCATATGCTGTGCGATGTCCGTGCACGTTAAAGAACCCCAGGTGAGTGAGTGAGTGAGTGAAAACATTTATTGGTACAGTCAAGAGATTTTCGGATTCGAAAGCTCCGTCGTCTTCGTTCTTGGCGCTGGCGATCGGTGTCTTCTCTTCAGCATGGGTGGGCCCCTATTCCAGGGCTCCACTGACCCGTGCTGCATCGCCCGCGTGCCTCACTAAGGCCCGTTGGGCCGTGAGCTCGCTGCTGGTGGGACAGCTCTCCCATTGCTCGCACTCGGGTGTCCGTGTTTGTGGAATGCTTTGTTGCGTTCGCACTCCCAAGTAATGTGATAAAGTGTGCGTGTGGCTCCGCACCACGGGCAGGTGGCCCTGTATTTTGATGGGAACATTTTGTTGAGTATGTATAGGTTGGAGAAGGTGTTTGTCTGTAGTCTACATCAGATGGTGGCCTCCTCCTTTGTCAGAGCTTTGTGTGGTGGTGGATATTTGATTCTGATCCCCGTGTGTAAGTTTAAAAGTTCTGCGTATCCCCCCTCGCAGATGGAACTCTGGGGCGTTAGACTGTCCCGCTCGGATTGCTTCATCTCGAGCTAGGCTGTCTGCCCTTTCGTTTCCCTCTACCCCCGCGTGGCCTGCGATCCAAATCAGATTGTGTCTGGGTTTGTTTAACTTGGTAGGGGCTACTCCGCTGAGTATCCTGAGGGCCGTTTTGCTAATTCTGCCCTTCGTGTAGTTTTTGTACGTTTCTTTAGAATCTGTTAGAATATTTAGGGGGCGGCCGGTCCTATAGCCTTCTGCTGCCGCCAGCGCGACGGCAATTTCCTCGGCCTCCGCTGCGCCAGCGGATTTCGCCGTGGCGCTCGTCACTAGGTTTCCTTCGTTGTCTAGTATACCACCATTGCGGCTGCATGTTCTGCTCCGCATGGATAGACGGCAGCGTCTGTGTAGACTGATCGAAATTATTCCGTAGGTGATCGAAATTATTCCGGAGACTCCCCACAACAGCACCTCTTTCTCTTTTCTTTCACTCCCACCTTCTTTCCTTGCCTCACGACGCGGTTGAGATGTCCACCGAGATATGTGAGACACTTACTGTGGCATTTCCTTTCCGCAAAATCCAATTTATTTTATTATAAGGCGTCACGCCGAACGCGCGATGGTGTTCCGTGGTTCCCTGGCAGCGCAGGAATCACGGAACACCATCCCACATTGGGAACACCATCGCGTCCCAGTATTATAGGCAAACCTTAAAAGTAAAATTGGTTGTTCAGGATAACGTATGCCGCAAAATTTGTCTAGCATATCGGCCGACATCTGAACGACGCCTTAAGGGAAGGGATGAAGGACGGAATAAAAGAAGAAATGAAGAAATAGGTGCCGTAGTGGAGGGCTCCGCCGAAATTTCGGCCACCTGGGGATCTGGCTCAGTGGTTAGAGCGCTCGGATACTGGTCCGGAATTCCCGGGTTCGAAAGCGACCGCGGCGGCTGCGTTTTTATAGAGGCAAAACGCTAAGGCGCCCATCTTGTGTGCGATGTCAGGGCACATTATAGATCCCCAGGTGGTTTAAATTATTCCAGAGCCCTCCACTACGGCTCCTCTCTTTTTCTTTCTTCTTTCACTCCCTCCTTTATTCGTTCCCTTACGGCGCGGTTCAGGTCTCCAACGATATATGAGACAGATACTGCGCCATTTCCTTTCACCCAAATCCAATTATTATTATTATTATTATTATTATTATTATTATTATTATTATTATTATTATTATTATTATTATTATGGGGGTATTTAACGTGCCCTCAATGCAATAAATATTTTACAATCCAATCCCATTAACGTGCACTGACAACGCACAGCACGCGGACGCCTTAGTGTTGCGCCTGCAACGAAACGCGGCCGCCATGGTCCGGTTCGAACCTGGGTACTTCGGATCAGTAGCCGAGCGCTCTAACCACTAATCCACCGTGGCGGGTAGGGTTAAATGTCCTCCAATTTTTGCGTTTCGTCTTGAGCAAGTCGCGGCCGCTGCGGCCAGGTTCTATAATACCGTGGAAGGAGAAAGGATGGCGACAACGTAAGACGAAGCGCAGTGTGGTTCCCTTAGGAACCACCACCCGGAGGTTAGTCACCCTGTTAATGAGGCGGAGTAAGGTTGCCATAGGGTGGAGGAGGGTAATGGCGAGTGTTGAGGATAGCGTAACCTGAGGGTGGTTACCGTGGTAACTACCAGGAGGATGTTAATTGTGTAAGCAGGAGGGAGAAAGTGGCGAGAGCGGAGTGATGAAGCACGGTCCAACTGCTACAGGTGCCGCGAAACGCGCCGCTCGAGGAAGGCCATCGATGGCGCCGCGCACCTAGAGCGGCGTATTAGGATAGATAGCTCTTCGAGAAACGAATATGTGTTGAAAACTAGAGGGCTGTAGAACATTACAGCTATTCATGTCGCTCTGAAACTGCGTAGCTCAACATGTCGTAGAATATAAATACCTCATGAGCTGTAGCAATATTCTCCAGTTACTGAGAGCTCCAAGGAGTGACCGTCCTCTCACTTTTTTGAAAGGATTGATATCCTCCGAATGGCAGAGATTCAAAGTGTACCACATAATATGGCTTCAATCCCTGTGGCAACCAGCTTATGATGCCTCAAAAAGATAGTTTGCCTTGTCGATAAGTGCCCGCTGTGGCAGCGCAGTGTTACCGCGCTCGGCTACTGAGTCGAAGTACCCGGGTTCAAACTTAACCACAGCGGCAGCGTTTCGATGGAGGCGAAACGCAAAAGGCGCCCGTGTGATGTGCGATATCAGTGCACGCTGAAGATTCCCAGTGGTCGAAATTATTCCGGGGCTCTCCACTATGGCACCCCTTTCTCATTTCACTCCCTCCTTTATCCCATCCCTTACTGCGTGGTTCAGGTGTCCGCCGGTAGGTGAGACAGATACTGCGCCATTTCCTTTCCTAAAAACAAATGTAATTCAATTCCCCGATAAATCAAAATTCCTTTGTAAGGAAGCCCCGCCACGGTGGCTCAGTGGTTAGGGCGCTTGACTACTGATCCGGAGTTCCCGGGTTCGAACCCGACCGCGGCGGCTGCGTTTTTATGGAGGAAAAACGCTAAGGCGCCCGTGTGCTGTGCGATGTCAGTGCACGTTAATGATCCCCAGGTGGTCGAAATTATTCCGGAGTCCTCCACTACGGCACCTATTCATCCTTTCTTCTTTCACTCCCTCCTTTATCCCTTCCCTTACGGCGAGGTTCAGGTGTCCAACGATATATGAGACAGATACTGCGCCATTTCCTTTCCCCAAAAACCAATTATTATTATTATGTTTGTAAGGAAATCAAATTTCCCGGTAACTGTAGCAGTTCTCGGTGGACCGCTCAACCGCGGTGTAAGGGAAAGGAGGAAGGTAGCGGTGAAAGAAAAATGTGAGGTGGCCTAGTGGATGATGGTGAAAACATTTTTGAGTTTAAATTAGGTGGTAGCTCCTAATAATCTGGGAGGCCGGAATAATTACCGCTGCCTGGGGGTGCTCTAGATACTTGAAATAGTAGCATACACAGATGCCGCGCTAGAATGACCCGGTTAACTTCGCATCCGCAGTCGCCGACGGACTCGCGAAGCTGCGGTCGTTAAAACGGGCACCTGCGAAGACGCCACATCCGCACAAGAAGTAGCGATAGGGCTCGCTTGCACTAGTACCAAGGCCAGATACGTGGTCAGCGATTGTAAGGCTGCCATCAGGAACTACAGTAGAGGTAGAAGATCGCTAGAAGCGAGAGAGATCTTAGAGGAAGGAACGCTCGACAGGGGGACCTCCCTGATTTGGGCACCAGTTCACACAGAATTGGCCGGCAACGAGGCAGCGCACAGGCTCGCCCGAGCATCTCTCTTCCGGGAGGCCGTGTCGCCGCCAGACGTTAGCGATTCATGAGACCCTGAATTCATTACACGAAATAGCCGAACATTTAAAGCTAGGAAGGAGGGTCTATGTTCCCCCGACAGAGCCCTCTGCCCTTCGAAGGCCAGCACACGGTGCCTTAAGACAGATAACGGCATGCGTTATTTATTGAGAAACATGGCTCAGACGAGAGACGAGCGAGACGCTAAATGCAAATTCTGCGGTGCCGTAGGCACGTTAGACCATATAGTAATGAGATTGCATGCACTGCCCAGGGTACGGCAAATTGAGAAATAATACGGAGTGGGAGACAACGTTTCATAACCCAGCTGGCGACTGAGGCTGTGGCAAAGTTCGTCCACGAGTCCTTGGTGTGCGGTGGGGGATACCCTCCGAACGCCTGCGTGCGTTCCGCATGGTGTGAACCCCCACCATTTCTGCTGGAAATAAATGTTGTTCTCGCTATCTTACTGAAGATGAGAATAGTTTTTTTGTTTTGCGACGATGACGCTCTTGGCTCGCGTCTCATCGGGCGCGAGCAGAGGTCTCACGCGCCTGTGTTCTAGAACACTGTATGCATACCTCGCTCCACTGTGGGTCTCGTCTTACCGTTGGCACCTTGCATTCGTGTGGCCTGCTGCTCTGCTGCTCACCGGAGAAGGACGCCGACACTTCATGCTTCACGGTTAGATTCCTCTGGAACCGGGCTTCGTGAGCGCTAACGGAAGACGACGCAGAATTTCAGCGACCCTGCTAAGGAGTGAGTTCCCATTTTTGTTACGCATTGAATCTCGGAAGTTCCTGTGGACCATCATGATGATCGCGATGCGCACCTCAACGTTTGCTTACGCGTGTACTAGTTTCGAACGGCAATTTTTAACCACACGCATTCAGGATAACGACTGTGCAGTTCTATCCCCTTCATACTCGGATAATTGCAGTTATTCTCCAGGTATAGGGGACCTGGACTGCCGCGGCGTTCATGCCCAGCGTTGTCGGTCGCAGGCTCTTCAGTCGCGACATCAACACTGCATTTGATACTACGAGACGCGTGCCTGTTCCATGGCGTCCTTGTGCTCTGCGATCTCATAGTGGTTTTTCAGGAATACAAATGAGCCCCTGTCACTTCTCGGCGGGTGCCTCAACCGAGCCATGAGAGAAGGGAAGAAGGTGGGATTGAAAGGAAAGAGATATTCAGAACTGCCTCAGGGGAAGGCTCCGGCTTAACTTTGTCCGCCTGTGCACTGACACTGCACAGCACACAGGAGCCTTTTGCGATTAGGCTCCATCGAGAAGCGTCCATATCACCAGCATTCGGGGACATTCAATGGAGCCCCCCTTTCTATGTACCCACACTCACTACGTCGATTGTTTCCCTAAAGGGCAGTTGAGGTGTTCACAGTATGAAACGGTTACTGCGGCTATCTTTTCTTGCGAACCCGTTTTTTTATTGATGCAGATTTTATTGTAATACGATGCGCTGAAACGCTTTCCTAGGATGTTTGCTGGGCCGCGGTAGCTGGCGAATTGGAGCAACCTCAATGCGGTTTGCTCAAACTTGTTTCTGCTGATAGCTATGCAGTGCATTAGGGCACTAGTGTCGCACAGTAAAGTTCACTGCTGCTTACCAATACGCGCTATTGTGGGTGCTTTGTTCCTGTAAAGTTCCGCATAGTGTGTTTTCTGCGCCAAATACCTGTCTGTATTTTTCCATCCAAGGGGCGTCCAAACTTGAGCTGAAGAATGCGTCGCCGGATCAGCCTGGCAACCAGCGACGTCAAGGGCCAGCAAAGCGTCGACCATGGCCGGCAGTTCCGGGATCGCAGCAAGCTTGTGGCGCATGGTATCTTCAAGCACAACACTGGGAGTGTCGAGCTCGCCACTACTCTGGCCTGCACAAACTGTGGGCACCACTGCAGAACCCAGAATGCTATGACCACCAACTTGGCGGCCACTTCCGCGAACGCATTTCGGAAAACCCTGCCGAATATCAGCCAGCACGGCAGCTGCTAAGATGCGCCACAGGCTGTGCCGTCTGTTCCTGTGGTTGCATGACATCAGCGACCCCAGCAGGTATCAGCGAGCCAGCTTCTACACTGGTCACCGCCACTTTGTTTCCCAGGAGAAGGCAGAGAGGTTACAGAACCCGTTGATCGATTAGACGTGTCGCTCATAGCGAGCGCATGTCGTGAAATAAATAATTAGTATGATGTACATGTGCAGTGTGTACTGGTGAATTCGGTCAGTTACTTGCAGCGTTTCTTTGCGCAAAGCCTATTTATTTGAAAACCCGTGTGTTGCTCTCTCAGCAAGTTTAAATTCGAATAAGCTCTAGCTTTTAAACAGTACTCCGCTGTGGTGGCTTAAGGAGCTTGGACGCACGGCTGCGGATCGCCAAAACGCGGCAGAGATTGCCGGCTAAAAATTGCCCCTGGGCTGTGCGATGTGAACGCACGTCAAAGAACCCCAGGTGGCAAATATATATCCCGAGACCACGACTAAGCTGACTAATAGCGCACTCTTTCCCCAAATCCAATTATTATTATTATTATTATTATTATTATTATTATTATTATTATTATTATTATTATTATTATTATTATTATTATTATTATTATTATTATTATTATTATTATTATTATTATTATTATTATTATGGGGATCTTTAACGTGCCCTCGATGCAATAAATATTTTACAATCCAATCCCATTAACGTGCACTGACAACGCACAGCACACGGACGCCCTAGTGTTTCGCCTGCAACGAAACGCGGCCCCCATGGTCCGGTTCGAACCTGGGTACTTCGGATCAGTAGCCGAGCGCTCTAACCACGAATCCACCGCGGCGGGTAGGCTTAAACATCCTCCAATTTTTGCGTTTCGTCTTCATCAAGTCGCGGCAGCCGCGGCCAAGTTCGAAAATACCGTGGAAGGAGAAAGGATGGCGATAACGTAAGACGAAGCGCAGTGTGGTTCCCTTAGGAACCACCACCCGGAGGTTAGTCACCGTGATAATGAGGAGGAGTATGGTTGCCGTAGGAAGGAGGAGGGTAATGGCGAGTGTTGAGGGTTGCGTAACCTGAGGGTGGTTACCGTTGGAACTATCAGGAGGACGTTAATTGTGTAAGGAGGAGGCAGAGAGTGGCGAGAGCGGAGTGATGAAGCACGGTCCAACTGCTACAGGGGCCGCGAAACGCGCCGCTCGAGGAAGGCCATCGATGGCGCCGCGCGCCTTGAGGGGCGTATTAGGATAGATAGCTCTTCGAGAAACGAATATGTGTTGAAAACTAGAGGGCTGTAGAACATTACAGCTATTCATGTCGCTCTGAAACTACGCAGCTCAACATGTCGTAGAATATAAAAACCTTATGAGCTGTAGCAATATTCTCCAGTTACCGAGGGCTCCGAGGAGTGACCGTCCTCTCACTTTTTTGAAAGGATTGATATCCTCCGAATGGGCAAAGATTCAAAGCGTACCACATAATATGGCTTTAATCCCTGTGACAACCCGCTTATGAAACCTCAAAGAGATAGTTTGCCTTGTCGATAAGTGTCCGCTGTGGTAGCGCAGAGTTACCGCGCTCGGCTACTGAGTCGAAGTACCATTGTTCAAACCCAACCACGGCGGCAGCGTTTCGATGGAGGCGAAACGCAAAAGGCGCCCGTGTGCTGTGCGATATCAGTGCACGCTGAAGATTCCCAGTGGTCGAAATTATTCCGGGGCTCTCCACTACGGCACCCCTTTCTCATTTCACTCCCTCCTTTATCTCTTCCCTTACTGCGTGGTTCAGGTGTCCGCCGATATGTGAGATACTGCGCCATTTCCTTTCCTAAAAACAAAAGTAATTCAATTTCCCGATAAATCAAAATTCCTTTGTAAGGAAATCAAATTTCCCGGTAACTGTAGCAGTTCTCGGTGGACCGCTCAACCACGCCATAAGGGAAAGGAGGAAGGTAGCGGTGGAAGAAAAATGTTAGGTGCCCTAGTGGATGACGATGAAAACATATTTGAATTTAAATTAGGTGGTGGATCCGAATATTCTGGGAGCCCGGAAAAATTCCCGCCGCCTGGGGGCCGCTCGAGATAGTTGAAATAATAGCATACACAGAAGCCGCGCTAGAATGACCCGGTTAACTTCGCGTCCGCTGTCGCCGACGGACTCGGCGAAGCTGCGGTCGTTAAAACGGGCACCTGCGAAGACGTCACATCCGCACAAGAAGTAGCGATAGGGCTCGCTTGCACCAGTACCAAGACCAGATACGTGGTTAGCGATAGTAAGGCTGCCATCAGGAACTACAGTAGAGGTAGAAGATCGCTAGAAGCGAGAGAGACCTTAGAGGAAGGAACGCTCAACAGGAGGATCTCCCTGATTTGGGCACCAGCTCACGAATGATTGGCCGGCAACGAGGCAGCGCACATGCTCGCACGAGTATCTCTCTTCCGGGAAGCCGCGTCGCCGCCAGACGTTAGCAATTCAAAAGAGACCCTGAATTCATTCCACGAAATAACAGTACATTTCAAGCTGGGAATGAGAGTCTATGCTCCCCCGACAGAGGACTTGGCCCTTCGGAGGCCAGCACTTGGCGGCATCTGCAGGCAGAGAATGGCATGTCTCCTTTATGGAGAAGCATGGCTCAGACGAGAGACGAGCGAGACGCTAAATCCAAATTCTGTGGTGGTGTAGGCACGTTAGACCATATAATATGGGAGTGCACGCACTGCCCAGTTTACGGAAAATTCAGAAATAAAACGAAGCGGGATACAACGCTGCGATGCCCCGATCTAAAGCTGCAACGCTCCATAATCCAGCTGGCGACTGAGGCTGTGGCAAGGCTCGTCCACTAGTCCTTAGTGTGTGGTGGTGGACACCCTCCGGTCGCCTGCGTGCGTTCCGTGAGGTTTGAACCCCCACCATTTCTGATGGAAATAAAGGTTCTCTCTGTCTCTGTCCAGACTGTGAGGAGGCGCACTGCTCTTTATCTCATATGTTCTGGCAAAGCCCTGCGTTACACAGCTCATCGCTTACCACTCTATCCGACTGGGGGGCCGCCCTTAATAGCGGCGACCTCTCAGAGCAACTAGGGGCTGTCCAGAGGGCCTGCGACTGGGCGGAGGACCACAATCTTACGACCCCGATGTGGGTGCAGCCCGCGACGGCGGCGGGGACTCCCTGTAAAGGGAAGTACAATAAGGCGGTTCCTCAGGGCCATCAATAAAGTTCTTTGTCTCTCTGTCTGTCTCTCTCTCTGTTACTGAAGACGACAATAGTTTTTTTTTGTTTTTCCACGATGCCGCTCGTGGCTCGCGTCTCATCGGGCGCGTGCAGAGGTCTCGCGCGCCTGTGTTCTAGAACACTGTATGCATACCTCGCTCCACTGTGGGTCTCGTCTTGCCGTTGGAACCTTGCATTCGTGTGGCCTGTTGCTCTGCTACTCACCGAACCAGGACGGCGACACTTCATGCTTCACGGTCAGCTTCCTCTGGAACCGGGCTTCGTGAGCGCTAACGGAAGACGACGCAGAATTTCAGCGACCCTGCCAAGGAGTGAGACCCCATTTTTGTTACGCATTGAGTCTCGGAAGTTCCCGTGGTCCGTAGTGATGATCGCGATGCGCACCTCAACGTTTGCCTACGCGTGTACTAGTTTCGAACGGCATTTTTTAAACACACGCATTCAGGATAACGACTGTGCAGTTTTATCGCCTTCATGATCGGATACCCGTAGTTATTCTTCAGGTATAGGGGACTTGGACTGCCGCGGCGTTCATGCCCAGCGTTGTCGGTCACAGGCTCTTCAGTCGCGACATCGACACTGCATTTGATACTACGAGACGCGTGCCTGTTCCATGGCGTCCTCGTGCTCTGTGATCTCAAAGTGGTTTTTGAGGAACAGAAATGAGCACTTGTCTCTCTTTTCGGCGGGTGCCTCAACCGAGTCATGAGAGAAGGGAAGAAGGCGGGATTGAAAGAAAACAAATTCAGAACTGCCGCAGGCGACCGCTACGGCTTAACTTCGACCCCCTGTGCAGTGACACTGCACAGCACACGGGAGCCTTTTGCGATTAGCTGCCATCGAAATGCGTCCATATCACCAGCATTCGGGGACATTCAATGGAGCACCCCTTTCTATGTACCCCCATTCACTTCCTCGATTGTTTCCCTGCAGGACAGTTCAGACGTTTACCGTGTGAAAAGGTTACTGCGATATTCTCTTCTTGTGAACCATTTTTTTATTCATGCAGTTTTTTATTGTAATACGATCCGCTGAAACGCTTTGGTGGGGTGTTTGCTGAGCCGCGGTAGCTGGCGAATTTGATCAACCTCAATGCCGTTTGCTCAAACTTGCTTGTGCTGCTAGCTATGCAGTGCATTAGGGCACTATTGTCAGCACGGGATAATTCACTGCAGCTTGTTAATACGCGTTATGGTCTGTGGTTTGCTCCTCTCATGTTCCGCATAGTGCGTTTGCTGCATCAACATACCTGTGTGTATTTTTCCATCCAAGGGGCGTCCAACCTTGAACTGAAGAAGGCGCCGCCGGATCAGCCTGGCAGCCAGCAACGTCACGGGCCAGCAGAGCGTCGACCATGGCCGGCAGTTCCGGGATCGCAGCAAGCTTGTGACGCACGGTATCTTCAAGCACAACACTGGGAGCGTCGAGCGAGCCACTACTCTGGCCTGCACAAACTGTGGGCAGCGCTGCAGATCCCAGAACATGATGGCCATCCACTTGGCGGCCATTTCCGTGAACGCATCTCGTAAAGTACTGCTGAAGATCAGCCAGCGCGGAAGTTGCTAAGATGCGCCACAGGCTGTGCTGCCTGTTGCTGGGGTTGCATGATATGACCGACCCCAGCAGGTATCAGCGAGCCAGCTTGTGCACTGGTACCTGCCACTTTGCCTCCCATGAGGGGCAGACAGGGTACTGAACCCATTCACCGTTTATGTGTGTCGCTCATAGCGAGCGCATGTCATGAAATAAATAATTAGGATGATGTAGTTGTGCATTATTAATGGTAAATTCGCGTAGATACTTGTAGGGTTGCCTTGCGCAATGGCTATTTATTGGAAAACCCGTAAGTGTTGTATACTCTCAACAAATGAACTATGAATAACCACCAGCTTTTCAACAGAACCCTTCTGCCATGGCTGAAGGGGCCAGGGCACACGGCTACTCAGCCCAAAAACGCGTGACAGACCGCCCTCGAAAATTTCTACTGTACTGTGCGGTGTGGGCGTACGTCCGTCAAAGAACCCCAAGTGGCGGGCTCCGGAATAATTTAATAATAATTATAATTGGTTTTTGGGGAAAGGAAATGGCGCAGTATCTCTCATATATCGTTGGACACCTGAACCGCGCCGTAAGGGAAGGGATAAAGGAGGGAGTGAAAGAAGAAAGGAAAAAGGTGCCGTAGTTGAGGGCACCGGAATAATTTAGACCACCTGGGGATCTTTAACGGCCCAGCCGCGGTGGCTCAGTGGTTAGCGCGTCCGGATACTGATCCGGAGCTCCCGGGCTCGAACCCGACCGCGGCGGCTGCGTTTTTATGGAGGAAAAACACCAAAGCGCTCGTGTGCTGTGCGATGTCAGTAAGACGCATATCTGGCTCGCTTGGTCAGTGCACACCTGAATGACGCTTTGATCTGCGAGGCGGTAGTGAACGAGTTATGTGCGCTGCATGCGTTGTTGTTGACAATGTTGTAACAGAAACCCAGCACTGTAGCAATAGGCCGCCGGCGTTCATTAGGTGCACTGGTGTTGGCGTTCACAGCGTTGTAGACTGTTGATTTGGAGGAATGGAAGGGTGCATAACTGGCTCCCTAGGTTAGAGGACGCGTCAATCGCGCTTTAAGGTACGTGGCGCAGTGTGCACCTGTAAAAAACCGCGCGCCGTGTCAAACCTTTGGCTAATTTCCTTAAAGAGAAAACCAGATTTGCCTCGTGAGTCCGACCAGCCGCGGTTTTTCAGTGGTTAGGCGCTCGGCTATTGATCCGGAGTACAGGGTTCGAACCCTACCGTAGCGGCCACGTTTCGATGCAGGCGAAACGCTAAGGGGCTCGTGTGCTGCGCGATGTCAGTGCACGTTAAAGATCCCCAGGTGGTCGAAATTATTCCGGAGCCCTCCACTACGGCACCTCTTTATCCCTTTGTTCTTACACTCCCTACTTTATCCCTTCGCTTACGGCGTGGTTCCGGTGTCCGCCGGGATGTGAAACAGATACTGCGCCATTTCCTTTCCTCAAAAAGTAATTTTCATTTCATGAGTCCGCTAGAAGTGTCCGTTGGCAGGAAGTGTCCGGCTGTAGCTGCCAATCAAATGCGGTCAATAAAATTAAAAAAAAAATAAAATAAAAAGAAAGCTTTAAAATGAAACAGGAAATAAAACTTTATAAAACAAAAATAAATAAAATAAAACTCCGCGCTCGGTTTCCAATCCAGAGGTTGTCGGTTCCATTACTGGTGTTTTCTTATATGTTTATTTCTGCTTTCTTTATCGTTATTATATGTGTCAAGCGATTTTGGAAAATATCCTGCTCTAAACTACTCTGGAAATCGCTCTTCGTTTGCTTTTTTTATTAAACGTCTCTGCCGGAGACTCACTGGTTGCACCCTTTCCAAGGGGACCAACAGTTCGAGCCTTTGCAGTTTCTTCCAAAAAGAACGAATGCCAGTGGCAGGTCAGTTTGTCCCCAAAAAGACTAACCTTTCGCCTCCCGTTAGTTCCTTATCTCTAAGAGTGTAGGCATCCGCTTTGAATCGGGGTGGTGGCGAGCGCAACCGGGCCTAGTGAATTAAAGTGGTTCTCTTAACTGTTGATACTTCTTTCTGAACTTTTAGTTGTATTCTAATTATGTGCTATTCCAAGCTTTTTTCTTCCTTTGTTCTAAACTATGTTATTTTGATTTCTGGGCTGGTCCATGCAATTTTTCCGTTCTACTTTTACACCGCCAGCAATTAAGCCATTTTTCACCCCTCTACCGCTGACGTGCTAATTTTAGGTACCTCTGGATGAGAGATTTTTTGCCGCGAAGCTGCCTCCCCCTTCGGGTGGCAGGAGATAGAGGTCGCAAAACACCAAGATCAAGTTGTAGAATCAGAAACGTGCACTCAGGAGTAGTTCTGTTTATCACAGCGTTTCCTTATAAGTTAAGTATAAGTATGAAACTCATACTTTGCTGGTAGTTCTTTCTACTCGAAAGTGTTTTCCTTTCGTTTTGAACACTTAGCAGAGGCTGGCTTTTGTGCAGTTCCCTTCTTAAGAGTGTAATCCCATGTTATGAAGGTGTATTGGATTTTATTAAAATTTTGAGTGAGGAAACAAATGCTAAAACCCTGATGAATGGACATTGACTAAAAGATCGATTTTTAGGCAATATTTTTTTTCGTCGCGAATAATGCTTTGCTGCGTGGATAATCATGTTATTGAACAGGTGCCAGCTTGAGGCTGTCTTATTTGCATTGCCTGCGTGTCGACGAGTATGTTGATCGCAAAAAATCATGATAAAGACCTATGATTTGAAAGGCAAATGTGGTGCTACACGAACTTCTAGCTTTCGGTGAAAATATAGAAAGCTTCCTGCAAACAGTTACTTTGACACGCGCACTAGCTTTGAAATGGTGATTTTCTTTGGAATTACCTTGTAGACTATCTCCGATAAAAGGTCACACCAATCTCCCACATAGTGATGTTGGCCTTTCTTTTAAAGCACCTCTTTTGTATCGAATTTTGAAGTTTCCAGAACGGAAAGCGCGCGATAATTTAGAAACCTTTAGAAAGCGATGTATGATGGGCCTAGCAAAGTAGTGCCGAGAAATGAAATGACTACGAGAAACAGAAAAGGGGTTGTGGCATTATTTTCGGCACAACGGCCAAAGGCAGAGCCGTAGCCAAAGCGTTTCCTTACCTGCCGTAAATGTGGGTCATTCGAGATTCAGAGCAAAAGGCGGCGTCATATGTGAACAACGCGCTCCACGTGCTATATACGATCAATACTGCCAGCTCAGTGCCGGAAAACTGGAGCATGCACTTGATTTATACCGTATTTAATGGCTCGCCCCCCAAATTTGGGCCATCGCCATCGGCTGCAGACGCGCATTTCCGCCCCAGTGGCGGTGACGTTGTGGTTGATTGAGAAACGGGAAGCAGTACCAAGTAAGACTTGCCAGTACAGACCTCTTCAGGAAAGACTTCGCTTGCTATTCCCATGCGATCGATCTTGCAGCAACAACCCGCCGCGGTGGCTCAGTGGTTAGGCTGATCAACTACTGAGCCGGAGGACCCGGGTTTGAACCCGGCGACCGCGTGTCGATGGAGGCGAAACGCAAAAGGCTGGCGTGTGCTGTGCGATGCCAGTCAACGTTAAAGCGCCTCAAATTTTTTTTTCAGAGACCCCATTCTATGGCATTTCTCATAGCCCTTGTGTCCTTACGGGACGTTAGACTGCAGAATACAAAATTTCAATTTTTGCTTCTGTAGCAGTTGCTTTACCACAGTGTTCCTCCATGGCAAACTGCCGCCGCTTTTGGTGCTGACGTCATACGTCGTAACGGAAAACCTGCGCATTCACAAGTAGGCTGATGACTGGGCCTTCTCAAGAATCTTCCATTGTCGTATAGTAAAGGCGCGCCTACAACTGGGGCGCACTCATTAGTACAACGCGTAGGGGTGCAATACAGCTATCGTTACTGGCGAGGAAAAAAGTTTTGTTGTTTTTATTTCAAATGGCGTAATTATCCGTAGTTTCGAAGCAAAGAGACATGGCTCGGATCTTCAAAGTATTATGACATCGCTTTCATATTTGACGCTTGTAGTACTAAGGTAGATCTATTGTACTGCTACACCTGTCGAGAAACCCGGTTGTGTTGGCTGTGAACCTAAGCTCAATTTCGTAGTTGAAATGCGCTATGTGTAAATGAAGATATTTTAGGAAGCACTAAAAAGAGGCATAAATTGAACATCGGCTGCGCCAACCCGTTGAAACTAGTTCGAAAGCTCATAGCAAGCATGCGTGTCAGCGCCAGACGCGTCTAGCAGCATCAACAGCGGAAGGTTGCACTCTCCGGCTCATTAACTTTTGAACGAAAACTGCGACGAAAACGAAACTAAGCATAAGTAAAAGAACCACGTGCAATGCGTGCCTTACACCCTCACCAGAGCCACCTAGCTTGCAATCACTGTTCTTTTAATCGAGCACACAGGGCTGTCGGCAACGGTTGTTGCATCAGGGCGATGGGAACTGCCTGGCACAGAATCTTTCCGTAGGTGGAAAATTTCCGAGTTCTGCCAGGAAGCACGGACAAAACATGCGCGTGCCTTATTGTCGACAGCAGGCGCATTTTCCAAAAAATGGACAGGAATAAGAATTACGAGAGCTTACAGCCGGAGGAGGAGGAGGAGGAGGAGGAGGAGGAGGAGAAGGAGGAGGAGGAGGGACGTTAATGGAACAGGAGAAGTCTGCCTGGTTGTCAGCCTGGCATGCTGCCATACGATCACTGCAATGCTTAAAAAGAGACATTGTCTTCTGTATTCCAAATCGCGTGAGTTCTGGACTGTTGATGCGCGAATTCTTAATGAAAGTTGCGTTAACGCACGTAGCGCCAGATCTCTCGTGTGGCACAAAGGCTGTCGACGAGGAGTCGTGCTTCGTGGATTTTGGTGTTCTTGTCGCCACGAAGGCACAACACCAAAACAGGTCCGTCTCCTTGGTCAGGAGTGAAAGAACAGTTACGACTGTGTAACGCGAGATTCAGCGATAGCTGTTTGGGCTTTTGGGGATATTTTCCTGGCGACTGCTCCAAATAGAGCCACCCTTAGGCTTATGCAACCCAGGTTGACCGACGTAGCACTTACCGGTTACCCCGGCTTATGCAACCCAGGTTGACCGACGTAGCACCTACCGGTTACGCCGACGGCGACGAGAAAGCCAGGGACGGCGTCGAACAGCTATCGCTGTAAAAATACAATTCACAAGATAGACGTGGCACTCGGTGTCTTCTGAATGGCTGAGAGCACGCATTGGTCATATCTTAAGTTATTTATGTCCGCTTCCTTTACTCCTGCGTTTCCAAGAGCTGAAAGAAAGCTGGAGAGCGAAAGGAAAGGCAAAATTAGGAAAGAGGCAATAATAATAATAATAATAATAATAATAATAATAATAATAATATTAATAATAATAATAATAATAATAATAATAATAATAATAATAATAATAATAATAATAATAATAATAATAATAATAATAATAATAATAATAATAATAATTGGTTTTGGGGGAAGGAAATGGCGCAGTATCTGACTCATATATTGTTGGACACCTGAACCGCGCCGTAAGGGAAAGGTAAAGGAGGGAGTGAAAGGAGAAAGGAAGAGAGAGGTGCCGTAGTGGAGGGCTCCGGAATAATTTCGACCACCTGGGGATCTTTAACGTGCACTGACATCGCACAGCACTCGGGCGCCTTAGCGTTTTTCCTCCATAAAAACGCAGCCGTCAGAGCTTGTTTTTAGAAACATTTCAAAAATGCATGCACAGACGCATCGCGTGCAATTATAAGTTATTTGCTGCATGAAGACTCGCCAGAACTGCCACCACTTCACAGGTATAATGCTCAAGCCTCTTAATTGCATCAGGGTTGAAGAAAAGCTTTTGTGCGCGATTATATTCTCGTCCAAGAGTAGGTCAAAGTATGCACTGGGCCCTGACCAGTATCACCAAACGATATTAATGTAACGAGTGTGCACAGACGTGAAGATCTCCGTTTTGCTCTTACATCGAAGCGGGTGAGCGTGGCGCTTTCTGTTACGTAGTTTTCCGTAGATTTCACTACAGCTAACATGCGCTGCGTATTTGCACCCTGCTTAGTTTCTTTGCACTTAAACATGAAGCAAGAAGAAAAGAGAAGATCGTATGATATGTCGTATAAGATAAAGAGATGCGATTAAGAACCTCATGATGTGCTTTAAAGAACACATTGTGCTCTAGATACACCGCACTTTAGTCGCCCCATATGTCTCCCCAAGCTCTGGTGGTGGTAGTGGTTTTATTAAAAAAAATAGGAAAAAGGAAGGAAAAGATTTTTGCTAGCCCCGGCATCTGCCATCGATACTGAAGCACCTGAGCTGGGGCAGCGGAAATAAAGGACAGCAGGCAGAATGGAGAAATGAAATGAAAGAGGTGAGGGGACAGGAATAGAGGACAGGGGGAGAAGTAATATGTACAAACTACTTACACAATAAGAAATGTGTCCAGGTTGTGCGCGTGATTAGTTCATTTTAGAGGAATTAAATAACACCCGCGCACAGCACTGTGTAGGTTACAACTGGAGTGGGGCGTCCAGTTATTAATCGTTCAAGGTAGAACTCGCGGAGCGTTCGCTCACTGCGTGTAACCACCTGACGAAGAACAGACGGGACGTCAAGCCCGTGTGTTCGAGGAATGCACAGAGGCTCACCAAAGTTCGCTCACGAGTGCGCGCACTGCCCTGCGGCCACAATAGCGTCTTGATGGAGTCTGGTAGTATGCCCTGCGCCCTATAGGCCGCGAGCATATCGCGACGAGCATCGGCGAACGCGGAGCAGCGAAGGAGCAGATGTTCTAGTGTTTCCACTGCACCGCATTCGTCACACACATCACTCGTCGCGATTCCGTGACGCACCCGTCGTTCCCCGGGCCACACGCAGCCAATGCGCGCGCGGAGGATCATTGCACGTTGTGACCGTGTAAGTGCGCGACAGCCGGTGACACTGTCGATGCGCTCACCTCCCGCGATGCGTGGGTCGGGGTGCTGCTTTCGGAGATGGTGTTCTCGAAACGCCTTTAATTCATTGATACGCACATTTTTTGCAAGCCTTGCAAAAAGATGTGATTGAAATTTCTGTTTTTTTTTGTAAAACGTACTCTATTCAGAGCACCCAGCAGCAAGAGCATACGTTATTCATGTTCATGTGGATGACCACGTTTGCACTGCCATGCAGGGTTTATACTGAGAGTGGTAGAAATAATATGAAAGCAAAGGAGAAAGAAATGCTGGCTCAGCGTCAAAAAAATCCACCGGAAGGTGCTTTTCGTTTTGTCCTTGAAAAGGCATGGAATGAAGTGCATTTTCGAGCGCCAGAAAACACGCAAACCCCTTCCCTAACTGAAGTTGGGGGTGCGGCATATACACACTCCGATGTGCGCGCATTAGGTAATTTATGCAAACTCCGCTTGCGAAACACGCGCGTTTCTGAAACATTATTTTAAACTGAAGCTCTAATCTAACTACCATTTGAAATTATAATGGCGAGCGAAACATGAAAAATGATTCTGCCGCACAACGCGTCCTGCGCACCCATAATTTAAGCCTGTGCGGTTTTCAATCTAGAATTTTCAGCGGCTGCCCAGAAAACTATATTACCGAGGACGGTCCGCGAGCAGCCATTCTATCTGCCAGTATGCAGGGAACCATACATTAGAGTGGTCTCCATGCAAGCTCGTTTCTACGTTCCGTGTGGTTGCGACGCTCATTTCTTCGCATTCTAACGAAGCGGAGTTGTCAGGGCTAACGACACTGCTTTGAGTCGGCAAAAAAATTGAATCGCTGCCCTGATTGTTCTGGTTCCAGGGCTTCATACATGAATATCAAAAATGCCGAAGAAAAATTTTGCAGTCTGGGGCGAATGCGTTTAGATAAAATGAGTGTCATCAGAAGAGGCGGTTTGCCCGGAATGTTGTATGCCGTTTGCGCAATAGCTGAACGAAAAAAGAATAAACAAGTACAAGAGATTGTCTACAGCGTTCCGCTTGTGGGCTTCTCATCTAAAGCCGGGATAACAAGTAACACTTCGTCAAAAAATAAAATAATAAACGACGGTAGGTTTGCACAGTTAGGCCAAATGCGAATTAGCTAGGTGCGCTAGCAGTTCGGCTTTCACTTCGGTTACGGTGTTCAGGTCCAGTGTTCACAGATTGCAGTTGTTCCGACAGCGATGATGGGTTAATGTTCATATATGCGGAACTGTTCATTCTCTACAGTCATAGATTCCTGGGAGCCTTCCTAGCACTCGTGGTGAACTATTGTAGCGGTCAAGTGATGCGGTACTGCCCTTCTAAAGCACGTGCTGCCAGCAATGGGACTTGGATTGCTTGGGTTGGGTTGTGATCTAGGTTCCTCTTCCCGAGCAGTCTCACACAATTAATTGAGCTGCCGCCTGACCGGATGGGCAGGCTTCAGACAAACATACAGACAGACAAATAGACAATTATACAGCGGACAAATGCGAGGTATAACCACTGTAAGTGCTAGCTCACTAAAAAGGTAGTAGGACGATTAGATCAATTGGTTAGCACTGCGTGGAATTCTGCCGGTTGTGTGAACGAGTCCACAGCACATGTCCGGCTAAAAACAGCGTAAATACTCTGTACAGCGTCCAACACGTAATCTCACTATGGTTGGTCTTTCATTAGGTTAATTGCTTTTACGAGCACGGTTTCAGCCGTGCTTGCATTCAATTCACAAGCGAATACCTTTGATGTTCCTTCTCTTTTTCACACGGCTACTCAGGCCCGAATCGTTCGCAAAATGCGAGCACCCTCAACACACTTTCCCGGCTCTTCCGTTTCCGATTCCTGTCTGAGTCATCCTGTGCAAATCCTACTGCTCTCTACGCAAATATAGAAAACCGAACCGGATGACGGAACCGAAGACAAGACACTCAATCCATCGCCTTCCTTTCACTACGATTATGGCGTGCATAGCTGCTATCGGCGTAGCTCGAAAACCACTTCGCGTTATTCACCAGGCGCAAGTCTCAGTAAGCGCTTGATCTTAACTATTTCATAAAATAGCTTCCTCTTTCGAATTTCCATTTTTTTTGTTTGTGTTCTGTCTTTTTTTCTTTCTATTTTCTGTGTATATGTGATCGACGCCACCGCACAGTTCTTGCTCCAATAAAAGGAGTACGGAAGTGACATTACGTCCTTTCCAAAAGAGAAGGAATGGCATCTAAAAGGTACCTTTATTTGTTTATTTTTATTTTATTCAAGATAAACGCTTAGCTTAAGTTATCGCTTCAACATGTATCATCTTTAAAAGTATTCTGCGATGTTATCGACGAAAGATCTCAATTACATTTTCTAAGCGCGAAGTTGTCGCTGACCAATACCAGTTAAAAGAAGTGTTAGCTCGGTAATACTGCAACAGAGTGAGTCATGTCCTGGTTAAATGAGAACGAGAGAGAAAACTAGATCGGCGATGGTTTAATTGAATTAAAAAGGCAAAAATTGAAGAATATTTTACACAAAAAACTTGGTTTTCATTCTGTACCACCTTTTTTATGGCCTTCAGAAGTTAAGCTTAACGTGAACAGCTTTCACACATCTCATTTGTTTGACTAATGCGTTACGTTAATAATATTACTTTTGCAGAAACCGCAGCGAGACGATAGGAGGCAACACTCACCGAAACTGAGGAATATGAGGGGAATGTTTCTATTGTTTTCTTAATTTGTGGTGTTAATCAATGAGGTATTAATAGCGCAATTCATTTATCGCTTTAATATAACTGATTGAAAAGCAGGAGAAAAAAGCAACCGCATGCCGCCCGTGGGTCCGAACCCAAGGCCTCAAAATTTCTCGTGCGTTGCGCTACCAGCTATGAGCCACAGTGACTGCTGCACAATCTTCTGCTTTCGGGCGCATTTATGCTGCGCGTAGCCTAATCTTGAGAGCGTTCACAAGCGCCATCCTCAACCACTGCGGCGGACGTAGTTATATTTTTCTTGGCCGTGGCCAAAAAACTAATTTCTGCACTACAACGAGGGCCACGTGAAATGTGATTGAACGGTGAGGGCGGAAGCTGTGCGAGAATGTTTCTATTCTTCCTACGTCGTCAAGACTCCAGAACCGAGGCCCTCCTTAAGTTTTTGAGCAGACAAGTGAAAGGAAAAGAGGGGCTCGTTATGAAATGCTCTAAGGAAGCCAACAGTCCCCGAAACCAAGGAACATAAAGAAAATGTTTCTATATATTTAATTTGTGTTGTTGATAAATGGGAGATTGATATCGTAATTATTTATGGGCGACTTCTTCATCGCTCTTTTCAGGAAACATACCTTTAAACCTTGAAATATCTTTCATATGATTGTAGTGAAAATACGCCGGCAGTGGGATTTTTTTCTTTCTGAAAAAGTAAAAAAGGCCAGCATTTGTAAAAAAACGACACTGGGTTTTCGATCCAGGGCCACTTTGACAGTTGTGAGCGAGAAGAAAAAAATAAAATGAGAACAAGCGCTACCCCCCTGCTTATCGCTGTTTGGCTGTCTACAAAACTTCGTTTATGCCTTAAAAATGTGAAAGAAGGTAAGAAAAGCAGAATACAGCCCACACAAACTTTTTGTTTCTTTCCTGTTTCGGCTGCTAACTTCCTTCTGTGAGTTGCATTGTACGCGACAGAAAACAGTTCACGGCTCAAGGGTAGTTCGTAAGGTCATTCGACTTTATACTGCACCTCCTCGGTATTTCTTTTTATGCACTCTGCAATAAATCAAGGGGTCTTACGCATGCAGCATATGATTTTATATGTTGATTTCAATTACGCCTACATCCTGTGCGCTTGGCGTACCTTCACTTCAAGGCTTTGAATGAAACATTTTAGGCTGCACTAAATTGTCATAAATAGTTGTATAGGTATTTTTTTTTGTTCTACGTGAAAAAACGCCATCACAATTCTCTGTTCAGCATTGCGAGCTGCTATCCCGCTCTAATTGTTGATGTAGGCTTCTAGGACTCGTGGAAAACATTTTCATCATGTTTGTCGTAGCGTCAATCGTTTATTACAAGGCTGAGCTTTGAATGCAGCCCTGTGTTCTACTCAGTTAAATTAGTAAATTGGTTTTTGGGGAAAGGAAATAGCGAAGTATCTGTCTCACATATCGGCGGACACCTGAACCGCACCGTAAGAGAAGGAATAAAGGAGGGACTGAGAGAAGAAAGGAAGAAAAGGGTGCCGTAGTAGAGGTCTCCGCGATAATTAGGACCAACTGGAGATCTTTAACGTGCAGTGACATCACACAGCACATGAGCAAATCTTACTTTCAGCTCCCAAATGGCTTTCACCGCTCGTTTCTCTATGCGCCACGCGATTTTCCAAAAAGCGCCCACAGGATTCTCAGATTTGTCTTCTTCGTGTCAGCTCTGATTTGCTTTTTGGGAAAACAAAGGGAGATTATCTTGTGAATCCTATTGCAGCACAGGGACTTGACGTAGTAGTGCCATTAGTGCTAGTAGTGCCACTATTGTGTCAGAGGTGGACACAAATACATGGCTCGAAGGAGGTCGCTATCTGCCTCTGACATGCCTGCATTGTGATTGACCTCGGTGTCCCTTTCCCTGCGACCATTCATTAGTGTTGCTGGAGCGAACTAGCACGCTCATTCACGCTTCAAGGCCCACATAGGCCACCTTCCTTTTTCCTATCAGGACAGCTGGAAAACTAAGCAGCCTAATTACACCTTAGGTATAAGCAGTCTTTAGGAGGCAATGGAGACAAGATGGAGCAAGGTCGCTGTCACAGTGGCGCAAAGTCTTCACGACACGCTCGATCGGCTTAAATATCCAAGTGTCACACCTCTCCGTGACCCAGTTGAGAAAGCTCGGACAGCCGTTACGTAAGATGGCGAAGTGTGCCAATCGCTAACGATTTAGTGCGGGCAGACAAGTGAGGATCCTCCTCGCGTCTAGGGAGAGACTCGAGTATAGTTTTTTCCTGCTATTATTTTTTGCTGTCTCTCATTTGGGAGTGACAGAGTAAGTGACGCAGCTACTTCGAAATTAGTCACATAGTAGTTTTAACTCACTGGCTAGTTTATTCCTTTTTGCTCAAGCGTGATCATTGTCATAGAGCGAAAATATCGAACACAGCACAGTGAATTAGACCTTTATACACCAAGACGACCCCAGACCAGTGCCGAGAACGAAAGCTTCAGCTTACTGATAGGTGCTCATTTCTTTTCTTATATATTTTTATATATTTCGTTAAAATTTGCGTTATATCTTCCGTTTTTATAGTTTTTTTATTCTGATAAATGCGAAAGACACATTACACTGCTGTAATGACAATCGGAATGACGAAAATATTCTTTTGTACTTTTTGACAAAATACTGTTTAGAAGCGCCCCGGAAGATATTGCGGTCATTCAAGAACACTGTATAGATTTCGTTTTGTTTAGACATTGTCTAGTTACTTTGGATGGATTATGGGGTTTGACGTCCCAAAGCGACTCAGGCTATGAGAGACGGTGTAGTGAAGGGCATCAGAAATTTTGACCACCTGGGGTTTTTTACGTGCACTGACGTCGCACAGTACACAAGCTTCTAGAATTTCGCCTCCATCGAAATTCGACCGCCGCCGCCTTTGCGCTTGGCACGTTAGACACCAGCAGTAAACATAATCCACCTCTGAAATCAGCTTGCGCTGGGAGGTTTCGCAGTATAATCGCCCCTTACAATGACCCTACATTTAGTTATAAAGGCTGGGCACTATAACATTGCGCCTCAAGCCCACATCACAGTATTAATGACACACGCGGCATTAATGTCAAATTAGCAGAGGAAGCAGTAGAGCATTCTGCACAGCTAGCTTGTTAGCTTCGCAGAACAAGCTTGTGGAAATTCCGGCGAACAAAACCGAGCTTGCTGCTTCTGTAGCTTGGAAAACATCTTGGTGCAAAAAAAAAAAATTCACATCCGCAAAAGATACGAGGAGAAGATGTTTGTATTTGGAAAAACAGCGCACCTTTAGATAAGGACAGAAACAGATATAACGACACAGCGCTGTGTCGTTATATCTGCCTCTGTTCTTGTCTAAAGGTGCGCTGTTTTTCCAAATATGAGCTACCAACTAGCCCGTTTGACCACCCTTGCGAGGAGAAGATGGAAAGGCGCCAACTTCCAACTGTTTATTGCTCGATGAACGTGCATGTGATTGTATGTGAATGTTTTTTTTTCTAGCGCCAAGGTGTTTTTCAAAGTTTCAAGATGCTAAAGTAACAAGCTCGGCAACATGTTTTACTATGCTTCTGTAGGGATCGAGAGCCAATAAAAAAGGAAGAGCGCCAAGTAACAGCGATGTAATTAACATAAACTAGAACTTCAGCCTCATAATCCCTGCCAGTGATTGACATCCTTCTTAATTACGGCAAACTATCCTGCTGCCCTAATATATTATTGTCTGCCAGTCATGTTACTGCGATCTCGAAGGTTTGCAAAAAAAAAAGATGACACAAAGAACAGGACAGTAAAGTTACTTGAGTTGCTGTTAGAGTTCGCTCACTTAGACATTTGTGTTATTTGTGAAACGGTGTAAACAAGGGAAACAGGGGTTGTGTTAAACTAGGGCATAGTTTGAAGGTTCTCGTTTCGACTATACTCACCTTTTTTGAACCCATGGAAAGAAACTTTTGTTTCATGCTGGACTGAATAAGAAAGAAAGTTTCTGGTGCATAACAAGGCGCCCGTCGCGCCCTAGATGGCATCTTTGTAGGGCGCGGACTGTCTTCTTTGCCCCACTGCCTACGCGTCGTGTGGTGAAGAGACGTCTATCTGTCACCAATGTGGGTCGCTTGGGCTAGTGACCGTAGGGTTACGCCCACACTCTCTGCTTGTCTGAGCGTTTTGAAGTGAAATGAGGTATCTGTACTCGTTTTTATTGTTGAATGCGGAAAACTAAAAAAAGTTTTACTTTCTCTGCGTCAAAATCGCCCCGCCCCGTTTAGCACACGGCGCTAGGTCGAGACGCTGCCTCTTACGAAGTGTGAATTGTAGTGGCCATATCAGAGAAATAAGTGCTGTTGTCGTTTTAACTGCGCAATCAACCTCGATGTTATTCAATTCAATTTAATTCGTTTATTTTTCAGAGTGGTACAAACACAAACTCTGAATGGTCCCTTGGACTAAAAGTTGCACTAAGCAACTTGACGACGGCCCAGGGGCCACCTTATAAGACAGCAGTCGACGCAGATTATCAACGAAATAAAGAAAACCGCACTCATGAAAGGTCACATTGAAAATATACGGGCTATAAAGCAGGCCTAAAAAGTGCTAATATACACGAAACAAACAGTGAGACAAAAAGAAGAAAATCATGAGGTGATATGGAAACACGCGGTCAAAGGACAATTAGTCAGTTTAAAACCAAGGCAAGATACATCAAATCAGGGTGACATGTAAGAGCTCAGTTGAGGTTACAGAAATAATTTTTACATTCTTTCTTAGATGGAAAAAATTCCTTTCGACATTTGTTTAGCAGTGATGGAACTGCCGCATTGTTTTTGCTTTTCTCCACGGGGCTGGTAGCACAAGTGTGTCTCATCAGCAGCTGGTATTTTAATTTCCTGCCGCGCATCAGTATAAAAGGTAAACAATTCAACTTTAGTGACTGGAAAAGATTTCGCGCCCGGATATCATTCCGGCAGCGGTATTTGTTGAGCGAATGCCCAATGGCGTTCAGCCGCAGATCCGCTAAGTCTATGCCTATCCGCCATCAACCCCAGTGCTGACCTTGCGACATCCTGCCAACTATCCAAGAAGGCGTGGAAGTCGCAATGCGATGTAAAAGGCGTTTAGGTCGTAAGCAGCTGGAGCAGTTGCGCGTCTAGTTTGTTTTAATGGTAGTGGTTGTGGGAAGCCTCAGTGGGCTGTTAGCCAGCTTTGGCTGCCGCCGCAATCACGAAGGGATTCAACAGTAAGCTTCTCAGTGGCCCGCGTCGCTCCTGGGATTTTCGCTCGTCGTTGAAGCGCGAGTATTTCGCCATAATCCTGCTTTGCTGCCGCCTACACCTGACCGAATGTGAAGCTGAGGGGATGTAAAAGTGCGTCGGCGCTTCAAGTATCCAATAACAAGCGCACTGCTCGCGGTGAAGAGCTTATGGGATGCTAGAGTAAGCGCGCTTTTGCGGACTGCCACTAGACCCAGACAACGAGACAGAGCACTAGCGTGTCGCAATGGCTAGCTCTTGGAGAGAACAAAGCCAGCGCCAGTTAACAGCCTTTTGTTGCTACCATTTCTTTTAGATCCAATGAATGGCGACGGAGCCACTGAGTCGTAACCACATCATTTCAGAAGTGCCCACCACGTTGCTCGAAAACCCCGCAGTGGCGTATAAGTTAGAGCAACATCTCTTAGCTAGAGTCCGAAAAACCACCATGATCACGCGTGAGAGTATCCTTAGATCTTCCGGCGGCTTAGCACTCCTAATGGTGGATATTGCGAAAATGTCGCGCATGGGTACCGGCCAACGGACAAGAGCTTCTAAGTCAGATTCCTGCTGTGCAATTAGGGTGTAGTTTTGTATAGGCTGTGCAGGAAAACCAGTTTAAAATAACGAAGGGGTGACATTAAATTTTTTGAGGCATTCTTTCGCATATTTGTGTGGTGTTGGTTTCGAATCCCTACTAAATCGAGTCCACCTGGTGTCTGATGGATGCAAACTGGCCTAAGCTTTTGCTGGCGTTACTACCATCTAGAACCAAGAGGCAACTTTAGTTAATCTGTGTTCTCCCCAGGTCATGCGTAGGGCTTAAGCTGGGAGTGTACTGATGATTCGCAAACTGCAGAAGGGCGACAGCAAAAAAAAAAAAAATAGTACGTTATTTAAGCCAGAACATTTAAACCAGCTTCTCTAGGGATGGAAAGGAAAACTTTTCAAGTGAACTGGTTTACTAACACTGGTCTTATTACAGACGAGTTTTCGAGCCTTGCATTCCTGCCATCTTTTTACACATGTCCACCCTTCTCGGGCAAAAATTTTGAAAATCGATAAATTGTAAAAGACTTTTATGGAAATATTGATGGTAATGGTTCATTATTCTGATATGCAGCAAAATATTTGTTTTAGAATGTTTCAGCGATCACATCGAACAGTTAAGACTTGCTTAGAAAACCAATAGGGAATGCTTTTTGACGATAGCCAAAACAGGAATAGAAAAAAAAAATACCAGACTGCCATCGGGTGGTCTGCGGATATATTGATTGTCAAAGTGAAATCTAACATTATATGAAAAAAATGTGTTCATAAACGGTTTTCCGCTCAAAAATGCCTTTGTCCAGAACGGCTGGGTATGTGAAGGAGACAAGAAATAACAAAGATAAGAGTAATTCGGGAGGCACCGGCTTTTGCAGCTTCAGAAATCGAAGATGGATGAGCGTTGTGCAATACCCGAGGTCTCTATGGACGCACACTGGCCATAGTATCGGCTTTCAGTAAACAATAGCCAATGTCGGTGGACGCGCGTCTGCAGTTTGAACTGTCTTCTTTTTTCTTTAACACTAAAATAGGAAGCAACTCAACCCGCAGTGGATCGCGAGAGACGGAATCCACTGTGTTCTAGGGCTAGTGTCTTGCTATTTGCGGCAATCTATTGTAGGCTGCTTACCTTCATAGCTTCAATTATTTTAACTAGATAGCGTTAAAATATCAGAAGCTATGGCTATAGCGTTAAAGGATCTGTTCACCAGACAATCCGTTGTCGGCATTGTCGGCGTCAGATACGTCGTTTTAAGCGAAAAATCACGGGCGATATTCTTGCAGGTGGTCCCCAGAGCGCATCTTACGAGGCAGGTGGGCCACCTAGGTCACGTGACCTTGCGGCGCCATCACAACTGCCCAACGAATAGTGAGAACAGTGGGCAGTTAACGATTGGTCGCTCTGGAAGAACAACCTGGGTCGCACAAGGCCTGGGAGCCTTGTGTGCACTCGGGAGCACTTGCCTGAGGGCACCTGCCATCGCAGGGAAGTGGCGCATCGCTTAACCGCTGCACCACTGTGCCAGGAAGGGTACGGGAACTTCCGGGGGTCTATGAATGTAAAGTAGAGAACGACCTTCTGCATATATGGGAATGAACCAAATGCGTTATTGCATCGTACTCTTATGGCAGAGCTTAAGTGTCCCGTCCAATACTTGCGTACTTGTAAGGAGCCGTGTTCAGAAAGGAGATCTGATAACGAGGGAGCCCCAGTAACCTTGGAAACTCAGCGAAGGCGCTGCATGCCATGCGGACTATGCGGCATGACATTCTTCAACGGGATCCGTACTCCAGTTTTGGAGAAGAGTGCTCCCTCCGCAAATTTTCACGCCGAAGCGGATGAATTGACCGGAGAAACTCACCTCGTGGCCCCCGGTTTGCGTGGTGTTTGGCATATTGGTTTATGCATGGTAATTTCAGTTTGTTGCACCGCATGACTACGGAACTGCCGCGCCCCGTTGGCAAGTGATATATTTTGCGCGAAATGGCCAGTGAAGGTCACTTCGGCTTCGCTAGATTCCTTCGTAAGAAAAGGCTATTTCGTAAAAAAAGATGTGAGACACATTCCCTTCTATAGCATTTCCAAGGGGAACATGCATTGATTTGTTGTATCGATTATTCAATTAGAAATTGTTTCGTTGTAACGAGTCTTGACTCATCTGCTATATTATTACATAGTATACAGAGTACGTCACCCGCATTAAGTCCCAACAAGCGATATTAGAAGCACTTGCACAGGTTTTAAACGACGTAATTGAACTCACGCCGGAAAGGTCGCGTACATAAAGCCCTCATAAGATCCCCATAAGCCGTAGCGTTCTCTCCCAGAGTTAGTTCTACCCATGCTCTGAAAGCGACACTGCCTGAAAGCGAGGCAGCGTATAGATGGTTGCGTAAGTTTGAAGTAGAGCTGAAACCACGTTCATTAGCGAAGTATCGGTGATACAGAAGGGCCAGCTGCAAGAAATGCGACTTAGAAAATAAGCTCGAAACGCTATTTGTACACTTGCTGTGTCTTGTACCTCATTATTCTTATTTTGCTTTCACGCAGACGCACAGCGCCAGAGTGCACCTCAGCTTTTAATACATTCTATTTTAAGCCGCTCCTTAGTGGCCATTAGCTTACGCAAGTGACCAGATAACGCCACTTCCGTTCTCATTTGAAAGCTAAGACCAAAATCTCTTTTTCTTCCTTTTGCTAGTGAATTGGTTTAGCTAGCCGTGTTCCCCGACTTCTGCTTGCTGAGCTGCTTCCTGAGCTTCTTCGATATAAGAGCATTAGTGAGGTCCTTCTATCCAGCTCGACATCAAGGTATGCTTGGCGGACCTTTGTAGATCTAGGAGAGCTTTAGAAGGTCTTATGGACGATAAAGGTGCTTCTGCAAGTAAGGATATTTTTAACACCTTAACTTCACGATGCCTAGCAACCGTTCGCCTGCAGATCTTTGCCACTGTTTCGAAGTCTTTCAAGAGCATGGTGATTCTGACATTTACTGTCATGTACTTGTAATGCTCCTTCTCAAGTTTATGCCAACTTTTAGCCAATTAGTGGAGGTTGGGTAGCATGCATACTGTCATGCAATAAATAAGGGATGTGGATAAGGAAAAGTGACCGCTGGCATGATGGTCAAGCTATAACGACGTGCACCAGGAGAAGAGTTCAAACATTAGTGTGCTCATGTTCAATGCGCCAGTAAAAATTTCTATTGGGCACACAGAAGAAACCTCACACATGTAAACATGCTTTACATCGCCCTGTAATGTGTTGGTGCATGTTGGGTGACATCTGCTTGTGTCAAACGCAGCGTAAGGGCTACCAATGTCATTATTAAGTTAAAGAACGACGCTCATTGCCACAGCGTACATGTCATCGAAGCATCACAAGTTTGCTTGTTTTGTCAGTACTCATTAAAAAGGATCCACTATTGAATTTACGAAAGTGCGGCTCGCGGCGATGGTTTTGTGAAAGGAGCTGGAATTTTGGTACAGCGATCACATTTTTGTGAGTGGAAATAGCAACTTGTAATGCTTGTTGCGAAACTAAAGGGTCTCCAAGAACGTTGTTAAGTTTCTACTTATCTTCACTGAAGATACTCTGATAGATGCCCCATCGATCATTAGGCGCGAAAGCTCTCCACGCTTTATGCCTGTTCCTGAAGGCACCGTGCTTAGGCGGTAGCTGGTGGATGAGAGACATGCAGCAGGCATGTCTTGACATGACGTCCGGAACGCCCTGGCTTCTGGGTTAGGGATTAAGCATTGATGGCGGTGGAAAATACATCAAGAATAAACATAAATAAAGAAATAAATAAACAAATAAAAAACGCGTTATTTAATTAATAACAGTTTACGTAAATTACTTATATTTTAATAAGCATTTCAATATTGGTTCACTGACTAACAATTAATTATCTATTTTCTCATTTGCTCTTCAGGAGAAGCTGTTTCTAAATTTCCAATTTGCCAAAGCTTAGTAGGCAGTGTTGTTTTTGCCAAACTTGAAGAGGAGTGATTATCAAGTTCGTATTTGTAATTTCGTTTTCCTCTTCGAAATTTGCAGTCTGAATCCTATTGACTTCAAATGTTTTTTTTTGCTGCATTTTCATGTATCTACGTATTCTACAATTTCACGCATTCTCCTATTTTGTTCCCTACTAGTTTTTCACCTTTCAGCGCTCTCTTGTGGTGACCGCAAGAATATTTAGAGGATTTTTAATGCTTCTTGTTCGCGAGCAGTGTCTTCATTTCATTCTGGCCCCCATGTTTACTGCACTTGATTTTCGAGCGATTTCTGTCACGTGTTCGCACGCTGACATTGTTTCCATGTGTTTCATGCTTCATGCTCAAGCCACTTTCGCGCACCAAGCCCTCTTTAACGACTTCTAAGGGCATGCCGTGGTGTTCAAAAAATGCTCAGAATCTTAAGTGACTCCATAAACTAGGCTTTCTACGTCTTATTTGCATCCCATAATGCACTTGTGCGCACGTTTGTCGACCTTTCTTGCTGGCGTGGCAGAGACAAGCACTTTGGTATCATAGCTTAAGCATACGTCTTAAAATAACATGCGAGCCTCTTTACGCGCCTTTTAATACATTGCTTTAGTACCAACTGCATGAGTGGTGGGCTCCACCTTTCGCAAAAATTTAGCATAGCGTGTAAGACAAAAAATATTACCTACAACTTTTACCCTCCTCTTGGACACAGAACTGAAAGCTTAATCATGCGTGGCAGGTAAGCCTAGTTTTGGTGCACTGGCCTATTTGCTAGTGATAAACCAGCGGTTTTCGACATGCGCTTTAGTATTCATCCTATTGCCGTCATCACTGCTATCACTTTGGGACATACAACTTATTTCCGTGTCCATTTTGTTTTTGTTTTCGTCTACCTAATGCGCGAAACGCTCGGAACAGTTCCTCTCGATAAAATTCAAAACGTCACCATCATAATTGCCTAGTCAATGCGCTCAGAAAGACTGAAACATAAACACACGGCAACCTAAGAAAAGCTTGTATGTACAAGCAACAACCGAAAGTAATATCCGACAAGCGGTTGATTTATTCCGTTGTTTTGGATTGGTCTTTTCAGTGCCTGCAAAGCTACCGTCTGACATTCTGAGCTTCGCTGGGCGCTGCGAAAAATGACGCGCATGCGAGAGAAATGCACGAAACATAAATTAGAGACTGCAAAACCCGCAGGACCTGTTTGTCAAAGGGCGCGCAACACATATTCATAAGCTTTATCGGAAGAAAACTGTAAGAAGCCAAGAGATCACTTTCGAGGTAAAATCAGTGGCGGTTTCAACTCGGCAATATTAAGATGAATACGGACAAGAAAGGAGCGATACATTTGTTCCTCATACGTCCAGTTCTGGTTCAGCTAGGGCGATCCCTTTGGCGTCGTGAGTTTCGCGACGATCCTTTATTGCACTTGAAAGCCGCCTTCTTGTCTAGCGGTGTTAGAGAAACGAAAAGTGGCGCCGAATATCTGAAAGGCATGAACAGCGCAGCTCATTGTATCCTTTCGTAAGTGCGGCCGCTTCGTCTTTTCTTTGTGTGGAAGCAAAGGTCAATGTCACGCCTCCCGGGAGGCATAAACTTAGATCAATGCTTTCCGAAGCAACAATTTCCAGAAGCCATAAAATTCCTGGTGCACTCGCATTCAACACAGAAAAGGCGATGCCGTCAAAAACTTCTGACAAGGCTGCTCTCGCGTTTTGTAAAATCCAGAAACTACTCGGACAGTGTAATTTAATTATGCATCGCGCATGTAATAAATACCTTGCATGTCAAGTACACAGTTAATGGATGCGCAATTATTTATATTTTACGCGGCAGCGTATGCTGCTTGTTCGGTCGAAAAGCCGTCGGCGTATCCGGCGCCACGTGTCGGAAATAATCGGGGGCTGCCTCAAAAAAAAAAAAGTATTATGTCAGCCATTTGTCACAAAATGTTTCGGATGGTGTCAGATGGTGTCATACGATTCAAGGTTTCGTGCAGCATAAACGTACTAGTAAAGTTAGAGCCTACCTCGCGGCAGGGATTCGAACTGGCGACCTATAATCGGGAGCTGCGTAAAAAAAATCGAATCATTGTAATCTATGATTCTAGTGATTGAGGATTGATTGCTGTGTTATAGGCGATGACGAGTTAAAGAAATCAGTGCAATTAATAGAATGAATAATTAAATAAAGAAAGGAAGAAAAGAAAAAATGAGAAAAATGAAGGTTCAAAGGTGTCAAAATGCTCAGAATGAAAAGCTAATGTTTAATAATGCTAATTTAGAAAACTTAGAGTGCTAATTTAAAAAATTTAGAGTGTGTAATTGGATCAAATAAATAATTCAAACAATTGAAAAAAAAGAAAAATGTGTTCAAAGGGGTGAAACTGCTCGAATAGAAAGCCTAACCCACAACGCTATCGAGTTATACCTTGGAGATTAAGTGCCCTCTCTAGATTTTTTCGGGTGTTCGCGGTTCACATAAAGGTTACTTGTCAAGTTCATTGCTCCAGAAGACTTCAAAAGTATTTTATGAGTTCGATTGTGCTCTTTTTATAAATGTGCTGCCTGTCCAAGAGAGATATAAGACCTTGTACAATGCGAACTACATTGGGGCATATATGCCTTCTGATACCATTGGCCAAAACGTTAGATATATTTAAAACATCTCGATATTAAAATTCCGTTCTTATTCGAGCAGCCGCCGCATTGAACCATGGCACTGCTCGAAATACCCGGCGAATGTTCGAAAAGTAATGCTTCCCTATACTTCAGAGAAATGGGACGAGTTCCGGACTGAATGGTGCCTTACGCGTCGGGCTGACAGACATCTGACGTTGACTTATTTTTTGCAGACTCAATCCCTTTTCCCGATTTTTTAGTCTCCGTATACATTCACTTGAATTACCTTTCTTCTTTCATTTGATTCAATTTTTTTATTGGTGGACAGCTGCGCTATACACTGTGGTGGAGACATTTCGCTCCTCAGTAGCCTACATGGCGTCATTAGTTTCCAAAGCACTGGCCTGCAGAGTTGTAAAATAAAACAATAAATATAAATGAGAAAATTGCACCGCTCTTCTATTTCTTACACCAGTGATAGTGACATCTCATTCGCACAAGTATTCGTATGCGTTCACGTAATAGCCAGCTGGACTACTTTCAGCTAGGATAAACAAGACAAATTTTAACTCGTCTTGAGGAAGCGCTGAGAAGCGCTACTGTAGATTTTTGCTTTTAGATTAGTACAAATGATATCATGTGATTATGCATCCATTAACTTTTTTTCTAGGAATTTATCGGTGAGATTTACTGAATGAGAATAGCTCTACTAATACAACTACAAGTCGAAAGTCGTTTGAGACACACGGAAAAATGTATGAGAAGACCTGCTAACATAAGCAGACTTACCGTTTAGAACCCTGAAGAATAGGCCCCAACATATATATGCCTTCGAATGCAGAAGGTGCATTGTAGGGAACGTACAACATCACTAAAAACTAATAAAAGCTGTCAGTTGTGCGGAATGTAACCATTTATTGGTACATGACGCGTGTCAACGATTTAATCGAAGACTGCACGAAGAAAAGTATTAGGTTCGCGCGTAAGCCGCGCAGAGGGTCATAAATTCACAGGAGACAATTTGGACTTTTTTTGACTAATCTGAGGCAAGCAATGCAAAAACACCATCTAACACTATCTCATTAAAAAGAAAGTAACTACAGGACTTTTGGTGAAGCCCTCCTCGAAGTGTATGAGGAAGGTTTAGTAGTATCTCTTGAAGTATCTTTATCGGCTTGCAGCTGTAATACGTTCCGTTCACAACTGGGCAACCTACACAGCCGTCTGTGAAAAATAGTGCGTGGTTTGGTATTCATGCGAGATTTTGAAATTGAAGGACAGGTCAAACGGCGGTAGTAAAAACAGAGCCCGAATGAAAACAATACCGAATCTGTTTGAGTATTGCCCTAAAATTTCCCGCTCGCCCAGCCCTAATCTTTAACACCCCATAATCCTTGACCATTACGCAGCACCAAGGAAAATTTGTCAACCAGATAGAAGAATGACATAAGTCAGCGAGAAACAAACATAGCCAGGTGTGTCTAGTGACTTCAAACACTGTACTGACTGCTGCCAGGAATTTAAGTCTGTAATTCGCAATGAAAATAAAACTAGCAGCCGAGCGCTTTCTTTTCTGCACGCGTTTCTGTACTTCGTCAAATCTTCGTCCCCAAAGAAGGATCACTAAATGAAAAAAAGAAGAGAGTTATCAAGTACTCTGCAAAGGTCCCTGTTCATTCTTGTCTCATTCAAGGCAAAATAGGTCGACTGGTGTGCTGTAGTGGTTGCTACAGAAACGTAATCACGTCTTCGTGCTTTCAGCACCCTCGCATCATGTGCACGCCGGGAATTGAGCGGGAAATAGCCCGTGAAGATTGAGCTGAGAGCTCTCCTAAGCTTCGCGCGCGTGAATGACTGTTCAAATGTGCCGAATAAAGGACGCATCGACGACGGACCTAGCTATATTTAGGTGAAGGACGCAAAAGCTGCTGAAGGCACACAATCACTGGGTAGTAAATGCGTGAAAGATCATGCATATTTGCGAGGAAGGATTATAGCAAAGGACAAAAAGCAGCGGCGTGGAAAGGCATGATAAGGGACCTCAGAAAAGCCAGGGCCTCAAAGAGGATATTCGGAAAAGGATTTTGCCACGAGATCACGTAGAGCCTTCTTCCACCAGTCTAGTCGCGGAATTCGCTCTCAAGGCTGGCTGGCCTGCATTAGCGAAGCTTATGAAGAGTCGAAGGTGGCTAGGTAACCTTGACTACGAATGTCATTCAGAATAACGGCTTAAAGCTTCCATTCAATTCAGCGACTCTGTCCAACGAATCTCGTATCATAACTTTAAGGGGTGACATTCCTGAAAGATAAATTAGTTCACGTCCTTTGAATAGATAAATCCGCTAAGCCTTTACCTGCGTAGGAGCCATGTAGCTATAGCCAGAACGCACGCTCTAATAAAGCTCAGTATCTATTCCAAAATTATATTCTGGGTAAAATGGTACACTGTTTTAAAGTGTAGTGGGTTATTTATTGATACTGGAATGTCAGGAAAGAATTTTCGCGGTTTGAGAAGACACAAGAAAGAAAAGATGCAATTGCAGACATCACATATTCAGAGAAAATAAAAGTAGGAAGAGGTTAATAAACAATTGAAACATATCAGAATCAGTGGGCTGCATCCTCATACAAAGATGTTTTTTAATTGAAACTTTTATGCACATGATACATAAAACTTGAAAAAAGTTGTTTGGGTGCCATAGCCTCACCGGCTAATAGCAGGACAAATAATTGTTCGAGGTACAAAAATAATGTGGCACGTGGCAACACAGAGAAAAAAGGAAACAAAACTATATTTAGATATTAGAAGAGCCATGTACTGATTCCACAGAGGGCAACAATGTCACAGATCCAATTAGATTGCTTAGCTACCAAATAACAAGCGCTTCATGGCTACGGAAAAACTACGTGCTGCTTTCACGTGCGTGGGTATAAAGTTCCATATCAGAGCGCGCAGGAATTCTGTTTGTCTCCTACCGAAAGCATTCCTGGCAAACTCTATATTAAACCAGCTTTTCGCTGCAGCTCTTGCACTGCGTGCTCTTAAGGTAAATAAGCATAGTGGCAGGGGGTCATTATGTACTGTTATTCTATGCATCCTTTCAGCAACAGTTAATACATGTTTTCATGTAGCTGCACCGCGGTGAAGCATAGAAAATTATTTTCAATGTGATAGCATTCATCGCCCACGTTGAAAAAATCGACGTGCCCGTCCTGTTGTATGAAGCCTCCGTTGGCAGGTGGCAATATAGAAAGAAGACCTCCTCTCTGAGCTTCGCAGCCCTATAATTCAAAAGTAGTAGCAGCGTGGTTTGCGGCAACATAAAATTTAGTCACAGCAGCAAAAGTTAGCACACAAGAGAGCAGACCTTAAGCGGAAAAGTCCGAAAGGCACGTTTACACACGCGTAAGATAAGAAAATGTGGTCGCGTATTTATTTTTTTCCAAATCTATGAAGCACCAGGTCTATTCGCAAATTTCACATACGGGCAAACAGCAGCCGCCTTGGTGTAGCGTCTAGTACCCAAGTTCAGTTCAGTGTTTTTTGCTACACCGCTCATTTCCAACTAGCGCGCCTAGTCTGGCCAGAACCTCGGACTCTCGCCTCACGCATCGGCCGAGTGTTTTCTGGTGCGAACGGCATGGTGCTGGAACGTGAGATCACTGACGACGCAAAAATGTGGCGTGCGAGGTTTCGCAATAAACGGAGGGCCAAATAGCTTTCGCAAGTAGCAGGCGCTCAACACAAGAGGGAAAGGCAAACGAGGCTCTGTATTGTAAATGCGACAGCTTCTATAAACTCCAAGCGTAGCCGATGTAGTCGATGAAGCTCCTTGCTTCAATCTTGAAGCTACAGGACAAGAGAATAACAAGAAGAGAAATAATCAGAAGGTTCAATTTCCCCAAACCGAAATTCATTCACACATATAACCATTCTCTTGTAATTGCTGGAGGCATCGTCACCGCAAATCAGCCATGCGCAGTTGGAAAAATCTGAACACACGCGCTATTTGCGTATTCTAATCGAATTAAATAGAAGTTTCTTCGTTTCGAAAATGGTGTCCAGCGCATTGTTTTATGAAATCAACGAGCCGACGACGTCTCTACAAAAGTGTGATGTACCAGGCTACTATAGGGCATGCCAGCATTTCAGTATGAGAGAAAAATTGCTAGCTTGCAGAAAACAGCACTTACAAATTCTCCTGCATTGTTGTTGGCCACCACAACGATACCAGGTACCCTCGTATGCTGTCACCGTTATATTTGCATCTCGACACTGTAATTTGAAACTTACAACACCGCAACTCATTTACTTCTCGGGTGCGACCAAATATTGCTGAAGAGCTCACCACTAAGTGTTCTCATCTAGCGCGAAGTAGGAAAAGTAAAAAAGTACTTCATGTAAACTCCGGCTTACGAAGCCCCTCAAATGTGAGTGTGCTTGTTAAACCATTTTGAGACTTGCCAGGCTGACAGTTCTACTTGACGCAGGCACACGCTTCCAAAAGCGATCTTGAAGCTGTCACCCTGGCTTTGACAAAATAACAACACATTACCGGTCTGTCTGGTACGTGCGTAGCTCGCTGTACAACCCTCAGTTGAGCAATATCCGTTCGCGCTTTCCTGCGAATAATTATCTATGCTTTTTCTACGTTTTATTTCTTAGCGACGCACTGACGCTGTGGGTGGCAACACCAGTACCTTGCACAACTGAGCTGGAGCATAGACTAGACAGGAATTTAAACCGAAGGCAGGAGGCAAGGCTATGTGCGCCGCAGTTTGATGGGCGCTTTTGGTAACCGTTGCTACAAACTCTCGTTCTGAGTCGACAGTGTGTAAACAGGTGACGAGTACTTTAATTAAACGCACTTCAACCTTTCAGATTACGGCTTGGACAGAAAACGGGAAACTTGGGTACTGGCAGGTTCAGTAAAACTGGGCCCGTTAATACAAGTTCAAAATTACCCTGCGCTTAAGAGTAATGCACGACCACCGCCTGGAAAGAAAGGACAGAAAGAGAAAGAGAAATATTCCCCTTTTATTACGAGCATATTCATGCCATGGTCTTTCAGCATTATTTTTAAATTTTTTACCTATAATTACAAAATTGAACTCAAGCTTGTAGAATATATTTCCTGCTATCTGCTGCCGGTGTACGCAGCTTATTTTGACTTGGTGGCATTCATTCAGATTGCTTGATATAAACTGCGTAGCATACCACGTTTATTCTAAGGGCTGCAAAATGGCGGCTTGAATCCCTAGAAAATGTAACGTTACAGGGAGGTAGTAAATACATGCGAAAGCGCAGAGCACAATTTTATTCTCAATGGATGTTTTCATTATGGCACAAGTATACTTCAAATTTTTTGCAAGTTAAAATGGCACAGAATGTCAATACTAATCCTTGCTAGGTTGATAGATAAGTTTGCGAACGTAGCAAATGTGGCATTTTTATTGAAAAAAAGAGCTTGGATAAGCCAGAAGATTAAGGAAAGGCTAAACACTCAGTAAAGCCCCCTTCTGGAAACAACACCCAATTAGGTGAATTTTCGCCAGCCACGATTGATTCATTGGTTTCACGTGCTTAAGTATATGGATGGGCAAGTACCGTCGAAATAAGATGAAATTCAAAATGGAAACGTAAAATATAGGTTTAATATATTAAAGGTCCTCCACTGCATTCGCCACGCTTTTACATCCCTCAACATAAAAATGTTTCGAGAAACCTAACCTTATTAGTATTAAACAACTTTGTGAGGTTTGCTACACCATAGTACTAAAAGAACAGCTAGTTTGATAGTCAGGAGGCTGCACCAGTTACAATTTGCCAGCTGATTAATATTGAGTAGGCCTAGGGTAATCGTTTGGATAATGCGCGACTCGATCCATGGTCACTCACTCCCTTAAAATGAAAGCAAAAGCCACGAGGCCATCATCTTTTTCACAGTCCTTTCGGGAAAAGCCTGGCCCAGCTTTAGATAACTGTTGTGGCCAATCTATCGCTGCATATAGGAAGGAAATCTGGGTGTTTTTTTAGCACCTATGCCAAGTCACGTTCGGGCGCTTTGTAGTGAGCCGCAATATTTGGCACGTGATGAGAGGGGTCAAGTATAAATGGAGCGCACGCCTTTGTTGTTTCAGGCCCGAGCACAGCCTAAGGCACGCACGGTTATTCATCATCGGCCGTCTCAGGCGTCGGCGTGGCTGACCTCCCCAATAAATCAAGTGAGTTAAAGAGGGCACCATGAATCATGTCAGGCTTAGCCTGCGGTTAGTGAAGCTAGAGCGTGCTGGGGAACCCTTTGATGTCACGCGCTGTTAGCAGCACAGCGACCACGACAGCCGCTTGTCTAGGGCAAGACCTACAGGAGTTAACGACTTCAGGAGCTGTGCTGTTCGATTAATTGCAGTCACCATGACTGGACGAAATTTACCCAGGTTGACATCCAGTGTTTAGTCGGTTCGAAGCTGACGCTAAACAAGCTGTCGGAAGGGAAGCGCCATCAGCCATGTTCAAGATGATAGGAGGCTGTCTAAAATTGCAAGGAATATTTACATTCCTCACGTTGTGGGGTCTACAGAGAGATCTGACCTGGGTTAAAGCTTGAATAATAGTGTTCCTCTTGGGAGATGATGTCCCGGTGGCGGTGCTTACGGTGCAAAGAATAGAATAAACTCGCAAAGACATATCGTAAATATAAGGAACGATTGCCAGCAAAAGGAAATGAGCAGGGGTAGCTTATTCATAGACAAAGGCCAAATTATTAATCTATTTAGCGCAAACACCACACGACACAGAAAGAAAGAAAGAAATAAAAAAAGAAAGCGAAAAGGAAAGAAGAGAAGGAAGGAAGAAAGAAGGAAAGAAAGACAGAAAGAAAGAAGGAAACGAAGAAAGAAGGAAGGAAAGAAAGACAAACACGGGCGCGAGAAATAAAGGCAGAAAAGAAGGATCCTGTTAAGTGGTTCAGTGACGAGAAAAAACAGTTCGGAGACGGGGCAGATGTTATTGTACCGGTGGACGAGAACAGTTACATGGAGGATCTAAATGGACACGCAGATTGTAACGGGAAGTTAATGCTGGTACTTTATGAGCAGCCAAACCTGGTTATTGTAAAAAGAGGAAATAATTGAGAGTTTCAAATCACGTGGGAACTCCACAACAGGCAGAATACCACTGACTACTGCCTAATGTCGCAGGGAATCCATAGCAAGCTCACAAAAATGGAAGTAGACGAGGAGGGGGAGTGCAGTCTCGGAAGTTACCATAGACCTATTAGTCTGCAGATGGGAGGCCTCATGAAAACAGAAATGCAGAAAACACTAAAATGGAACGCGAAATTAAACTACAAACAAATAGTGCGATTAGCAACAGACATTAATAAAGCAATAGAGGTGCCCTTTGGAAAAGGGGAATATAATGGGTTAGATCTACTCATCAGTACGAAAATGAAACAAGTTAAAGCGGCAAGCCGCTGGAAAGGAAAGAGGAAATCACGAAGCTGGTGATGTAAGGAATTTAAGAATAGCACATAACAAGCAAGGGTACACAGAGAGGCAAAAAGGGCGTAGCTTTCTCGAGAGGAAATACACCAAAAATGTTAATCTGATAAAAAAAAATGAAAGTGCATATCCTCGTACAGGGTAAAATAAAGCAGTCCAATTATCGCTGGATGACTGAAGTTTGCGATTCGACTCAAGGCGGGTCAAGAAAAAAAATCTGCAATCATAATACCTGTCTGAGTAAAAAGAATCTAAGCACCGAGGAACGAAATCAAGATGCCTATGGAAAATTATTACAGGGAGACTAAGCTGTGAAGTACATTACATAAGTTATACCTGAATCATTTGGAAGCAACGATAGATTAATCTCCCTGAATAAAGAGCCAGCATAGAACATCATAATAGAAAAGAGCTTAGAACTGACCAACCTTAACTGGAGAAAGGCAGGGGCAAATATTCCCAAATGCACATCCTCAGGTATAGACGAAATTCCAATCAAGCTGAATAATTAACTTGGTCAAGGAAGCAAGAAAACGTTGTTAAAAGCATTGGAAAAAATCATAACAAATGTGAAAATTCTGTACAGCTGGCGGCAGAGTAGTGTGAATTGTATTTATAAATTAAATAAGATAGGAGGACGATAATGTCCTTCATGTCGATCACGATAACATATTTTATATACAGAGTGGCAACGCAGGCGGTGAAATTAAAAACGCAGTCATGAATAGAAGGTAATACAATACTTCGGACTGGTTCAGAAGAGGTAGGCGCTTAGGTCACACCCTATTCGTGCTTACCCAATGTATAGAGATAGATAGGGCGGAAAACAGCCCTGTGTATTTATTCTTCCTGAACATAAGCGGTGCGTACGAAAACGTGAAGAGAGAATTGCTGCAAGACATACAGAAATCTGAAGTTATTGGTCATGAGATACTTGATTTCTTATAGAAAATATACCGAGATAATGAAGTTTAAATTGCTTGGAAAAGAATAAGAATCACAACTACCTAGACAAACAAGGGATCAAGGCAGGGGTCTTATGTTGTGACCAGAGAAAGGAGCATTTAGGCCTTTAAAAATTCACGCAATATCAGGCGATCGGGTAACGAGGTGGAGCTGCAATATACGTTTTCCAAGAACTCGCGTCCCGCAAACTTTTGTCCCCGACAGTATGTCTGCCCGCGCGTGATCGTGATCCTTGGCATGAGAGCTGGCACCAGGATGGCTACATCGTACCAGAACACCATGTTTTGTATCAAAGTCATCTGTTGCAGTTGTTTCCACTGCCTTTTTTTTCTATCTTCCTCTACGTCTTAGGTCTACCCTACGAAGAAACCGTCGTTCTGACACCAATTTTAAAACAACAAGGTTTCGCGCAAGATGTGTTGAAATTTAAGACAACTTTTCTGTTGAGGTGCTTGACTTCATTATTACCTCGCATTATCTTCTTGTGCTTTCACACACAGGTTTAGTGTATCGCAAAAATAAACTTATTTTCGATATCTCGCAATTATTTATTTATTTATTTATTTACCCTAAAGACCCAGAAGAGGGCATTACATAGGGGGGGAATGATGAAAAGAAAGCACACATAACAAATCAACTCATAACAAATGATGGTAAATATACAGAGGGCAGAGTTTGAGTAACATTTGGTTAAGTGCAGTATAACATATTGAAACCACAAAATTCAACACGTTCAAACAAGTGAGTAATAATTAGGGCAAAATAAGTAACTAAAAATACAATGGCACATAAAAGAGGCTCCGGAGCTGTTCAGCACGCAAGAAATGGCAAAGCAAAAAAGGACCGCCAAAAAGTCACGGACACGGTAAATCATTCAGCACTCATGACGCATTTTCCGCGTTCAGAAATGTTAGTAAAGCTGTTTGAAAAGATGATAAGAAAAAGCTTTCAATAAAGGGGGCATATAAAGCAAGGTATCACATCATGGAACGTACTTAGGGGATTAAACCGCTAGAGGAACTGTGCGCACATGATGCAAGCAAAATACTATATGAGCCACTGAGGAGCCGCCGATGGAAGTATAGTCGCAGTCAATAGTCCTCAGACCACAAGATTTGGCTTGAAGTCATGCAAATCGGTGAGGTTCTATTCGGGGACTTTTCACTTTTTCAGGGAATTTTGAGGGGTAAAACTAGACTAAAAGATAATTGCTCTGGAGATTTAGGGAATATTAGAAGACGAAGTTGTCTAACCTTTTTTTCAAAATTGGTAGAATTTTCAAGTTGCTGAAGGGAAAAAGACCCGAAAAAGAAATTTTGGGTCAGTTTGCGGAAATTTTCGTCTACAGCATGAAATTTCACTAATGCAAACGCAAATGAGCACTGACGGTTCAAACAAACGTCGAAATCTCTCGAGAGGGAGGGACACCATTGTCATCTCCTTTCCAGTCTTTTCTACATTCAGAGGCCGTAAGGGTTTGACTAATCTGTGGACCGAATACGTCGCACATGCAAATCCAAACATTTAAGAGCACAATCAGATTTCTCGTGTAGACTGCTATGGGCAACTTGCGCTGAAGTTTGCGGTGCCGATTGCGGCGCCATAACACACTGCCTAGCGATAAGAGCAAGCAGTTTTGGGTAGTACTCTTAGAACTTTTCCGCGCCACCTTCGGGCGCTTATTGGCGTGAGCCTCCGCGCTCTGTCGAAGGCGCACGTGCCGTGCGTCAGCTACCTGGGCTACGCCGAGAGAAGCTAGGCAATGAATGCTGTCAGCCAAACGCGGGTATCGAGTGGCGCAGAATGTGTTCTCGCGTTTGCAGCGGCCCAAGCGGCTGACAAAAGCAGTTTTGAGTCACCGAATGGAACAATTGCAGTGCCACCTTGGCAGCGCAGGTTCCCCATGCACCCGTCAAGCCTGAATTCACGACATCACCGGCTAGTTCCCCTTGAAAAGCCTGCCCTATTTTTGTGCCTTGCTGACGGCGCCCTGGCGTCCTCAGTGCGCGGGCCAGACACCTGGTGCCAGGCGCACGTACTCACGACCCGTAGTGTTTCGTCTGCCGTTATCACTGGTGTCGTTTCCTCTCGCACTTGTCGAGATGAGTCGATCGATAAGCCCGATACGCTAGGCTGAGCCTCTTCCTCTTCCGAGTGCATTTTTTTTGCCCGAATGAGCATCAACGTCGCGACCTCTAGCGCGTTGTGAGTTGCGATGTTCTGTCTCCAAGGTTTAAACAACATACGACGGGGATTCCTGCGCGCGGGTTCAGCTCACCCAGTTTGGAAGTGGAGCCCAAGTGCAGAGAGCGCTAGTCAGTTGGGTGCTAAGTGAGTTTGAAAAGGTGAGACCGGTGGACAGACAGAAGTGCTGTAGGAAGATTGTGAAGCTTAGTTTTTGAGAGGCTTTCTGCACATCTTTCTTAGAGTCCTGTTTACCAGGAAAGTAGCATTTCGAAGGAAAAGTTCACCAGACGTCTACAAGCAGCAGTGTGCTGTAAAAAAACGTGTTGCACAGTAGGCTATTTAACGTGCCCTCGGAACCCTTATGAAGGAATAATATTATCGGCGCTGCTCGAAATTTTTTCCTGCGGGCTGCCGACATCATGTCCCGCAGTGTGGGACCGCGCAGTGGCCCAGGGACCCGGCAGGGTCTAAAACTCACTTGCGAAATAAATTTTTTCTGTCTGTCTGTCCCTGCAGTTACATGTGTCACTAGTAAATGAAAATGAAAATTGGTTTTTAGGGAAAGGAAATGGCGCAGTATCTATCTCACATATCGGCCGACACCTGAACCGCGCCGTAAGAGAGGGGATAAAGGAGGATGTGAAAGAAGAAAGGAAGAAAGAGGTGCCGAAGTGGAGGGCTCCGGAATAATTTCGACCACCTGGGGATCTTTAACGTGCACTGACATCGCACAGCACACGGGCGGGTTTTTGCGTTTCGCCTCCATCGAAACGCAGCCGCATGGTCAGGTTCGAAACCGGGAACTCCGTATCAGTAGTCGAGAGCCCTAACCAACTGCTGATCTGGAGTTCCCGGGTTCGAACCCGACCGCGGCGGCTGTGTTTCGATGGAGGCGAAACGCAGCCCCTGGCGTTCGAAATTATTCCGGAGCCCTCGTAAGGAATGCTTTTCAGACCCGCTCTCGGTAGTTTCACTTGAGGACTGTCTCCAAATTCGGTGAAGTTGACGCCGAATATGAAGCCGTATAACGCGCAGTTTCCGTCAAAAATGCTTTGATACACGCCAGAAAACATTTACAAGCCCTGCCAGCCGGATTTAAACCCTTGGTGACGTCGGGACCGTGGCACTCTCTCTTAACATCAACAAACGCTCAACCGTCAACTTTTTTTAAAGGTAACATTTATTTCAATAAAATCACAGCATACATGCGTAAACTGGTTACAAAGAAACCCGGAACTTACACCCAACCGGTTTAATTACAGGACAGACGTTATAACAGGAATGAACTACATCAAAGACAAGGCTGAAAAAGTGAGCGAGTGGTTGTACCAGTGTACCCTGCAGGCAGTTTGGTCATGCATTTTTTTACAAAGGTAAGCGGTAATTGGAATAAAATAGTTTTCATAACAGTATAGACGCACAAAGGCTTACCAACATAGTGATCTTCCACACGCTGTGTATACCAGTAAGAAAGCACATGTGGAGATGTCCTCAAAGAAGTACAGCCCAGCAAGGTATCGCATGTTATGAGAATTCAGATCAAAACCCTATTTCAGCGCCGCTCCCCTCGTAGAGCATCCCAGAAGAATATAGTATTCTTAGAACTATATTTAAATAGTATTTGATTGTTTCAGCATGACTAAGTATATGGCAGTGTACACAAGACAAAAAAAATACACGTTCTTACTCGCAATCTCTCAGTATGCAGCTTCTTGATGGAAGCCTTCGTATGTGGTGAAGGCTTTCCTGCGTATTTGCGCAAGAAGGCCATTCTCTGGCAAGGCAAATTGTACCAAGTGGTAAATGAGTGCACGGAATAGCGCCTAAATGAAATATCTGTGCAATCATTTCAGTGGCACGCAATGCAAAACTCCCGAAAAAAAGGTCATAAAACGAAAAGTAAAATAAACATCACGCATGGATGTTCATAAACAGACTATCGGAAAGATTAGAAGAAACAATAAGACTCGGCCGAGCATTGAATGAACTCAGGCAGAGAAATAAGTGAGCTGACCCCAACAATGCACGGGATATCGGCTGAGAAGTTTGGTTCAGTTTGTGGTTTATGGGTGTTTAACGCCCCAAAGCGACTCAGGCTTTGAGGGACGCCGTAGTGAAGGGCTCCGGAAATTTCGACCACCTGGGGTTCTTTAACACGTAGAGACATCGCCCAGTACACGGGCCTCTAGAATTTCGCCTCCATGAAAATTCGACGGCCACAGCCGGGATCGAACCCGCGTTTTTCGCGTCAGTAGCCGAGGTGTCTCGGAAGAACATGGGGATGGGGTGTGGTTTACTGTCGCATTTCATTATATTCAGTTGTAAGTGTAGCAACCGTCCTGTCTTCGCCCTTCTTCATCCCGTCCATATGCTACGTTTTTGTTTATAATAAGAACATATATATCCCGAAACAAACTCCGCATAAAGATTAACTTCAGTCCACCTGCGCTGTAAAGACTCAAAAGGTTAGCGCGTGCCTGTCACAAAAATCGGCTCACATCGTAAAGCCGGCGCGGCTCAAAAGGAATATCGCCCGAGCACTCGATAGACGATTCGAGAAGCTTGGAGAAAAGTTCACTCATTACCCACGGAGAGCTCGTGACCTTGAGAAGGCTAAGTGATACCCTGTCCACATCGCTCGCACGCGGCTGCGCCGGGTGAGAGAGCAGTGACTAGAGCTTTATAGAAACCTGCGTCCTTGCCTGACCAATGGCGACGCGCGCTCGGCGGGAGGATGAGAGAGGCATTTGTACTTTTGAAGTAGTCGGGGGTTTGACGGCATACCGTCTGGTCAGGAATCATGTTGACGAAGGGTACTGGTCACTGGCCAAGGTCAGTAAAGAGGGAAAGACGTTCCGGGAGCACTACGGCTCCCTTGTTCACCATCTTTTGTTCATTATCTTTGTTAGTGAACAAGGGAGCCGTAGTGCTCCCGGAACGTCTTTCCATCTTTACTGACCTTGGCCAGTGACCAGTACACCATTTGTACTTGTGATGCTGAGCATATGTACGCACCTGCCTTGGCGCGAAGTGACAAAGCCACGCGGTGCACCCTGTACATGGAAGACGTTTACTTCCGATACTTAGACTGCGGCGTAGCTGCATCTTCGAAGAAGCGCTGTCTCATGACTCCCGGGTCAACAGCAATCGCCCAGCCACGGACCTGCGAGGAAGCGTGTGTCAGTCTTCGAGGCGGTCTCATCGCGGCCTTCCGGTTGTCGGACGGTCGCAGTGCCCGTTGAACACATTGGAATTTATTTTGGTTTTCTCTGTAGTAGAGAACTGTTGTTGCAAGACCTTTCTCTGTGCTGTAGCCTCTTTCTAGATCTACTTTGGATATGTTGCGTTGTTTTGTAAGTCACATTCGATCACATTAAGCTTGTTTTTTTTTGTGAACTTCTGACTCCGACCCGTTCTCTGGCTCGTGAGCGGCGGAAGCTGAACACCAAACGTCTACCCCGTTTATTACTTGGTGGCTGTTTTCTGGCTCAGCTTGCCACGCTTAGTCGAGGGCATCACTTGAGAGACAGGAGCCCCTATGCCGCTACACGCTCTAAGGGTGTCTGGGAGTTCGTACATGTGTGCATTGTGACAGTGCCACAGGCGTAAGAGGCAACTAGATCAAAGAATCACGATAACTCTGCTAAAGCAGTGACAACTCTGCCTGACGCAACAAAAATATATAAAACATAGTACATTATTGTTGGCAAAAGCAGTTTACAGGAAGTAGAACTTTTAAAAGCAGCCCTCCTCATGCCACTGCGCGAAGAGATAACCATAAGTGAGAGTTTGAGTGAAATGTCGATAAAATTAGAGATGTTCTCTGTACAATTTTACAGAGGGGTACAGCATGCACTCTAGAAGTGTAGATAATATTTATGCGAAATGCGCTTGAATAATTGTCAGTTATCGAGGAGATGCACAGTTTCATGTTCTGATTACGAGTTAATTAATTCGTACAACTTGGTTGCTAGACGATATTAGATGAAAAGTCACACCCACAGTGTTGTGCTTTAAGTAAAGCGCTTCAGTGAGAGCGCTTGCTATGAAGGCGACAATGGCGTTGCGCTTAGCTTGTTCCTCCAGCCATAAGAGCGGAATTCTAGAGCCCTCGTTTCCTTAGAGCGAATCGCCTTCCTTCGGCCACTTTTTAAATATGCCTTATTAAAAAGCTCTAAGTGAGACCTGCCTAGGGATTCCACAATCGTACTTTCAACCTCCCTTAACTCGCTCCTTGAGCAGTATGCAAACTTCACTGCGCAAGAACTCACTCTGCGCTTGTGCAGCAGGTCGTCGTGTGTGTGTGTCCTCCTTTCTTGATCCCGTCTGCGGCGCTGTTTCCATGCAAAGGTCGTCTTTGGCTGCTGCAGCAACGCCGAGTTCACAATGACTGCCGCTGCACTGCCGCTACATTGTACGCAATGAGACGCTGTAAGACCAATCACGTTTTACTGCGAAGCCGTCTAGGGCATGGAAACAATACGCGTTAAATGCAAATCAAATGCGCATGGGCGTGTATTCTTGAAAAGAAATACACGATTATAAACGTATATTTGCGCTTATCAATTTCGACACGTATATTTTTATTATTAGGCGCGTGCTCTCGACACCCGGCGCGTGCAAGTGGCCCTTAGTCGCTCTGAATGAATCTTTATCCAAGAAGCGGCTAAGAACAGTTGTAAAATCAGGTGGCTCCCTTCAACGCTTCATTGAGCTAAGAAATCATGGAGCCTGGAGGGACCTTATTTGAGGTTAAAAAAAGGGGGGGAGCTAAGGAGCGTTCTAGAATTTGGCCCTTAGGAGGCTTGTGCTACATTTTAGTTTTTTGATACCTTTGGTTTGGTTCGGTTTATATGGGTTTAACGTCCCAAAGCGACTCAGGTTATGAGAGAAGCCGTAGTGAAGGGCTCCGAAAATATCGACCACCTGGGGTTCTTAAACGTGCACTGACATCGTACAGTACACGGGTCTCAAGAATTTTGCCTCCATCGAAATTCCACCGCTGCGGCCGGGATCGAACTAATACCTTTTACCGTAAAGGGTATTGAGAGCCGTCAAAAAAAATGCAATATTCAGATGCTATCCGCCTACACACAGATGACGTCTACGGATTTCTTTTTCACCTTGCATTGATGCAACCCTGTTCCCTGAGTTACGTAACCCACGCAGCTGTAACGGACACTACAAAGCTGCTTTTCTAAAGAGAAGTAATTGCCTAGCCCCTGTCAGCTCCTGTGAAAATCTGAATAGAAATACGTGCGTACAGTCATACGCGAAACTATACATTTCTTTCATGCGGGCTGCCGTAAACGAGAATCTCCGAACAGGCACTGTCACTAGTGTGCACACATTCACTTAACCAAAAGATGTGGGTCACAACGACACGATAGCTTAGAATGAAAGCGCGCTAAACATGCTTTTACACCAGCTGAAAGGCTTTGACACTATACGCAGAGTAGGTCAATCAATGCTGCCACTTTCTTTGGGCCCTTTCTTCGCTCTATCGCCACCTAATAAGAAATATAGACGCTGGTTTCCATTCATGCATTTGTGAGCAATGTCGCCGCAGGCTGGGGTTTTGTTCGGCTTCGTTTAACGTACGTTCGTGACTGCATCGCGCTCTGAACCGGCCCTTCCTGCACCGCCATTTGTTGAATGGCTTCACTGTTGCACGCGTGGTCAGGAAAGCTGCAAAGCGATTGTGTGCAACTAGCGCAATGAGCAATGTCGATGTTCCGCAGCGAGCATACCCCCAGTAATCTGGAAAAAAAAAATGCCATTCTCTGAGAGCACCCCGCAAGTCAGCGTGGTTTCCATTTCTCGCACTATGTTCTGCATTTACAGTGCATATTCGGAAAGCTTCTTGATGGGGGACCTGATTTTTACACGTGAAAGGCGGATGCTATCAGCTACGAAGTACTCCGCTTAGGAGGGCTAAGCATCAATTTCGTAAACCTGATGATCTATTAAAGTATTGATCGAAAATGCTTGAGCTACATGCAATACCCTTCTGCTGTAGAGTATAAAGACTTCACATCACCCAGTAAAAAAAAGGTCTGAAAAGGTGAGGAGCATGTTCCTCTCAACCCTTCGAGATTTAAAGCTTCAGAGGGGCCGGAAAGCTCCCACTGCACGGCTGAAAAAAAAATGTGCGGACTGAAGAATTACACGTGCGCGCAAATCTTAGTGCACGGCAGTACTCTTCGATTAACTAGATAGCGCTTTCATAGGGCAGCAGGTGATAACGGGTTTTCGATTACAACACACTACATACATGGCGTATAGATCAGAGAAAGGACGTAACAGAGTTGTCGCCGAAGAAAATAGAAGCACATATAACAGCTTCGGCGATTAGCGTCTCAAAACAGGAGCTCGGATGGCACTTCTTTTTTAGTTTGCACGACATTACATAATTCCAGCTCTGATACTCTGCGCATTGTGCGAGAATGCGTTCTTACGTACACAAATGAAAGGATTTCTCCGAAAGATTAAGTCAGTGCTTGGAATCGCTCTTTCTGCTAAGGACACCCATCGTGAGTGCGCGGAGGTGGGTTAATTTCCGCAAGGAGATCCTGGAGATCAACACAGGACATCATACTGCCTCTCCAACTCTGCTACGTGGGCCGTAGCAGATAAAATCGGCGGGCGAATTTTCTCGCCTTTGTGGGCTGTTCCTTTTCCAAGCTCAAATGCACTACATATATCTTTTTTTCTCCGGCTATCCTGTCTAATACTTTCTTTTTTCCCCCCCTTTATGACTATAAAAAAAAAAACGTTTTCCTGATCCTTTTCTGAGCGTTGTTTCTTTGTATGCACACAATCTTAGGAAAAACAAAGAGAACGTCCTGCTTTGCTTTCTTAGACTTGTAGCTAGGAGATGAAACTCTATAGTGATGTTACTTGGTAGGACCTTGTGTGGACGCGAATGCCGTGGAGATTAATGGTTGCTCAGGGATAAAATACATGCTAGAACATTAGATCCCACAGCAAAAAGAAATGAGAGTTTGGCAATGCTTGAAATATGAAGAAAAAGGCCTGAAGGTCTAAGCTATTGGAGTAGGGGGGGGGGGGGGTACTTTGGTTTACAAAGAAATAAGGAATCTAAAGGGAGGTATAGGCGGGAGTAAAACAGACTTTTATCCACCCTTAAGTGACCTAAATTCCCTCTCTCTGGTGCTGTTTCACTTGCTGCTGAGTTTTTTCTTCGCGGCAAGTCTTCTTACTTTTTTCTCGTGTTCGACCTTCAACGGCATGTATATAAAGGAATGAAAGTTGGCAGGAAAGAGCCCAATCACGTTTGGGACGAAAATCCCATCACAAGAGCACTTAGGTGGGTGCAGGATAGGTGTAAAGATACCGCGAGGAGCGAGTGATGAAGAAAAGCAGTAGGTAGACAATTTAAATTAAGCTACCGAAGGGCAGTGCACAAGTGCAGCAGCTGTCATGGCCTATATTTCTGAAAAAAAAGCCTCAGGGGGCACTTAAGGCTGCGAAAGTGCTGTGAAGGCGAAAACATTGGTGAGTCACCGTGAGCGTTCGACCAGGCCGCTGGTAGCGCAATGAGAAATGAAACGAAGACGCGCCTCCCAACGCTTGCTTATTCCACAAACAGTCAGTGGCTAAGACGCTCGTCTACTGAACCGGAGTTCCCGTATTCGAACCCGGCCGCGGCGGCCGCGTTTCTATGGAGGCGAAACGCCAAAGGCGCCCATGTGCTGTGCGATGTCAGTGCACGTTCAAGATCCCCAGGTGGTCGAAATTATTCCGAAGCCCTTCACTACGGCTCTTCCTTTCTTCTCTTACTACCTTTTTATCCCTTCCCTTAGAGCGTGATTCAGGTGTCCGCCGATATGTGAGACGGGTAAATTAATAATAATAATAATAATTGGTTTTTGCGGAAAGGAAATGGCGCAGTATCTGTCTCATATATCGTTGGACACCTGAACCTCGCTGTAAGGGAAGGCATAAAGGAGGGAGTAAAAGAAGAAAGGAAGTGAGAGGTGCCGTAGTGGAGGGCTCCGGAATAATTTCGTCCAACTGGGGATCTTTAACGTGCACTGACATCGCACAGCATACGGGCGCCTTACCGTTTTTGCCTCCATAAAAACGCAGCCGCCGCGGTCGGGTTAAAACCCGGGAATTCCGGATCAGTAGCCGAGCGCCCTAACCACTGAGCCACCGCGGCGGGTGAGAGGTAAATTGGTAAATTGATTTTTGGGGAAAGGAAATGGAGCAGTATCTGCCACGCATATTGGCGGACATCTGAACCATCCCGTAAGGGAAGGGGTAAAGGAGGGAGTGAAAGAAGAAAGGATAATAATAATTGGTTTTTATGGAAAGGAAATGGCGCAGTATCTGTCTCATATATCGTTGGACACCTGAAGAAAGAAGAAAGGAAGAAACAGGTGCCGTAGTGGAGGACTCCGGAATAATTTCGACCATCTGGGGATCTTTAACGTGCACTGATATTGCACAGCACACGGGCGCCTTTGCGTTTGCCTCCATCCAAACGCGGCCGCCGCGGTCGGGTTCGAACCCGGCGGAACCGTTTCGATGCTCGGTACCTGAGGCGTTTAACGATTTAATGCAGGTAGGCACCTAGAATTAAATTTGATTCTTTGCGGTGTTAAATATGTTTTTGGAACTGCGGTGAGCTTTCTGGAATGTCAGCTGAGTTAGCTTAAAAGAACAGGCTTTAAAAGTGTTCGTGTTTCGGTACCAACTTTTGAGTTTGAGTGCTTAGATGGTTTCTTGCTATTTTTAGTAATATTACTAAATAGGCGTTAACTTCTGTTATGTTGTTCGCAGCACGTAACCGCTAGACTATAGAATATTGTGAGCTGCAGCTTCTGCTGTTTTTTTTTATTTCTCGTTGCCTTCTGTTTCAAGCCCCGTACTCGATAAGTTAGAGAAGTACCAAATGTTTCTATTCTGGCTTTTTTAAGGACGTAATAATAAATAATAGAAGCGCCTGAATTTGCATTCCTCTACAAATGTTTCATTTATACGAGCGTCATAAAGGCAGCATGCGAATACTGGTTATGCTTGCAAGAACTTCAGATAGACATGTAATACGTAGCTAAGTGATAGTATACAGATAATATTACGCCCCATTTACTTGCGTCCATTTTGCTTGGATGCATGGCATTTGTTTTATATTCTTGGTTCATACAAGTAAAGTTAAGTGTATGCGCTTGCTTGTAACATGCAATGTGAATGATAATAAATAAAGTTTTTTAATTATTTTGCCCGAAGGAAAAAAACAAAACAAAAAGAAACAGTAAGATAGGCCTAACTGCCGCTCAGCAAGAACGACTGAAATAACGAAAGCTAAACTTTCCAAGGGCTCCAAGTTCTTAGTCGCGTTATCGCAGCGGCAGTTTATTTAGTTTCACCTTTCAAACATACCTCTCCCTTATGAGGTGGCTGCCTCGTTGAGCAATTGTATATACAACGCAGGAGCAAAAAGCGGCTCACTTTCTCCTTCTGGCCACACTAATGCCTGCCATTACCAGAGCCAGAGGCAAGGCGAGCGTTTTCCTCGGAGGTCTGTCGTAACGTGACAAGCATGAATCAAGTCGTTTACGCAGAAACCAGCCCAAGCGAAATGAGCACCCGTGCCAGTACGTCTTTCTTTTTGCGCTATGTGCCTTTCGTTCGGGACAGTTGCTGTAACAGAGCGTCGATTTCCAGACTCCCTCGTGTTTTAGAGTGCTGCTCTTGCTCAGTGTTCATTGACTTTCGGTCGACATGAACTGGGCAGAAAAAAAAAAGCCTTCAAAGGAGGCCATTTGCCCTTCTTTAATCTTCAGCATGCTTCGAGGTCACTAGCTTGGGCAGAGGAGGTTGTGCGTGGTAGTTGAAACAAAACGCAAATTGCTAGAGATGCCCGACGTACCGTAAACGGAAATGTGGTTCGCCTCAGCAGGTGTGTCATCGTGTTGCAATCTCATACTCTGGTATTTAATTTTGTTTAATCATCAAGTCGAACGATGCCTCCCGCAAAAGGGCATTGCACCCCTTCATAGGGCCAATTTCTTGGAGCACCTGCAACGGTGTTTTCGACAAAAACATTTAGCCGCCAGCAAAACTTCACAAGATGCGTGTGCACTGTAGTCAATATCTCGTACGCCTGAATGAAGCGCATTCGAGCGGCACTGATACCGGCGGATGACGCGTGCATGCTCACTCATACTTCGGGGACATTCAAAGGGATTGGATTGCGTGGCTGTGCGGAAATTATTAAAGCGGTGGGTTTAAGGCTCCCTTTCTGAAGAAAATCCCCGGAGAAACGATGCAGGTGGGCCTGCTAGGTCACGTGACCTTGTGGCGTCAACGCAACCTGTCCACCAGTTTGTGAGCAAACGGGAAAACGTGTCAGGTGGCAGTTAAATTACTGATTTAAGCCCTACACAAGCCCTACCGGTGGCAGCACCTGTAATAGCAGTGCAGCGGCGCAGGGAAATGAGGACTCCCAGGGATGTGTAATCGTAGAATAGAGAACGTCTCACACCCAAAAATTCTCGACAAGAGCTTTCTTCAGCGGGGAAGAGATTATGAACGAAATGTTTCATATGTTGCAAAATTTGTCTATAATAATATTACATCCGCAGAACTCCTGCCGACGGCCTTGCATTTTTTTGCAGTTATCATTATTGCTATAGGCAAGAGCGTTCCCCATTGGAATTCTATTTCAGTTTTAACTGCTCGATTCGAGCGATGGGAAAACTTTATAATAAAGATTTCACTACGCATCGAAAGAGGAGACCATTACTTCCAATATTTCAATAACAGTACCTTGCAGTTTTTTAATATTAAAAATTTTTGTCTAAGAATGTTGGACATGATTTCGCATATATGCAGATTAACCCATTAAAGTTATCTTGTTGTTGCTTGCTCTTAAGGTGAAGATTAAGTCTCTCCTCCAGTTTTTTTTTTATTTTCCTGCAAACCTAGCTTTCGAAAACAGTTTCTCCCGCCTGTACACTGAGTTTGTTGCATGCCATACAGCTCTTGAACATAAAACATCAGGAAAAAAGTCGAAAATCTGGAGCGCATGCTATGCGCTGCAGATTCGGGTAGAAGACATTTCAAGCAAAAATGAAGTTAACGACGTCTGTACTACATGCAATGAAATTAGGTGGCAACTACTGTTGTACTTAAATTAAATCAAATCAAATCAAATTTTCTTTCAGTATTGCGGATGCTGAGGAAAACGCAGGCAAAAAGCCATACTAGGCTTGAAGAAGTCTGCGCTCCCTTACAAGGCATACAGTGCAACAGGTACTTTGGGTCATCACAATTCACAGACATTTCACAGACAATTCACAGAGAATTCACAATTCACAGACACTATTACAGGTACTGTGTGGGTAACAAAGAAAAGCCTGTTTAGTGGCTTGAGAGAAACAAATGGGTGCGATAAGAGTTTCTTGCGGTAGCCTGAACTTGGCTGACGATGATGACAATTACGTTGACGATGATGATAATGAGTCACCTGCAATGTCGGGACTGAGCCAAGGGTAGCAATGCTGCTTCCAGGCTGTCACAGCGGGAACAGAAGACGCTGAGGGGGCATGTGTTTGGATGGCCGTCAGAGAAAAGAAAAAAAATCATACGTGAAGACTGCATCGCGGGTTCGCGCGCGCACAATCTTCGGTGCGGAAGCCTTTCCGACCAACGCCCAAAATTAGTAGCCATGCTTGTCTGCTTACACATGTTGGATTTCTTTATAGGTTGCACGAACAAAGATGCTCTTCGACTTGATTGTGAAGTTGTGCGCAAATGATGTGGCATGTGGACATTGCTTTGGTTTGGTTCGAAATTAGCGCTCCAAGCTGAGAGCAAAATGTTTCCGACTGCACGTCATTATATTGCATGCACTTTTGGCATTGATAGTTCATTGCAGGTGCCAAACTGATGCGAATAAAAAGAAGCCCAGGATTAACTACTGTGAGATGCGTCTCAAAACGGAGGCATTTAAACTATGAGAAATAACGTTCTGAGTCCGAGTAACACGAAACAAAAAGCCTGGCGCAACGCTTTATGTCGGCCCCAAAACACTGTGAAAGGTAAAAAAAAAGTTGTTGAGTTTTAACGTATAGATAAACCAAGTCGACGTGAAAAAGCATGTGTTTAGCCTGGCTGTCTCATGGTTTTGCTTTGCTGGGTCGTCGGGACGTCTGGCGACGATATTAGACTCGGGTTAAGCTCTGATCGAGGTTGAGCTGATCTGACCTGTTCGCTCCGCAGAAAGAACTTGATGAAAAGGGTTATGTGCAGTGTACAGGGTGAGAGTGTGTGGCAGTTTAACGAGAGTCGTGATCGCCTGCTGCGATAGCATAGGAACCTCATGCAGTGGCCAGCAAAGCTGATCTAGTCATGCCACCGCGGGCTCAAAACCCATTCGCGGCAATATTTACTTTATTTCTCCGTGGGCTCCTGCTATGCTCGGTTTTTCCAAGGTCATCTTCAAGGCCAAGCTTCACACAAACTCGGAAAGCCAGCTGGACCTTGTGAAGTAGTGTATTAGCTTTAGAAACTACTTGTATGGCAAACTTAGTCAAGCAAATCATTAAGTTAATGGAGCTTAGTGCTTAAGGTTGCACTCGGCTTTCTGACCTTTTCTGGTGTACCAGACGACAGCAAGAAGGTTGAGACGTGGCATGTGGACTTCGTAAGCTCGAGACGGCTAGGTGCAACTTCAATTCTATGCAGCGATAAAAGAAGCTAAGCTCTAGCCCAAGCCACTTTGTTTCCCACTAAAGGGAGCGCTACCTCCGGGCTAGAAGTGAATACGGGATCTCTGCTGCTCTTTGAGAGGATGAATGACCCCGACTGGCGGAACAGTCGGGCACAAAATGCCTGAAAATGGCGTGCCTCTCTTTCCTTTGAACCAGAGCTTTCTCTCCTAGAATAACGCTCTTTCTGTTACTTCACCTCACGTAGTCAAGTCGGCCGTTCGTTCTATTTTGCTTTCTGTGGTTGCAGCGTGACTGTTCTCGCGCGATGTGTGCACGACTGAAGCGTTTGTATTTTGAGTCGTTTTTGCCGCAGGAGCTTTGATTGGGTTGTTTATTCTTTGCCAAGAGTTTCCGACCGCGACCTAACGAAAAGGAACGGCTCAATTAAGTAGGTTCATTGACTTACCACCCAACCAACACTGCAGTTGGCGAGTGCTTGAAACAAAAGACGGCTGTGCGTACCATCACATCAAAGGGGAGAGCCGTTGACCGGGAGAGCGCTTAGTTATGCCTTTTGTGAGAACAAGTTTAGCGCCAGTAAAACTTGCTGCAGCGCCCCCAGGTAAAGCGCCCTTTGCGCAGTGCGGTGACGTATGTCGAAATTATGGATGACGTAAAGCGGGATCAGAAGAGAAATAATGCAAAACGATGCACAGAAGGGAACCGCTCGACTTAAGAAATGCAGCTAGAAGTTATATACGGTCAACAGTTCGTTTTCTCCCGAATCACAGCAGTGCGGGCCCGTTGCTTGGAGCTGCTTGAGAAAATTTGTTTTTATCATTTATTTTGATAAAAGAAGATGCCCAGTCGTATTACGAAACGAAACTGCTACTTGCAGTAGCCTTCTCTTTCGTCTAGATGGCAGCGATTTTGCCATTCGATGCATGAGGTGAATGGCCGTCTTTGTGTGATGCATTTCTGTTTCTTACTCATCTAGCGTCCTTTACTTACTTGTTATCATATTTACAAGTACTGAAGCGATTAGGGCGTTATTGCAGGAGTTGGAAAATAAATGTCTCAGACAAAAAAATATACACATTAGGCACAAATGTGAACAACGCAGAGCACATTAAAAATGTAGAATTTGTCAGGATGTCATCGAAGAAAAAATGGCAATCGGTGAGTTGAAAATGAACGAATGACACTAGACGACGAGTTTCATTCTCTGATGGCACGGATGAAAGATTGGGTAGCCTGTTGGCGCGGGCATAGTATGATGACTGGTTTGGTCATGATGCCTTCTCATGTATAACTGGTTCACAAACTTCACGAAATGTTATTTCAAGGTCGTATACAAGAATGAAGTGTAGAATGCAAGATTTCAGTCGTTCGACATAGTTTGAGGGTAAGGGAGTCTTCGGAAGAAGGCACTCATGTGCTGTATGGAATGGCAATGCTGGAAGTTGAGTTGTCGGAGAGAATGATGCGCAGAACGCCAAATCTGCCGAACATGGCGCGAAGGCAGCCGATCGTGCGAGCCGTTGTTGCATATTTGATTTGCATGGCTTCAATCCATGTCGTGTGTGCATCCACTGACACTAAAATGGTCTTTCCTGCTATCGCTCCGGAAAAATCGATGTGAATCCGCGACCACTTTTCCGGCGTTTGTGCCCAGTAGACGGGTGGCGCCGCGGCCGGCATCGGCATGTTTTGGACACAGTTCGGGCTGACAACTCTTTAATGTCGCGGTCTAGTCGAGGCCACCAAAATTTCGACAGTGCAACTGACTTCATTCCTGATGGGCCTTGATGGGTCTCGTGCAACAGCTTCAGAAGCCAGACCCCAGCTCATTTGGGTACTACGCGATGCCCCCAATAGACAAGACCGTGGGCTACAGCTAGCTCTATAACTTATGGCCAAAAACCGCCGTACCGTAACCTCTATCTGTTTCACGCTTTTGGGCCAGCCATCTAGTATATAATGCTTGACAGCACGTAGGGTGGGGTCAATGGCCGGTAGCTGCTGCAACTCCTGTGTTGTGACCAGACCGTAGCCGAAGTTTTCGAGAGGAAGGACATATTCCGGTGGCTCACCTATTTTATCCGCCTCCGTAGACCGCAGTGGCATTCTGTTGAGGGTATCTGAGTTGAGCAGTTGTTTTCCCGGCGCGTAGTGCAGCTTGTAGCGGTAGCCTCCCAAGTACAACGCCCAGCGTTGGATGCGCGCTGCACTACGCGCCGGAAAACTGGCGGTGAGGCAGTTTTTTTTTTTTTCTATTGACGCCACCAAGACGGATCCCGAGGTTTGCTGCCTTCAAGCTATCTCGGTGTCGACAACGATGACCTGCATATATTTGCCAGGCTTCGACCAAACGAAAGATAAGTGAAAGCCTTACCTAGTCAGAACAGAAGTGTATTTCAAAGCGAACAGTGTAACTGACTCGTCTAAGAAGAGATCGCTACTGGTTTCGGCGTTGTCTAGCAAGACGGTTGAAGTGCTAACTGGCAGAGTTGCTCCACGTGCTCCAAATGAATTGACTTACAACGGAGTCGTTCAGTGTTTAGATGATTACTACGATACGTAGAAGGACGAGATAACCGACAGCTAGAAGCTCTTAAATCGCTCACAGATTCCCGGCGAAACCGTTAGAACGTTTCTCGCTGCTATTCGCCGAATAGCAGACAACCGCGATTCCGGCACGGCGCCTGACCGCATGCTAATGGATGGCATGCTAAGGGGAGCATGCGCTCAGTCACCCTGCGGAAGGAAATGTTAGCAAAAAAGGTTTTAACGCTGGAAGACGCCGAAGCGTTGGCACTTTCTGCCGAAGCTGTTGAAAACGGTGCTGGAAATATGACAGCACAATCGGCGCCCTTGCTTAAGCTACCAGCTTGCCAGCACAAGTCGGTTCAAGCTTCACGGGTTCGTTTTGTGCCGCAGCGGTATGGCGATGTGGTAGAAGCGATCATGACGACAGCAGCTGTAGTTGCATGCGAGCAAGGTGTTATCGCTGCGGGTACCGTGGTCATCTTGCAAAAAAGATGTGTCGCATCACCGGCAGTAAAGGCCGCGTCGCGCCACAAGTAGTGAAGGGAAAAGCTTTGGCCCTGGAAGAAGCCGTTCTTGAAGAAGCCGTGCATGAGGACGGTACTGAAGGGGCGCATTTATGCACATTACTTTCTGTACGAAAAAGCCGCCTCGAGCCCTCGATACGGCGCACTTTCACATGGGACGGTGTTCAACTTCCCATGAATGGATGTGGATACAGGGTCGCCTGTCTGCGTCATTTCTCGGGATGTGTTTGACACGCGTCGCGAACAGTGGCCGGGGCTTAAGCCTTCGAGTGTGAAATTATCATCTTATGTTGGACCACTGCCAGTGCTGGGAGAATTGCAGCTATGTGTGCAATACAAGACTGCTTACGTAAACTGCTCGATTATCGTGCTCAACTGCTCGGGGCCAAATCTTTGTGGCCATGACCTGATTTCTTTGCGTGACAGTGCGGGGCCTCGAGTTCTCCGGTCGTCGACGCAGGACTTTCCAGACACACCGCAAGAATCTGCAGGACCGATAAACAACATAGTCAGCGACTACCACGATGTGTGTTCCCGGGATCTCGGTCTGCTCAAGGGGCCTGCTGCCAGCCTGCAACTGGATCCTGGAGCCGTGCCCAAATTCTGCAAGGCAAGATCCATTCCTTACCTTTTACGAGACAGGGTATCCCAAGAGTTGGACCGGCTGGTCTTTATTGACGTACTCTCGCCCGTCAAACATTCGGACTGTGCGACTACCATCGTGCCAGTATTTAAAAAGGGCGTAAAAATCAGAATTTGCGTCGACTTCAAGGCTGCCCTTAACACAGTCTGTGCAGTAGAGCAGTACCCCCTGCCAGTTATTGAGGATATGTTCACATCTCTAAATGGAGGGGAATATTTCGGCACACTTTATTAGCGAGATGCTTACAATCAAGTCCCGCTCAATGAAACTAGAAGCTGTGCGGCATTACAGAGGGCTGTTTTGTTGTAATAGGCTTCCCTTTCGAATTTCCTCTGCTCCAGCAATTTTCCAAAGACAAATGGATGCGGTACTGTAAGGCCTACCAGGGGTTCAAGCATACTTCGATGATGTACTGGTTCGGGGAAATGTGGAGATGGTTGTGAAGGCCTGAAAAAGATGATAGAAAGTTTTCGAGAACACGGAGTTAAGCTGAGATATGACAAATGCAAGTTTCGGCCGCCAGCCGTCAATTATCTCGGCCATCGGATAAACAGAGAGGGTCTCCACCCGACCGAGAATAATATGAGGCTGGTTTCAAGCACCTCGCCCACACATGCAACGTCGGTGAGCTCTGCTCTTTTTTAGAGATGCTGGGATTTCATGCCAGATCTTTGCCGAACATGTCTTCTCTACATTCTCCGTTTAGCCTACTGCTGGAGAATGGAACAAAGCGGCAGTGGGGACAGCAGCAGGAAGCTGCCTTCTACAAGGCGAAGGAAAGTTATAGCGAGCTCAAGTTCTTGTATACTTCGATCCGTCAAAAGAGTTGAAACTCCGATGCGATGCTTCTCCTCATGGTGCAGGCGCAGCTGTGTTCGAATACGTGAATGGGGTGTAGATTGCAAGATATCAGCCATTCGACGTACTGTAAAGGTAAGGGGTGCTGCTGAGGAAGGCACTCATATGCTCTATGGAGTGGCACTGCTGAAATTTTAAACAACAAATTTCATTTTTGCATCTCGCAGGTGAATTAATGGCGGCAAATGAACTTTTTACGTAATAGTACGCGACTAGACAGCTGGAAATTGGAGTTAACCGTTGGGCAACCTGGGAAATCAGGCGCAGCGACTACGGTAATTTTCGCTCGCGTAATTCTTTGGCCCCTTTTCAGAAACGAGTAATGATTCGACACCGCTTATTGTAGTTCGGACTCTGTTTTCGACTCAGATGATGCAGTCCGATACTGCGAGGCTTTACAATCTGTCTACGGGGTAGGAGAATTGTCATTCTTCCCCTGGGAACCTTGGTTGATTTCTAGAAGTCTTAAGTGCCCGACTATACGGCTTAAAAAGCAGATCCGCTGTCGTGCTTGGAAAGCACTGCATGGGAGGTTAGGAACTGCGGTCGGCGCCTTTCGAGCACAAGTCGCAGAAGCTGAATGCTTGAAGAGATGTAGCTGTGATATTAGCTTGCAGTTGAGTTGTGATTCCACTTCTTTTATCATACATAATTTTCGCGCGTTCTTCAATTTCGCGCCGTCGTTGGTTTCGATATCGGTGCCGGCATCCGCAGCGCCGTCTGTCGCCTGCCTCGGTTGACAGGTGGCTCGCCATAACCGTTCAACTTGCATAGTAACCCTCCTCCTCCTCTTCTAGGTCAACGACCCTTCGGCGGTCTCCCATGACTACGCGCTCACCCGTTATGTTGAATACTTTGACGACAACAACAACAACAACTACAACTACTACTACTACTACTACTACTACTGCTGCTACTACTACTACTACTACTACTACTACTACTACTACTACTACTACTACTACTACTACTACTGCTACTACTACTACTACTACTATGATTATTATTGATATTATTATTTTGACGTGAAGCCCAGGAACGGGCACTTCAAAGCTGCAGCTGTAAAAGTGACCACGTTTGTGAAACACTCTGCTGTCACACCGCAGCTAGCGCTGAAACATTCGCGTCACACGTTCGTAATCGTCCCGTGATTTGTTATGGATTCTTTGTGCCGCAGCAAGAAGACTGCGTGCGGATACGCGAGACTGCCAGCTGCAAATTTATATGCCATGTAGCCACATGACCTAGACAGAAAACAAGCCCTGCCAGCCGCATGAGGTGACCCTTAGTAGGCTTCTTTCTAGTCGTTTTTATAGTTGTACCGCTTTGAGTTCCAGCCTTTTGTGGGTTATCTGCTTTCTCTTTTTTTACTTGTTTATTGGTTTTTCAAATCATGCTTTCCGTTCCCCCCTTAGTGTGTTGCCTAAGAGCTACTTTAGTTTCGGTTTTCCAGCGGATAGCCTGCATATGCAACAGTCGAAGCTCTTCAGATATCTTAACTTGTGTAGCCAAATACACCTCGTTATTGGTACGGAAGTGGACTTCCCTTTACTAACCTAACGTGATCAGTAGGCTTTCACAAGCAGTGTGTGAAAAGGAGCGGCGGACAGAGAAGGCTCCCCTAGGAAAAAGAAGACATTTCTCGCACAGATAATTCTAAATATTTCACAAGAGCACAGTAACAAAAAAAAACAGCTTTGTTGTTGGCGCTGGGCGCTAGAGAGTGCGGCAGTCACTGGAGATCAGAAGGCATATCAAACGTGCTGCGTTAAATGGGGGCCAAAAGCAAACCGGAAAAAGGCACATTTCATCGTTTATCAAAAGCATTGTTCTGTAATGGGGCGGCAGAGTGCACTGAGTTTCGAGCAGTGGGCCATCGCATTACCTTAAGCGCAAATACACAGAAAGCTTCAGTTTACCAGTGTGATGCGAGGGTTAATTAAAAAATGGCTTCATAAAATGAGTAGTTTATGCCCAAGACTCCATTATTGGGGTAGTATAATGAAGGGATGTGGAGAAATCGGTTTGCCTGTTCAGACTGTTCTTTTTGTGCTTTACTTTACGCATACATAAATATTTTTCTGCCGCACAAGTTTGATGGAGAAGTTTAGAGGCTTGTTGGAGAATTTTCTCCATTGACCTGAAAAGCGTGAAACGAACACCCTCCATTGTTTTTTGTCCCACTTTCTCCACAAACAGCATTTTCGTCTGGCTAGAGTCTCCAAAGATAAGCAAAACTTGAAAACAGATTCGGATAAGCCTATAATAAGAAAAACGGAAAACGCTTTACGGACCGGTGCAGATTGCTGCCAGAGGCCGGACTAAAAAGCCCAAAAGAAATTAAACGATGAACTTTATGAGAATGAACAAAGGCCTCATTCTGAGTTCAGAGATTCATTTCAGGACCGAATCCACGGGCAGACGCAGAAGGAAGAGCGACCCGAAGCAGGCTTTGTAATTTCAGATCTTTGTGCGTGTTCTATAGCGGGTGGAAGAGAAAAGGACGGTTTTAATGAGTTCCTAGGAGAGGGGCAAGTTGAAGCGATTGGTCCTGATTTTAAATCCCGGAAAAGCTCATAAATTCATTCGCTCACATCAGCCCACTCTCTGTCGCTTCCCGATGACGATTCTCGGAGTACCGGGTTACGCATGACATCAAATAGACCTCAGTTCGCTTCCTAATTGAAATACGAGAATAAGTTCAGACAACCTTATTTGATAACACAGACCGACCGCGTTTTGCGCTACTTCTGTATATTCATATAGCAATGCAATAACTTCTTATACAAGCTGAGTGAAGTGCAAACTGCCTGGATGAGATAGACGATTGGTTTCCACATGAATTGTGTTATCGACCAGAAGATCATTTAGACTGTTCAAGTAAATTTATTCTCTTTCGTAGCACGCCTAGCGCAAACAAAATACGGTAACCGTGCTTTCAAAGAATTTTGCCTTGATGCGACTCTTTATGCGTACATCATCTGAAGCAGAGATTCACTCGTCCGGCATACTTAAGTGGAGGCCGGTAGAAGTAAAACGGGCGCTCTCGCTCTTTGATTCTACTTCGGTATTCCAATGGCGCTAGGCTTCACTGTTGATAGCAACTAGTACTTGCTGTTTTTATAGGCGCGACAGAACACACTTCTTGGCATTTTATTCCTGCCTTATTCCTGGTTACGCGTAGCATTGTTTCTTTGCTAGCTTCTAGAATCAAGACGTAGACGGCGGTATAAAGGAGCCTGCCTTACTGGGCCCGGCGGAAGTTTATCGATTGTACCGCTCATCCGATCCTAACGAGAGCCGGTAGGCCTCTATTAAGGCTGAGCGTTAGTGAAAGGCGCCCGAATCAAAGTGTTTGTCTAAGTAGTAGTTTCGGCAAACGGAGAAAGACTTCCTGTACCCATTTCGTCTCTGCTAACTGCGATGCTGGAAGGAAAGTGACCCAACCTCGAATACAAATGGAGCATTGCACATACAGTCCTCCATATTTTCCTGATTTTTCGGCTCCCTCACGTTAGCATCTTTTCTTTTGGATCGCAGATAAAGCATCCCCCGTGCAGATAACCAAGGCAATGCCTGAGACCCGGAAATGATGTACAAACTAACGACCTGCCCAGTGGAAATACTCCTAATGTGTACACGAACGTTGGGATTCAGCAAAAGCTTGCGCAGTCATGTACACCGCTCGTATTGGTCAGGAGTTGCAGCCTTCCAGTGCTTCTAGAACCTCTTTCCGGTAGCCGGTTACGGGAAGACACTTCTCTTTTTCTCCACACAGGCAGCTACAATTTGGATGCATCCAACTCTATTGTGTTTATTCTGCTGCATTGGCACACTTGTATTTATGCTCACTGTCCAGTGCTGCGGAAGCCGGTGAGCAGGAAGGCGGTACAATCCTCTGCACCATCGATTAGCCGCTATCCCCGTCCAGAAGACAAAGGAGATCCACATTCTAAGCCGGTAATGGCTTTTCCTGAACAATGGCCGCTGTTTCCCATCTCTTGCTTGGTTTAATGCGCCGATTTTCTCTAAGTACACATTTCGCGAATCTGGACAATTTCGTATTGCTCTAGCCTTAGGAGCTTTTTAGGTCATTTTTATGGAACAACCGAGAAATAAAGTAGCTTTTATTAGCCCGTTGAGAGTAATGTTTTTCTCATGCTTGAACAAAGTAAGAGAGAAAATGGTTCATCATGTTTTCTAGCTCGGTTTTGCCGAATAATTGTGTACGTCCGGCGTTTCAAACTTGAGAAATGCTGCCCCAGCCTCTGTGGTTTTGTTGTTCACGTGCTGAGCTCGAGCTCCCGGGCGGCTATTCCAGCAGCGCCGGTCTCATTTTCATGCAAGCATAATGCAGGAACACCTGTGTGCTTTCATGTGTCAGTGCACGGTTAAGAACCCCAGGAGGTCGAAATTGACCCGGAGCCCTCGAGTACGGCGTCCCACATTGCCCACCCGTGGCTTCAAGACCCCAAACCCCACATGAATACGTTCACATCAACTTTTACTTATTTCTTCTTCGATTCAGAAGAGCATCTTTGATTCATTCTCCAACAGAGCATTCGTCAGATCCATCAAGTACTGTCAGGTTGCGTTACCGCTTACCAAATAGCATTGAAAGCCCATTACAAAATTCTGGTATGACCTATGCAAGAAGCAATACATCCAAGGCAAGCCCTAGAATGCGTGGTAATTTTAAATATACACCTGCAGAACACAAGCAAGTGAAGAGCTGGACAAGGATTTGGGCCCAGCACCCCTACGTCCAAAATACGCTGCCAATACTTCCTGCCACAGCTCTGATGAACATAATCTCCTGTAATGAAACTAAGTGACAGAAGCAGTGATTTAAAAAGGGGGATTTACGCTAGTTCTCTATGAATTTCGCGACTTAAACAAGCCTAAAAGATGAAATATGTCCTGGCAACTCGCGTCCTTTGGCTTGTGTGCTTTCCTTCGTCGGTGTCATTCCGCGGTGCTTGCCTGCCCCCACAACCGTGACACTGAAAAACCGGTACATCCCGGAGGCACACACTCTCCGGGTACTGGACCTCCACATCCAGAACAACAGAAAAAACACTCTCACCATCTAGGAACTCAAGCAGACGGTGGTGTTGATATCCCACCTAATCCGCCGAGTTTCTGGACACCACCGGGGCATGAAGGAGCATGACCTATGTCGTCTCATTTATGCCTTCGTCCTCAGGCGCTTTCTCTTCACGCTCCCCTACCTGAAACCCCAGGGCACAGAAATCTCCACCCTGGATGCCATGATCCGAACAGCATTTAAGACAGCACTACGCCTACCCCTAAATACCTCAACCGAAAAACTCCTCCAGCTAGGCCTACACAACACGATAGGTGAGCTTATCGAGGCACATCGACAGACATAATACATACGTCTCGCGAGAACCACCACCGGCAGACACATTCTACACAACCTCGGTATCAGGATGTCATCCACGGATCCCACACAGCTCCAGGTCCCCCACCACATTCACCGCGAACTACTTATTAAACTTCTCCCCATAAACATGCACCCCACCTACCACGAGCACTGCCGCAGAGCTCGCGCACGGGCGCTTCACGAACACTGTGGCACGGAACGGGATGCGGTGTGGGTGGATGCCGCATACACAGGCGAGGACACGGTTGTAGCCATCACAAACCCCTCCCTACAAGCGATTGCCACCCTTCACATATCCCCCCCTGCCGCTTCGGAGGAGGCTGAAGAGGCCGCCATTGCCCTAGCGATCACGCACACTGAGGCCCGCTATATACTATCAGACTCTAAAACTGCCATACTAAATTTTTCTCGCGAGAGAGTTCATGTCCCTGCATTTCGCATACTGAACTCCGTCGCCGCACACCCGCCCCGCCACATGGAGCTCATATGGGTGCCTGCCCATTCCTGGAATCCCGGAAACGACTGTTCCAACGCTTTAGCCCGAGGTTCTGTCAACCGGGCACCGGCGGCCTCTAATCTAGGGTACTAACGGGAGCGCATGCATTCGTTCAGTGAACTGACGCAGGCCTACAAAGCTGAGTGTCAGCTATATCCCCCACCCCATCCCTACCTAGACAATTATCACCAGACGCTTTGGAGGCGGCTCCAAACACGCACATTACCTCCCCTTATATACGCTCACGCTATGACCAAGTTCACACAAACCCGTCCTGTACCATGTGCCGCCACCCCACAGCCAGTCCCGATCATATCCTTTTCCACTGCTTGGCGAATCCTCCTCGGCGAAGCCTGGAGCACTTTACCACTTGGGAGGGTTGGGAGACAATACTGCGTTCCAAGGACCCGGCCAAGCAAGCCATTGCCACAGGCCAGGCTGCCAGCGTCATGAGCCTCCGGGACATGAAAGGTTGAGTGCAGTAGGGCCGAGCGAGGGCCCAAGGACCTGCGTGTCCTACACTCCCCTGTGTCTACTAAAATTTTCATCACCATCACCTGCCTTTTACCGGAAATAAAAATGGAAAAATGGTTTTTGAGGAAAGGAAATGGCGCAGTATCTGTCTCACTGTATCAGTGGACACCCGAATCGCGCCGTAAGGGAAGGAAGGAAGGTGGGAGTGAAAGAAGAAAGAGGTGTCTTGGTGGAGGCATCCGATAATTTCGACCACCTGGGGATCTTAACGTGTATTGACATCGCGCAACACGGGTGCCTTTGCGCTTCGCCTCCGTCAAAACGCGGCCGCTGCGGCTGGATTCGAACCCGGGAACTCCGGCTCAGTAGACGAGCGCCCTAACCACTGAGCCATTTGACGTGCTGTAACTGATATACCAATATAACTGATAGCCTTGTAACTATAGCCTTACTGATACATATAACTGATAACCTTGTTTGGAACGAATGCGTAGCTTACTACCGCACTGCACGTTTCACCCAGGTAATTTTAAGAGCGTCAGCTCTTACCACATACGTTCCTCAAGGACGCGTCTGTATGCAAGGAAGGTCAATTTGACCAAAACTCTTACCACGTGACCCCACTATATCACATAGCAACAGTTGGCGCGTTACGCCTCAATTCAAACCTATATTATCAATCCGTTATATATGTGGCAGTATAGCGGTCATTTCAGCGGGACCCCCAGGGACCACAATTTACATAAAATTTGGGGGTCACCCGTTTGGCGCAGAATGTTCGAAGTGGTGTCAAATTATTTGGAATGTTCTTGAGGATAAAATTACTAATTGAGATGAAGCCCAAATTATGTGTGAGATTCGCACCGACGGCCTTTCCGCCCCAATCCGTGCACTCAGAGGACCTTCGGACGGTCATTACGGCCGACCCGTTTGTCGCAGAGTTGTGGATGGTGTCAAACGATTCGTCGTGTTGTGAAACACACGTTTATAAAATTTATTAACTGAATAACGAGGAAACATACCGGAGATAGCGAAGGTGGCCGTAAATCGCAATAGTAGTGCAAAATCCATGAAGTAGCTTGGCGCTGTTTGTGTCCTAGAAAGAATGTTTCCCGAAAGGACAGGATGTTTCCTGAAACATCCTGTCCTTTCCTGAATGTTTCCGCGGATGTTTCCTGAAAGGAAACATCCGCGGATATTAGGGTTTGGTTGTCTCCTATTTTGCTGAGCACGCCTATGTAAACACTTGAAGCTTTTGCAGCTAACACTTTTAAAGGTGCACTAAATTGGATTTTGAGCTCGTCTTTACTACGGGAACTCGATCTGCGTGCTCCGAGCATTCTTAGAAACTTCGAAGTACGGTCATCTGCGGCCAGTTTTCCTATTAAATAGAATTAAACGTCTCGGCTCCCGCCTTTTTTTTTAACTCACCTCCGAGAACACGAGGAGTTACCCAACGCGTGGAGTGCCTTTCGGCAAGCCGCATGGCTGCTTGCCGTTCTGCTATCTGCGGAGTGATACGTAAAGTAAAGAACCCACGGTATTTTTATTTACGTGGACCTCATTTTCTGCCGTGTAGACCGCGACTGAAACTATATTTATTCACAAAAAATTTAAAAAAACAAAATAAAATTGAAAGCGAAGCCACCACGACTGGCTGAAAGGGACGGCGCCCATTGGCTGATTCCTCTTTTCGGAGGTGAGTTCCAAAAAAAAAAAAAAGAAGGAGCCGGGATGTTTAATTCAATTTATAGAAAGATAAGCCGCACAGGACCATAATTCGAAGTTTCTAAGAATTCCCGGAGAGTGCAGACTGAGTTCGTGCGGTAAAAAGACGATTTCAGATCCTTCTTTAGTGTTTTTTTATTTCAGACCGACTAAAAACAACAATATTCAGACTCGACGCGGCCTTCTTAGCTACCGGTCCGTGTTGACGGGCTGAGCGCAGTGCGCAGTGCATAGACTAGTGCATAGACTAGCTTTAATACTACCCAGAATGGCCTAGCGCATAGCCAATAAGCGGTGCGCAGAAGCGTTTATAGGATTAAGAGCGTCGGCTCTGGGGATGGGTATAATTAGGTGGACTCCGTCTCGGCTGATGAGCTTGTGAGAGGAACTGACCAAGTAAATATACTTCCCTATCTTCATCATATCATGCGCAGTCTTTTTTCTTTGTTCTGCCATGCATCCATCGCTTTATTTGCTTCATCTTTGTATGCGCCTTGATTAGTGTCCCAGGGTAGTGTCGCCGTTGTTTAAAAGTTTTGCTCTTGAGACCTGTACTTCCGGCGAGGCTGCTAGCGGATGCTCTTTTCCATGTTGGTTTGGCCAAGATCGAGTGCTTATCCAAAAATTGCACACAACATGCTGAATCGTGGCCAGACACCGAGATAAATTAATATGTGAAATTCTTGAAACAGCGCGTATAGCTGCTTTGTAAGATAAATTTGTCAGCAAACCGTCTATCTCCCTATCCAAAGAAGAGCTGACCTTCTTAAACAATCGCTGAGTCGTGCATGTACGTAGTTTCTCGTTAACCTGATTTTAAATATTTTTTGCAGACGCATTCGCCTGTTTGCTTCCACGGATCATGTTCGTCTTGGTCGCCTCGGTTTCTGTCAGTCGGAAGTTAGCGCTTTTGTTGTGTGCGTCTTTGTTTGTCCCTTGTCCTGTTTTGTGCTGCACTCACATACCATGGATCACCGTTAAGGACTCGCCCAAGTTTCTACCCTTGGGGGCATGTTTATATTAGAAACTAAGCGGAAGTCGTGTCCCTGCAGGAATTGCATTCTGTAGAATTCTCCTAGCACGCGAGTGTTAATGATATTAGTGTTCAAATTTTCAGCCTTATTAGCCCAATTCTGCTTGCAAAGCGGTGAGTTTCAGCGCAAAACTCCTACCGACGTGACGCGACGTCTTATCTGCTACCGGCATAGAGCGACCACTGAAGCTGATAGCTGTTTTCATTTCACTTTCAGCTGTCGAAATTTAAGAAAAGCCCGACTAAACAGCCGCGTAGCACAAGACAAGAATTTCGCGCTGACTGCCGCCGCCTTCCATGCGAAATTACGCGAAATCAGCAGTAACTTTAAGGGCGAATTTCTTGAAGCACGGCTGCTCTAGAAGAATTCTACCAGATGGAATAGTCTAGAAACGCGACCGCATCCATGTTTGCAGCATAAATTCTCACGCTAGCCACGCTGGCTAAAAAGTTAATATCGTTTACTTTATTTGGTGCCTCATGGCGACAATTATCATCTCACTCTGTGTTTTCGTGGCCGCGTGGCTTATGTGCAGGGATAGTTTTCAAGCATCATTAAGTGCCTATAGTTTTAAGAAATATGTAAAGTTTAACTTTGAAGACCCCGTATATGATAAAAGCGTCACTACATGTTTTACTGTACAGCGTGTTTATTCATCCACTTTATAAGATAATCACTACAACGTGACTTTGAGCCGCCCTGTCGTTGTGAAAAATGTAATGACGTAACTGTACTAAATTAATAAAAGAAACTGCAGAAATTTTACTATGCAGCGCACGATTATACGTACAGAATATAAGCTGGTCGCTCTACATGGCTTTTAGTCGCCTCTTACTATGCTTAGCTCTCCTAGCCTCCACACCCTATTCGCTACCGCTTACGAACCCTCAGCGTTGTATCTCCAGCCCAATATTTAAATGCTTTCGATTTTTCTCCAGTTTTCGCTACCTTGGTTTTTTGTTATGAAGGGACCACAGAGTACAACGATGATGGGAACACGCGTTGAAATAGATTAGTAAATAACTTTTGGGGCCTTTTACAGGGGTAATTAAGCGCGAGAAGATGGGTCTGTCAGTGAGAAAACAGCAAATTATGCCCCCGATTTCCTCCCCAAATTACATCCGTAAGCAACACGTCACCCGACCGCGGCGGCTGCGTTTTTATGGAGGCAAAACGCTAAGGTACCCGTGTGCTGTGCGATGGCAGTGCACGTTAATGATCCCCAGGTGGTCGAAATTAATCCGGAGCCCTCCACTACGGCACCTCTCTCTCCCTTTCTTTTTTCTCTCATTCCTTTATCCCTTCCCTTACGGAGCGGTTCAGGTGTCCCACGATATATGAGACAGATACTGCGCCATTTCCTTTCCCCCAAAGCCAAGTATTATTCTTATTAAACAACACGTCAAATGTGCCGTAACGAAAGTAAAGAAGACGCTTAATCCATTGATGAGACGGGAGCTTAAGAAGCAGTATATGTCAACATATGGTGCACCTCCTCCATGTCGTACACGGTCCTCACCATTCTGCTAGTGCGTGAATGGCCCTGATAACGTGTCCTTGGCTTGGGCCTCGGAAGTTGCGCTTCTGAAGGTGGCAGCTTCACTGCGAATTAGTGGACTGCAAGTGAATAGAGCAGCGCTTTGCTTTCTCGTATATGAGCAGCACTCGCCATGCTGAATTTGTTGTGTTTTGATGGCTCCTCGCCGTCGCGATATTTTGTTGCATGAAGTGATGACCCAGTCGGAGCTGGGCGCAGTTCACAGAATCCGCCTGGGATGTTGACGCAGATAACTTTCGCTGGTAACTTTGTCACTTACGAAGCTTTGCTCCTGGCAACAAGGACATATTTTCTGGCTCTAGAATCTAGTCTCCCCTTACCAAAATGGTCTATAGACAGTCTATAGACTTCTTACAGCCTCTAATGCCTTCCTATAGATATTTCTTTTTGTCTATTCATAGTCTATATACTGTCTATAGAAAAAGTACTAAAAATGTACGGCCATAAATCTATAGATTGTCTATAGACTCTCTATAGGGTTTGTATTTCCTATAGACTGTTCTCTACGGTTTGTCTATGGAGAGTCTATAGACTCTACAGACAGAAGTCTATGGACTACCTAAAGAAATTTTTTTAAGGGTCTCAGTCAAGGTAGAGAGTATTGCGCTTTATTATCTTTTTAACGACCAACCACGAGTTCTACTCGTCAGTTGAGAATGTACTAATATCACCAATGACGAGTCACGCTCGTCAGGCCCGATGTGCGTTGCTCTCACTGCCAATTACCAGTTACGGTCGCAACTGCGTTGGTCACAATTTTCAGAAGTAGAGGTTTTAGTTGTCCATGAAACGCGCTTCGCGTCTTTAGCTCGTGGTTTAAGCCTAGCAACAGTTATTTTCTCCAAAAATGGCTAACATATTAGGCGAATTTGGTACATTTTTCGGGAAATAGTTAGTCTATTAAAGGCTTAATTAAATTTACTTCTGGTATTGTCACCTCCACTGCTCGCCGCGCAGTCATCAGTCTCTTTTTAATCCTTTTTGCTAGTCTCAAGCTTCAGCTTCAAACTTTAGTCCTAGCAGGATCCATCGGCTAGGTCTCGCTTAATTCTATTAGAAATGTTGGGCTGTAATTGTTTGTAACTCAGTAGTGAACACTGGTGGGCAGGCAGCAACAAACAAATGTTAATAGTGCGAGGGAACGTCATTTCTGTAAAGTTTGCGGTTGGTTACCTGAAAATTCAAATTCTTGCGCTGAATGGCGTACACAGGGAGTACACTACAAAAATATTTGAGCAGCATGAAGTGTATTGGCGCTTGAAAGCCGGCGAAAATAAGCAGAACAGAGAAAAATAATGTGTTTGAAAAGAGAAAAGTGTAAACTTTATTAGAACAATGTAGAGCCTTTTCGAGCGTTTTAGAGCCGGCTGCGAACAGACGCAGTTGCAAAAGTGAGCAAGAACAGACAAGAAGCAGGGCTATGCGGCTGCTCTCCGCTAGTCTGTTCTGTTTTTCAGGAGAAACTCGAACGGCGAGTGAAGAAAGTCGTAAACTTGGTACAGACGGGAGTAAAAAGGAAAGTTCAGCGCAGGAAAATTTTGCGAAAGGCTTCTGACGCCCATGGAAGTAGTGCGGTTAACAATACTCCGGATCTCTCCTCTTCATTCTTTTTTGCACTTTGTTCCCAGACAGCCTCGTCGCTGCCTTCAATGTGCGCAGGAAGTACTATGGGGAGTACGAGGCGAGCAGTTTGAAATTATATCGAAAAATCAAGCTGCTCGCTCAATAAATCGATGACCATATATCCAAGGAAGTCCGGTCTCAGCACTACCTCAGTTTTTTGTGACGATCGCTGTCTGCAGCAGAAGATGTACGAAACAGGCTGTCCGAAGTACAAGGCTTCGTGGTTGCATGGGGCAAGGAAAAACTTCAGCTGTTGTTCGCTCGCAAATAAACATGGTACGCAGATCGGCCGGTGATATAAGGCGCTGATACATAGACATGCGGCAGCCATAGAGAATGGGGTGCAATCATAGTGGTCTTCGAATTCGATGTTCTCGCGAGGTTTAACGTAGAACTAATTTTTAATGCGAAAGCATTATATGTTTACGTCGCGTCAGCAAAAAGTGTCCGCAAATTTTGTCCGCGCGATTACGTCGCTTTGTGGAGATAAATGTCCAAACTTTGGACTGTGTTAGGTAGCGCGAGAAGAGATCTTGAAATGGGAAACGTTTTGTTGATGAATTGTAATTAGTTTATGGCTTATGGGGGTTTAACATCCCAAGGCGACTCAGGCTATGAGAGACGCCGTAGTGAAGGGCTCCGGAAATTTCGACCACCTGGGGTTCTGTAACGGGCATTGACACCGCACAGCACACAGGCCTCTAGAAATTTGCCTTCATCGAAATTCGACCACCGCGGCCGAGATCGAACCTGCGTCTTTCGGGCCAGCAGCGGAGCGCCATAACTACTCAGCCGCCGTGGCGGCTGATGAATTGTAATTAGTTAAATATTTAGTTAAATTGAATGAAAATTAATGCTGTGTTTGAAGCAGGTTTTGTGCGACTGATTCGATGAAAAACGATGTAAATGTGTGAGAAGCCTTGCTTAGTATAAAAATAAAGGACAATAATAAAATTGAAAAGAAATATAAAACATCAAATAATACAAATTAAAAAAATATAAAATTAGAAATTGAGGAAGAAAGAGAGGACAGGGAAAGGTTTTCGCATTTCTGCTCTTAAGCAGACAAGTGCAATCCTGTAATTTTTTGATTTCTTAGTCTTCAGAAGAGTGAGAAATCAGGAGCTTTGTATAATTCACTTTAAAAAAAACGCAAAATAATCACTGTCCTAAACGCGCCACAACTGGTCCTGGTTGGTTGATACATCACTGCTTTGACGCATTATATACGTTGCAAAAACACTAAGGCCAGAGAAAGTGGCAAGCGGAGCGCGAGCTGAGAACTGTTTATTTATCCACGAAATACGTCTTTCATACATGGTGGACAGACATGCATAGTTATTAAAACCAAAAATATGCACAACTGAAAAAAACAACATGAAATGCAAAATAAATAAAAATAAAGTGAAATGAGAGGTAAATTTCGCACTCCAGAACATAATAACCGCTATATCGTCACCATGTCTAGTTCACGTTTTGGCAATGAAAGAGTAGCAGGGCTCACGCCCTCCTGCAGTGATGTTTCGTACCGTAACCGACAATTCCCTCAGTTCGACCCAAAAATTCCTATTTAAATCTTCCTTTCCAAGCAGCAGCTGGAAAACAACCGCAAATTTGAAAAAAATTGCGACAAATTACTTTCTTAAACATCTTTGAAACTGCAGAAATTACTTTTTGTCAAATTTAACTTTGAAACTACCTGAAAAAGAGCAGTTTCTCCAAATTAAATATCAATCACGTCTTGCTTCCGGCTGTTCTACTCACGAATGCTTTAGTGATCACTTTTTTACTCTTAGTTTTCGCATGAGCTAAAATTGAGTTTCCCTTGAACAAAAACATGCAACCTTTGCAATGGTGGCAACGTGTCGCCAAGTCGCCTGGGTGATTAACCTGGTCGTAACTGTCAGCACGTTCTCCTAAACATTGTGTTAATAAATATGCAGCAGAAAAGTTTGCTATCGCATTGAACAATGAGTATCTGACGTTTCATGTCTCAACTGGGGACGCGGCGCGCCTTTACTTCATTGTTCAGTTCTGACGCACATTCCTAGAAGCTTCCTAGGTATTGTAAAAATCAGTGGCACTTCATTAATAGGCAGTGGGACACTGCTTCTGTAGGGGAGGATGGCTGGGCGCACCTTTGTGCACTGTTCGCGTTCCCGTGTGTCAGTGCCCTTCTTTGCTGTTGTTTTTTTGTGTGTAACGTGTACAGCGTGTCAAAACAGTTTTATCTCAGTCCGTTCAAAATGCTGCCTGCTGCTTGCACGCACGCATTTTTTTAGCGGTTAGTGTGATTTAATTGTTCCTCGATCACCTCCTGTTACTTCTCAAAGCCTAGTCAAGTCATGAAAGAACAAGGCGCATGATGTACGACAAGGCCAAATAAGGGTGTAGAGCCGATAGTTACATCGCTTACCAGTTCAGTAGAGCCTACGGGGCCCATGGATTGTAAGGTATACGCAGCGCGATAGCAGTTTTCGTCTTGGCCAAACATTTGGAGGGCAAGACAGCCGTGCTTGAGAACGCGTAGTACGACACATTTTGTTTTGGTCATACAGAACACTTGTAACGTTTTCGCGATTCAACTGAAATCTGCTCGTCACAGCTGCACATGGACAATGACTGAGGGTCACAGTAATGGTTGTATTTCCGTTCGGTGCCCCTTTTTTGGCATTTACCTGGATGAGCACTTCTGCTGTTGTTCACGGCCGACATGTAGCCACTGTATCAGGGCTTCGAACATGCGACTATGCGACTTCCCCTTTTTACGAGATGGGTGCGAGACACTTTTTCTCTTCGTTTGCACACCACCAAATCAATTAGTTTTACGACTTATTCCCATGCGACACATTTGTCATGCACTGCTTTAAACGATCGCTTTACGAGGCCGATGACACGCTCGCCTTTGCTACGGCCATTTATGAGAAAATTGAGGCCCATTTTTTGAAAGCTCCTTCTATGCACTCATACCAGATTCACCTCTTTCGCTGCGGTGTGCTGCCGGCGGATGCAATCTCATGCCGAAAACTTTCCATCTACACATATGCTCCGCCGCGCGCTTCGGAGGCGTAAACAAGCTGTTTACTCTGCTGCGGCGTCGGATGGGTGCGATGAACCATGAAACTCCGTCACGAAAGGAGCTTCTAGCTGCCTGATTCGAGTAGGCGGCTGTCGTGAGCCCAGTGCACCCCCCCCCCTCCCCTCCCACTCTAATTGGCAACGCCTCGTATGGCGTGCTGCTTCGAAGCACGTCGCTACACGCGAGCGAGCTGCTCGAAAGGCTCGGTCGTTGGCTGCGAGCAACCTACGTGCGTGACTATTGGCTTCTCTCGGAGGTAATTTTGAGACAAGATGTGGTGCAACATCGGATAGTGACAGGGTCGGTAACGTTGCTTCTGTAGGGAAAAAAAAGAACACCATAATTTCAGTGTTAAAACAATCCAAGCGTAGTTACGACATGTGCAACTGTTCAAATGGAGGATTGAAGTTTTGCTGTTGCAGCTTTGTTTAAGGCAGAGGAGACCGGAATCACTAGAATATTGGACGCTCTTCTCGCTGCGTCCATGATTTGCGAGTACTTCGTGTTTCAAGTTAGAAGAGATACGCTGCTTTGTTCTCTACCACGGGACTGTTTCTTCGAAGGTTCGGGCTAACCTCTTATCTTATGAAACAAGTGCGCTTATACAGATACAAGATTAGCGCACGAAGCGCAGGCTTGTCCAATATTTGTATTGAGAAGGAACGCTTCCGAATGACTGAGTTGTTTTGAGCCTAGTGACGTTTTGGCTGGTCGTGGAATGGTGTGAGGTGTCTGGCGAGCTACAACCTTAGCGTCCAAGGCCCCAAGGTTCTCATTCGTCTGCTTGTACTATAGCTCTACTCAAGTGAAGACGCTTTCTTCAGCCGCTTCAGCCTGGTTGGGTCTTGCGTGTGCTCTTGTTTCCGTTCGTCTAGAATGGCGTACAGTCGAAACTGCTATACCTGCGCTGGGGAGGGGAACGGAGGAACGCGGACTTCAGCACCTGGGCTTTCTTTTCAACGACCACCAGTGCCAGCTGACACCGATAAAGCGACTGGGTGCCTTATCGCGGATATTTTTGATCATAAGTGGGCTTTCTCGTTATGCGTGAAAGCGTGGCTATTAAATGGGGTAGTCATTTGCTGGGATTCTTGTTGTCATCTATTCTTTTTATCTCTTGCCAGGTGTCAGTACCGCCTATGATATCTCAGTGTGTGAACGAAAACGACGACCACGCGCGATAAGGTCAACAGGTTATCGTCTCATGGCGCATAGATACTGACCTGTTCAAACACAACGCCTTTGTTAAAGACATCAGGCCTGAAATGCGTACCGCTCCTCAAGAAGCATTAGTTACTCCAAGTTTATCTTGCGCGAACAGACTACAGGAAACGAAGGAGGGTCGATAAAAGGCTGCGAACGTCAGCCAATCACGCGCAGTTGATATGGGAAATTTCAACTCCGGAAAAAAAGAAACAACTCTAGGTCCGAGAAGTGACTAAAATAATTCCTCGATTTCGGATCCCGCGTGTTTACATTCCAAACCGTGCACCCTCATCTCTGAAGGCTACTCGAAATTGGCACGCCATTATCTACTTACCGCCTTCGGCTTCAGTCAATTACTCATTTCGATTCAAGCCCCCATCGCGGCGGCTTATTCGCTATGGTGGTCAACTGAGCAGCTCAAAGACGCAGAAACGAATTATGGCCGCGCCTGCCGCATTTTCGATGGCTAAATTGAAAACGCCTCGGTGCTGTGTGTTGTAAGTGCGCGTTGAATAACCCAGGGAGGTTTAAATTAGTCCGGAGCTCTCCACTGGAGGACTTCATGGGTAATTTGATGGTTTCGACTGTGAAATCTTAAAAATTTGCAGACTTTGCCAGCAGTATAATCTACATGCGGATGCGAAGACAGGGAAGGAGTGAAATCAGCTCCTAAGCATTTGTATGCATTTCCTGTCTTGAAATCCGCCTCATTTATAATGTAACTAAATACTTGCAAGGTTTTGTTGCTTAAAAATATCATGCACACGATATTTTTTGTAATTTAAGTGCCGTTCTCCACTTTTCGCATACTGCAGGTCTAAGAGAAACGGGATGATAGACACTTAATTTTTATTGCGAGGCCCTGATTCATGTCCTGAAACTACTGAGGCATTCTGTTATCAGGAAGGGAAGGAAATGGTTATTCAGTGATTTGTCAGGTATTATTGATACGTTAATGTTAAAAGGGCATGTGCAAGCGGAACTGGCAGGCGGAAATTGCGAGCGCCGTCTGTCAGTAGCCGGTGGCAGGCGGAAACTTGCCCACTGTGCTACGAACGAATTTAGTATACTACCTCGAAAACAAGGAACCGAAATATGCGAATTTCGGTTATAAAGACATTTTATGTGTTAACCTCGAATATAACGAACCTTAGTATGCTACCTCTGATGTAACGGACTGTCGCCTCTGGGCATTAGATGTAACGAACTTAGTACGTTGACCTCGGACATCTCGAACGTTTGGCTGTTAGCGCATTTATAAAATTCACCGTGGATTCGTTTAGAGTTTTTTTTTTTTTTTGAGCACGGAACTATTGAACGTTAGCATGCTCTAAACAGGGCGACCGGAAAACTATCAGGGCGGGAAGCCTTAAAAGCGCTTAATTTATCTGGCAGCATTGCCATGCCATTCGAGTTTAACGCAAGAATTTCTGTCGGTGATGCCACAGGTTGTAAGTGACTTCAATGGACCGCCAGAGGTTATGGCCAGCTTGGAAAACACTCAACATGGGTATGAATTCAGTTCTGTTCAAAGTGTATTTTGCATTTTTACAGAGACAAAAAGCAGATAAATTATTCCGGGTTATCAGCAGCATCACTGACATCAGCACCAGCTTCTAAGAGATATAGAATAAATACATTATTTTTCCTGTTTTACTTTATAAATATGCGCAATTGTTCTTTATTTTGCGCTATTTTTGTCTGATATGATTGAAAGAGTACTTTTTTATTTTGATCGCAGCTTTCACTTCATTTGCTATGGCCCTAAACTTACAAAAATTAATGGTCGTCCGAATCTGTGTAAGCACTCTACAAGTTTGGCTCCCATTGTATCAACTTTCTGAGCTGTTTGTTAACCAAAGGTTCGCTTTCAATCCGTTTCAACACTAGTATCCAGGAGGAGGAAAAGCAAGTGCTGGAACATTTATTTTATGCTTGACCGAAGATTCGCAACACTGCTTGTTTTTTCGATTGTATCAGAGACAACAATGTCATTTTCCAGAGTTCAGTTCATCCCCGCTTTGTTAAAAACTTCCGTTTTAACTCAGATTTCCTCAGAAGTAAATGCTTCTTTTTCTGCTCAACAGACAACAAAGCCAGGAAGAGCTCTGCGGCCTATTTTTTACTAAGAACAAAAAGTAGATAGATTTATTCGCAGAGGGTTTTAAAGAATCATTCAAGAAACATAACTGCTGCAGTATGTTTACCTTGCATTATTTATCGTTTTTTAGGCAGCGCAATACACCACGTGCTGCAGCAGGAAGGGCTCTCTGAGCCGGGAATTAAAGAATACCTCGCTCCCTATTTCGACACACGACTGCGAGCGTACAGGTGATTAATGGCGCCCTTTTCACTATCTGCGCGCGAGGGGTGCGTGTGTAGCTTACTCTCTTGTTGCTCCCAGGCTTTATCCGTGGTTTCGCTGTTTCCTGTTAAAGGAACGGAGACTAGCGGCGCAGGATAATTTGCGGCTTAGTCGTTGACCCAGATACTCTCCTGCGTAATCAGGGCGACGCCCCGTGCATTCCTGTTTCCACGACCACTAATACTGGTGACCCAATGTTACGCGCTTTTTGTGTTCGTCGCCCATCTGACAGTAGTCGGCATGTATTTAGTTCTTCACCCTTTCGAAGCTGTGGCGGCTTCGATCTCTACAGTTATGGATGCATCAGGTCGGACACGTTTATTCCTGGAATAGACAGGGCAAGGTACTTTTCCTGTTGCTTCATGCGCGAAAAACGTAATAGCAGTGAAGGCATTTACCTGGCAGAAAACGCGTACGCATCTATGACGGAGTTTATAACCTTCTACTTTATTGCCAATATTGGTATGCCTCATGTTCAAGGTCCAGTTCTTTTAGCAGAACTATACCATTGGTGAGATCAGTTGTTTTACTTCCATATTGCATATGAATGGAAGTCAGCTTGAATAAAAAATTTATATCCAGAGACGTGGTTTTCGTTCTCTGTCACGCGACCGGATTTTGTCAGTAATATCCTGCTGTAATTGTTTTTAGCTCTTGTTGACTATAGAAGGAAAAAAGGCAGACTTACATTTACCTTCTGCTTGGAGGCGGGGGGGGGGGGGGGCAAGAAACGATATACATATAACTTCAGTGACCCCAATAAATGTTACTTGCTGAAGAAGGACTAATGAGATTTAATTCTTGCAGGGTTAATTTAAATTAACTTCTCTTCTTACGCTCTGATGTTGCTTGTCTGCTCTGTGTGTTCTCGCTTTAGTGGAAATCCTTTTGTTCCACTATCGTAGATGAGCTGGATGATAGAAGAGCTGGTGTCGGAACATTTCGGTGTATATACGCCGTAATATGATACTACGTAACCTCCACGCCTTACATTTGAGGTACGGGTAATTTCACTTGATGTATAGAAGTGCTGCCGTAGGACTGTAGGTGGCAGTCAGCGTAGTTGTGTTCTTAAGAGAGGTAAACATGAGCTGATAAAGGGCGCAGCTTTGGATGGCTAACACTTGATGTTTTTTTAAGTGGACGGAGCAGCTTTTTTGGAGATGGAAATTGACTTGCAGACATAGATCTATTATATCATATCTGGCTGTTGTGAAAGCTGTGATATCGTTTGTTGAGTAATGTTTTGTCTAGAATGATTGTCGGACTAAAGCAAGGATACGATAGCTGTGCTAGGGAAAAGCATCCGAGCGGCAGACCTCAAAGGCAGACTGTAGCCCCATCGACTTACCATCGGCGAGCATCCTCGCATCAACAGCGCTTTAACAGCGGCAGCTCACTATACTACTTCGTTCTTAAGACCCAGCCGGGACAACTTACAATAAAAAGTTGTTTTGCTTATTGTTGAGTGTTATTGGTTTGCAGCAGGAAGCGAACGTGAAGTTTGGAAATATGTTGTTACGGATGGTATGGGTTTATTTACAGATGAATGCTGGGCGAACTAGGGGAAACGGAGCAGGCAGCCAAGCGAACGTTGTTGTTGTTGCCTTGAAAACGATGGCACGCACCCACGGTGGGGGATTGGCCAGGATTTGGAGCAGATACAAGCAGGTAAAAACTTATCCAGGTTTATCTCAAGCGGCTCATAAATATGGAGGAATCTGAGAGAAAAAAAAACGAATTTTCAGAGATCTTGAGGAAATCGGAATAAAAATCGAGGAACCAAAGCAGTGTGGGTTGAATAACTAAATTTTAAAGCAATAATCCTTCGCACGTCTTAAGCCTCGTGCTCTTCTACTGCGGTTCCTCATCTACCGCGGCTACCGCGGTTGTTATATGGCGCGTGACAATGTTATCCGCGATAAGTGCTCACGATGCGAGTACAGAACACGCACGCAGGAAAAATATGGATGCGGTGTTAGAGAACGCAGTTTTCAGTAGTAATGCGTACAATTACAGAGAAAAATTGTTATCCGTTAGAGCTGATTGCATAGCATAACGCGGTTGCCTCCTAAAACCTCAGGAGCACTGAGCGTCGAGTTGGACGCAGCGCCTGTGAAGTATCTAGCGATTTGAAAATTATTGCGTACGAGCCGGCCGGATAGGACTTAAAGGTTTTCTCTGGAGTGACGGTCGCTTAATCTCAAATAAAAATGATTGAACGTTAATTAGTTCCAATAGCCATGATTCTTTCTGATAGCTCCTTGGAAGAGGGGAGGATTTTGTTTCTCTCGAGGTTGGCACGTACAATTGAGTTTTATTGAGTGAATTCTTTAGCGAAAGCCCTCTGTTTGTGTACATAGGTTCGAGCGCGTAATTAAAGAGATCATCTGTGGTCGGAAGTAAGAGGTAAGAACTACAGTTTTTTTTTTACATGAGCGCCGTTCATTCATCGAAGACATTTGCGTATCCTAGGAGTCAAATGCGTCTCGTGCAGGAAGCCTTTCCAACTCTTCTTCTAACGGCCACCTTTTCTTGGGCAAATGCGTAACTAAGGCTGATGTAATCTAAGGTTTGACGGAGCGCCGTCTGGACAGATAGTAGCACGTTTGAACAAGTCTTGGGTCATTGAGAATTGGTCAGTGACCCAAGACTCCTTCAACCACAGAACTGAGGCTATATTTTCTGGGTTCCGAACGACGATTGCATCACATTAACTTCAGCCTGGCTTAATACTCCATATTAGTCGCTCTTTGAAAGTTGTAAATCTCGGCCGTAAGCTTTTCAGTTACTTTGAATTTTCAGCAATGCATTAACAAATCTCTCCTGACACGACATGTACTTTTCGCACGCCCTCCCACAATCAAGTCATGCAGGCCAAATTTTGCTTGGACGTTTCCTCTTTAAGAACAGTAATAAGTATTGAGTAAAACCTTTCTGTAATCTATTTTTATTCTTCGTGGACACCACGTAAGAATTCTGCAAATTCTTCTCATAGGTTATATTGTTTTGAATCCAGCACATGCATTTTCCTTTCGCCAGTGCTACCTTCTTCAAGCTGTACTCATATTCCGCAAAACATTTTGATGCATGTTAATCGGGCTACTTAAAACCACGGCTAGCGCTAATTTTGGGCTGTATTCAAGTTTATCGGCTGGTTAGCAGCCACTCTTTTGTACCCTTAAGGTAAATGTACAATAAAAAATATAGCGATAATTTATAAAAATGTGCAGAATATTTATGATTTTTGTGCAATCTTTCTCGTACGAAAAAAAGAAATAAAAGTTTTTCCAATCTGTAACCCCCGTTCCTGCAAAGCTTGGTAAAGCTACGTCTGTGTTACAATGTCATTAGTATGCAGCGTTCTAATTCTGAAAGACATTTTTTTTTTCAACGGGAAACACGGTGGGCATGTGTAGGGAGCAGAGCGATAAGAAATGTCCTGAAAACATTTTTGAGATCCCTTTTTTTTAATGCAGACTGTACACATTTTCTACACATTTCTACACAGCACGAACAGAAAATCGCATTCCATTCTATGTACGATATGAACCTGCGCAAATGCGACACGAAGAGCGCGTCGCATTATAAGCTCTGCTGTGTTTCAATAAATGTTCAGTTGTCAGTACCGCCCTGTGTTGTCGCCTGCCTCAGTCCCGTCCTGTTTTGCGGTTTTGCTCTTCATGATGTCGTACCAACTGGCCTACACCAAAGTCCTTCTAAGTTACATGGCAAGAGGTTTTACGGGAGTACACAGCTCAGGCGGAAACACATCGCTGCGCCTTGCAAATACGTAGCAATGACTTCGGCATACCGATCAAGACAGCGTGTGACTTAAGCTTTTTAGCTGTGTTTGGGTTATTACGAGTATGTTTTTAGCGCATTTGCTATGCCTGTTTTGTCTACATTACTATTTTGGCGTATACGCTAAAGTAGTGTCTATATCTCCAGACTCCCTAGCTTCTTCCGACGTTTTTTTCGAGAAATCCACCTTTACATCAGGGCTAACCTGATGTCAGCCCAAATAGGAGTACAGTGTGCAGTCAGTGGCCCTTGTAATATTCTTCGTTCCTCACGATTATGTTTTCACAGAATATTGTGAACCCCCTGATTCGAGAAATTCTGCTGCCTCCTAATGATTACGTGTCAAAGTAAGGTTGTCTTCATTCTGAGGTCAGAAATTAGAGAACTCAGTTAAGCTAGCTGTTACTTCTAGTGCACTGATGTGGAAGAAGCACTTATTTAAGCACACATTCATTGCGGAACCGTAACCTTTTGTAGAATTCCATCTTTACGAACGCACTTTTTTGTCTTAATCACGAAAACCAGCAATGTTCTGCAATCGCAGCAAAATATATTTTTCAGTGCGAAAGCAAATGAACCTGCACTGCCGAATTCTTGCCAGTGTTGCGTGTTGCTAGTGCAACCTTAGCATAGGAAATACACTTTTGGATTCAAAGCCAAGCAAAGCTGCAGCGATGACGACAAGTTAGAAAAAAACATATAAGCTTTTGGAGAAATTATTTGTACCACTCGCTTTTGAATGAGTAAGTAGAGTTCATTATTTATTATTATTAAAACTATTTTGAGAAATGAGCTTGTGTGTTGTGCTTCAAGACTCGACAGACGTGAAAACAAGAGAAGATGAATCAGTTGACCGTCATAAAATACTAAACACTACATTGAAAAGCTTGAACGACCTTGTGAACGACCTGAGACCTCCCTAACCGTCATGCATTGATGGTCTACAAAAGTAACGCAGAAAAAGGTGACCTATGTATTCTTCAAATCAAGCGGAGGCTGGCTCTCGTTGGTAGCGCAGGATTTTCTTGAAGGTGAACGAAGAGGTCCTGAAGATTGGACATGGGAGCAATAGGGTCCCTTAAGTCTTGCTAAGCGGGTCAGTGCACCCGAAAAAGAAAAGGCCACAACCTGCCCAGGAGTCGCCAAATCAAATCCTTCTCGGCCCTCCTAAGCGAGACGAAAATTTCAGTTGTGCGAATTAGGTTACGCAAACCTCAATCTTGCCAGGCTTAAGTGCAGTCTTACAAAAAAGGTCACTGCATAAAATAAGTACGGGCGTGCTAAAGGACGATGCCATTGACAGCAATTACATAAGTCTCCCTTTGCGCCAACGCTAAGCAAGAGCAGAAAAGAAGGAAATAGAACTCAGTGATTGAGTAAATGGATCCACAACAAAGAAAACAAGAGAGAAGCTAAAAGGACTTTGCAACAGCCAGGGTGCGCAGAATAAGTGTGCGAAAATTAAGAATTTCGCGCGCTGCTTGGGAACTCAATGATAAAAAGGTGATAGCTTTTCCGAGTATAAACATTGCAGAAAGAAATGTAGATTGCTAATGAAAAGAAAACTTGATATTAAAATAAACAAGCCTATAGAATGCAATATTAATCAAAGGAATACGCACAGATATTCTGCCGAAAACGCCGCGCACCCAGACGGACATTTTGTTATGTTTGTTTTCTAGCTAGATGCAACTTCTAGCCTAATTATCGTAATGATTGATACTTCCAAGCAACGAAGAAATGCACCTATAATCATTCTCGCTAGGTGTGCTAAGCTAGTTCTTAGTTGTAGCCTTTTTACGTGTGTCACTATCAATTATCGAAAAGCTAACTGACTTGAGTATGCGCAAAACCACTGAATTTGCGTTGAATCTTCAAGCCGTTATATTGCTTTTTATTTCATTGGATACAAGTACGATGTTTTAATTAATCAGGCTCTCATAAACTTGCCTGTTGACAGTGCCCTGCAACCGATGCCTTGGTCTTATATCACCAATGCATATTTACTGCCAAAACTCCTTCACTCCTGAATAGCAGTCAGTATACTGACGAACTTCTTACATGCGTCATCATTTAACTACAAATGTATGCTTTCACAAACCAACAAATTAAACTTTTGTTTGACATATATTAAGAGCCCATTAGGAAAGTGAATTTAAAGTGCGTCACTGCATTTCGAACTCTCAATTATCACTTTTTTGTACTCAGACGCTTTACTGCGCATCTAATTGATGCTCTCAGAAATAACCACAAGCTAATTTAAGCAACTGATTGTATCTTCAGTATATGCACACGTGGCCATTTCTATACGTTAACTTCAAAGTATCGGAAAGCAAATTGACTTCAATAGAACAATTTTTATGCATATGTATGGCTCACAGGGTAGAACCCAGAGTGCAGAAAAATTAAACCGTAACGTTAGATCAGTTACACAATAAAGGAGGTAATTCTTTAATGTAGGAGCAAGAAAAATGTTCCCTAATTGTTGAAAGTTTTGTACGAGCAAGTACTGTGGATTTGAGGTCGTTTATTCCACACAAGATACTCTAAGTGAGTTGAACTCATGGTACAGCAATAGCACTAGTGTCGTGTGAATGTAAAATAAAGCAAATTAGAAGAATCTTACTATGTAGATAATAACCACCGGACAGCGTAAACAGATGTGCTTGTCCTTGCCTAACCTAGCTAAACAAATATTAGGTCGTACTTTTCAGCAGGCCATGTCTGCAGAATTTTTTAATAGCATTAAGCCTGACCTGATAGCCTGTGTTTATTTATGCGTTCGCTCGGCCGAAAAAGCTGTGGAAGCTGCTTAGATTTTTTTAAATCCGCGTGATTTTTGAGCAGTACCCTTAACCACCCGCACAGACCCCGTGACCAAGGTGCACGTGAGGGCTTGTAACGAAGGGCGGGTTTCAATCAATCAATCAATCAATCAATCAATCAATCAATCAATCAATCAATCAATCAATCAATCAATCAATCAATCAATCAATCAATCAATCAATCAATCAATCAATCAATCAATCAATCAATCAATCAATCAATCACGGTCTCCGCACTGCGTTAGTGAATCGTTGCTGCGAAAAGTTGCCCCCAAATTTTTTTTGATGAGAAATAAATGAAAAGGGGCTCAATTGGATCACTAATGCGGCCTCCGCATTCACCGCACTACAAACAAAAAGCGCGTAGCATTTTCGGAACTAGACGAATAATGTTGTCCCGGCGCAACCTTCAAGAATATTTATCAGCGCCTGGGCTCTGAGTTTCTGGGGCAGGCCCAAGTTTACTCTCTGCCCTGTAATAATAATAATAATAATAATAATAATAATTGGTTTTTGGGCAAATGGCGCAGTATCTGTCTCACATCTCGGCGGACACCTGAACCGCGCTGTAAGGGAAGGGATAAAAGAGGGAGTGAAAGAAGGAAGGAAGAAAGAGGCTCCATAGTGGACGGTTCCGGAATAATTTCGACCACCTGGGGATTTTGAACGTGCACTGACTTCGCACAGCACACGAGCGTGCGTCTTAGCGTTATGCCTCCATAAAAACGCAGCCGCCGCGGTCGGGTTCGAACCCGGGAACTCCGGATCAGTAGCCGAGCGCCCTATCCACTGAGCCACGGCTGCCCTGTAGAAAGCTGTGAAGTTCCTGGTCACTATCTGATTTCTGCCCAAAGCAAAGTGTTTCAATACACTGGTTATTTCTAAAAAAAAAAACATTTGACGGAAAGAATCAGTAATTTTCACTGAAACTCTTCAATCATTCCTCACATAATGCCCTGCAAATGAACGCGGAAAAGTGGTCTTCGAATCTCACCTAACTTTACCAAACACTCTCAGGGCGATTCTTCCGGAGTTTCGGCTTAGCAGCTCTGTTTTAGCTTACTACCCTCGCTATTGCGGTCAATGAGCAGCGCACAGGCACGCCGTTCCTTTTCCTAGGACGCTTCATTAATTATCTCCCTTGTCCGTTGCCACCCCGCGCACGCCTCCAATGCCTGTACGTCTTGATCCTTGTTCGTCAGTGGGGCTGCGCGGTCGCAACATGACGTCACCAGACACCTCCAAACGCTTTTCAGGAAAACATTCTGAACTGCTGTCATTCTGTCCCACGCTTTCGATAGCCTCCAGCCAATCGCAGCTGTTGACGATTACAACGTCGACGTCATAAAGCGCAGTCAATTCGTCATCGACCTCGCATCAGTAGACTACTTTCCCTTCGAAAGCAATCCAATTGAGTAGACACCATCACCAAGCACGTGCATCGATTCTGACTTCACCGGTCAGGATAGCGAAAAAGTGATTACGGCCCTAGTAACCATTTCCCTGACCGCAAAGAGGGCGCAGTCGGCATGCAAGGAGCGGATACAGCACAGAGCCAATAAACGTTGTGGCCAAACGCAATAATGCGCATTCTCATCACTTTATACTTAACCTTGCATCAGCCAGATTTGTCAAAGAAACCATTAGCAAACTCCGTATACAGTGTGTCATCATTTCGTCAGTTATTTTGCGAACAAGCTAATCTGCTGCGCTTATCTTTCGCCCAACTACTAGGCCAGGCGTCCGTATTTTTTTCTCACTTGAAGTTTTGAGTGAAACTTCACAAATAGAAGTTGAAACAATGCCGAGGAGCAGGACGCTGCGAGCGTAGGCCGGGGCCAAGGCATAGCGATGTTATCGCGTCTTATTACGGGAATGTTATCGAACATTATCGAACCGTTCACCTAGGTGCGATAATATCCACTCCATAGATGTTCTTGGATACTTAATGCTGACCTCTGTATTCTAGCAGTGTAGCTCCAGTGAGAAGCATTTTTCAACATCGTTTGGTATTCTGCCTTGAAACTTTAGGAATTTCGCATCAACGTTGAACGTGATATATAAAATTCCCGCAAAAAAGGTTGTTACCTTAAAATATCTGTTGCCTTACGAAATGCAGCGAAATAGATTTTCAGGTACCCGCCGCGGTGGCTCGGTGGTTAGGGCGCTCGGGTACTGATCCGGAGTTCCCGGGTTCGAGCCCGACTGCGGCGCCTGCGTATCGATGGAGGTGAAACGCTAAGGCGCCAGTGTGCTGTGCGATGTCAGTGCACGTTAAAGATCCCCAGGTGGTTGAGATTATTCGGGAGCCTTCCACTACGACACCTCTTCCTTTCTTCTTTCACTCCTTCCTTTATTCTTTCCCTTACGGCGCAGTTCAGATGTCCGCCGATATGTGAGACAGATACCGCGCCATTTCCTTTCCCCAAAAACCGATTTTAATCTTCATTTTCAGGACCGACGTCACACATCGGCTTGGTCATCTCTTGTGTGATTGAAAAGCCCCAAGAGCATTTCGAAGCTAATTATACGCACACTTGAGATGTTCAATGACTAGGCTGCTATACTACGCCGCTGCCTTTCACACGCTTTCTCGCCCTATGCCTTCCTGCGCCCTGTACTCTCTTCGGGGCGATTTGTTGCCCTGAACCTAATTTTGTACCCAATCAGCGGAAAAAGGCTCCGGCCGGGATAGGGTCAATGCCACTCGTCCGAGAACGTGCGTTTGTGTGGCACAAAAGAAGGCGCGTGAAGTCCCTTGACGTTGGCCCGCCTAATATGGAAGCAATGAATCACGGTGACCGAGGGGAACACGCCCTGGACGACGACCTCTCGTGACCAAGCACGACTGGCGTGATCCCCGTTTGCGGCCGTTTGGGACCCGCCGCCAGTCCTTTGGGGTTTCCTTCTTTTCCGGGTGTTTGTAGCAGGCGTTGCGTGTACGTCGGTTTTTTTTTCTTGTGGCAGTTTTTCGGCGCTACCAGGTGTCGCTTCCAGCTTTCCACCGCCAGTTATATATCTTTTCTTTCGGAAGCTCTTGTGTTCGGAAGTCAAGTGACTGGAGACTAATATCCTTCGGGGCTCTTTCCTTGCGGAGCTCAAGTACGTCACTGTCATAGCTTGTGCTAAAGGTTGAGGAACTGCGTAGCATTAATAAGTAATGATAGGAAGGAAGGAGCATAATAACGGCCACAAACGGTTACCGCCTAATGTTATGCGATGCGATTCATGCCGCGAGCACCAAGTGGATCGAAGATCGGTGTAATGAACTCGACCGCTGACCTTCTATATGTTAAAAACAGTTACCCTTAATCTGTGCCTTGTGTAGTAGCATTCGGAAGAATTTTATAAGCGTGTCACTGTGTGGCCGTACAGAGGTTTTGCAGTCGCTCATGTAAGAAGTTTCAGCCGTGAAAAAAATGTGGGCACAAATGATGACACTGGATGTAAAGGGTCGTGATTTATGGGTTTGTCGTCCCAAAGCGACTCACACCATGAATGATGCTGTAGAGAAGGGCTGTAGATAATTTCGGCCACCCGAGGTTCGTTAACGTGCACTGTCATCAAAGAGTACATGGGCCTCTAACGTTTCGCCTCCATCGAAATGCGACGGCCGCGTCCGGGATCGAACCCGCGTCTTTTGGGGCAGCAGCCGACCACCATAAGTACTGATTCACCGCGGCGGCTTTTTTTTTAAAAAAAAGAAGGAAGTGAAGAGGTGCCGAAAAATCAGAGATAACGAGCCAATCCCTGTCACCTATGTTTCTTTCCTTTATTAGTTTCCCGACGCACAGTCTATACGAATGTCAAAGTCCTATGACTCATAGTACGGATTCGAAGCACGAATGTTGTTCTTCGATTCCGACTGAATACGATTGAGAGCTTTGCTGCAACGGATACAACATTTCTAAGCAAGGCAGGAGAGTGAGAAATTTCTCTATTTTCTAAGGATGATAAAATGGTTGAACTTCATTGCTATTGTGCATATTTGTGCCCAATGAGAACGCCATGCAGCAAGTAAAAAGGAAGAAATACTGCCGGCAGGACGGCGAGAGACGCATCTTTGCAGCTGGAAAGGCTTTCCCAAGGGCGTTAATGCATGTCTTTCCGCTCTGTGTCGTCACTGCCGTCCTGACAAAGGAGACGGCCGAAGCACCGCTTGTTAGCCGGGTCGAGCTTGCCACACAGTGTGCCTCTATGCTAGCGTTGCATTGACCTCTTCAACGACGTACAACGGCCGAGATTGGCCATCGCCATCCTATTACCGCACAACGTTATGATGTAAAAGGCCGCCTGGGGAACATGCGAAAAAGTGCTATACGACTATACGTTGTCTAGGACGTATGGCGAAATGCTCTGCAGTCGTAGTATATAGCTTTGTCGTTAATCTCTTTGACGCCCTTTTTCGTCTAGATATTAACCAATCAACTCGGCCTCAGGATGAAGATCAATTTCTTGAAATGAAAAATAAGTTTGGATAGACGAGGGATTTTCACGCCTGCGCCCGATTCCTCAAATCTCGAACACTGGGTGGTCTTATTGGTTGGTGCTATCCGGCACAAGACACTGACACAAGACACCGAGGCGATCAGTTCTGTCACAAAGGAGGCTGTTTTCTGCTTGATGAAATAATTAATACTATTGCAAGTACACAACAAAACTAGCAAAAGTAAATCGATGGTGCCCCATTTTCTCTCCAGGCTGCTGCACGCCCTCTATTACTAAACGTAAATTGTGAAATGCGAGGTAACAGGGCAGACTCGCTTAGTTGAAGTGCACGCAGATGAAGTTTGTTATGTTTAAGTGCACTCCAAATTTAGTCCTTGTGAGTTTCTTCCTCGTCCGGATTGTTCTCCTCTACAACGGTCCATTGCGTTGACGTAGAAGGCTGAAGCTTGAATGCAATTTTATGCGCATTTCAACGGTGTGCCGGGCAGAGTGAGGGACACACGCAGGCCGAATGGTGAGTACCAGAGAGCGCATGTGTCATTGTGGAAAGAGGTAACAACACCCAATTCTAGGCCCTGCAGTCTTCAGGGAATTTAGACTATATGATGAGGATGCACTTGAGTTTCTCTTTCGTTGCGGTGAGTCTCGTGCGATGCGCTTTGCAGATAAAAGGAAAAAAAACTAAACTTCTCGGTTAGAAAAAAACTACAAGCTTTGCTCGTGACCGTATGTATTTAGTCTGTGAACGACGTGGGACCTGTGCAAGCTTGCGCCACCGCGAGAAAGTCTTTGTCGTTCAGCTTTTCGTATTTTCAGTATACTGCGCTTCGATCTTATTGCTGGTCTATCAAGCGTGCAAACTTAGAAAGGGCTGTATAAATTTCGTTTCTTGCCATACTGTGCACTGTTAGTTTAATCGTGAAGAGATAATAGTTTATGGGCACGTCTATACCCCAATACACAGCAGGTCTGCACTTCCAATGACTGTGTTTTCAGAGCGATTGCAAGTGTGTGCACTTATAAGCCATTTCAGAAGACTGTCTGCGTATTGCGCACTGCTTGAGAGATGTTGTGCAGCGAGGAGGCTGATAAAAACAAGCGCGCTTTCACCGGCATTACTCTTGGAAATATACCTGTGCAAAGAAGGCTCTCACCTTAAAGGTGAGATCATTGGGCCTGTACAGATTGGCGCTTTCTGGTTCACAATTTCTTTCCTAGCGATCTCTCACTGTACACAATACGCGGCTCGCACTCCATGCGGACACGCTGCCGAGCTCACTACGATTATGTCAGCGCGAAAAGCGGGTCTTCAATTTTCTGCTTTAAAAACTCTGTGGTTGGCAATGTCAAGCTAGGTGCTTCAAATCACTTTATGATTTTGTTCGCCTGTCACTGGTGCGACTCAACGCGCCAAAACGTGCACACACACTTAGCTGCTGAATACTGCACCCAAGACGCCATCGTTTCGACAGCCGTAAAGTTGCGTGCAGCGAGGACAATCAAACCCTCTTCACGCAGTCTGGCACAGCTTACACTACAGAAGATTGGCGCTTTCTGGTTCACAATTTCTTTCCTAGCGATCTCTCACTGTACACAATACGCGGCTCGCACTCCATGCGGACACGCTGCCGAGCTCACTACGATTATGTCAACGCGAAAAGCGGGTCTTCAATTTTCTGCTTTAAAAACTCTGTGGTTGGCAATGTCAAGCTAGGTGCTTCAAATCACTTTATGATTTTGTTCGCCTCTCACTGGTGCGACTCAACGCGCCAAAGCGTGCACACACACTTAGCTGCTGAATACTGCACCCAAGACGCCATCGTTTCGACAGCCGTAAAGTTGCGTGCAGCGAGGACAATCAAACCCTCTTCACGCAGTCTGGCACAGCTTACACTACAGAATGCTTGAAGGAGAAGTTACCACTATAATCTGTCATTTTTAAGTATAAAATTGTACTATGCGTTGCCGTTTAATCTTTAGCTTATACCAAATGTTTCTGCTCATTTGTGATAATTATGCAAGCTACCCACGTGAATGTGGTTTGGTTTGGCTTATATGGTTTAACGTCCCAAAGCGACTCAGGCTATGAGTGACACCGTAGTGAAGGGGTCCAGAAGTTTCGACTACCTGGCGTTCTTTAACGTGCACTGACATCGCAGGGCACACGGGCCTCTAGAATTTCGCCTCCATCGAAATTCGACCGCCGCGGCCGGGATTCGAACCCGCCCACGTGAATGTGCATCAGCTGTATACAAACACTGTAACCTAAAATGGTTATACATAAAACATAAAATGACCTTATGACAACTAAAAAAAAGAAATACAAGTTGGATAAATATGTGTTTCAGTTCCTACAGGCAGTGCAATGCGGATATTTCGGGCCAGCGCTTCAAGTACGCGGGTACATTCTATATCACTCGGTTATTTTAGGCAAGAAAGAGAAAGCGGTAGTGTTGTAATGCATGCTTCTCCCATTTTTTGCCTCGTGGTTTTCTTTTGAACAAAATAAAGAGTCGCTTGTTGACGTCATACGAGGAGCACCGATGTAAATCAGGGGATTGCATAGCACCGCACGAACCTGTCCTTCCTGCACCTGCGAATAAGGAAGAGAAATGTCGACAAAGTTTTCGAAAGAACACGATGTGGGAATTCCTTGTCAGCATTTTCTTTGCATTCCTGTTTGTCGAGCACAGCAAGAGAATTTTGGACAGACATTCTTTGCGAAAGGACAAACCGCGTCGACCTCCGTTCAAAGGCGCTCGCAAATAAATCTCCCTGTCCCGAGGGCTCGGCCTACCCACTGTCCTATGGCGCGTTTGTTATCCCGAGCATCTATTCTTGAAATTCTTTGGCCCTTTCGCTGGTAGGACAGCATGGACATTGTCAGCTGCATCTTTGCTCCATCTTTTGCTTCTGGAGCTTCTTCTTTTCTTTCTGGTTTAATGGCATTTTTATTTCGTGAGCTCCAACTTTATTTACGTGGCAAAAGTAGCCCAGTGTTTCAGCGCATTTTTATAGATGGCTTCATCCAGATGTTTCATGAGAGCCAAAGCTTGGGTCTCTCAAAATCTGTAGCGTATTTTTACACTGGTTTAAATTCTTTGACCCTAGAAGACTGAACAGAGAAAAAGAAGACTCAGAAATTCTGCTTCAAGGACGAGCGTTGGTTTGCCCTTATAAAAATAGCCTATAGACAGTCTATAGACAATATTTACACTTCTTATAGACTCTATTGCGTTCCTATAGATATTCGTTTTCTCTATTCATAATCTATAGACTGTCTACAAACAAAAGTCTTCGAAAAGTGTATGGCCATAAATCTATAGATTATATACAGACTGTCTATAGGATTTTTATTGCCTATAGACTGTTCTCTAGGGTTTGTATATAGGGAGTCCATAGACTTTATAGACAGAACTCTATGGACAGTTTGTAGACTGTCTAAAAAAATGTTTGTAAGGGTGGTCCGCAAATCCTCGTAAGTGGAGCGGAGTCAAGAAACGAAGGTTTCGTACCGCCGTCCAAGCTTTGATGATGTAGGTAGTGGGGTCAGGTTTTCGCAGCTGTTAGTATACTGGCTAGTCCGCAGAGTGCTGCAGGCCACCGCCTACGCAAGGAACAGTCACTCTAGTCAAGACGCCAAGAACTTAGTGCTTGGAAAGTAACAAAGCGGTCAGACTTGGGAAAGTACAAGTGTTCCGAAGTGCTACGAGCGTTGCATAACAGCAGCCACGCACCCAGGGCAAGATCTAAAACCTTTTTCACAATGGCGCTTTCGAAGTGCGGATGTCTAGCCTAAACGCCTTACCTCTTCTCGGTGCTTAAAATAGTTCTCTACAAAATCAAAGATCTCGAAACCACTGGAGCCAGAGGTCAAATTACGGTGCGGTTTCAGTACACCTACACGCAAAATGCACCTTGTGTAAGAAGTATTTGCTCTTGAACCAGCCAGCAATTGGGTGGTGTGAGTATGGAGATGTATCGACACACCTCGATGTGGTTGATACATCCTGCACATCCATGTGCAGGTTGAATGTCAGAAAATCAGCGCATTCCGTTGAATTTTATGTAAGGGTTAAAGGTCAAATGAAGAGGCTTTTAGAATTCCACAAGCCTAAGTAGACCTAATCGATGCAGTCTGCAGGTAAATCATGAGCAGTCTTTCTGTGCTACGCACTTGAAACGATGACCTAATCGGCGAACAAAGCCACGACGGCTTTCAGGCTTCTCTGCAGCGCACAGAGCCGGGTTTTGGGCCTATTATGGCGTCATCTACGACGGTGGTACATTTTCAATGGAGAAACGCTTGCTACGAAGGAAGAAAGCCAATGCCACTGACTGCAAACTAGCGGAGCGTTGTTTAGCTGCATCCGACAACACATGGCATGGTGTAGGCCAAGGCAACGGAAATTCGAAATTTCACCACCCATGGGGTCATTGCAGGGCATCTTCCCACAACTTTGTCGCTGTGAGGACAAGCCCAAAATTATTTGGCGATTTCGTCAGCTTTTAAAATGCTAGCAGAAAAAAACTTAACATAGTTTATCTACAAGCTTAATAAATTTGAATCCTTGAATATAGTTAAATTCTCCAAAACTGGTTCAGCGTCACTTAAAGGTAACAGCGGTTGACATGCAATTTCTTCGACCCCAAATGTTGCGAACGAAAGATTACGGGGCAGGAGTGTGTGGGAAAAAAATTATTTCGGCGGAGTCACATAATACAGTCCCCTGAAACGTGTCAAAGTATGTCGGGACGATAATGCTGTATACTCTGGTAACAATACCAAGCGACTGACTTATGAGGTAGAGCTGCAAAAAACTTTTTTTTCTCGGAACACGCGTCTCGCACTGTTTTGATCGCGATATAAACTAACGCAGACACTAGGTATAGCGCTCTTCCTTCGGCGGTATCATTTTGGGAGGATGAGAGGAAATTTTCACAAATTCATGTATTTTATATCATCAGCCATTGTCAGGCTGTCTTCTAAGGGCTAGCGTTAAGAATATTTATTTTTATTTTTCATCTACGCAATGACCTCTGTTTGCCGAAAGTGAATGATTAACCTCATTTTTTTCTTTCCCCAGCCGTGTTTCAAATTTCCGTCCACTTCATCATCACTCTTGACAGGTTTAACTTGAGCTTCAGCATCTTTGTTTGTGCGTATGTGTGCGTGCACTCGCAATATCTAGTTGCTTTTCCCGTAATGAGCAACTCGAGGCCCAGTGTACTGTACATAATAATAATAAATGTGTTTATTATTATTATTATTATTATTATTATTATTATTATTATTATTATTATTATTAATATTATTATTATTATTATTATTATTATTATTATTATTATTATTATTATTATTATTATTTGGTTTCTTCCTTTTACTCCCCCCCCACCCCCTCCCTGTCGACAGCGCGGGAGAGCACCTGCTTCTCCAGGGAGCACGTCCTGATCTTAATTTTGGGAGATGTGCCACAACAACCACTCAGGACAGCAGTAATGACACTTCACTAATAAACATGTTCTGAAAGTCAGCAGCAGATTACATGGCTTGATAAAACCGTTTGGGCTGCACTTGAAATGCATTGTGCATAGTGCTTTTGTTGGGTGTGTCCACATTGCATACAACTTAGAGAACATGTCTAGTACATAGAGGGTTTAATCTTCCACCCCAAGAGAAAATATACTTGGGAAGCGAGCAAAGCGTAAGTTCTCTCTTGCAGAGCAATGTTCTAGAAATATTTAAGTGAGCAATAAACTATCTGATATACGCGTTGCGATATTTATTGTGAGCTCTAGAAGCACTGTGGCCAGTAAGGCAACTTGTACCGCACAAAAGAACCAACACGGCAAAGCTTCTCGGTGGCATCAAATCTCTCGTGTCGCGTGTTCTAGCTGCGGTGCGATTAAAATCATTTCCCATTATGTTCTCAGTCCTTAGTGACAAAATTACGATGCTCCACGTATATTTGCATTTAAAGAGGTACACTTCATCATACCAACTGCATGCACTGAATTTCCGGACGTATGGTTTTTCTTGGGTTGCCCACAATCTAAGTAATGGTTAATGAATAGCATTTTGAATTTATTATCGCGTGCACCACTTATATGGCGCACGCCTCAATGAGGGAAGCGTCGACTCCAAGCAGCCGTGAAATGAAAGCGCTTCCTTCGTGAGGCGCTGTGCTGCGGTGCTGCGGTGCTGCGGTTAGCGGCTTCCCACTTCAGCTGCTGCACTCTGCGATGACTAGAAACTCGTCATAATTCGATTATATTTCATTGCGGATGCATATGCAGGCGCACCCATCTAGCCGAAAGGCGATGTGCATGCTCGCGCGAGTCGTTAATTATTCGGTACAAAGTGGCGGAAGCCAGGCATCAGGAACTACACGTAAGGCTCCACACAACGGTAGGCCGTGAGGTGTTCTAACATTCTTGTAATTTGGCAGGCGTTGATTCAGGGAAACGGAAACTGAGGATAATGAAGATTTTGCTGCAGTGAAAAGTGATTTACTGCTCTTTCCACTCCGTTAACTTCATACTCCACGCGTCGTCACTCCTGCTGATTGGTACAGAACCCTTCCGGGGAGAATGACGCATGGGTGGTCCTGGAACCTTCAATTGTGCACCACTCTTTATTCTAGACTGCATGTTCATGCGTCCTACTTACTATAATTAGTACTTAGAGAAGTACGATTCATTACTTAGCATTTAGTAGTATTACTAAACATATATACAATTTCAATGTGCACTGCTCATCTGCAGTGCTCCAGGTGTGAATGCCCGAGCATTAGCATTTGCGGTAAAATTTATATGCTGCTGCCGTAATAAACACTTTCCTATAAGGTCTAGGACGCTCAAAAACTCTGTAAATGGAGGCAGCGAGTATTTCCCTCTAGTGTCGGCGATTAATTCAGCCGCACTCAATCCCTTCTTCCTTTCTCAGTCTTTCTCAAAGAACTTTCAGCGCGAGAAAACTACTTCATGGGGTCTAACCGGCACTCCAAGTTCGTGTAAAGTTTGACCTTGAGGGTGATCTTGGATAAAACATAAATCAATATTGTTGCGACTGAGGCTAGAACCTGTGGAGGCGCGAACTGATCAGCTTCGCTGGACACTGCACGAGAGCACAATACTATCGCCACAGCCGATCACGTCTCGTGTTGTTGTTGTTGTTGCCTCAAATACGATTTTGCCTCAAAGTCTCGTGTTAAAGTGCAACACACGCTCGCGCTGTGCATTGCACATCGTCGTCTTTTTCATGTAATACTACTATCGAATTAATATACACAATATCACGCTTTGCATTGCACATCGTCGTTTTTTCCATCTAATACTATTGTCAAAATAATATTGTCGTCAGACATTCTAACAACCCAGCAAAGCAAACCCATGGGCCAACCAGGCTTAACACATGCTTTCGCACGTTTACTCGGCTTTTACTACGTTAAAGCCCCGGCACTGTTTTTTAAGCCCACATTCTCGCAGCCATATATCCAAACAGGTATTTCGTGCCGAGTAGCCGAACTTGTTACGTCAAGCGTGATGTCACAAAACCATGCGCCATAATTCGCCTGGCTGTGCTTCATGGTGCGGCTGCGAGTGTTTTCTGGGTTCGGTATGATTTTTTCTCTCGGCCTGTACTGTTCAAACAAAGCGGTAAAAAAAAAAAACGTGGCCCCAATCTGCGAAGCATTTACGTTTACGACGTTCTGAGATATTGAATATTTCAAACGGAGTAAGCGGCCAATGAATTTGTTCCTCTTAAAATGGTTGTTGAATCACAGAACGGAAAGGGCCCCGAAATGTGTCTATTGGTATTCCCGTCATCGTTCTTCTCTGGTAACGAAGCCAATTTTTTGATAAACGTGCATATTTGACGCCACTGGCAGAATATGCATTGACCTCTGTAGACTGCCTTTATAATGGAGGTTTATATTCATTTTAACGCGCGGCAGATTCACTGCACGTCCTCGGCCCACTCTAGTTTTCCAGGCCCTTAAGAGACCTTTTACTTTGGTTGTTATTAACCGACAAGTACGATCGCGTGTACTATCACTGTCATGTGTTACAGATGACAAATAACGATACAAACACTAATAGGTGCACTGCAACAGGAATGCGTCGCTGCGAACCGACGTCAAAGGCAAAAAATTTAGCTTGCGGCCTTTAAAGCCGAACACTTCGAGCCCTGCGGCGTTTCGAGACTGTCCGGTCCAAGCGCTGTGTTTGCGTTCTCTCCGTGGCTGCCTGTGTACTGCGCGCTGACGCTCGCTTCACACAGCTGCAGGCGACATAACACGAAAACTGTTTGTTCCACAGGGACCTCTATTGTGTAGCACGGGCAACAAAGCAGGCCTTGCTTAAACAGCCCTGAATGCCAAAGCGCCAGCGGCGCAGTTACGTTAAGTCTTATATGATTCTGCCTACACTATGAGTGAGTGTAGTTTTTCCCCTCCCAGATGCCACAAGTTAGTATCATCAGGCCATCACACCACGAGGTTTATGATATTCTGCTGACACTGATGCGAACTGCTACCTAAACGTCACAGCTGACCAGAACTCCTGTAAACCCCCCCCCCCCCCCCCCAATAGCTTGAGAATGCCTTTGCTTTTCGGTGTTTGGCTTAGTCTGTGAGTTTCATGACCACGGAGACGAGGAAAGTCCGCCCTTCCCGTTCCATTCCTTGAAGCATGCGCAGACAGCGTCAATCCTACTGAACGTGCTTGGCCCACAAATTCCCTCCTTGAGGCCTAATAATACAACAATGCGAAGGGCCCCACTTGGTATGCTCCAAGGAGATAGGCATCATAAGGCGTTTAAGTGTCTTCTACGACGTTCCGCATTTACAATATTTTTGACATAGCGCACACTGTTGGCTTTGCAATTCGGACAGCGCTTTCTTTAGATGCGAGTGGCTTTGTGCTGCGTTGTGGCGGAGCGTGTATTCTAACCATTCGGCATTTTTGATGGGTGAAACACGTGGAAACGGACTCAGTGCAGCAGAAGATGCAGACAGGGCGGCGCTGAACTTACAACTGACTTAATTTTATGACAGGGATCTCTCGAAGACAGGCACAATCTCTTTTCATCGCTCTCTTGGCGTCGAGCGGTCCCATATGCGAGTGTCCTACTCTGCTCACTGACTTTGTATTCAGTACGCCGTATGTTCATGCATGTGTTCGTGTGTTCGTTATTTATTTTTGTTTGCCAGACTCAGACCACGCCGAAATTGATTTAGATTTAGTTCTTTTCTTTCCGTCTTTAAGAAGCCGATTTACCACTTTATTGTTTCACTTTATTTTTGTACTGCGCCTTTAAAAAAGTCTCTGCCAAAGAGCGCAGCCTTCTAAGGTATCGTTTGTTTCATTGCACATACATGTCCTCCTCTCTTTATTGACTGGTTAATCGTCAATGGCGAGAATGAATAGGTATATTTTGACCTCCAGTGATTATTCTTAATTTCTTGTTCAGCCTACGAAGGCCGCAGCCAGTTTTATACTGACTGTGGGTTTTATTTGCTTTTTGCTTATGAGTTTCACAAGATAGACAGAAAATACGATGATTCAGCTTAGCGTCTATAAAAAGGACGGCTTTAGGCGTTATTTGAAATAAAAAATATAGAAATGCTCCTCTTTCGTTCAGACTGCCGTACAGGCGGCTTCCTTCCATGCGAATTTTACCTCGGATGTTAGTACAATAGATCAAAATAAACATAACAGAATTGAACTTCCTTACAAACTCCCACATTTTTTGTTTTCATGCATGTGGGCTGCAACAGGGAACCTTTTCGAATATATGCTGCTTATTGCATACTTTCTATATACACTAAAAACATGAAACAAGATACAAAATTGCAATTGTGTTGAGGAAGGAATTTTATACAATAGTGCAAAGAGTTAAGGGTTTCATATTTTTTTAAATATACTTGCAGCGAAAGCAAGTGCACTCAATTAAAGCGCTAAAGTCAACCTGTTTTTTTTTGCTTTGAACAGACATAACTGAAGTGGAGGTATCAGCACACTGGTTACATGAAGTTATGCTTCCTGTTTCATTATAGGTTTCTGTCAGCCGATTATTATCTTATTTTTCAGGGCAAAATAACTATTTTGTATTTTTTTTCAGGACAAAAGAAAAACAAGCTCGAAGCAATGAATTACTCAGTACTGTCCAAAATTTCATTTGAAATTTGGTGATGATATCTCGTTTCTCCGAAAAGACGAAACGAAAGGAGTGCAAAAGGTAGCAAAAGAATTAAGGGCGATCTATTTTATTGATGCGTCTTTGACTCATCAGTCAATTTCAGTTCTGATCCTGTTCAAATTCGGAGTTCGTTATTATTCACCCCAAAATATATTGCAATTATGATTATCTTCGAACTTCGACTAAGCCCCTAAGCAAATTGTGTCATCACATTCATAGATCGCAGCGAGTCCTCATACCGCTGCTATAGAGCAATGGCGCAGCGGTTTAACTATGCGCCACTGCACAGGCAGGTGGCTGTTTCAAACGCAGCCACCGGTAGGGCTTGTGAGACACAGGTTACTCTCCCTTAGCAATGCTAGAAGGGGCTATCCCGCAAGCTTCATTATTGCACAGGTAATTCTTCGGGAGGGTGTACATTTTGCAGGCAGGCCTGCTGTTTATGACTAATTTTCATTACTAATGAGACATTCTTATTGCGGCGTTTCTCTCTTTTCCTCTACACGTAAAGAGGGGCAAGAAGAAAGGGGTAAGAAGACAGGGGTAAGAAGTGCTGCCACGGCTGACAGGTGGCAGATGTAGACAGGCAAATCTTGCTAAACACCACATAGCAGGTGGAGGCTTCGGACAGACTCCGACTTCGACGTCGCGGCACAGTTTTCTCCTTTGTGGCCCTCCTAATTCTGCGGCATTATTAAAATTTCCTTCTCTTTTCTCCGACTAAGACTTGGCTGCGTTTCTCAGCGGAGACGTTGCTTCGCAACGGGACGATTTCATTTAACTACATTCATGTCTCCAGATGGCTTGCGTGTCGAGCCGAATGCGGCCAACGCGCTTGTCGGCCAGAATGCTCAGTCATGAGTGAAGCCAAGTAGGACGAAACCCAGGAGGGACATTTACGAATTAAGCAGATATTGTTTTCTAGGTTCTGTAAGTGAAGATCTAAAGACCGACTTCTTGCTTCCTACTTTTGCTGGAACGTGCAGCAGTATTGCTTAGCCCCAGTACCTCGTCTCCTCTCGTCTTATTGCAGCGATCCAGAATAAGCCACATATGAGCTTTATGCAACATCGCCCCCATCTCGACGGCCACAGTTGAGCGTATTTCTTTCCTTCGTTTGCGGGTCGGCAAGCCGCTGAATTAAATTTCCGGGCACTATAGCTCACGGATGAGGACCCAACCATTGTTAACGGCTGGCGAGCTCGCTCTGGGGTTTTCCGGTCAGAGCAGCCCATGTTTCTAAGAGAATCTCTCATTACTGTCTCCTGCTATTTTTCGTTTATTATTAGAGTGTAACCGCCTTACCAAATACCCTTGCGGGCTTGTAAGGTTTAGAGAAATAAGTATAATTGAACTTTCGCAGATTGTTTCCATCTACTGCTTATGTCGTACGGTCGAGTCATAATTACAGTTATGTAAAGCAAACTGTTATTAAGCAGCCGTTCCTGCCGTCGCATGCCATGAAAACTGTAAAAATGCAGACATGATTTTCTGTTGTCCTTGCATACGGAGGTTTAACCACAAGAAAAACATGACTACTCAGCCCATGTCGCGGTCATTTAGGATTTGAGAGCAAACATAGTATATTGTTCGAAACGATGTACCGCTCCAAATGCAGAATGGCGGTGAAGAGCGAATATTAGCATCAAAATAATCTTCGACGCGAAGCAACTGCTAATAACGAGTTTTAACCTAAAATTTATGAACTAATTTTGGTGGGGAAGTTCTGGTAATTATTACATATCACGCTGGAAACAATGGAAAGCAGATTGAAGAGGCGACCAGTACGATAATCTGTCAAAAAGAGATTGCAGTGCCAGCTATTTTTTATATGTCACTGACGTGGCATATAGCTGCAAATTTTTGAATTCTGTCAACAGCAGGAAAGCAATGTTTATTCAACGCAAATTAGATTTTTGTCCCGCCGTGGACTGTGGCAAAAAGAATTCTGGCACAAATAGGCTGCAAACATGCCTAGGCACATGAGGCATTGTTTTATTTTAGGGAAATCGCGGTCTCCTTGTCAACTGTCCTTAATCTGAACAAACAATGCCATTTCTCATCTGTGATAGGTGTCGTCTGATGTTTCCTCACAGTCAGAAAGTGCACGGTGCTTGTCCAAAAATTCCCACGCCCTCCACTCTCGTTCAAAACAAAAAGTGAATAAATGATGTTCAGGTTGAAAAACGCAGTCGAAAGGACTGTGACAATTTCAACGTTGGGGCCTCAGGAAAAAATGGACGACTTGTTCTGCGCGCAGCGAAATTTGAAACGCGCTGCAGAATTTTCCTCAGCCATGCTGCTTCACATTTTCAACGTAAGGACATCTCAGTTGCTCCTCACGATCATACAGTGCAAAGCGAAACCAGTGCAAACCGCATATATAATGCTTAACACAAACAACTTCTTGTCACTCAGCGCTGAAAGCAAGGGCCCGTCGGGCATGGATATTGATAGGATATGATATAGCAGTACCCCTGGGAAGTACCGCTATTTTCAAGCGGCATAGCCCAGTTCACTTTCAGTTCCACTCACAATCGTGCCCGCGCATCATTCGTTTTGCATATGGGGACTGCAATTGCGACTGTTTGTGCAAACTTAGCGTACAGAACGGTGAACTACCTCGGCATATACTATGACGGTGCCACAAACGCAGACGCACTCCAAAGCATCATGGTGTAATAACTGCGTTATTTGCCTTTTTTGCTTTCGACGCACTCTGCTGTTGTAGAGCGCTATTGTGATTCAGCTACCTCAGGAGAGAGCGAATGGTGTGTAAATATACCATGACTTGCTTTAATGTTACTTGGATAGCAGTGTCGTGTAGCCGGGCTTCTGCCGGTGCCATACGACCGAACTCTGTTCATTCTCCTGATACGAAGGGTTCTAGCACAATCACGCTGGACGCTCGACTTAGAGAATCAAATGACGTCTTTATCCTTAATTACAGTACCAGCTGTCTCACTTTCATTCACTGGTTTCACGTAGTCGTCATCGTCGTCCGGTCCGTGAAGCGTGTCTCACACTGCGTTCGCCGTCGCCGCGTTGGCCACGCGCTCTCTCTCGATCAAATTATCGCTCCGTGCACGCCACCTATGCCTGTGCACCGTACTATTTTCTTCATCATCAGGAAAGAGGAGGAAGGAAGGAAGGAAGGAAGGAAGGAAGGAAGGAAGGAAGGAAGGAAGGAAGGAGGGAGGGAGACAAGCAAAGAAGAAGGAAACGAAGGAATGAAGGAAGGACAAAGGGAGCGAATAAAGGATGGAAGAAAGGAAGGAAGAAGGGAGCGAAAGCAGGCTTCAAGGAAGGAAGCAAGGAAAGAAGGAAGAAAGGAAGGGAGGAAGGAAGGAAGAAGCGAGCGAAGGAAGAAGCGAAGGAGGGAGCGAAGGAAGGATCGAAGAAAAGAAAGAAGGAAGAAGGGAGCGAAGAAAAAAAGGATGGAAGAAGGAAGCGAAGGAAGGAGCAAGAAAAAGAAGGAAGGAAGAAGGGAGCGAAGGAAGGAGCGAAGAAAGGAAGGAAGGAAGGAAGAAGGGAGCGAAGGAAGGCTGGAAGAAAGGAGGCAGGAAGGGAGCGAAAACACTCTAGAAGAACGGAAGGAAAAAGGAAGCGAAGGAAGGCTGGAAGAAAGAAGGAAGGAAGGAAGCAAGGATGGAGGGAAGGAAGGAAGGAGGGAGGGAGGGAGGGAGGAAAGAAGGAAGGAAGTAACGATGGATGGAAGAAAGTAAGGATGGCAGGAGCCAAGGAGAGATGGAAGAAAGAAAGGAAAGAAAGAAGAAAGGAAGCATGGTAGAAAGGAAAGAAGGATAGAAGGAAGGAAGAGGGGAATGAAGGAAGGCTGGAAGAAAGGAAGGAGAGGGGAGGGTAGGGGCGAGCCATTTTTATAAATAAAGGTCCATGTCGAAACCCTATATATTGGCGATCTTAGCAAAAACATGTAGGGCTGTACAACTTCCATGAAAAACAGGAGAAGACAGAGAGAAAAAAAAATGCTGCAAATGTTTAACAGCCGCAAGTAAACTAATCGAAAGTCCATATCTCCATTTTCTAGCGCGAATGAAATATGAAATCAGGGAAGAGAGTTTCCCAACAGCTGCTTTCGCAGCGTAAGATCAAGGACTTGAAAATGGGAGTGTGATTTTCTGCTTCCGCAGTTTCGCAAGGGCTGCTTTCCACGGCTTCTCAGTAGACTGATCATTGGCGAGAGAGAAACAGGTCTGTGCTGAGGCGTCCTTCGAATCAGTAATAAGAAGAGCATGAAACCGAATAGGATATCACTACAGGAATTTTCGTTCTCCGAGAGCTCGGTTTTTTATTTTGCCTTTTCTTTTCTGTTCACTGATTTACACATGAGGGTCAAAAATTTCGCAGGCTTGTTTTGAAAAGAAGACGTAGATCGAGAGAGAAAGAGAGAGAGAGAGAGAGAGAGAGAGAGAGAAAACTTTTACTTAGGTGATTAATTTGCAGGAGCCGGGTGGTCGGGGCTCCTAGTCCAGGGCTTCGCTGGCTTCAGCTGACTTGCCGACTAGCTGGATTATCCAGGCTTGCTGGTCCAGGTTTTCGCTGGTGAAGGCCTCCTTCCACTGCTCGTGTGGATCCTTGAATTGCTGCACGCGTGTGTAGCTGAGGTAAAGAGTATGAAGAGTTGCAGGATCAAAAATTCACATCCACAGCCCAGCAAGAAACTTCCAGATAAAGGTTTAATCTTCAATTCTGTGTCAAATGGGGCTTTGGAAGAGAAATGCCGAGAATAATACCGTGAAGTAACTTAGACTGTGGTTAGCGATTTTGCTTGTATTTTACGGACCTCGGAAAGAACCGCGATCACGTGGCATTGAAAAGGTAGATACTGTATAATAGGAGCAATATAAATGATTCCCTCATTTCGTTCTGAGTTTCAACATATGTTTCTTCTGCATCATGCGCGGGAACGTACCATAAAGACCCAGTTGACACAGAAGTGAAGATTAAATCTTCACCTCGCACTTTCTTGTTTTGCTGTGGATGTGAATTTTTGATCCTGTAACTCTTCATACTCGTGACCCCAGTCACACACGCGTACATCAGTCAAAGAAATTAGAGAAAAAGGGTGCGACTGTGACAGGGCGTGGTTGTTCTTTGCCTCACAAAATATCAGGACGTTTTGCGTGTGCAAGATCTTCGTCTTTATTCTATTCTCTCCTTCACCGCTTGAAAAAGGTTTCCGCAGTAATTTTTTCTTCCCTTTAACGTTCCGAAATCACTTAGAAAAAGTATCAGCACTGTTTGGTTCCTCTTTTCGAGTAGCTCTGTCTCGTTCCGAGAAATTAGTCCAGGGAAGGGAATTTGAGTTCTTTGTTTACCAGCAGAAGAACAGACTGTCTGGTCTTCCCTTCTGTTTCAGCATTGGTGTTTAAAGGATATCTTTCTTGTGTGTCCATGTGCGTCGTTGTGTGCGTGTGTACTTGTGCGTACGTCTCTGTAGTTCCCTGATCGGTGACTCCACGGAAGACACACTGTCCAGTTTCATTTCATCCGACACGCTTATCCAGGGCTCGGGTGGAACATTTAATGCCCGCTTTGGCAACAGTTAAGGACAAGTTGTAGAATTTGTCCTTAACTGTCTGGGAAGGGGCGAGGGGCCTCTTCCCAGACATTGTTGGCTCAAATGTAACTGCTTAAAAGAGCTATACAATAAAGACACTCCCGTGGTACTCGTATGCCGTTACGGAGAATGGGTGTAAAGTAAAAAAAAATGCGTTCTCTTTAAGACACCATGTGGACAGGCATAACCTTAGCGGCAGCATATCATTTCTGAACTCGGATGCTAGTAGTCACACACAAGGACAGATCTAAATGCAGTCAGGACATGTGGCGGTGTCTCTGAAAGGATGAGTAATCTTTTCGAGGCACTTCAGCATTCTTCATCATTACTTCCACGTTGTGACTCAGTCACGTAGGCTCCTAGCTTGAATGTATACTGTCATGGCGAAATAAAATGTGAGAATATTTCTCCATTTATTTACCCGAATGTAGACGCTGTGCGAGAAGCGCATTCGGGAGCGTGCAATCTTGAACTGCCCTAAATTTTATACTTCACGCAGTCAACGCTGTTGCTGCAGCATGGCCGCGGTAGCGAAGGCCATTAAAGGTCGCTCCGCATTGCGCTACGTGCGCGCATCTCTTTCTCTGTCATTTTGCCATTTTTCATTTCACCCCGCCGCTTCTCACAAAAAGAAAAAAAAAAGCTCTTAGGTGATCGGTGGATTGGTTGAATGTTTTAGCATGTTCTGTTCTTATCTATTTATTTGCATTTTAGCTACAGAGTGTATCGCTTTTTTTTCGATCACACACACAGTGATTGCTCTTTTTCTATTGGTGGTACACTTAGATTCGTTATATCCAAGGTACTACACTTAGGTTCGTTATATCCGTGGCCAACGCGGAAAAGTTCATTATATTCGAGGTGGCATACATAGGGTCGTTATATCCGAGGCCAACACGCAAAAGTTCATTATATCCGAGGTGGCACACATAGGTTCGTTATATCCGAGGCTCAAGCACTAAAGTTCGTTTATTCATGATTGCATACTAAGGTTCTTTATATCCCACGTAGTAGTAAAATTCGTTTGGTGACCACGTGGCAATGTGTGACAGTGGTTGTCATTTCCGCTTGAACAGACTCTTCTGATGATAGATCTGATAAAATTGTTTATGTCCAATGAGTTACGTTATTTATATAATTCGTTTCTAACTTCACTGAGAAGTATCCATTGCGGAGTTACAGTTTCTTCATGAAATAAATTTCACAGCTGACTCAATTGTGCGGCGAGTACCTTAAGAGCATTTATCGGAGGAGGTATCCCTGTTCTACTAAGAGCCAGTATAGCCGAACAGACCCTCATTTACGGCCATTATCTAGGGACTGTCGTCGTGTATGTACACCCTCGCATGTACCGACATCATTGCAGTACTTATCTACCCATGATCGCAATCTTTTTCGAATGAAATGAACTGTTCTGGGCATCAATGGAATAATTGCTTCAGGAAGGGTCCGTGGTGTTAACTATTGCTATCGTAGTTGATATCATCGTGGCTGCTGTCTGAAGCGTCAAGAGTTGCGGACGGAATAAATTGCCTCGGTTAATCAGTGGAAGGCTGTCCCAGCTGTCTTTCCACGACAGCTCCGCTTTACGGATCGCTGTCCATGCGCTCAAAAGGCCGCGACACGACACGCAAAGCACGAACCTGTCACAAATTATTTTAAGCGCGACCGCCTTGCGAAACTCATCCGCAGTTTTGAAATGCGCACCACAAAAAAGAACAAGCTTCATGGCCGAAAGAAACGAAAAGAGAAAAAAAGAAATGAATGCAGTGAGCATAAACCAAGCCTACCTCAGTCCATCCGCACAGAGTGGTTCTCAAAAGCGGAAAGGAAGAGGAAGAGGGGAGGACGTTACGGACGTAAGAAAAGCGGAAAAACTTTCCGTTGCTTTGGGTGGACACCTGACCCTCGGCGTGAAGGATGAAAAGGGTGAGAAATGGCGAGAGGCAAAGAGGCCTAAGTACATTCCGGGCACGATCCATGCTGCGCGTGGGTTGGCACAGCTCAAGTGCGCTACACACCGTCGTTTCGCAACACACGTGCACCGGCACACTACAGGCGGCCCTGCCCAAAACTCGGTGACTGTTGCATGAAGAGGAACTTTATAAATATTCCTCCTGCGCTTATACGATAAGAAGAAGCGGGCGAGGAGGAAAAAATAAAAACTGGAAAACCCGGCAAGATATCTAGTTTCATTCATATATCATCTTTCACGTCCTTTGTGTTTTTCCGTGTTCTTTTTTTTCTTTCCGGAAGAAGAGCAGAGACGCCACCTCGACGCTCTTCACGCACGAATAAAGCACGTGGCGGACGTAAATTCCAGTACCGAGTGTAGGCGATGAGCAGATCTCTATTCTCCAGACGTGCAGCTGTTCCCTATCCGAGCCCACATCTGTCAGGTGCCAGAAGTTGAGCAATGCGCCATCGTTTACGACAACCACCGGGTCTTGCGTTTTTCCCTATCCTTCGAACAGCATACCGGCATACGCTTCCTTCTTCTCTGACAGAGACAAGTTGTAATAGGAGAAGGAGTGCAGAGAGCGTGAAACGAGAGAATACGCCTCTGACTCGCTACTTTTACTGACGGGCGCTACAGAAGATGCCTCTACCTGCGCCACTAAAGTGTCTCAGGTGAAAGGAGCCTGTACATTGTTAGAAAACTGGGCTGAGTAAGTACTGCAAAGGATCAAGAAGCAAAAAAGAGAGAAGAAAAAAAACTGTGGCAACCGTGGCTAAGACTACGATGAGCAGAGTGCTTGACGCATCCTGAATGCACTTGGCGTGCAGGCTTTGTTGGATTTCCACGATGTTCTACTTTCATTATTTCCATGTTTTTTAACCGCGGATTGTATCTGAAATTTGTGTTTTGCTTAATTAAATGAAGTTCTCTTGATTGCGTTTCAATCGATTTGAATAACTGATTGACTTTGCTGTTATTCGTGTTCGAAGTTAAGATTTATGTGGTATATAGGCTGTCTGCGTCTGAAATAAAGACGATCTGTAGGATGTTTACATATCAGCCTGAAGCACCAATCTAAGCCTCGCCGAGAGAAAGGGAAGACATCGGAACCGAGAAGAAACAATTCAAGGAGCGTGGGAAACTTTCTGCCAGCCGAAGTCTTTCGCATTTGTGTCAGTTTTCATCATGTTGAAAAGGCTGTGAAACAAACTAAACAGCGGAATGTTATGAAATCGTAAAAGGAAAAGTATCTTCACTGTTTGTTCGTCTCTTTTCCAGACGACGCCGTTATCAAGATGCCAAGTGTATACAACTATTGTTCACGCCCTATCTTTCGAAATGCAGAAACATGGCAGGGCAGAATACGAACATTCCATGAAGCCACAAAACCGTTTTATTCAGGCCTTCCATCAGATTCGTTAGGGCTATCTGCTTCCAAAGCAATCGCTTGATTTTGTGAGCATTTTTAATTTAGAACGAAGCAATAAAAGCACGGCCTCGCGCTTTTTTTACCTCTAAAGGCTGCCATTCCTTGCAGGGACGAGGCAAGGCGGCTGTAGCTATTTCGTTGCAAGGGTTGTAACAGCGGTGGTTGCGCGTTATCGTGCACCATATTTGTCAAAAATGACCAGGCAATGGGGTGTGCTTCTCATTCGTGCAGTGGAGCGCTTACGGCACTCAGTAAGATGAAAAGGTCTTAAAAGACGAAGACAAGGGTTCTCCTTACATTACACATCTTAAGAGCCTAAGGGACGACGACATAAGTGCTCCACTACACGATGAAAAACCCCGGCGCTTGGTTACCGTCGTCGAAAACCTTTGTCATTGTTTGTCAATCAAAATAAATCTGTAATTCGGTTATTTTTGCTGTGCGCACGTTTTCTCTGCTAAAAGGGGGCCCGGAGCTCAAGAACTGTAGGCAGCTACTGGCATCATTTCGCTTCGGTTAGCCCTGGACAAGTGAACTTTCTGTACAGATGAAAGTTGGTATAAAGTATGTAGAATTGTTATTGCCCTAATTATTTCTTTGTTACCGTAGGGAACGGCCAAACATGTTTACATCTCTGGCTCTTTTCTTTTTATTTTGGGGAAGCATTGGTGAAGTGCAATGCTACTATTAATTTCTGGAACGGCAAACATGAAAACTGGCAACAGTAGCTGGATTTACGAAGAAGCGCTGTTCCTGAAAACTTCCTCGGCCTTTTCCGGGAAGCATCAGCGCAACTAGTGCTCAATCGTGTCTTCTGTATAGCAGACGAAACAATATAGATTTGCACTTTTATGCATGAGGTTGAGTAAAGTTTTGTCCATTACACTGTTCCAGAGTTTATTTGAATTTTAAGAGCATGAGCTCTTAATCATCACGTTTCGAGGTTTCGTGTGGTCTGCTAGCACCCTGAGATTACAGCGCCATCTGTGGCAGCAACTAGAAAACATCACATCTCGCGTGGAGACTTGTAGCGCCATCTGCAATAGCATTGTAGAAACAACCACCTGCCACCTGCCAATCTTCACGGTCCAGTATGGTGGATAGAGGTCGAATTATGTGAGTATGGCATCAGGGGACGAAATAGCGGCATAGTTTCGGCTTCTCGAATCCAATATGGCGGCCATTAAAATTAGTTATGCCCTCCCGTCCCTTTCCCTCCATTACCCCCCCCCCCTTTGTATGACGTCAGGGGGCGAAATGGCGGCGTAGTTTCGGTTTCCCGAATCCAGGATAGCGCTGGCACTGGATCACAGCTATTTCCAAGGAATTGGAGGCAAGCCGCACAAGCAGTTGCGTATAAGCCCAGTTTCAGAAGAAGGAAGACCTAGACTACTCTTCCAAACCGCACGCTGTTCAGTGCCAGAGTAGATAAGGGTGCAGTGGAAGAAGTTATGTTAGGCGGTTAACTCTTGAGTTAGTAAAAACAGAAAAAAAACTCCCAGGACGGTTACGACTGTGTAGCGCGATGTTCAGCGATAGCCGCTTAGGCGGTTAGTATTGGTGATATATTCCTGGCACATTGGTGTAGTGGTGTAGTGAGGTACCCCTGCACTGGCAGGTGGCTGTTGCAAACAGAGCCACCCGGAGCATGTCACGTGACCGTGACATTAATGCACCCACCGGTTACGCCGACGGCGACGAGAAAGCCAGGCACAGGCGGCTAACAGCTGTCGCTGTAAAACATGAGAAACGAATGAATTGAACCACAAGCATCATCCTTCAGTTGTTTTGTTTTATTACTTAAAACTTGTGTTTTCACAGTGAGGTCTTCGAAAATTACTACATTACCAGAGGAGCGTGCGATGACGCCTCGCTAGCCCGCATCTCGCTCTCTTACGGGTGAGGAAAGAGCACGTGGTTATTCAGTTGACAACATAGCCACCGACGGGGTAGTCGGAGAGGCCCCCCAAAAAGGTGTATAAACGCCACTGTTGGCGTTTTCGTTAATTTATCGTGGAGCTGAGTTGTACTGAAACGGGTCACAATCTTTTTATTATTATTTAAACTTTTACTACATGACTTGAATGCAAAGTTCATAGAATTAGATACACACGTCAAGGATGGCTTGCGATTCCCCTCCAACAGCAAATGCTATCTTTACAAAATCAAAAATGGGACACCACCTCCTTTCTTTACTGCTAAGTGATGGCACCACCGCCCGGGCGACGAAATGACCCTCACGCATTTGTTGCGAGGCGAGGCAGTCCGCGCGTTCTTACAACTGAATCGCGTGGAATCCCCGTAAGGTGTGCGGGGGGCTTTCTTTCAGTTGAATACTTCACTTAGCCCCACCACGTGCTGGCTGACGTAAGAAGCGTTCTTTCTTTTTATTTCTTAAGAAAGTCGCTTTTAAATTTAAGGCAGCATCCCTAAGGCAAGTAGACTGTCCGCGTGATAAATTGAAAGATCATTTTCACAGCTCCCTTCGGTTTTGGGTTTCCGCGAAATGCCCACGTTTGCTAGTATTTGTGAGTGCTTAAATACGTGATCTAGCGAGAGCTAGCGCTGCGCCATGAAGCATCAGCTGCGCCATGAAGCGTCAGCTGCGCCATGAAGCGTTCGCTGCGCCATGGAGCGTCAGTTGCGCCATGCAGCTCGCAACATTCGCGGAAGGCTTAGCGGATTGAGCCCTTCCGGCTTGTCCCGAGCTATGACTCGAGAGAGAGAGAGAGAAACAAAAAACTGTCCTACTTCAGCACACACAGCTGAGCCCAGTCGTTATAGGCCTACCTGCATGTACAATGTCGCCACTACTCTTAACCCATTCTGAGTGGAGGTTTCTTTTTCTATCTTGCCAAGATTCTATTCTTACAGTGCAGCACGCAGTCGCATCGAACTGAAATGGATTACTATGCCGACAAGGGACAGAAAAATTGTCGTCACTCGTTTCGCTCCTCTCATGATGTTCCCGACTCCTTCGAAAATAAAGCCGGAGCCTCAACATTAGCCAACATTTCGGGGGAATCGAGCAACACTCTTGTACGAACAACGCTGCTCTTTTCGACGGGTGAATTTTATAGCAGGAAAACGATTCGGTCCGGCGAGCGTGTGAAAACCGGGAGATCTTTCTTCTTTCTTTTCTTATGAAGCAAGAGAGCTAGCTGCACGTCCATATTTCGGCTATGTTTATGGGGAAACTCAGCCAATAGCCGTGCTAGCATCTCCGGCATGGGCATCTCTACGACTGCGCGTAATACAGGCGAAAGAAAAAGTGCCTTTCTGCCGCTGCGCGAAATGATCTAGAGGCGCTACTGCCAAAGAGCAGTTGCAAACTATAGCCTGTTGCGCGGAGATAAAAAATGCTTTTCGAATACTGCTGCAAGGGAGGAAGCCGTGGAGCCGTTCAGACAGCATGAGCATAGAGCCTGCTTTCCCAACAATGAGGTGCGTGTATGCTGTGCGAAAGCGCGCACTGACGAAATACGTATACGAGTTTCTGTAGGTCGGAGTGCTTGAAGTGGCTAGGTGGTAACCGTATATGCTGCAGTGCTGTATTTTTATTTTTATTTTTCACTTACGGCTGCCTGGGGTATTCCCTGATACCAATATATGGGCTGCCTTCTTTGAATATCCTCACGCAGAAACTTGTTGGCGGATCCAGTCATCTTAAGAAAGAAGCAAGAGAAAAAATCGTACATTGCGGATATATTTCCACGTCGTCCCAGCCCTTACAGCGCTGACAGACAGTGCCCATCTAGCTTCAGCATCTTGTTGCAACAGCTGCAAGGGGGCAAGACAAAGACGGAATTGTGATCAATAAGAAACTTTCTTAGTGGAGACTTAGTTTTCTGTCAAAATTAACTTAGAAAGGCGCAAATCGCTAGTTCGGCGTTTTTCATACGAAATTCGTCAACAAGCGCTTCTGTTCCACTTGGGACGAAAAAGTTTTCTCTTGAAAAAAAAAATACATGCACGAGATTATTTCTTCAATTTGTTGCCAGATGGCTCTGCAAGGTTTTATCAACCGAGGCGATCATAACCATTATCGGGCTCTTTTATGAAACTATGCTTGTGGAGTGTATGTATTGTATAGGAGAGAGCTTCTGGCAATTAAAGGTTATCCAGACAATGGTGGAGACGAACACCAGGACGTTAACCTCATGAAGACAGTGACAGGAGGTTTTATTTACCGCTCTCTGCGCGAACTGATGGCAGGGTTCGCCGCGTATTTCATTGTGAGGTGTGATCTATTTTATTGATTGAGCAACTGGACACTGTATTTGCTCCTTGGGATTTAACTTGGACATTAGTAATCCAGCTATTAGGAAAATTCGGTAGTGTGCAGTGGTGGTTCGACATGGAAGAATAATCGTGCCCATAATTGACATCTATTTAAAATAAAAACTTATGAATTTTTGAAATTAAAGAGAAAAACTGCTTTAAAAAGAGCATTCTTGAAAAAACAATACCTGCCTAAATTCTTTTGTATGGAGCCGTTCTCAAAGTTCAAGAGCCTTATTTGCTGCAAAAATACACGAGGTCGACTCGTGAACGTGAGTGATTACCCTTTTGCATTCAATTACATACCAATAAATTAAAATCATACTCTTTAGGCATTGACGGTAGTCTTCTTGGTAAAAAATAAACTAACTCGCCAATATACTGGTCATGGAAACAATTACGGTTCTACGTAGCACAAAAATAAGCCTCGGCTAACAGATTAAGGAGGGGTATAGTACACCAAATGAAAACGTTAAACCATGTTCCAGGAGAAACGCTGTCGATCCTTTTTTGTTTTTTCATTGGCGTAAACACCCTCAGACTATTTGAGAGAGATGACGTTACGTCACTCTCAAGACAAATCATGAAACTTGCTTCTCTGCTGAGCGGACGAGCAGGGCCTTGTTTTCACAGGCGCATATTAAGAAAATGAAACCTGCTGCATTGCATCAGTACGTGTGCTCCAAACTAAGCTATTTTTTTAGACCTCTATAAATATTTAACTTGCGTGCGTGAAATTAGCCCCATCGTCACAGTGAAATTTTTATGACTACTTCATAACACTCTTATCTCTTCCGAGACTTTTTTGTTTTCGTTTTGTTTTTGCAAAACTAAAACCAGGTCTGTCAAGGGGACTCATGCTGGGTTGAAACAAAACCCGCTGCTCATGCTTCCTGGCGTATAACTCAAACAAGGAAGGCTTCAATATTGATGCATATCAGGAAGAAATGTTTTTGCAAGTGTAATCATAACATGTCTGAATGTTTATTTTTTTAACGCTATGCCAAAATCACTTTGGGCTATTTAGTAACAGGAAATGACATTAGGGCTCCCTCCTGGTACTCTTGTCAGCAGGCTATCCCTAAGATGGCGTTAACAATCAGCTTAAGCTCTTCCAATGAAATGAGGGCAAGATATGCGCCCCGATGCAATGAATAAAATGTCGCTGCAAGGAGGAATATTATAGTTGCTTTACGAAGAACTGCTTATGATATCCGCGTTGTGGTCTGGAGCCACAAAGTTCCTAGATCTGAGGCCCACAACATTTACACAAGACGCCATGCACTTGCATTCACAAACAGAGATCACAGAAATTTAAAAGACAACGTTATTATTTTTCGATTCTGTAACAGCTCATAAGTCGACCACCAAGAGTCGAACTATGAAGTGGTGTGTTTTCTGCTTTGTATTCATGTATTTGACCTAACTTTAATCACATTGTATGGACCTATGATCGTTGAATAATTTATACGTGAATTTCCTTCCCATGCTGCTTCGGTTTCAGCACCCGAACGATGGCTAAGAATTCACATGTGAGCAAAAGGACAATCGCTGATACGTAGTTTTAATTCACAGCAACGCTTAATCCAGTCTGCTTCAAGAGCCGCAATGACAACAAAGGACGTATCAGCGATAATGCAGTATTAATTAATGCCTCACGTGATTTAGACTTCTGCCGTCAAAGTTATCTTTTGGCTGTCAAAACGCAAACCCAGACAGCATGACAGAAGTAATTAAATTATAAACTGTTTAGCGTTTGTAGGTGAATATCACAAGTGTCTATGCAGTTTTTCTGCATATAGTGCTTTATGAGAGCCCGTAACTTCGCAATCACTAGTAGCATCGCCATCACTCCATATTCACTTTCGGCAGACACAAAAAAATGATGCTTTTACTCGTATGAGTGAGTGAGTGAGTGAGTAAGTGAGTGAGTGAGTGAGTGAGTGAGTGAGTGAGTGAATGAGTGAGTGAGTGAGTGAGTGAGTGAGTGAGTGAGTGAGTGAGTGAGTGAGTGAGTGAGTGAGTGAGTGAGTGAGCAAGCAAGAGTGTTATTTGCCGAAGATGTCCAACACTTCTCTCGCCGTGACTGCGTGCAGACAACCATGCACTGAAAGGCTCTTTTGTTTTCGCATAACGAATGTCAAATATATTGCAGACATTACACTGCTTTGTGCTGTGCAGCACACTGTTGCGTATATAAACTGTCGATAATTTAAATACTAAGCTATCGGAGTTCAGAGCAAAAAGTGCAGGAAGAAGCCGTGTTTGTGTATAGGTTTGTAGAAATTCATAGGTGTGTGTCATTACATGCGGCTTTGGCTAAGCTAATAGCTGCCGTAACATGTAATGAGGCATAACTTCTAATGTTTCTTGCTGGCCACTGGGGATGTTATCTTTGCGTAATAGGCAGTGAATGATTTAGGGGATGCGATTTGTGTTATCTCAAGATCATATAGTAAAGGTGAACTAGCCGGCCCATGCAGAAGCTAGAAAGGGCGTTTTCAGCATGAGGAAGGCGGGATATCATTTATTTCTAAGCGAAAAAGGGGGAAGAGGATTTTTTTTTTTGTAGCTGACTTCTTGCCTGCAGCGTCCTAAATTTTCCTTTCATTTTTTTCATCTTCCTGGTTCCTCTGACTGTCACTCCGTGGTATTTATGTTCTGGAGGTTCGCGACGCAACGAAAAGAAAAGGAGCCCTGCTATGGGGTCAATGCCACTTGTGCGCGAACTACCATTGATACGACACGGAGAATAGGACGGGAAGTCAGTGCCTCCGCTTCCTGCTTATATCGCGAGCGATGAATCATAAGGACTGAGCCTGAAGAGAGCCCGGCAAGCAGCGACCTCCTGTGGTGGTCAGGCGCGATAGGAGCGGTTCGCTCCAGCGCCTTTGGGCACGATGTCTGTGTAAGGGGAGGGATGCTTCCATTCAGGGCGCTTTGTCCTGTGCGCCGTCTATTCCGAGCTTTGTTAGCAAGCGCCTGCTTGTATCGATAGCATGCTGCTCTCTGTCTTTCCTTTGATGTTCTCCCGAATAGCTTGCCTTTTCGGAGCCCCGGAGGTCGCGAACCCGACGGAGATTCTGCGTCTGCTTCAGGCTCGCAACCGAGCGCACATTATGTATTGTAGTCGCGTTTCAAAGGATCCCAAAACACGATAATAGAATAAGATGATATATCCCGCAACAGAGCGCGCTGATGACACGGCCTCAGAAAAGTGGCGTCATTCATGACAGGAATGAGTGAAAGAGGCTGAGCTGTAAAGAAAAAGAACAGTATGAAGACAGCTACAGTAGTTTCCACCGCAGCTCATTGTTTTAAAAGAACACGAATGATTAATGAAGTAATCAGAGCCGGAAAAGTACAAGAACCTTCGTGTGAAATATTGTGTGCTGTCTTTCTTAGTAGGTTCAGCAAGTAGCTGCGATCAGTGAGGTTTTTCCAGAAAAATTTGGTTACAGAACCAAATCCGTTGGTCGAACGAATGTAACAACGAAGAGTTCACAGAATTGACTGACGCTGAAACGGAAAGCACATTTCCTGTGTTGAACGCATGCTAGGGCCCAGACAATACTACCAACGGGAAAATGTGATGCACATAAAAAGTTGCGACCAAAAACTTCTGAACAAATGTATCCCAAAAGACCGTTTTCACCATCTATGTCGGGCTCCCATGTACTTTCATAATCGCCGGAACCAAAGGTAGGAAATTTTGACCGTTGACGAAAGACGAAAACTCGTGAACACGTGGCCAAAACTATGCCCCAAACGTTCCACGAAGATGGATGGCAGGCTTATGGTAATCTTTTTCTGAGGCGCATGTACTGGGCGCCCGTGACAGTGTCTATTAGAAGCGATATCTCGTGATAGTTGCGGTCCAAAATTATGCTCTCTTCTCTCCTCTTCCGCTTTCCTCCTGATGTACACATTTTTGAGAGACTACTTCCGTTCTCAGCCTTACCAATAACGGGACCACGGCAATCTTCTGGAAAGCCAGGGACACTGAATAAGTTCTTACCGAATTTGGGACAAAATTCCACCTCAAGAGTGGAATGCAACAGCATTAAAAGTAACCTTGTTGTTACATGTTTATGCGTCTGCGTCAGTTAGTTTTCTGCATATACAAAGTTGACCCTGTGATCGTATCTTTATTTTCGCACAAATAATCAAGCGTTGTGTGAGTCCGCCAAACCTGTTGCAACCTTCTTGTCTCGCTCTCCCCCTGTTTTTCAGTTTTAATTTTCGCACCGTGCTTACGTGAGCTTGTGGCGTCAGCGCCATCTGGACAAATCGGCGACTTTTGTGGCTAACGTAGGACGCGAAATAGCATGATGTGAAGGGCCCCGATGGGCAGGAGGCAAATGAGTTGAACTGAATTAACTGTCACCTAGGCTGCTCAGTATCCAGTGGGCAGGTTGTGTGACGTGATAAGTTCGCAAGACTTCTCTCGACCAATCAGAAACTATTGTGAGAGACGCAGGACGCGAACTCGCACCGTGTGAAATCTAGTGTTGTCTCATTAAAATAAGGGGCCCGCCGCGGTGGCTCAGTAGTTACGGCGCTCGGCTGCTGATGCGAAAGACGCGGGTTCGATCCCGGTCGCGGCGGCAGAATTTCTATGAAGGCGATATTCTAGAGGCCCGTGTGCTGTGCGATGACAGTGCACGTTAAAGAACCCCTGGTGGTCGAAATTTCCGGAGGCCTTCACTACGGCGTCCCTCATAGCCTGAGTCGCTTTGGGACGTTAACCCCCCCCCCCCCCCCCCCCAACAAACTATAAATCATTAAAAGAAGGTGCTGCCTTTGCCGGGATAGCAAGACTACTAGAAAGCAGAGAAGAGACATGAACTCAGTATGCCACTGTTCACAATTTCAGCTTGCGATGAATGCATGGAAGTGCAACCGTGGCACAGTTTGTGGGACGATAGCAGGAGACGTAATTACGAGACAACACTAATCGCTAATTGACTTAGCGAAGATCTCGGTTCTGGCAGTCTTGATGCCGTAGGAAGGATAAGCGGGTTCTCGCATTGCTGCCTCCTTTACCGTACGATCGCTTGATACGTGCCACTCGCGCTTTAAGTGGACGTTCCTACTTCCGCAGCTTGGGTATAAGGTGGCGCTGCTGAACACTCTCATGGTTTAGTTACGTGCAGAATAAATACACTCGGAAGCAGGAGACTGGACGCCACCGCAGTAGCTCAGTTGATAGAGCGGAGGTCGTAGTTTTGAATACCACCTGTGCATGTGTCCGATTAATTTTTTCTAATCAATTGCGCTTCAGGTAAAAAATGGTTGCACCACTAATTTTTCATTTATCAGCATCACAAATTAAAAAGAAGGATACGCTTCCGTATGCTTTCACCGGTTTCAGTGATTCTTGGCTTTCTTCGTGCGCGTTTAATGAGGACACCCTCAATTCCCTAGCATTGCTTGCCACAAAGCTCAAGAAGTTGTGCACGCCACACGGAGTGTCTACTTTCAGAAAGCTGAAGTAAACCACCCAACTACGCAGTTCCTCTCTAAATGCGGGAAATCGTCCACCACTTTGTTTAGTTGATTGACGATTGCAGTAAAAAAAATAGACAAAAATAGTCAGCCATCGTCGTACCTGAGCACATTCTCTTGTGCACTCTTATGGAGGTCACGAAGTCAAATTGACTTAGGCCATGAGGAATATCTGCCACCGGGTCGGTATTAGCTTTTGACCTGATATGGTCATTAAGCCGCGTACGCAGGTGTTGCACCGAAAATAAAATAAAACTATATGTAGCATCACACGAAAGAATTCTGGAACCTTGACAGGAGACACAGATGTGCTTCGTCGCAGATTTTTTCTCCTATGCATTTCTTACGCTATGAATTAGCCATCACTAGCTCCCCCAGAGTTAGTAGGTTAACCACTGGCATCGTACACATGTATTTGAATCATTATTTAATTTTTTAAGTGACGCAAGACCGCACACGGAGTGAATGATGCGGAGATAGACCGAATACAATGCATATTTTCTGCTCTGTATTTCCGCGTTACTAAGAAATTTGCACTGCGCTAGTAACGCATTTTTTTTTGCTCACGATGTCGCACATCCTTCTTCGTTGCGTTTCATAACAATGTAACGTGAGAATCGCTGCATCGCTTCTTTGTAATGCTATAAAGGGTAAACGCATTTTAAACTTCCATCTACAATCAATCATTTCTACATTTCGTGCGGCTCAATTTTCCTATATTAAAGTTCTAGCGAAAGCGAGACCGGATGCGACGTTGGCACAATGCGCCTTCCAACGCTTCAAGACTGATGGCCACAGAAAATGAAATACCTAAAGAGATAGAGAAAACGCTAGCCAGCTTTCATTGCTTTCTCTTCTTGAAACGACAGCGCGCAATAGCAGCTGACCAGTATAACTTTCAGAAACTAGCCCAAAACCGCTGCAAGAGACCCTTATACTGTCACCAGACGTAACAAGAAAACAGAATCCCAGACAGCGCCGAACCACTTACTAGCGTGCGTAGCCGCTTCAAAATAGCAAGACACAAATTCTTTTCTGGGCCCCGGATCCCCGGGGGCCAAAAATATTAGCAATTTAAAGCTGCCAAAGCGCAATGGAAGGATACATTTGAAGAAAGCACACAAGTCAGAGAAGTAAAAAATGCGCCTAGCTGAACTCGATGCCTTTATTCAAAAACTGAAACAGAAAAAAAGGGTCTGAACAAGAGAAGGCAATTTGCGCTGCCGAGCGACGTATTAGAAAAAGAAGCTGCGAATCGAATATAGCCAGCTGCGGAAAAGCCCCAAGAAACAGCGACGTAGCCGAGACTACAGGAATACAGGACAGTGAGAATGAAAGAAAAGATGAAAGAAAATTCGGAGCAAACGAGATCTTCGATTTTGTGCTCTCGAAGCGCTAATTTCACAGTCAGCTCTTGCTACTAACCTACAGCGTTATCGGGATATCGTTCCAGAAGTCTATATTAGCGTGAATTGAGCTCAGTTGACGTGAAAATACGGGAAAAAGATTAAAATGTTCCATGATCCCCATAGTGGAAGAGCTTTGAAAACAAAAAAGAGTTCTGCGCAGATGGATGTGAAGTATGTTTTCGAGAAGCTGTCCGCGCGCACTTTCTGAGCACTTTAGCTCAAAAATCGCAGTTAGACCCTACTTAAATACAGTCATACGGTAGAGTTGAGGTGGCTATCCTGCTATGAACTTCAATTATATTATGAAATCAGTAATCATGACAATACTTTGCTTACCTATAGTGCACACAAAATTGCTTTATTAGCCTAAATACAGTCTTTTTGTTTAATTATAAATACCGTGCGCACTGTATGGTAACGATACATGCAAAACTAAATTTCCAGCAGAAACTATTTCAACTTTTGCTTGACACAGTTCTTCGAACCCAAGGAGACAAAGAAAGGTTATTGTGAGCCTTCTTTAGTTGTCCCGTATAGTGTTCCATTAAATATCAGCGGCACGGTTCCAAGTGACCGACTCACAAGTGCTCGACGCTATTGAACTTAATTATATGTGCCCCAGAGTCCATTGTATGGCTTCGAATGCATATGTGCAAAATTTGATTGAAAATAAAAATTCACGCTATTTAATTGACACACAGTGAAACATACAAAGGCCACGCATTTGCAATGATATTTACAGTAGAACGCGCTGTTGTAAGGCGGAACTGTTGCTGACAGCGCTAAAATAGGGTAGATTTGGATGTCAAACCAACAAATATGATCACAGATACACCAAAAGTATCAGCGAACACTGAGAATTTCTTGTAATTTGGTGACCGTCTGTCATTCTTCTGTTAATGGTGAACGTGTAGGCGCGGGCATGACGATGACACACCAGTTTTTGAAACAGAGAAAATTTCGTCTTGTAAACCGCTGCAGTGAATTGAACCTGATATATTTTTTCTGCCTAAAACCGAAACAAAGTACATGAGGTGCGTAAGAAGTTCATTGCAATTCCAGCGTCGACTGATGGCATGCCGCGGTGCCTGCGGCTCCCAATAGGGATCACGAGCACTTCTGTGGCACAAAACGAACTTTCTTTTGCTGCATGGCCCTGAAAAATGACAGTCAGTAAGAGGCGATGATTATCCTTTTCTTCGTGCTAAGGAAGGTGCCAAGGGCTCTGGTGACGACGGTCCAGCTTAAGGAAAAATCATGGTTTCGCGTGAGTAGTCGCGACGCACATTTCCCTCAGAAAATTTTCCCAAACACGTTAAAAGGTGGGTGGCACTAGCAGGCGCAATTCTGTTTGGGTTTAATGTACGAGACACGTCGATTCAAAAGGGAATGAAACAAGAGATGCTTTATCAGCAGTGAGATGGCGGTGGCAGCGGAGTCATAGCGTCATTCTTCGGGGGATAAGTCTGTGCGTAAAAATTCCCACTCTGGAGCGAGTTACATGAGCAACACAGGAGGGGGCATGTTTCAACGCCCAGTACTCCGCGGGATAATGAACGTGCATTGCGTCCGCTGCCACAGGCGCAATTGGTCCTTGTACTTGTCCGGTTTTCTCGGAAGTGCCCGATCAAGCTCACAGGGAAAAAATTTGAAGGACTCGGGCTCCTCTGTCATGCCATCCTCATAGGAAAGGCGAACACCACGCCGAAGGGTGACTTGTACCCTTTTGAGGAAACCGGTGGCTGACCGGCGTCCGCAGGAGTCTAAGCCATAACCTATGGAAGTCAATGCCGCTACTCTACAGGAAATCATATACAAGACCCGATGAGCATGAAAAATTCTCTCGCCAACTGTCCTTCAGTGCCGAGAGCCAGGTTCTTTCAAGCTCTGACATGCCTATATGGTTTGCTGTTGCGGTCGTTATAGGTTTTAGAACAATCAAATTACTTGCTAATAACTTCTCTTGCTGTGCCCAAAATAACTAGCCTTTACAGGCTGATTAGATGAGAGCCCTGTTGCCGTCGCGACATGTTCCCGCAATTGCAAAGCGGATTACTCGGGAGAGTAAATCTTAAATGCTGCCTAGAATGCAACTGTTATGGCAAACAAAAGGTAACTTAAGTCGTTGCGCTTAAACGTTTTGTTTGCTGGGTAGGCGGCTCTGCCTGTGACGTCCACTGTTCCGCTCGTTGAAACCTTTCCTGCTTTTCTTATTATCTCTATAATTGTCTTTGCATGCACCAGTCAGCTCCTCTTGTCGAAACGTTAGCTAGTGGACTGAGGCTCCCCCTCAACCTTTGATTAATTTGTTTTTGTGTTATCGACAATCCAATCTTCCTACTCTCTCGTTACGTCTCTCTACCTCCTCTTAGTAAGGCGTAATCTTTTATCGGTTTGTGAACGGTACCGAAGCTGGCTAAAGTTCGTCCTTGGTAAAGGCAAATGCGTCATGCACAGGCAGCTTACGGACAGAACACTGTCCTAAGGGCTACCTTCCGAGTGAGAAGGTCACGAAGCACAGGGTGTACAACGCTGGAAACGAGAGACCGGGAAGAGGGGAGAGCATTGATTTGTCAAGGTGGGGACTCAAGTGTACTTATTTTGAAGTTTAGTAACCTTTGTTACATCTCAAGCACAAATTTAGCGCTCAGAGTTCATGGAGGATACGGGAATAAAGTTCCACTCTATACTTCTGAAAGAACAACATTGGAGGCGACCGTGAAAAACCTGGACTCTCGCCCTCTCTCTGAGGAAACTCTTCTGGGCGCAAGGACGAGACGTTCTGATTGGTGGCGTGTGACAAAAGCCCTGCTCAACTTTTTGTGTGAAACAGGCCTGGATACTCGTTTGTGACCGCCTGTGCACAACCTACATGGTTAATGACATGTGTCGGTGTTGTGTTGCAGACACCAGTTTTGAGTTTTATGTGTGTCCAGTAACCGCGATGGGAGCGCCAGCCAGTGTTGTGTGTGTGTGTGTGTGCGTGTGCATAGACATCACCCGTGAAACTCATTGTATTATGCCATCATCAGCCTTCATTCACACTTTCCTTTTCCTCCTCTTCCCTTTCCCCTGTGTGGAGTAGCAGGCCAGGGCCCTGTTACCACCGGCCGACCTCTCCGCCTTTCTTTCATTAAAATTCCCTTTCTTCTTCTTCACTCTGTCCACTCCTGTCCACTCACTGTCCACTGTCCACTCACCGTTCACTCATTTGCGAAGGCTACAAGTAGAGAGGTTGATATCCCTAAAGAAGACTCCAGGCAGTCCAGAAAAAGCACGCGGACGATGTGACAAGGACGTGTTATTTCTATCCAGACTCCTGACGCCGGTAGAGTGGCGATCGATACGCCCTCTGAAAGGCCAGCTCGTGCGCGACAACGTGATGCCACAATTGGAGTACCGTGAGGCTACCTACAAAAGTGAAGGGGGGAGCTCGATCGCCGTCTGTCGTAAAATTAATGCTTAGCGAGCAGGCAAAAGGAAGGGCACAAAGCGGAGCTAATTTTAGATTCAGTTTGTTTCAGCAGTGGTGTGCATACATAATTTTTTACTCTAGCAAGTTATGAGGCCGCAAAAAAGTCTGACAAAAGATTTAAAAAACGACAAAAATTGCATTTGCGACCAATGAGAAGTCAGTTTCTTGTTAGTTACACAGTTGGTGGTTTTGTAAGTATCCAGCTCAGCAGGATACAGCAAAGAGGCGAGAGAATGAGTAATTCTTTTGAGGTCTACACGATCTGAAGGGTATTGAACTTGAGGTTGAAGCAGAGAGTGGACTGTTAACAGAACTGAAATTAAACAGTTTACCGGCCCTTTTGTTGAACACATCATCATCGACTCATTTTTGGTATAAGTGTGAACCCGAAGACTGTTATTATGCTCATTCAGCTGTCCCTGACCAGGGGCAGAGAGGCAGAAAGGAGTGTACCTATATAGCCTTGGTAATGGTGCAGAAATTTTATTTGGGCAGTGGTGCAGTTGCGAAAAACAAAATTTGGAAGAGTGATGTGGAAATGCTCTGGAGAAATCATCGCAACTGCAGGGGAATGACGAGAACAAAGATTGACGCTTGATTCTCGTGGTTAGGTGAAATGCCAAATGCCAAAGGCCAAATGTTAGGCTATCGCTGCGGTTTTTCACTTCGGTCCGTATGTTTGTATCCATTGCTCCCGGATGGCAGTTGTTCGGATAGCGATACGGGGTTAATGCCCATTCATGCGGAATTAGCCATTCTCTACTTCGCGTTCATAGATCTCTGGGAGTCCTCGTACAATTGCTGGCGCAGTGTGTGGTGCAGCGGTTAAGCGATCTGCCATTGCCCTGTGATGGCAGGTGATGCCATTAGTGGGGCTTATGAGAGCCAGGTTGCTCTTTATATATATATATATATATATATATATATATATATATATATATATATATATATATATATATATATATATATATATATATATATATATATATATATATATATTAGCAGACAAGGTAAAGTAAATGAGGGGCCCGTTTGACAAACTTATGAAGGGAGCCAAGAGTCACCGAAACCAAGGTGCATAGGGGAACGTTAATTTTTTTAATGTGTTGTGCTTATCAGTGGAATAATATTACTTAGATTAGTAAATCGCTTAAAGAAAATTACTTACAAAGCAGCAGGAAAAACAACCATGCGGCCGGTGGGATCCGAACCCACGACCTCCGAATATCGCGTCCTGTGCTCTTACCAACTGAGTTACGGCGACGGCGGTCCAATGTTCTGCTTCTCGGGTGTATTTATGTTTGCGTATAACCGAACCTTGAAAGTGTTCACCAGCGCCACTCTCGTCCGTAGCCGCGGACGTAGTTCGTCCTGTATTACCGCTAGCTTGATGTGGAACGTCATGACGTTAAAGAACGTTAAAGAAGGGCAGTGCACGTTAAAGATCCCCAGGTGGTTAAATTTCCAAAGCCCTCCACTCCGGCGTCCTAATTATTCACACTGATTTATTTTTTTTGCTCTCATTTCTCTTGCACACGCTTTGCACAGGGAATGGCTCCATGCTCCTTTGTGGGGCATGGGTGCCTCTCGTCGTGGCCTGCAAAGGGTGTTTTGACTGCGTGACTGTGACTTTGACTGTGTTGTGACTTTGATTTTGTCTTCATTTGTTATGATTTTGGTTTTATTTCCTTTATTTTGGTCGTGGCCTGGACTGAGTGCTTTGACTGTCTGTGATCGTTACTGAGACCTTGAGTGTACTGCAACTGGTTTTCTGATTTTTTTTCTCGTGGCCCGCGCTCTGTGCTCTGACTTTCTGCCTGTAACTCCGACTTTGCTTTGCCTTTGGTTTTCTCTTGTTTTTAGTTTTGCTTTGATTTTTACTGCTGTGTTTTCTCTTTATTTTTTCTTTTGAGCATTTAGCTTCAATTTATTTATCTTGGAATTGGCGTTAAGCCTGGCAAATTGTTGCTGGTCCGGGCTCCCTCTGTCTTTCTTCTATGTTGTTTTTATGCTTTCCGAAAGGACAAATAAAAGGGCGAAAAGGCGTCCCTCATAGCGGAAAATGATCGTTAGAAATACGTTCTGATAGAAGAGCTTGTCGAACAGATTTTTTTTGCATATGCTAAGCGAATAAAATAAATTGTGAAACAAACAATTTTCTTGCATATCCTGGAAGCACAAGATGTGGTGTACATATCTGCATTCTGTTCTCGTGTGTTTTCAAAATTTTCGCACTGAGCCCAGCTAATGTTTTACACGGTGGGATCTTCATCTATCCCGAAAGTAATAAGACAAATTGCACGCAGCAAGACAAGCTTCTTACGAGCTCGCTTGAAGCAAAAACACAGACTACTAGGAAAAGATTAAAGATCTTTCGATACCAAGCTACAGGAGTAAAGTCTCGGGTACAGCCCTACACTAAGGCAGGGTTGGACAGACTTAAATTTCCCGATGGTACAGAGCGGAAATTACCTCATCAGTGGAAACTCAAACCACGTCAGGAAATTCACTGCCTCATCCGCTCCCTAAGATCTCTCTAAGAGTACCTGGTCAACTTTAAAGGAGCAGTTCATTTCGTGTCTTTATCTGAGTGGTCGCCTTCCGGAAATTAGCCATCTACCAGACACACAGAAAAGGCTTCTCATGTATCTCCTCAACAAGGCTCGTTGGCTTTCGTACGGGGTTGGATGCAGGCGTGCTGAGGCGGTGCATGGTATTAAGGCCGGTGGCTTTAAGTAGTGCCTTCATAATGAGATTAAAACCGCGCAGCCGACGTCCGTTTCCGTGGCAGAAGTATGAGGCGTGACGATCCACTGTTCACCGTTTATGAGAAGCCTCATGTCGCCTAATCCTTCCGCATGAGGATTGAGCGTAGTCATGTACGCTCTTATTGAGACAAACTTAACTGCAGTTGTAGTCTTTATTACACGCAGGTTACATTGCTTTTACAATTAAAAGGTCGTTTGGGGGACCCGTAATTAAAATACGTTTTATAGCGATAGCTACATTACGGTAGCATTTCGAGCCTTCAGCGTGGCGGTGCCGTGGCGGCGAAGCCACAAGGTGGCGGCACCGCCACGCCGTTGCTGCGCCGCCATGCTGTCACGTGGTTGGTCACGTGGTGCGGAGCAGCTGCCGGCAGCTCGGCGCTGGGGCTGATCACGTGGCTCGTCACGTGGTTCATTACGTGAGCAAGTTCCACTCGGCCAGCTGTAGCTATCGCGTCACTCCAGGTTTAAAGATAAACCACCACCAATTTTTTTTTCACATTAAACGCATTACAAAATGAAGCTTCTCAATGGAGACTGTAGTTGTGTAGTACATGCAATATGAAAGGAGCGCTGCGGAAAAAAAAAAGCTACAGCCTTTAGCGGTTTCCTTCTTCCTCTTTGTTGAGTATAGGTTAAAAAAAAGTGCCGATGCTGCAAAACCTCTTATGCTGAAGTTGAGCGTTCTTCGAGGGTGTTCCTCATTTTCTCTTACGGATGGGTTTAAACATGCTGAACAAATACACAGGCTTCAGTAACCCTTATCTATGCCTTAATATGTGCTCTTTCGGAACGTTATAAGATAGGCCCCGATTATTTTTGCGGCTGATTGTTCAGTACGCACTTTGTAACTGCACGATAAGGCATGGAATGACAAGATAGCCAGCGCATCGTTAATATTCGGCTTCTGTTCCTGTTTGCATCAAGTATCCTTAACTAACACAAGAACAATGAAACATCCTCGCGTGAACTGCCATTTATCACTCTATGACATACACAGGGTGTCTCACCTGGCAGTATTTTCCTAAAACAAGCTGTATGGGTGAACCCTCTTGGAGGGATCTGTGCCCTGCCCGCGCTGCGGTGATCAGTGCTTCTTGTCACATCGCTGCCCAGCGTGGGGAGGACACAGATTGTCACGTGGCATTTAGGCCACAGAGTGACGCGATTTGATGTACGTCACTGTTCACTCTCCGCAGACTCGATTTTTGAATGACTTTAGAAATGGCTCGTATCTGTTGAGCAACTGCGGCGAGGATAATCGCGTTATCTAAATTCTAAAAACTTATGTGGACATTACTGATGGCTAGCTACAAGCCTCTCTATAAATAAGCAGGCACAGAGTAATCGGTAAAAAGTCAAATATTCTAATTAGATAACCAGACTGCTAGTTAACACGTCTCAGCAGTATTCTGATGCACTATACACTGCTGATAGTGTGGTGCCGAAAAAGGCACATTTCTAACTCAAAAAGCCTACTTAAAAAAAAAAAAAACGTACTGACAGTCTTAGGTGAAACATCGTGTATAATCCTCGTCCAGGAGGTACCAACGTGGCCGAGATTCGCTACCGACTGGCGTTGTAGCGAAGATTTGTTAGTTACGTTATTTTTTTTTAATTTTCAGAGAATCAAATTTCGTGGCAATGCGTTATTACGTGAGGGTTGGGCTGATTGTTCATTTGAAGAATGATTCGATGGCGGCCTTGATTTGAGATGGATTGGAGTGGCCCACAGGGCCAATCGGCAGATTGTTCCAGTTCCGAACGGGTTTGACAAAGAACGAGTGGAGGTGAGCTGTAGTCTGTGCTGGAGGAGCTCGAGACGGCTTTCGTATGGCTGATACGGCTTGATGAGAGATGAGCTGGTAAGATGTCTAAAACATCCTAGTGGTGGATGATAAGTTTGTGAGAGAGGCAAAGTCTAAAGATAGAACATCTTAATTCGAAATTAGTAAAGTGAACATGGGATTGAAGAGCGGTTACGCTGGAGTAATAAGAGTAAAAAAAAAAAAAATCCGCGTGTCGATGGAATTACATAACCAGGCCTGGAGTGCGGCCTTATCTCGGTGACCAGAACCGACAACGCACTCTCTCACCAGAGCAGGATTTGGCCACCCTGGTGTAGTACTTGGCCACAACCTTCTATGATCAAACCAATTAACCCTCGGCCCTCAGTCCCCAGCGGCTGCAGAGCAACTGACCACGGCGGCGGTCAGACCTGTGACGCAGCGGAGGGTGCTAAGAATCTCTGGCTCCGGACAGGCCGCTATTGGAATCTGAACCTGGCAACGTTTAACGCTAGAAATTTAGCTAGTGAGGCTAGCCTAGCAGTGCTGTTCGAGGAACTAGCGGAAATCAAATGGGATGTGATAGGGCTTAGCGAAGTAAGGAGGAGAGGAGAGGCGTATACAGTACTAAAGGACGGACACATACTGTGCTATCGCGGGTTAGAGGATAGACGAGAACTAGGTGTGGGTTTCCTCATTAATAAGGATATAGCCGGCAACGTAGAGGAGTTCTTCAGTATTAACGAGAGGGTAGCAGCTATAGTAATTAGGCTGAATAGGAGGTACAAGCTGAAAGTAGTGCAGGCCTACGCACCCACATCCAGCCATGACGACCAGAGCGTTGAAAGCTTCTATGAGGACGTAGAATCAGCAATGAATAGAGTAAAATCGCAGTACACTGTACTGATGGGCGACTTCAATGCGAAGGTGGGCAAGAAGCAGGCTGACGACCACGCGGTAGGTGACTATGGGATAGGCTCTAGAAATAGCAGGGGAGAGATGTTAGTCGAATTCGCGGATAGAAATAATTTACGGATCATGAATACCTTCTTCCGCAAACGAGAAAACAGGAAGTGGACGTGGAAGAGCCCCAATGGTGAGATTAAAAATGAAATCGACTTCATACTATGCGCTAAACCTGGCATCATTCAGGATGTGGCCGTCCTCGGAAGGGTGCGTTGCAGCGACCATAGAATGGTAAGGTCTAGAATTAGCTTAGACTTGAAGAGGGAACGGAAGAAGCTAGCGAAGAAGAAGACCATTAACGAGTTAGCCGTAAGAGGGAAAGCACAGGAGTTTAGGATAGCGCTGCAAAACAGATACTCGGCTTTAACTGAGGAAGATGATCTTGATGTTCTTTCAATGCACGATAACCTGACATCAATAATTACGGAGTGCGCAGTAGAAGTAGGCGGTAGGACAGTTCGAAAAGATACCGGGAAGCTATCTCAGGTGACGAAAGATCTGATTAAGAAGCGCCAAAACATGAAGGCATCTAACACTACGGATAGAATAGAACTAACGGAGCTATCAAAGTTAATAAATAAGCTCAAGGTAGCCGACATAAGGAAGTTTAATATGGAGAGAATCGAGCATGCTATAAAGAACGGAGGTAGCCTAAAAACAGTGAAGAGGAAACTAGGCATAGGTAAAAACCAGATGTATGCATTAAGAGACAAGCAGGGCAATGTCATTAGCAATATGGATAAGATAGTTAATGTAGCCGAAGAGTTCTACACAGACCTGTACAGTAGCCAATGTAATCAGAGCGCTAATGAGAAAGACAGCAGTGCACAGCAATGCGTCATCCCGCCAGTAACGAAAGATGAAGTAAAGAAAGCCTTAGAAGCAATGAAAAGGGGAAAAGCAGCTGGGGAGGATCAGGTAACAGCAGATCTGCTGAAGGATGGAGGGGACATCGTGCTAGAAAAACTAGCCACCCTGTATACGCAATGCCTTATGACCTCGACTGTACCAGAAGCTTGGAAGAATGCAAACATTATCTTAATTCATAAGAAGGGAGACGCCAAGGACTTGAAAAATTACAGGCCGATCAGCTTACTATCCGTTGCCTACAAAGTGTTTACTAAGGTAATCGCTAATAGAGTCAGGGCAACGTTAGACTTTAATCAACCAAATGATCAGGCAGGCTTTCGTAAAGGATATTCCACAATAGATCATATTCACACTATCAATCAGGTGATAGAGAAATGCGCAGAATATAACCAACCTCTATATATAGCTTTCATTGATTACGAGAAAGCATTCGACTCAGTGGAAACCTCAGCAGTCATACAGGCATTGCGTAATCAGGGGGTAGAAGAGCCTTATGTCAAAATACTGGAAGATATATATAGCAACTGCACAGCTACTATAGTCCTCCATAAAGTCAGCAATAAAATTCCAATAAGGAAGGGCGTCAGGCAAGGAGACACGATCTCGCCAATGCTGTTCACCGCATGTTTGCAGGAGGTATTTCGAGGCCTGAATTGGGAACAGTTGGGAATAAGAATAAATGGAGAATACCTAAATAATCTGAGATTTGCTGATGACATTGCCTTGCTGAGTCACTCAGGTGGTGAACTGCAAATCATGATCAACGATTTAGACAGGCAGAGCAGAACGATGGGTCTAAAAATTAACATGCAGAAAACCAAGGTAATGTTCAACAGCCTAGCAAGGGAACAACAGTTCACAATTGGCAGCGAGAGCCTGGAAATTGTGCCGGAATACGTCTACTTAGGGCAGGTAGTGACAGCTGATCCGGATCATGAGAGGGAGATAACTGGAAGGATAAGAATGGGGTGGAGCGCATATGGCAAATTCTCGCAGATTATGAGTGGCAGTTTACCAATTTCCCTCAAGAGGAAAGTGTACAACAGCATAATCTTACCGGTACTCACCTACGGGGCAGAAACGTGGAGGTTAACGAAAAGAGTTCAGCTTAGGTTAAGGACAACGCAGCGAGCCATGGAAAGAAAAATTATAGGTGTAACGTTAAGAGATCGGAAGCGGGCAGAGTGGGTGAGGGAACAAACACGGGTTAATGACATCCTAGTTGAAATTAAGAGAAAGAAATGGGCTTGGGCAGGGCATGTAATGCGAAGGCAAGATAACCGCTGGTCCTTAAGGGTAACGGAGTGGGTTCCAAGAGAAAGTAAGCGTAGCAGGGGGCGGCAGAAGGTTAGGTGGGCAGATGAGATTAAGAAGTTTGCAGGCAAAGGGTGGATGCAGCTGGCAAAGGATAGGGTTAATTGGAGAGACATGGGAGAGGCCTTTGCCCTGCAGTGGGTGTAGTAAGGCTGATGATGATGATGATGATGATGAATAAGAGTAATCCAAAAAAAATAAATAGGATGTTGAAAAGGTTAGATCACTGAGTCATCAAGGAACTCACAACCGTGTCCATCCAATGAGTGCTGCCGTGCGTACGCCGCCTTAACTGGTACTCGCGGAAGCCACTCAACGGTTCCTATGAGCGACCATAGGTCACTTCAGAGCGTCGCGCAGTCACGCGCACTCAGGAAGCGAAACCCAGCAAAATCTTGATGGGCGAAGGCCCCGCGCGTGACTGCATGAATGGTCGACGACGACCATGCCCCGAGCCCAGTGATGAAGACCGGGGAACCAAAAGGCAGAAAAGGAGCAGTGGAACTTTAAGATGACCCACAATCGTGTATGTAGAGAGCTTCCGAGTGGTCTATAGGACGTTAGTTCAAAGGTACCGAATTTCGGGCACTGAGCAGAAATCTTAATCTGCTGCGACCCATATTTCTGGGAGAAAAAAAAAACGCGTGTACGGGTCACATCGCCTATATAGAACTGATTTTTCAATGACTGCTGCAAGCAGTGAGCGCAGCCTCCCTCCCTCCCTCCCTCCCTCCCTCCCTCCCTCCCTCCCTCCCTCCCTCCCTGTCTAGCAATATTCTTTTTTTATATCCAATCGACTGCCCTTCTGGCCATGTACAGCAATTTCGGGCAAAAAAATTTTAAATTGGAAAACTGTATTATATTGTTACGGTAATATCGAATGTAATGGTTCTGATATATAGCAAAATATTTCTTTTAAAGTGCTTACACCGGTTGCATCGAACACTTAGGGCCCCCATAGAAAATCAATGGGGAACGCTTTTGACGGTAGCAAAAACGTTAACAGAAAAATAAACTTCAACACTGCCGCCGAGTGATCTGTAGATATGTTGATTGGTATAGTGAAATCTTACATTATATAGAAAAATTGCGTTCATAAATAGTTTCTCGTTCAAAATAGCTTTTGAGCTGAATTGCTGGGTATGATTACATCTGTTCTTATGCAAAGCCAATGCACGGCGGACGTTGAAGCAGCTGCGATGCACTAAAGTTCATTGAATATAATGGCTCTTATGTGCGATATTAAGCTATGCAGTCAATAAATTTTATTTTAGCAGGTCTCTCGGGGTACCGAATCCCTTTTCCACGGCTTCCAGTCACAATGCTTCAAACAAACGATATACTAGCTTGCTTTATTGTTGAGGTAATGAAAGCGACCCTAATGGGCGGTGATGGCAGTCTGACCAGAACAAAGTTCCCAGGCACATTCCGAAAGCTCACATAACTCGGCGAACGCGACTCAAAGGTCACCTCTACGAGGACAAAGCTAGCAGTGCTGCTCCAAGGCGCCTAGTGGGGAGCGTTCCGAAGCATGCGAAGCGTAGGCTTATTATGATCACACATTATTAGAGCGATAACGCTACTAACTGCGAATCTCGAGTTTGAGTTCGGCAATTCATCTGACAATGAAATGACCTTCGGCCTTAGCGATTTTATAGCAACAGCCTGAAGTCAGATGCCGAAGCGTACTTTGACTGTGGCCAATCCGACGGTGTCCCCAAATTTCGCTCTGGTCGTTGCCAACATTGTCCCATCCCCACTCCCAAAATTTGCATCCCCCCCCCCCTTAAATCCGATGCCTGAAAGTTGAATTTCATTTATTTGTACTAAAATCAATATCCAGTATAATTTGACCATGACCAATAAATACAATGGTGACCTTCAAATTTGACCCAGCCCATTCCCGAAATTTGACCTTCACCGCTTTGGACCAAAAATGATGTCCAGGCTAACTTGATTATGGCAGATATGATGGATGGTAACCTCCAGATTTCACCCGGGCCATCTAAAATCTGGCGCACTCAACAAAACATTTTCACCTATTAGGATGTGGACCAAACTCAAGATCCTGGATAATTTCACTACCTGCAATATGAGCTCCAGATTTGGTCTTGACCATTTCTACCTTGGAAATTTGACCTCGGGTTTGAGCCAAAATCTACATGCAGGCTAATTTGACCATTGCCAACACGATGATGACCTACAAATTTGACCTGGCCTGATTTGACCCGGCCTAAATGGTGAAAACTTTCAACTGAGTACTTGATCCGAATACATACGAGTACAGCAGCCGCAAGCAACAAGGCAAGCCAAGAGATAAGAAACAGCAAAATCATAGTAAAGCAAGCAAACTACCGCTCGACTATCGATGTGCTGGCGTTAAACCACTCTCGTTTTTTCCAGCGCGTTCTAAACATTGTGAATGAGTGCGCGGCAGTCGACGATAGCACACATACGTGACACAGCCCGTTGTTATAAGATTGTTATATTGAAATGACGTAGGCATGCGAATTAATCTACTTCTTTTTCTGAATAAAGCGCAGTTGTCTGCGCGCTTGCCTTCTGGGCTGTACTGCGTGCTGTTTCCTAGCGGTAAGATGCCTGCAACGCGTTAAATCGTTTAGTATGTAGTATGTGAGCAAAACTGTGAGATCCCTGCCCGCGTGTGCTGATATACGCCTAACTGCAAGCGAGCGGCGCCTGACGAAGCACTCCTGGCACAGCGCGCGCGCCAGTGCGCCTTTCTCGGCACCAGGAGTGCTCCGTCAGGCGGAGCTCGCATGCAGTTAGGCGTATGGGGAACTTGGGCTGAAGTTTGCGGTGCCGATTGCAGCGCCATAACACACTGCCTAGCGAGAAGAGCAAGCAGTTTTGGGTAGTGCTATTAGTACTTTTCCGCGCCACCTTCAGGCGCTTACTGGCGTGAGCCTCCGCGCTCTGGCGAAGGCGCACGTGCCGTGCGTCAGCTATCTGGGCTACGCCGAGAGAAGCTAGGCAATGAATGCTGTCAGCCAAACGCGGGTCTCTAATCGCGCAGAATGTGTTCTCGCGTTTGCAGCGGCCCAAGCGGCTGACAAAAGCAGTTTTGAGTCACCGAATGGAACAATTGCAGTGCCACCTTGGCAGAGCAGGTTACCCATATCAGAACACGCGGGCAGGGATCTCACAACTTTGCCAGTGGGGCGCATGGCTACAGGTCCTGTTTACTCCTTCTAACTGTCGCCACCAGAGATGGGCGCGCTCATCCGATTTGCGATAGTTTTGCGTCTGTTAACTTTGACGTTCTTTTTCTTGCTTTGATACTAGAGCGCCACGTTCACTCTTTCCACCGTCCTCAACTTGTGCATCACGGTTTCTCTGGTGGCACTGGCTGTGGCCCGCGTGTGTGAAGCGAGCGCTCTTGGCTCCGTGGCCTGCAGCGTTTTGATTTTGCTACCATCATGGTCGTGTTGTCAGCGTCTTTTTGAGATGCGAACAGTGAAAAAAAAAGATGGGATTGCTGTCGCTGTCCAACGCGACAGTTCCGGAATCGCTTGTTTCTGGTAGGAAGCTCGGCTTTAGAGCCACCAAGGAAGCTCAAATACACTAGGCTCGAACATTCACGTGTTAGCGTGCGGCCCGAAAGGGAGTACGAATCGTTTCTCTTTACTTTCGTGGTGTGCAGCAACGCGTCATTGCAAAGGAAGCAGGTCGCCCAGTGTCTAGAATTACTCGAATTCTCCAGGCATTGTGGTGTAGGACAGCTTGGAAACATGCCTCATGGGCACAGAACTTGCCTCGTGGCCACTGGCAAGGATCCCCAAGCAGCACAGGTCAATGGCCTAATATTGCAACAGGATGGTCCCATCCTGGTCCTTTGTAGGGCCAGTTTTGCCAATACAGTTCCAATGTTGGGCCAACTACTTGTGCTGCTTGGGTCAAGTCTTACGTCTCGTGGCAGCTACATCAGACACACGTAAAATTACGGCTCGTGAGGGAAAGGACAATTTTAAGTTGTGTGTCAGCACATCAACCATTAGACATCGTCTATACAAGGATGATCTGCGAAGTTGTTGTACCGTCGCTGAAGCCAGCGGTCTCACAAGCAAACAGAACAGCAAAGTATGGTTTGCACAAAAACATGCATCACGCACTATGGGGAACGGGCGTTCTGGTGCTGCGTGGTATTCTCTGTCGACGTTCTCAGCTCATTGGAACCAGCGGCAACAATTTGGGGGGGGGGGGGGGGGCATGGTACTGAGTATTGCGACGCGAGAAGAGGCCTTCGTTCTTTTTTTATTTATGCAACCGGCCAACTTTTATTTCTTGCCATCGCAACCAGGTCCTGATACCACTCTGAGTATGGAAGTAAAATCAAAGATCCAGGGAACTGAGAGCGCTCCCTTCACCCACGCGGTCAGGAGCCGTGGCCGCTGGAGATTCCGCGCTGCGCAAGTTGCTATGGGTAGAAACATTGCACGTGGTGCTCCAGTGGCAAAGCGAGAAAACGAACGCCAAAGGAAACAGAAGCAAAACTATCGCAAACCGGTTAAGCGCGCCTAAATCTGATGACAGGCGCATGGTGTAAAATGGACCTTTGGGCCCTATCTCCGCTGTTCGCATTTCATTTGACGCTGATAGTACCGACTGTTTCACACTTAGAGGAAAATTGATAGCGCTGACTGCCACGCTGCGACAACCGCTGCAACCGACAGCCGGCGAGAATGGGCGGCCCCAGGCGCATGCGCGGAAAGATGAGCTGGCCGTGCTTTTTGAGCATGCGCCTCTAGCGCTGATTCTCCCCGGCTGTCAGAGGCAGCGAGGCGGCGCGGTGGTAACGCGATAATAATAATAATAATAATAATAATAATAATAATAATAATAATAATAATAATAATAATAATAATAATAATAATAATAATAATAATAATAATAATAATAATAATAATAATAATAATAATAATAATAATAATAATAATAATAATATTAATAATAATAATAATAATAATATTAATAATAATAATAATAATAATAATAATAATAATAATAATAATAATAATAATAATAATAATAATAATAATAATAATATTATTATTAATAATAATAATAATCAATCAATCAATCAATCAATCTTTATTTTTCGGTGCCCAGGAACAACCCAAAGGTCTTGGTGCTGGTACACCATTCACACGCACAAAATGTAAATTTATTTCACTACAAAGGAAGAAACTCAGGGGAGGTAATGCAGCAGTCACGGCGATAGAAAAAAAAAGACATATAAACTAGGCGTGACAGCAAGCATGAAGCAAAAAAGCGAAAACAAGAAAACAGCGAGAACAGCGGTAAATGAAAACAGCTAGAACAGGCAACAGACATATAAATAACTAATGAAACAATAAACAAAGAGAATGAACGACCGATAACAGCCAAGTACAGCATATAGCAAAATACAAACAAGAATAAAGCCAATACTAATATGAACGAATATGAAACCTCTGAAATACAAGCTAGAAATACAATCATACACAATAAGAAACGTAATTAGTGAACGCGTTACAGACAATCAGGCGTGAGTATACAGTATTAAAGAAATAATATTAATGAAAACAAGTACACGTGATGAACAATTAAGGAGAGAAAAAACAATATAATACCGGTGCAAACGCACAAGTGTTGTAAAGACAAAATGCATGAAAGGGGAAGTTATGTATGAGAAAAAGAGTGCTCAAAGTGGAACGTCACGGACATCCAATATAAAGGAAGGGAGAGAATTTTCGAATATATCTAGGTGAGGACAAAGAGAATTAAACAACTTTTGCATTCTGTCCAGAGGGGAGAGGTAGTGCAGGAGCGCAGAAACTTGGAATGGTCTGAATTCCCTTATGCTCTTTCGCGGTACACGCAACAGGATACGCGCTAGGAGCTGAGGGCATAGAATGTGACCATGAAGAAGTTTATACAAGAAAATTATATCTGCCCTCACGCGACGGCAGCTAAAAGAAGGAAGCTGCAGTGAGTTACTCCGTCTGGGACGAGAGCTGGAAGTTTTGCAAGAAAACCGATGTTGAAATATGCGTAAAAACTTTAGCTGAACTCTGTCGATTTTTTCACAGTTCGACTGGCAAGTGCCGTTCCAAACAACAGACGCATATTCCAGAAGCGGCAAGCATATGGAGAGGTAGAGCTTTAAGAAAGGAAGTGGGGATTGAAACTCTCTCGAAAGCCTGCAGATGAAGCCGAGTGTACGCATGGCCCGTAGAGCAATGCGTTTTGTATGAGAGGAGAAGCTGAGGCTACGGTCGAAAAGTACGCCGAGGTCATTAATTTCATCAACCCTGGGCAGCGGCCTACCATTCACAGAATAAGAGTAGAGAAGACTGTGCGTTTTACGCGTAAATGAGACAACCTTGGTTTTAGATGAATTGAGAGTGAGCCCATTCTTCAAGCACCAATCAGAGAAGGCGGATATGTCAGATTGCAATGACAAGCAATCGTGAAGAGTATGTATTGCCTTGAACATTTTTATATCGTCCGCATAAAGGAGAAATGAGGAGTTTTTGACCACGGAGGAAACGTCATTGATAAAAACAGAGAACAGAAGCGGGCCTAATACCGAGCCCTGAGGAACTCCGCTGGTTGGAGTGTAAACAAATGAGGTCTGTCCATTTACTCTGACAAAGCAGGACCGATCAAGAAGATAGTTGCGTAGGAGGGCTACAATTGAAACGTCGATCTCAAACAGCAGAAGCTTTTGAAGAAGTAATGAGTGAGTAACAACGTCGAAAGCTTTGCTCAAATCACAGTACACAGCGTCTACCTGACTCCTCTGAAGGACTTCAGCTGATGTATACGTCATAAAAGTCACAAGGTTAGTTGTAGTAGAACGACCTTTTATGAAACCATGCTGATTATGAATGATTACATTTTTGAGGTGGAAGGAAAGTACTTTGTGCAAAGCTAATTCAAAAAGCTTAGAGGTTGCACAAAGAAGAGAAATGGGGCGGTAGTTCAAAACATCAGATTTGTTTCCTGATTTGAAGACAGGGAAAACACGCGCCGTTTTCCACACGCGGGGAAAGGCAGAATTTTTCAAACAGTTATTAAATATCGTGGTTAAAACAGGGACGAAGGTACTATTGAAGGCTTTTATTATGGCGGCTGGAATGCCATCAGGCCCAGGGGATAAAGATGGTTTCAAACACTTAAGACTCTCACTTACTAACTTCTCGTCGAGAAGAACGGAATTATGTGCGCCAGCTGGAAAGCACATGGAGTCGAAAAGTGGAGATTTGTACACGGAGGAAAAGTGTTGAGCAAAGCCGTCAGCGACATTCCGAATTTCATTCCCATGAGAGTCAACTAAGTGAATATGACTATCAGATTTATTCGAACGCTTGCGAACGTATCGCCAGAATTCAGTAGGACGATTAGAGGCACTTTTCTCTAAATAATCAAGATAGGACTCATGATCCCACTTGTACAGGCGTTTGCAAAGGGAACGCAAGCGGCGAAATTCATCTGCCCATGTATCCAGCCCAGGGCGTTTCGCTTTATGGTGGGCCCGCTCCTTAAGTTTCAGCGCTGTTCGAAGTTCTTTGGAAAACCAGAACGGAAACTTGCTGCGAGTAGGAGTGTGCATAGGTATGTACTGGCGCATACCATTGAGAACTATTTCAGTGAAGCGACTGACTTGTTCGTCAACATCGCTGATTTCGCTTAAAACAGACCAGTCGACAGAAGAGAAGAAACCGAAGAGACCAACATAGTCGCCAAGTTCGTAAGCGAAACGGGGGGAATTCCCCGCACGATTTGAATTAGCAGAAGGTGTGACAGAAACCGAAGCCGTTATTAGAATTGGAGGATGAAATTTGTCACAGCGAGTAAGTGAGATGTCAGATGACGAGACTCGAACATTTTCAAAATTAGATAAACAAATGTCAAGAACATTACCACAACAGTTTTCAATTAAATTGTGTTGCTGCAAGGTGTTAAAAGCTATGAAATCTAAAAGCCGGTTGCACTTGCTAACTACATAATGATTGTTGTGTGAATATGTAAAGGTATTCCAGTTAATACCTGGAGTATTAAAATCCCCTAAAATGAGCAGTTTGTGCTTGCTATGAGAAGCGATAACATATTCAATAGAATGTAGTACATCATCGTAGGCAGGAGGAGGCAGATTAGGGGAAATATAGAAAGCTGCCAATAAGAGTTTTTGATGTCGAGTTAAAGTGAGCTCTAACCAGACAGATTCTTCGATGGTTTCCAAGTCGGAACGCCGAACGCACTGCACGGAACTGTCAATAGCAATGAGCACTCCCCCTCCCTTTTGTTTAGAAGCTGATTCAGGGCGGTCACTTCGAAAAACAGAATAGTTATTAGGAAAGAAGTCACCTGAGTTAACTTCGCTAGACAGCCAGGTCTCAGTAATTACAACAGCCGAGTAACAAGAGGCTAATGCATTAGAAAAAAATGCAGGTCCCTTAGTCCGAAGACCTCGGGCATTTTGATAATATATATCCAAGTTAGGGTTGACTGCGATCAACCGTCAGCTCGGAAGGATGCAACATACCATCCAGGAGCTTTCCACGAAAAGCCTTGAAGATGCAGCCCGTAGGCCACATCGAAGGGTCAACAAGCTGATCGTAAAATTCCGCGCTGACTGTGAGGTGGAAGGACGAGTAGGAGTCATATTTCGTTTTCAACTGCCGGCAGGTTAGGGGGGTGACGTTCACGCACTTCAGATGGTTCGTCAGATCAGCCGACGTTGTCTCCGGGCACAGCTTGGAGACGAAAATAGCCTTCGGGCGCTTCTGAGGTCTGGCGACGTTCAGACTGGATGAGCTCGACGAGCCAGTGATGGCTGGGCTTCGGTGCTTCTTCTGCGCCTAAGGCGAATTAACTACAAGTGGGGGGACAGATACAGATGTCGGGCAGGTGGCCAAATCAACAGGTGCAATCCCACAGTGAAGGGCAGCAGAGTAGCTCTTGGATGGCTGGAACATACGGGAAGGACTGCTCGCGGACAGGGGCTCGACGAAAGGCGGATCACGCTGCGATGAAGCAGGGCGCCTCGCAAGCTCCTCGCGTAAGCTGCGAACATCAGCCCGCAGAGAGGCAACGACCTCGGCCTGGAGAGCGAGCGCCCGCGAGTTGTCACCACGAAGGCGCTCATTCTCCTCCCGCAGCTGGGCGACCTCGTCGCTCAGAAACGAGATTCCCTCAAGTGCGTCGAGGAGGAGAGCCCGAAGGGAGGCAAGCGCACCGTCAGGTTCGCCCGTCGGGGAGGAAGCGAGGGAACCGGTCGGGTCGGTCGGGTGATGGGGCTGGTGGGCCGTGGAAGAAAGGAATGCAGCCGCTGACTCGCCACCGTCGCTAGGCTTAGCACCACCGCAAGACGACAAACACAGATTGCACATGAATGGTCGCGAGCCGGACTTCAAAAGCTGCAGCTCGTCGTCACTCCAAGTGACACACTTCGCGTGTACACGTTTGTTGCAGTCGGCACAACGAAAAAACTGCTGCTTACCAAAAAACGGACGGGAGCACAGCACACATGCGTCCTTACTGGGCGCCATGTTAATAATAATAATAATAATAACAATAATAATAATAATAATAATAATAATTGTTTTTGAGGAAAGGAAATGGTGCGGTATCTGTCTCATATATCGTTGGACACCTGAACCGCGCCATAAAGGAAGGGATAAAGGAGGGAGTGAAAGAAGAAAGAGGTGCCTTAGTGGAGGGCTCTGGAATAATTCCAACCACCAGGGGATCCTTAACGTGCACTGACATCGCACAGCCCACGGGTGCCTTTTTTCGTTTTGCGTTCATAAAAACGCAGCCGCCGCGGCGGCTGCCCCACGCACTACCAGTTTTCATTTATGTGTAAAACAGCCTATACAGCCACGTAACCACAACTGTCGCCATCAGAATGTTCAAACGGGCTTCAGAACAACCGACATTTACTTGACATGCCCGCGCTGCCTTCAAGTAGATCATAGCATCTAGGCAGCAGTTTGTCGGGTGCCTGCAAGCACTGGCGTCGAAAATGAGGGGTCCAGAGAGACTCCGGCAGCACTGTTTGCGATTGTAATCGCTCTAAAAAACTAGAGGCGTGCATTTTAAGACATGAGACCATGATAGGGTAAGTGGCGGGGACGAGGTTTCGCGCTTTAGTTGCGTTATATATGCTGTGCCCTTTGGCTGCTGTGCGTTCACGTGAGCGCGCAGCAATAAAAAGATAAAAGTACGAACTGCTTACTGGATGCAACTGTGCGGTTATACACTTGAAGAAGTTGCTGCTCTGTTAGACTTCCACGAACCGGACGTTTAACTAAGTACTTCGGTGGCGACACACTCTCTTACCTGGCAGGTAAGCACCGGAGATAGAGAGGGGTGCTAAGAAACCACGACAGCAATTATATGGCCTTTCCTTCCAAGCCATTACCTACTGCCGGCTCCTGGTTTATCAAGGTGCTCGGCGCCAGGCTGTCGTGTACGCCCTTGAGACGTGCTCCTTTTCCCGCCCAGGTATGGTGGTGAGCGGAGAGAACACTTGTCTCTTTTACAAGGCCCAGGCCTGTGGCGAAAGAACCTCGCGGCCAAATCATTACAGCGCCGAAGAGGTTGCGAACACCGGCGTAGCATCTTCGGCCTAAGGAGAAGGAGAACAGGTGTTGAAGGAGCTTCGGTCGAGTGTCCCGGGCTTTATTGATCCGCCCGGTGGACGAGGCGCTAGCGAAAAAAAAAGACGCCGGCGCTAAGGGTAGGCTCAGCGTTGCAGGCCCTCAGTACGCACTTCGAACACCCGGGTCCCGCGGTCTGCGCTCTATAGGAAAACAGCGTGGAAACTTCTCGGGAAGGGTGGCATTCGGCAGGGGAGCTGCTTCAGTGAACTGCAAAGCTGCTGGCTTATGCGAAGCACTTCCGCGGTCCGAATTTCACTACTGCTGTCGATATCATTAATAATACGATACTTGGAGATCGTTGCAAATCGCGGAGAGAATAGAGGGGAAGAAGGGAATACAGAGGTGCTGCCCGCAGGGCTGTCCATCTGTCTCTGTGGGCAGCAGATAGCGTACAAATAACGAGGGCCGCAGAGAAAACAAAAAAAAAGGGTAAGGCAAGTAAACGCGCTAGAAAAACAGGAGCAACAAAATGTATATGTCTGTACGAAAGACAGAGAAAAAAATTCTTTATTTTGAAAACGATGTACTGCGTTCTACAGTGTTTTGACTGGCACAACCGTAATGTAAGCCGGAGCTTGCTGTTTTATGTTGCGAAGCAGGGGCTTTGCAGTGAGCTACATTTTTGTTTATAAACGAGATTTACTGCCTCAGGGCATCAATGTGCGAAGGTGTGATAATTAAGGATTCAGTAATGATTAAAGTAAAGGAACTAGGTTAGCTGGTTTTATGAAGTCCAGGTGTGAGCGATGGTATGGTCCGTGCGTCCAGGCAATATATGCATGCGGGTTGCTCTGTGAAAGACCCTCTACCTTCAGAGGCCGGATCCTTGTAGGCTTGAGAGCTGGGCATTCCCACAGTGGAAGCTGGGCAGCCACTTCGCTAAAGAAATACGATGATTACGAGTTGGCATTTCAAAACAGCCATCGAATGAGGGTTACCTGAAAATGTGGGCAGTTTAAGAACGCGAGAATTATCAGGTTATCTCCTGGAAAAGGCTATGGTGAGAAGAATAGATTGCAGAAGATATTCTGTACAACGCTAAGTCCACTGGCATTACTGGGGGCAAATTCATTACCATTCTTCTAGTGACAGCTCCCATTGCGTGATCCACTGGTTTTTTTGAATTCATATCGTGGTGCCCTCTCGAAATGTTTGTGCAGAAAAGGTAGTTTCTAAGAGCTGTAGAACATAAAGCTTGCTATTGTTTAGAGCGCTAGCCTTGCTACGTGAAGTGCCAACATGACAACTCGAGCACTTGCTTGTTGCTACACTACCTGGCGGAAAATTATTGTAAGCGTTCAGCATCACCGTAATCTTCAGAAGTACCTAGCCTCCTTTCATGAGGCATTCAAAACAACCGTAAATTGTCATTGCAATGAGGAGGCATCCGTAAGATAAGCGAGAGCCCAAGGATCTATATAAGAAAAAAAACACAATGACGGAACTGAACTAAACTGAAGTAAAGTGAACTAAACTAACCTAAATTTAGTTTTGTGTGAAGGGCAGTGTTACTCGAGACCTTGCAGACGGGCTTTGATTAAGTTGAAGGGATTCAACCTCCTCTTATACTTGGCGATTTGTCATCATTGATAATAGTAAGGTCACGTAATGAGCCTTAGACAGATCAACAAAGCAGTCGCTACAAAACAGCAATGAAATTCACAGTACAGGATTTGTGATAAAGCCGCAAAAAGAAAAATTAGCCGTAAAAATATCATTCAGGCACGCCAGACAGCGAAACCAGCAAAGTAAGCATTTTCGCCAGCTTCAGCATACATCATGTGGCCAACAACGAACATGTTGGCAACAACTTTACACAAAGTTTCTCAACAAAAATTTGATAAGGAAGTCAAACGAACTCATCCAGTCCATCTCCGGCCATATTTATTCTTTTCCCTCTTACGTGCTTATTTCGCCTCCTCATTTAGTCTTCTCGATTTACGCGTATTTCTTGCGTCTGATGCTACAGACTGCGTAATTATTTTTCTAAACGGTTCGTAGCTTTTATTTTCGGCCTGAGAACATGCGTCACTATATAAGAGGCAAATTCACCAAAGGAGTGCAGACAGTTTTATTAGGCTAAGCACAGCTCCTGTTAGGAATTGAATTTCAAGAAGATCCATAGAATAAAATTGTTTGAAAAGTGAAGTGAGAACTTAAAAACAGCTCTGGTTCGTTTACAGGACTTAACGTTCCAAAGCGACTCAGGCTATGAAGGCTATGAGGGATGCCGTTGTAAAGGGCTCCGGATTTTTTGGACCACGTGGGGTTTTTTAACCTGCACTGAGATCACACAGCACATAGGCCTCTATCATTTCGCCTTCATCGAAATGCGACAGACGTTGCCAGGATCGAACCCGAGTCTTTCGCATCAGCAACCGAGCACCATAACCACTGAGCGTTCACTGCGGCGGCAAAATAGTTTTTTAGAGCTGGTTTATTACGCATGACTTTCAACGAGAAGCTGATCTTGACAATCCTGTCGTCTGTGTCCAACACAATGATAGGGGGGTCTTTATCTCGTGAAAAATTGTAATTTTTTTTTACAATTGGTGAGCTTATCCTTTGCGTTGAACCTACACCGATCCTAAACGTGGTTTAATACACTCTTGATAGCGGTGAAGCATCATTCCCTTCCTTTCTGTATTCCTTTCTTGTTATCCTTTCATCGATGGTCGTGTGAAATGCTTTCTGGGAATGCTCTCGGTTCAGTGCAGCTAACTCGGGGGCCTGCCCTCTGAGTAAGCCTGTGCTTGGACAACTGTCAGAAGCAGAGTGAAGTTTTTAAAGTGCACGATGACAAGCCCATTTCGCGGGGGCGAGAGCGGGGTGTGAATGAAGTCTATTTCGGCCAGTACAAGAAACCGGCATTCATGAATGATGAAGTCGTCATTTTGTAGGTGAAGTAGGCAATGGCTGTTGCTGTTGTTGTTGCCACAAATACGATCCCGCACAACCTTCCATCTCCCTTTTTTTCTTTTTCGAAGCAGAAAAATGTCCACTTGTTCCACCCGCAGGTGTGGCGTGGTATTTAACTTCCCATGCTTTCACTCGTTTCTTAAGCTTTTTCGCTTACACCGAGGACCTGTTTACGCTTGCGACTACCGCTCCTTCTCTGAGTATCCAGGATATTTGCTGACATTTTTTTTAATTCACTTCCTTCAAAGTTGGATATTTGTGTATGAATCATTTTTCTCTGAATATAACGAGAATGCTCCGCCATTATAGTTACCATTATGGCAACTCCTGTTCTGATCCGCATTAAGATTTAACGCTATTTAACTGGAAAAAAGGAGTTGCCATTCTTTTCCTGCTTATATGCCTCCACTCCCAGTTTAGGTTTGCATGGGCCTGGTTGAAATTAAAATCGTATCACGTTTAGGCGAGTTCCAGGTGAGGCGAGTTTATTTTGTTACGAATTTTAGACGGCAAACTGAGGATCTGTCTAAGGAAGAAAAGGTTTAGTTTGGTTTGGTTTGCCAGGTTTAACATCCCAAAGTGACTCAGGCTATGAGGGACGCCGTAGTTGAGGGCTCCGGAAATTTTGATCACCTGGGGTTCATTAACATGCACTGACATCACACAATACATGCGCCTCTAGCATCCCGCCTAGCATCTCACGTACTGCATAGAAAATATTACCAATGATAGGTGAATAGCTGCAGAATTCTCATACTCTGTGTATATATATATATATATATATATATATATATATATATATATATATATATATATATATATATATATATATATATATATATATATATATATATATATATATATATATATATATATATATATATATATATATATATATATATATAAACAACCATGCCGCCGGTTGGATCAGAACCCACGACCTCCGTATATTCCGTCCGGCGGCGGCATGGTTGTTTTTTCTGCTGCTTTATAAGTAATTTTCTTTTAAAAAAACTAATTGATTGGTACTAGAGAATGAAAAAAAAACATTCCCCTATGCACCTTGGTGTCAGTGACTGTTGGCTTGCTTAATATGTTTGTCAAACGAGCCCCTCATTTCCTTTACCTTGTCTGCTAACAGCTTAACGGGGGTCTCGGTTCTGGCAGTCTTGTTGCCATAGGTAGCATAAGAGGGCTCTCGCACAGTTTCCGCCCTCGCCGTTAGATGACGTTCTACGTCACACTCGCGGTATAACAGGACGTGCTATGTCCACCGCTATGGTCGAGGGTGGCGCTGGTGAACACTCTCAAGGTTCGCTTACACACAATGAACATAAATACCCACGAAAGCAGCAGATTGGACAGCCGTCGCCGTAGCTCAGTTGGTAAGAGCGCCGGACGCGATATTCGGAGGTCGTGGGTTCGGATCCCACCGGCGGCATGGTTGTTTTTTCTGCTGCTTTATAAGTAATTTTCTTAAAAAAACTAATTGATTGGCACTAGATAACAATAAAAAAAAACATTCCCCTATGCACCTTGGTGTCGGTGACTGTTGGCTTCCTTAATATATATATATATATATATATATATATATATATATATATATATATATATATATATATATATATATATATATATATATATATATATATATATATATATATATATATATATATATATATATATACCAATGAAAGGGAAATGAGGGGCTCGTTTGACAAACTTATGAAAGAAGCGAACAGTCACTGAAACCAAGGTGCAAAGGGGAACGTCTATTATTATTTTTTTTAACTTGTCTTGCTGAACGATGGGAGAATAATACTTCAATTACTCTGTTGCTTAAAGGAAATTCATTATAAGGCAGCAGAAAAAACAACCATGCCGCCGGCGGCATCGGAACCCACGACCTGCGAATTTCGCATCCGGTGCTCTACCAACTGAGCTACGGTGACGGCGCTCTAATCTGTTGCTCTAGTGGGTATTTATCTTTTGCGTGTAAGCAAATCTTGAGATTGTTCACCAGCGCCACCCTTGTATATATATAAACCTATGCTAAACTTTACATTTTCAATAAAATAAGAGGATAAAGCCCTGATAGACAGCCCCGAGTTACTACATCATGATTTTTTTTCTCATAAAGGCTGCCTTTAAGCTGCGACAAAATGATTTCGACGGCCCATAAAATACAACGAATAAAGCTTTCGCAATTCGTGACGTAACTTGAAAACTGATTCCAAGGTTCACGAAAACCACTTCGGCTAAATTTTTACTAAAGCTACTGTACAACGCCTTCACTGCTCTTTATTTGGTAATGTAACACACGTGCATTCCAGAAATGAGAATAAAAATATTTCACACTTATGCTTTTCTGCGCAGGCATAAAATCACAAAACGAGGAATAAAGGCACGTGTACGAAATATCCATCGCTTTGCAATGTATTCACCCGCCGGTAGTGAAAAGGTACATTGCTTTCTAGAATTTGAGAACGGTAATTCGCGCACCCAAGAAGCACTTATAGTGCTATAGTTTCGAGAGACAGCACAGTTCATTACGGGCAATTTGCATGAGCGGACGCCTGCAGAAATCTTGATATGCTACGAACGACGCAGAATAGCTTCGGTTATAGCTTGAGCAATGAACTATGGTCTATATGAGGGTTTATTGGGGCTAATTGGTATGCACAGGGTATGCAGTATATCTGCTTTCTTTTGATCACGCAAAAGAGATTTTCTTCGCGAGACACAATTCAGATGCATGATTGCTATTGTGCGAGGTTCGTATTCACACTTAATCTTGAAGTTCAGGAAAAGACCTCCTTTCAGTTCATGGAAGTGAACAGATGGAAGAAAAGGAATGATAGTTAGCTTAGTCTTCTTTCTTGTTTTAAGGAACAGGCTTGATCTTGCGTTACCATCTTTCGCTGACACATCACGCTATTATTTCTATCTATTTTTGAGCGAAAAAAAAACATTAACCTGAAGAGCACAAAAGGGCTTGAGAAGTTAAACGAGCTTACCTCCGTTCTCAAAAAAGTCAGGTATGTTACCTCATATTTTATAGGGGCCTAAGATGAAGTCTACAAGGACTATGAGCATATAGGAAAACAATACAAAGAAAAACACTTCCAAGATTAACAACACGCCTGCCGAGATGACCCCCAGGGATGAGGTATTAATTTCGCCGGGGATAAAAAGCTGAAAGACACGATTTGTGTGTTTTATGCGGCCTCTGTACAGCGCTTGATAAAGAGTAGAACAATGTACACGTGCGGACACGGTCTACAGTACATTTATGTTAAAAAAATAATAGAACAAAATTCAGCTGAATTCGCTTTTAATAAGAATGGCTGATGGTCTGCCTGTATGGGATAATGGATAATGAACTGAGAACAGGGAGAAGGAAGAGGGGAGAAGAGGAAAGGCAGGAAGGTTAATTGGAAGAATAATCGGTTTGCTGCCCTACGCGGGGCGAAAGGGGTGAGGGGATAAAGAAAGAGAAAGGAGAGTCACTATGAAAAGTCAGCGTTCTTTAAAGTCACAGCAAAAATACCTGACGGGGGTTCTAGCGGAAAATTTTCTTTTGAAATTATGTTAACGAAAATGGTATCAAATATAACTGTACGCTCAAATGGTTTCTGCTATCAAGAAGCGTTTGTTAAAGGACCCGGGGAAAAGAGCGTGCCGTGTGAAGGTTGTTACCAGGCAATCGCAGGACGCCTATCTCCAAATAAACTGCAAAAATTTTAGGTCCTTACAGTCGCTAATTATGGATCAGAGTTTTCAGAATGATTATGTGGAGCCACGGCGTGTATGGTTTTCAAAGAAATTGTGACGCCACAGCCTCCACAATTTTTCGGGAGTCTCCCCGACCTTGAGGAAGCCGAGTAAGCTTATTCGTAACGCGAATTTCTTAGAAAAATATCTTGAGCAATATTTCCAGCGCTAGCAAAAGTTTGCTTGTTCGCATGTGTAGAAACTAGTTAGGCAATTATTTCACTACTCCTAAAGCAATCGTGCTGGTAGAATAGAAAAAGACGTTTAGTAACTAGTACGCGAACCTTACAGGCTTCGTTTTCTCCATTTATAGCAACAAATTTTGCTGCTACAGGAGAGCCTCGCGATGGAGGTTTATTTCAGTGAGTCTCACAGTCATTACGGAAGATAAAAAAAAAGCACGCAACTGCTTTACCCAGAGCCTTATTTGTTTGCGGCAAACTGCATGGAACAGAACTAGCATCTGGCCAGTGGTGTCACAAGCTACACCACCCCTTTTTTTCTATCCTGACGTCTTGCCTCATAGGGGAGACTCTCTTCGTAGCATATGACAAATATGTCAGAAAAACGTCCCAAAGCTGCACTTAATATAGTGATGCCACTGCACCTGGGCGACTGGAACGAACAGTGCATTCAGAAATTTCAGTGCCACAAGGAACGTAGGAGTCTTAGGAGAGAACACGAATCTTGTGCTGGGTGGGGTGCAAACTTTACTTCGATGTCAGCAACCAGAAATGAATGGTATGAAGGTAACAGTAAGCAAAGATTAGCGGGAAGTGTACCCGCGTGTCACTGTGTCTTTCATTTCGAAATGGCCCATATAACAACAGCAAGTGAAACTGCAGCACACGTGAGAAGCGATAGTCGATTTCCGTGCTGGCGTTGTAGAGACTAGTCCCCGGTTTGAGAAAACTTCTCTCTTATCTTGCATCCTGCATCTTAGCGGCCTTTCTCTTTGCACACTGCACGTCGTCGCATGGACGAAGTGAGGAAATCTAAAACGCTTAATTGCTTTACGTACGCGGAAAATCAGCAGGCACTGAAACCAAAAGAAGCTATGGGATGTTTCTATTTTTAAACGCTTCTCATCGTTTCGGTGATTGTGCTTACGTCACATGTATGTCATAGCGAGAGCCCGTCATTTCCCTACCCCTGCGGGATAATTAGCTTAAGGACGGCCTTGGTTGTGGAAGTCTTGATGCTATAGGTATCATAACAAGGTTCTTGCACAGCTTCCCTCCTCATTGTTTGAAAACGTTCTACGCGAAACTCGAGGTAATAAGGGACTTACTATACCCGCTGTTATGAACGAGGCTGGCTCTGGTGAGCACTCTCAAGGTTCGCTTGCAGGCATCGCAGCCACCGAAAGTAGATTTGACAGCCGCCACCGTAGACCAGTTGGTTGAACGCAGTGCGAGAAATTTTGAAGTCGTGGGATCGGATCCCACTTGCGGCATGTGATTGTTTTTCATCTGCTTCCTAAACAAACTATCTTTCAGACATTAAATGTTTGCAGTATTAATTTTCCATTGATGAAAAGGAGAAATTAAAATGGCGCATAAGTTAGCGTGGTTTGGCCAAATGCCAATCCCTCTGTGCTGTTTCTTATTTCGGTGAATATTGGCTTCCTACATAAGCATGTCATAACAAGCCTCTCATTTCTCTCCCCTTGTCTGCTGAAATGCTTTAGAGTTTCTCAGCGTAAGAAAATAAATTGTTTTTATATTCTCTTTATTTCGGGAGCTTCCAGTTGTTAAAAAAGTACTGCTTGACAGAAGGTCAAGAGAGAGTTCCGAATAAGAATTTCTGAACCCTTTTTCCTACACCACAACATAAAAAATGCATATGATTCGCTGTGGTAAGCTGTATACAATTGGCTCCTAATGTTTGAGTCAATTTGTTCGTTCTTAGGGTGCGAAAGTTGCACAGTTTGCAATCGCGTACTTAACTGTATGCAGCCCTGATAACCTGTATAGGAGGAAACGCGTGGTGTGAACATATTGTTCTGGAACCCAAAATGAATGAATCACGCTTTAGTGTTAGCGCATTATTTAGCAAATAGCTACCGATATATCCAAGCATGCGGCATTCGCAGTAATCTTGCACTGCTGCAGCAATCCTGTTTACTTTATAGTGCCATGGCATACACTTGGCGAGCATTGGCTTTTGTACGACGAGTGTCTTTTATCGAAGTTATATGGCTCAAAGAAATTTCGATTTGAACAAAACGTTATCGCAGTTTATACGTCTCCGGAGTCGTGGCATTGACCTTGCTGCAGTTCAACAAGAAAACGAAAACTGGTCGGCGCATGCAATAGGCACGAAAGGAATTGTTTTCTGGTCTTCTATTATGTTCTGTCTCTTATAGGTTGCAATAGCTTGTTCGAAGAGACAGCTTACAAGCGCAATAAAATGCCGTCTGCTAGGTTATCGCGCCATAAAGAGAGGTCTCCCGTCCGAGGGCGATAATAAAGAGAGAAAAACTTTTCCGCTTTTTTGCCTTTTGTTCATCTGAAAAATCAGTTATCGCGTACAGTGATCGAATCATTCACGACAGCATTTTGTTTTCTGATTTGGCTAGGAATAACTGTTTTTACGTGATGCTATGGCGACAAACATAAGTAATTCCCGTAGGCGACGCGTCCCGTTCATGTCGAAACTTTATGCTTGTGCGTAAGCGTTAATATTCACTATTCACGCGAATAAAAAGAAATGCAGGCGTTTGACTCAAATGCAATGCTGAATCATATATGTAAATCTCTAACATGGAAACAAATCCTTCTACAAAAAGAGCTGCTTCTTGAAGCAGCTGAGGTTTTACTCGAGCACTGAGCGCCCCGACTATTCGTGAGCTATGCATTTGCAGGCTGGAAGGTTTAATAATGTATGGGATGTCAAAACAAATGTGTTTGTGACAGCTACTGAAAAGCGCATATTTTCTCACCTAAGCAGTTTTGTTAATTGTAACGTGGAGCCTGAAAGCCTGACGTTTTGACATTAAGATGGCGCACATTTTGGACTAAAAATTTTTCTTTGTAGTGTGTTATCTGTCCTGTAGTTTCAGACAGTTTCTGAGTTCAAACTTTACCTTAAAAGAAAGCCTGCAAAACACGAAAGCTAGAAAACCTAAATACAGAATTAGACTTGCTTAAAGATGAAAGAATTTTTAATCTTTACAAGCCCAGCTCATTTGCGCAGCCGTCTCCTGAAAAGTTTGCAGGGACATAGCTGGCTTTGCTAAATTTATAAAGTGCTCTTTATTCCTTTATGCTTTGATGTTTCACTTTACTTCTTCAAAGGAGCAAGTGCAGCACATCTCCCTGCAGCATTCGTTCAAGAAGATTAGAGCCACTGCACAATATTGATACCACTCAGTATATTGGTTGTTGTTTGTTAGTCTTAGGAATGTTTTGGTCAGAGCAGCAACGAGTGGAGGCCTGGAGTGTCCCTGTACTTTTCACTGCCGTACATTTACCTAGCTTAGAGCGCTTTAAGTGAGGTAGCCAAGCAGGCACACTGAAAAGCGTGGCATCGTGAGATCTATGTCTGCTTGAGGTCTAGTTTGGAGGGCTAATTACTCTGATGCATACACGTTAACTCTGATATTGCTTTCTTCCTTATTTCTGCTTCCAGTCTGCTAGCGCTTAATCTTTCTCTCCTTCAAGACAGCTTTGAAACAGTTTGCGTCTAAAAGTTTTATTCATGGTAGTGCATGCGATGCAAGCGACTACGCGTTTCCGAGCTCTACCTGCGCCTTCATTTGCTGAAAGGCCGCAGGTCCTACTGAAAATCTAAAGTACTCCGGCCTTATTGGCCAGCTCTAAAGAAGAAAAAGCACCACAACGCCGGCCTTCCCTTTTACAGCCCTAGGGCTGATGGATATTGAAACTGAAAGTTCCCAGTCTGTGTTCTAGAATGCGCCGTGAATAGCTGAGTGCCTAATTCGGGTTGAAGCCTGCATAATTTGTGTCTAAGCTGCGTTACCGTCTGTATCCTGCAACAAAAAGCAGGCACAATCGTGAAAAAAAAAGAAATGGGACATCGTAGAGTGTATATCACAATGAAGTGCCTTTCTTGTTTTTTCATGTGGAAAGCCATAGCCTAACGAGCTTTTCAGTGTACGGAAGCAAGCCCCGAAAGCGAGTGCACAAGGTCGCTGCTGACGAAAATAATTTGTAGGCTTAGACAGCCTCGAAAGTAGGGGCAATGAAACAATAATTAGCTGAGACGGTAGCTGTGTCTCTTAATTCGTCCTGGTAGGCTCTGCAGCAGGTATTCTATCGCCAGCAGAGATGTGGAGCCAGAGAATACAAAGAATCTTTTCATGGGATTTTTGAGCTTAGGAGGCCATTATTGCACAATGCACTTCCGCTTCCGGTTTAAGTAAACCTAGAAGCAGCTCTATCAGATAACTTTAGCTTGTTCATGAGTTTTAGGGTGCGCTGTAAGCTGGATCCTTGATTAAAAACTTTAGTGACGTTCGAAGATCAGCCTTAATGTGCGATAAATTTCAAGCTGTTAGTGACCTTTTAAGTAACAGACTCTTGTACGTAGCTTGATTACTTAGAACAACAATCCTATTTGGTGATGGCAATGGTCGAGACAGTGCGTTGGGGGAACAAAGATCATGACGGACCACAATGCATGAACCTGCTTCTGGAAGAAAGCACCTATGTTTAATCTTGTCTTGTATAATGCGTGAAGTAAAAATAAAATAATGAAATTAAAAAAAAAGCATTTCATTAAAAGAAATGAAAAATTGGTAAAACAGGTTAATGCAGGTAAAATAATGCGAAAAAGCACGCACTCATTCCCATGTTTTGCAAAAAGTAGGTGGCACTTCCCCAATAGGAATTTGGTTAATGCGAGGCCGAGCACGACCAAAGGTGAAGTTACGAATGCACGACTCTGCTGCCTTGTGGAAAGCCATAAACACAACCAGCCTTTGTGAGCTATTATTTCAGCAAACAAGAACTATGTGCCTTAATATTTTTGGTGGATATGCAAGCTGGACATGAGGTATACACGCTGGACAGTTCAGTCGAAGTAGTCATATAATTTATTTTCTTGACGACGGGATAAGTTGGGTTTATGGCTCCTCGTTCAAGACATGTGTTTATTGTTTTATGTCTATAGCATAAGACGATATGTCACACCACAGTTACCTTGAAAATGTCGTTTATTAATCAGTTTTACTCTTACTACACTTTACACTTACTCACTCACTAGACTTACTCACTACACTGAATATTTATAACATTTGGGAAACACTTCCTAACAGATGTCGAAATAAAAAAATCCTCTAGAGAACCTCAAGTATTTGTACTTATCGAAAAATTCCCCAGCTCAAATTTGTACAGTGCAATGCCTGAATATTTGATTTCATTTATTTCATTTTTTACCATCACAATATACGTGATGACAGGGTGTCCATAGTAAAAGCGGGCTCTTGGACCGCTTGACCTGGCTATGGACATTAAGGTGTGAGTCAGTGTCAGTCATAGCGTTCACGTACATTACACTGGAGAAGCTAAAATGTAGTGGCTCTTTTATACCAAGTGTTACGGAAAATGTTAGAGAGGTAAGGATACCAAAATTTATTTTCTCTTCAGGTATCATCGCATTTCCCTGCGTTGTACCTTATTTCAGACTAGCAGCTTAACCAGTGACAGGTGACTCCGATTAGTTTCGGTTTAATCTACTTCAGCACGCCTGGTGACCGGATGAGTAGTGATGTTTAAAAATGAACCATTCCTGCACATGCGTACGCCGCGACATGCTGCGGCCACGTGCGGCCATTTTGTCTGAAGCCCCGCAAAACGAAGTTGCTTTATTTTTGTCGGGGGTGGTCCAAATCACCCTCGGGAATGAAGTATTTTCTTCTGGATGCCGTTGCCATGACAACGGTACGACGATCCAGTTGGCTTTCTTCCGGCCGCTACAGGAAGAATTGGCGCTGACATCGGGATTCGCTGGACAATGGCTGGAATACAGGAGTTTCCAACCCTTCCTTGAGCTTGAGGTTAGCAGCTTGAAATGATCCCCAGCATTTCTTTCATTAAGCGCATTTCTTGAAAAATGATCCTACGCAATGCGACGATACAAGTGCCTAGGAAGTAGAAGACAAACATCGCGTTGATCAAAGAAAAAGAATAAGATGTCGAGAATACCATTATTCACTGTAAAAGCCGAGAGGGAACGATACCCCCCCCCCGCCTTCTTTGCGGTGCGAGCTAGCGGGCCCAGCATCAGATACACGCCTTAACAACAGAGGAGCGGGTATGTTTCACTCATTCTGGCCGTTGGCTGTCTCGGCGCCGCAATTTTTGCGAAGAAGGAATTCAGAGATGTGGGAACAGGCTGCCGATAAAACGAGCGGCATAAATTTCACACGGACAGGCGCAAATAATAAAGGAAGGCGAAAAAAATTCTCTTTTTGGCCCAGCGACGCTTTTCTAGTTTGGTTTCTTTTTTTTCTGCTTTATGGGACTTGGATGTATTTGGCTTATGGCGTTTTTTACTTGTGTGGCGAATTTCGGGATGTATTTTTGCGTGCTCCCCGCTCTCGTGTAAATACCCAAGTCGATTCAAAACTGGAACTGTTGCTTAAATAATTGAAAACACGCTCAATGAAGAAAGTGGTGAATTACTTGCCCTCACTAGAGGTCTCTCGGCGGTCATCAGGAAGTGTTTAGCGCAGTTTGTGCGCGAAAAAGCACGAAATAGTGCCAACACACCGGAAGCAACCAAATAGCGGTCGAGGAACCACATCTTCATATCAGGGAGCGCGAAAAACGATCGATTCCTGTGCAAGTGTAATTTATCGGAGAACAAGGGAATTAAAGCTGCAGAGGGGATTTCGCCTACCAAGCTCCGCTATCGTATCCCTTACAGCCCAAATGTTTGGCTTCTTAGCTTTGGACTCTGAGAACTACAGAGTAGAAGGTGGTACTTAAAATGGGTTCGTTAGGTCAGGTGAACATCACTCAATCAATCAATCAATCAATCAATCAATCAATCAATCAATCAATCAATCAATCAATCAATTGTTTTATATTCGTACAGAATTCCTCAAATCTATACGGAAGTCTTGCTTCCTTTTATGTGCGCATATGTATAAGCCAGGATATATCGTTTCCTGCAGTATACTGCCGCGTTAAAAAACTATTGCTTCGTATACAGGACACACCGCGCCCTATCTGGCACAATGTCTGATTTGTTTTCGATCAGGGTGGGTCCGTGCTGCCCTTTCAGTGTGCAGCGATCGATCAGGGGCGTATTAGTGCGTGTTGCCTGTACTGGACTACAAAACAACGGCGCCTTGATGATGCTCATCAGCCTTTGCTACGGCGTCGCCTCATCTCGCACTACATCAAACAGTAGGAACATGGCTGGTCTCTCGTTGCGCTGTCCATAGAAGTTGAACGTTTTTGCCTTTGTTTCTGCAAGCAAGGTCCTATGAAGCCTGAATACTTCTCTCTGCGCATTCAGGATGTTGTGCAGCTGATACAGCAGCGCAGGGTTACCGATTGGGCGCTGCTTATATGGCCTACGTATGATAATAATAATAATAATAATAATAATAATAATAATAATAATAATAATAATAATAATAATAATAATAATAATAATAATAATAATAATAATAATAATAATAATAATAATAATAATAATAATAATTGGTTTTTTGGGGAAAGGAAATGGCGCAGTATCTGTCTCATATCTTTGGACACCTGAACCGCGCCGTAAGGGAAGGGATATCGGAGGGAGTGAAAGAAGAAAGGAAGGAAGAGATGCCGTAGTGGAGGGCTCCGGAATAATTTCGACCACCTGGGGATCTTTAACGTGCACTGACATCGCACAGCACACGGGCGCCTTAGCGTTTTTCCTCCATAAAAACGCAGCCGCCGCGGTCGGGTTCGAACCCGAGAACTCCGGATCAGTAGTCGAGCGCCATAACCACTGAGCCACCGCGGCGGGGCGCCTACGTATGCGACCGATTCTTCTTCCTGGATAAATCTGCAACCTTGTTGAATTGAACCCAATGAAAGAACCTCGCATTTCGGTCTGTGCAGTGTATATATTTCAAAGGATATTTAAAGAACGGGAAGCTGGGCAAGTTTTTTTTATGTTATCCACTGTAAACATTGCGAAAAGGACGAAGACAGAACTCGCGCGACAACACCAGCGTTGAATTTCAACTGACGATTTATTAAACAGACTTACATTTATATCTTTTCCACCAAAAAAACACGAACAAAAATAAATCGGAAGCAACACTACTTCAACCTTGAACGACTAATAACTGGACGCCCCACTACAGTTGTAGCCAACACAGTGCTGTGTGCGTTTTAATTACTCAAACATGAACTAATCACGCGCACAACCTGGACACATTTCTTATTGAGTAAATAGTTTGTACATATTACTTCTCCCCCTATCCTCTCTTCCTGTCCCCTCACCTCTTTCACTTCATTTCTCTATTCTGCCTGCTATCCTTTATTTCCGCTGCCCCAGCTCAGGTGCTTCAGTATCGATGGCAGATGCCGGGGCTAGCAAATATCTTTTCCTTCCTTTTTGCTATTATTTTAATAAAAACCACTGAAACCAAGCAACACTACCTTATCACTGATTAAGATCTTGCAGTGCAGAAAATGCCCTCTCCGAGAAGCCAGTTACACGGCTAACCAGGAATAATGAAGATTTGCTAACGCATGCAGAACCATCCCTTATCAATATTGTACGCTTTGACTAACTCTCTTACTGTTTGATCATTATGCTTGAAAATGACTGCTGGCATTTTCTTGAGGGAGCGCAGTAATTCTTTTTGTCGTTTAAAATATAGCTCTAGAAATACTCACAACCCGAACAGAGGTGCGCCCCATAGGTTCATTAGACAAGAGTCACTTTCAACCATAAGGATCAAACATTAAGCGAGTTTGTCGAAGCGTACTGCATTGATAAAGAGGGTTCTGAATGCATTAGCAAACCTTCATCATCACTGGTTCGCCGTTAAGCCGACTTCCTGAAGAGAAACGAGATATGAATTTATGAAACGTAATGAAACGATATTTAAGATATGAAACGAGATTTTCTGAGAAACGAGATATGAATGAGTTATGAGGCAGAGTTGCTTCTCGGTGTTTTTTTTGGCGTGAAAGGTATAAATGCAGCTGTGCTTAAATAATTACCAATTGAAAGTCAGCGCTCTCGCTGCCATGCTAGTTCTGTCTTCGTGTTTTTCGCGCTGCTTACAACGCATTTAATATGATAAGTGTATGCTATGGCGATTCAAAAAGATTATGTACAAGGCACACCTTCGCCGCATTGTACCCGCTGCCATTGATGCAAATTATCGTAACGCTAGTTCCCTACCATAAGTTTCAGAGTTAACCAATTTACTTTCCCTAAGGGCACAACACGGCGAATGCTTTGTGCGGAGTGCGCTTTTTAGCAACAGATATATTTGAATTGTACGTGCAGATATTTCTCGTGTTAGCGTGGAGGGCGGAGGGTATGATAAGAGCATATGAATGCATAACCAGAGGGTGATTAAAACGGGATTCAACCGGAGGATGTTTACTTTGGAGGGAGGAGGTATAGTAGTCCGAGAACGGAGGAATGTCGCACCGTCAATCTGCGGTAGCTGGTGAGAAACGCGCCCTCCGAGGAGAGGGTGATTGGTGGCACCGCGCCCCTACAGCGGATAAATGCAGAGGAGAGCTAGTCGAAAGGCTAATGTTTAGGGACAAAGAAAAAGGCGCTCTTAAATACACAGGTGTGAAGTCCCTCCCTTATTCTCTGCCTCAACGTATAGTAAAATATAAATACCTTAACAGCTGTCGTTGAATGTCACGTTATACAGTGGTAACCGCCCTGTCAGTAGTTTTAGAAAGTTTTGAAAGAGCTACAAATGACCCCTTAATTTTTGCTTCACTGTCACCCTGGTTTAAAATTCACATTTATTTCAGCAGGCATTAATTATCTGGTTTTGCTCACTTAAATAAAATGCGGTACACAAGGCGTCTGAACAACAGCATTATACAGGTACGGGAAGGGAATCGTACGCAATCCTTATATTATGCGCAAGCAAGCGGAGAAGATATGTAATTTCATCTCATTACTTTGTGGCAGCGCCCAACTTGATGAGAATGGAGGCCATGACGAACTAAATGGCGCCCACGCTGATGGTACTACGATGACAAAAAAAAAAATTGGAGGGGACACTTAAGTTCCGCCTTAAGGGTATGACGCGATAGCGTAGCGGGTCTATTCCCATATATGCAGAAGGTCATCCTCTATTTTACATTCATAGATCCCCGGCAGCACTCATACTCCTCCTGGCGTAGTGAGTGGTGCAGCGGTTAAGCGATGCGCCGATGCCCTGCGATGACAAATGCTTCCAGTGGCGAACCTTGTGCGGCCGAGGTTGCTCTTCCCGAGCGAAGAATTATTAATTGCCACCTGCTACTGTGGTTCGGTACTTTGCTCATAATCTGGTGAGCAGGTTGTGACGACGCCTCCAGGTCACGTGACCTAGGTGGCCCACCTGCCTCGTTGGTTGCTCCCTGGGGACCGCCTGCCAGAGCCATGCCCGTGATTTTTTGCTTACAACGCCGTGGCCAACAATACGGGCACCAGATTTTCTGGTGAACGGAAAACAGACATGACGTGTGCTTTGTGCCATCACACAACGTGCCCATTTGTTGCGTAGGTGTCACGTGGTTTAGTCTTTAGCAGCACTGTACTTCTTCGCTGCGGCACACCTCATTATGCCTCTACGCCTACCATGTCGATCTATCGCGGTGGCTGCCGTGCGCACCTCAGCCATTTTATGTGCAGCTGTGTGGGCACCGAACCACGATGTTCCTGTCGAACGCAAAGCTGCGTAAAAGCTATCGCTGAAAAAAAAAAGTAACGAATGTTTACACTATGCTGTATGCTTTACAGCTGTATCTTAGCGGTACTCAACTATGGGGCAGTAGCGTGGAGATAACGGAAAGGTTCCGTTTAAGCTGAGAACAATGCAGCGAGCGGTGGAATGAAAAATGTTAGGTGTTCCGTTAAGAGGCAGGAAGAGGGCAGAGTGGACCAGGAAACAAACTCGGGTTATTGACATCACAGTCGAAATCAAGAAGAAATGGACTTGGGCAGGGCATGTAATGCGAAGGCATGATAACTGCTGGTCCTTAAGGGTAACGGACTGGATACCACAGACAGTAAGAGTAGCAGGCGGCGGCAGGAAGTTAGGTGGGCGGACGAGATTAAAAGTTTGCGGGGATAAGTTGGCTGCAGCTGACACAGAATAGGGTTAATTAGAGAAAAATTGGAGAGGCCTTTGTCCAGCAGGGGGCTTATGCTGCTGCTGCTGATGATGATGATGCGGAATTTCTCATTCTGTGCATTACATTCATAGATCACTGGGAATCCTCATACTACTCCAGACGCAGTGGTGCATTGGTAGGTGACGAGCCACTGCCCTGCGATGACAGGTTCTGCCACCGTTGAGGCTTCAGAGAACCGCAGTCAACGTGTTGCGACAAATCAATGTAATATTGAATTGCCATCGGCTACGGTGGGCAGTTCCCTCACAATCCGGTGGACTGGTTGTGATGCCACAAATTCACGTGACCTAGGCGGCCCTCCTAGGCTGTTTCAAGGTCAAGGAGGTTTTAGACAGAGTTCGGCGAAACCGCTGATTTCTGGTTAAAGTGATAACGCACAAAAAATAAGCGAAGGCAATAGCACTTGCGAAATGGTGAACTTTCGGCACATTCTAGAGCAATATAAAGTGTCTGTTTGCTTATCTAATTCGACTCTGGGATTCTCGAAAGCTGTCAAATGAGTGAACTAAGGTCAGGGCAGCTGTATAAAAGCCGGCTATTTCAACCTTCCCGCCGTGGTAAATGAGTGCGCGAATCAAATTTTTAAAATGACGGTTACCATTTCGCGTCACCTCCAAATTCATGTGTAAAAAAAGCAGAGCCGGGAAAAATTTTAGTCGTGCTTTCTTTTGAATCGGCTAAGGGATTGACAGTACTCTCTCAGTCCTTCGCGAAAGAAAAGAATGTGCATTGCTTCATTGTATTGCAAAACGGTTGCCGCAGGTCCTTCACCGCATGGCATGGAAAACGGGGGCTGGAGGCGGCACGTCTTGCAGAGATAACTGACGTCGTTAGACATTCGCGACTCCATTTGCTCCGTGCCCGCGCCACGCTCTCGTTGCTGCATCGTGGATATCCGTCACTAGCTATAGAGAGCCGACTAAACTGTTAAGAGCACCCCATTAGCGCGGAATAGAGGTGGAGTTTATAGCGCGCATTTGATATACGGTGTCACAAACTTGGTAAGCGACTGTCGCAGACCGCTCCCCACTTTACAACCGACGCTGCATTTTGCTCCGCGTCAATGTCCGTAGGTCGCGCGCCGCCCTAATTATGCCTAGAGTCACTGGAAGAAATTTTCCAGTGACTGTAATTGTGTCATCGAAGAGATTGGCAATAGGGCGAAGAGGGAAGACAGGCACACCGGCGAGCGCAGGGGACCGGAAGAAAAGGCTAAGTGCGTAGTGCCATCGTGACGTCACTATAGCATGTGTAGAATGCTTTGCGGTGCGCTCACTGGGCGCGCCCCTCAATCTTACAGTCCGCGGCATCTACGTGCGCGAACGGTGTTCAGCTTGCAGGCGGTAAGCTGACGAGAACAATAGGCGGCTTTTCAGGGTTCTTCTGGAAGCTATATCGTATGATCAGTCTTGCTCCGCTCATAAAATGCAGCTTTCGCGAGAGCAGGAATGCGAAAGTGCGGAAGAGCTCCGTCCAACAGCACCACCTGCGTGTGGAAAGGTGTGATTTCGGTCGCTATAGAATGCAGACCTGCTGCAAGAAGGCAGCCGCCAAACCTAGCAAGCACTGTTACGTACCTTCCGCCCACGAGATGCGAGGTCGCTTTGCGTGATGCAGTTACACGCATGTAAGGCACGCTTATAGCGCAGAACCCAGATTTTTCTTTTTTTTTTTTGAGGCCGACTTTATAATGAAAAAGACGAGTACCTTTGTGGCCCCTCACAAGAAAATTCTTCCGAAACGGTTCATTCAAGCAAACTACTTCGAATGGCATCTCCTTACAGCGCAATAAATTGGTCCTCTGCGGCGGAGGGTAGTTGAGTACAAACAAATTTATATGTAATCAATAGAGGGCCATTTTGGTTTTAATAGAATTATTAAAAAAAAGCAGTGAAATTTGTCAGAAAATGTCAATCAAGCCTCGCCAGGCTTCGAGAGGTACTTTCCCTTCGCAGCCTTCGGTGGCGAGGAAATAAACAATTACTATACTTACAAATTTGTCATAAAAATTGGAGGGGACACCTAAGCTCGGCCTTCAGGCTATGACGCGATGACGTAATGGTTTGATTTCCAAATATGCGGAATTGGTCATTCTCTACTTTACATTCGTAGATCCCTGGAAGTCCTCGCATTCCTCCTAGCGCAGTGATGCAGCGCTTATGCGAGGTGCCCCCGGCGGTGGGCCATCAGCGCCGCTTGTGGCCGCGTTACTCTTCCAGAGCGACCAATCATTAATTTAACTGCAGCGTGCCAAGGTGGGCAGTTTGCCCACTATCCATTGGGCAGCTTTTGATGACGCTCCAAGGTCACGTGACCTGCGTGGCCCACCTGTCTTCTAGATTGCTCTCTGGGGACCACATGCCAGAGACAAATGTCCATGATTTTTCGCTCACGGAGCCGACAATGCCGACACTGCCGACACATGATTTTCTGGTGAACGGAGACTTTAGCGCTATGGTGTTAAAAACAAAAAAGCAGGTCGTCTGGAAACTTCCGCCTTGCTTTCTGAATCCAAACATCATTGTACAAGGAAGAGAAACGAATTGCAGTGCCAAGTTTCAAAGTCAACGCTGCTTTCATGCCTTCCGTATCGTGGAAAAATGACAAGAGAAAAGAAATTTAAGAACTGCGCGATGATTTTCGTCGGATCAGTTTTCTCGAGGATATAGTTTCAGACCAGCAAAAACTAAAAATAATAACAGCGTTCTCATTGTCTAAAATATCGTCCTGCTTTAGTGTGTAAATTAAGTCAGCGCAGGCTCTGAAATTTTCAGCTGCGTGAGCAGGCTATATGAAAGTTTGGTAAAGCATTTGTGGTTGCTTACGTAATTAGGCTACCAAGTGCGAGTCGTTGAGAGAAACAAGATTTTAATGGGTATGTAATAAAGGGAAAACTTTAAAACGGTATAAACTTACGAATAATTCGATAAAAATCTATTCATTTGGCTAATTTGTGCCACAAAGCGAATAGCGATAGTAAGATCCATAGGCATTTCCATGGATTTGACAAGAAACAAAAAAGGTCACTGTTTGCAGAGAGCGTCTGGATGCTAAAGCATGGTTACCATGCTGCAGTTTTAATTTTTCGGTTGTCACGTACTGCTACTGCTGCTGCTGATAGGAAGAAAGAAAAGGAAAGTGCACGGGCCTGCCCACTGGCTCAAGCCGAGCCACGCTCGCTGCCGCGTGCTGAAAGTAGGAGAGTTAAAGGATAGGAGAGCAAGGATAGTAAGAAAAGGCGTAGAGGCCTTTTATGGTCTGAATTACAAATATGCAGCAGTAAATATCAGTTGTTACGCCTGTTTTTACTTGAGCCTTTGTCTTTTATGTTTGCGTTTGCATTTCTTAGTTTATTCAAAAAGAAAAAAAAGGTAGAATATGAACTCACTGAACTGATTGTTATACCTTAATGCTAAACTAGCGATAAAAAAATACATTATCATTCCTGTGGTTCTTCCTTCTCTGATGCTTCAAATTTTTGTTTGAGCTTAAAACATACTAAACTGGTAGTGATTAAATTTCTTGAAACTGTCAGACCAATAAAAAGAAAATCAAGGGCTTAAATTTGAACGCAATTACATGAACCTATATGCAAAATGTTTGAGATAACTGCAAAAATACCGCAATACAATGTTTATTTAAAAAACAGCATACAGGCAGCTTTGCTAACAGTAGTTCGAAAAAATTGATAATTGGATTGAGGAAAGGAAATGACGCAGTACAGTCTTACATATATCGCTGGACACTCGAACCACGCCGTAGGAGAAGGACTAAAGGAGGGAGTGAAAGAAGAAAGGAGAAAAGAGTTGCCGTAGTGAAGGTCTTCGGAATAATTTCGGCCACCTGGGGATCTTTAACATCCACCGACATCGCACAGCACACAGGCGCCTTTTGCATTTTGCCTCCATCGAAACGCGGCCGCCGCGGTAGGGTTCGAACCCAAAAATAGTTTGTTTAAAAATAGTATTGAGGGCACCTTCGCACTTCTTTTTTGAAAAAGGGTATTGAGGGTACTTTCGCTGACAGTTGTTCAATGCTGCAACACTTCGCTTTGCTTTCTCCTTTTGTTTAACTAGTTTCTCAAACACGTGTGAGGATTCTCCCGTGTCACATAGTATGCAGCCTTGACCCGCATCTGCACTGTTGTTGTTACGAAACGTGTTATCCTCATTCATCCGCTCCACTTGATTGACCAGACAGCTGTGCCGGCAAGGCGGATGCAAGTAAATGCTAGGTATACCATAAACACTTAGCGGGGTGGCATGACGACCGGCACAAAATTCGCACTGGAGAACGTGTCGCAAACGCTACATAACGCTTCAGAGAAATAGTGCTGTCAAGGCTGCCAAGACATGAGCTGAGGGCGGCGCTAGAATCGCGCGGACATGCGACAGCGCGCAAATGTGGCCACGTGGACGAGAAAGCAATTCTGAAGTGACAGAGAAAGAAACAAATATGTGGATGGCGACAGTGACGAATTTGAAGGAAAGCAGGGGCCTTGAGGGTCGGTGGAGAAAATAAGTGGACTTCCGCATTTTGAACGCACCATTGATCAGAGTGACCGGGCTCGTAGAGTGGTTTTCTCTTATGTAACTCCCTTGCTTTGTTTGTTTTGTTGTTTATTTTTTGTGGACGTGTGGGGGGGGGGGGTGCGGAAAATTTCGTTCGGGTCTTCTGGCTCTCTGGGGTGTCGTGATGCTGTAGTGCCAATACCGTTCAATGCTTTGACAGGTTGAAAAGGGGCTCTCCAAAGTGCTAGAGAAATCTAAAAAAAAGATTTTGATTTTCACTTGCTCTGTATACGACGGCGGACGGCGCCTTGATCGATGGTGAACATAGGCGCAATACTGGAAATAATTCAGGACTCTTTTTATGTAGTATCGAGTGAGTTAGCGTAGCTCATGTTCAGTACTTCGTTTCCAGGGGCCCTTTAAACGCAGAAAAACTGAAGATATAAGTTAGTCGGTTTTAAGCTGTGACGATATATCTAGAAAGAGTACAACGACGGCCTTTAAGCTCAACGAGAAAATTCTGTGAAATGGCGCAAAGAGAGCTGGCAGCCACAACATTCTTACTTGAACTAACCGCCCGGCATCAGAAACAACGAACTTGTGAAATCGAAGTTTATTTGGGCGTGCCCAGTTTAAGAGCTTGTTAAAACGCAGGCAGGCTCTCCCGTGATAAACGCCGTGTTATCGGGACTAATATCTTCTTGCTCAATCTGTCGGCGAATTCGCAAAATGATCACTTTCAAAGAATGGACGTTTTACAACTTCATCGCCATGCAACTTTTCGGTCACATGGTATGGTCGGAGGCAAAAGCTCTGAAGGAACCGTTATACCGTAATACTATATTGACATGGTTTACTCGCCTGAAGGAAATGGGGTAAAAAAACAGCTATTAAAATACGTTTTTTTTTTGTACACGTGGTTTACTGGAAGCAGGAAGGAAAAGGAAAGCAAATTCAACCTTTACGGTTTTTTCCTGGCAATTAGTCTGAATCCCTGTCACAGAAAAAGCTCGAGATCAAAACGTTTTGTGCTTTATTTCAGGAATGGAATTAGCTTCTTATTTACCAGCCATCCCCGTCCTTCTCTACACGGCTTTGCTAGTTTAGATTGTGAGCTAGGTTCGAGGAGTGAAAAGGTGTGGCAACGATCAGGCCTTCGAGCCCAGTCGCACTTGGAGTTGCGTGCAGGATGTGGTGGTTACTGGGCGAGGAAATGTTCATCCACTCCTGCAGTGGTCCTCGTATAGCACTTGGAGGCAGGACTGCGAATGTTTTAGAACCACACCTTCACATGTTAGCAGGCCAAAAAGAAAATAGCATGGTTGAAAGCGACCGTAGATGCCCTCTCGAAAAAACAACACAGTCACCACTTTTTAAAGCCGGTTTGGTTTTTTAAGACTTGTGTTGAACTACCTGTAGCCAATTTTAGGCACGGCTTTTGAATGGAAGGAATTTTACATGTAGCTTGAAAATGCCAAGAATTTTTTATAAACTTGTTTCAGTGATCAGTTACATTGGCATTGTTAAAATCTCTTCGAAGATGATATGTTTCTCATTGTTTAGAAAGAGTGGTACCTCCAGCTCGCCATTCCTGGACGTTCGAAAAAAAAAAAACTGAACCTTGGGGGTGTTTCCAAAAGAAAAGAATGCTCTACAACCAGTAGCATCACAAATCTCTGTGTTAAGAATTTCGAGAATTTACTGAACTTATTTGAAAACGTTGTCGATGGTTTTCTAAATTTCACTATGATGTCTGTAGATTTAATTGCTGAAGGAAACAGTGCAGGCTAATAAAAGGCCATAATGGAGGACTCCGGATAATTTCTGGCCATGTGGGGAGTTTAGTGGGCAACACAATCGGAGTAGTAGAAAAGCACTTTTACATTTAGCGTCAGTCGCAATGAGGCTGCCTCGGCTAAGAATCGAACCCGCGGCCTTGTGCTTAGCAGCAGAGCGAAATAGCGAGCGACCCTAACTGCCGGGTCCTTTGTGCGTTTTAATTCCCACAGCACAACTGCTTACACTTCTACTTAAACGTATCAGCATTCAACATAGTCCCGTTTCTTTCGCAACAATTCTTCTATTGGGCTTTACTTCCCAAGAGCGGAGGTAATTAATGTACATAAATTCGATTTTCGCGCCGGCGCTAGACAGCGTCTTTATCCCAGATAGAATTGACCGTGACACACACCGCAGGAACGAGCGAAAGCTGCCATTGAAACCGTAGTGATACATTGCAGCCTGCTCACGGAATGGAAATTACCTGCGTGCAGCCCTTGCGCTAATGCATTTCTTCGTGGGAGTCGTCGTCAATATTGAATGAGAAATTGAGAGGCCGCGAACCACGTTTACGCGAGTGCATATTTTTTCCTGTTCCAGTAATTATAATGGCCACCAGGGGTGCATATTTTATGCACCTCTGGTGGCCATTATAGTTACTGGGACAGGAGACCGAAGTATAGAGTTTAAGTTATCGCGCCAAAAGCGCAAAAACGGCGCAGCATAAGTTGCGCCAGGGTTGCGGCGAATAAAAATATAGCTGCGCCAGCGCACCCTTGTACATTTGGGCCCAACGGCCCGCTTGCAGTAAGTACAAGCGCATTTTGAAAACTTTGCGTTCCTCTTGCCGTAAAATCATTTGTGGTCAGAAATTATCCTATACTACGTGAAAAATGGCCTTGCATTGTGGCCCGCGAGCTTCGAACGCAGAAGTGTTCGTGTTTTGTGTTTAAACTTTCGTTTTTTTTCGCGTGCTATTCTTATAAGTGATACTAAATTGAATTCAGGTGAAGTGATTCTAAAACTTGTATATGTACTTCACACTGTCATCGTTAAGTGAACTGGGGACGGAACGATTAAAATGCAAACAAAATGAAAAGGCTCAAATACTCGTAGTAAGAATATGAACTAGTTCGTTTTTTTTCTGTAAAAAGGCCACTCGCCAAATATTTGAAAGGAGAATTGATTATGCAAGAATTTAATTTCAATATAACCTGTAGTACCACCGCTTAGGCTCGCGGAGGCGACGAGGAAGCAGTAGCAAGCAAACGCATAGCGGAGCTCAGTGGACGTGGCTACCCCAGCGCCCGTCTCGCAACCTGTGATAAATGTGGCCGCCCTTCCCACAATAGTAGTGATCCGGGCGAAGTGACCCCACCGTACTTGCAGCCTAGGCTCTACCATCAGGCACCTCCTTTCTTTAATTTCCTTACAGCCTCAACAGCACAAAAGCATCAATCTCTACCCGCCAAGAACCCAGCGCCATCAACTTCTGATTCGCTCAGCGACATTCGGCGCTTCAATGGTGACTCCGCTCCAACCTTGGCGCCGTCACGGGCACCGGTGACAATGTAGTGCACGTGGACGACCTTCATTGCAGCGATAATATCACACTTAGGCCGGCAAATTTCGTCCCAGGCGTCGTCATATTCACCTGATATCTGATAACACCTGATATTTGATAACCGTACCTGATATCTTTAATGCGCTTGCAGTGCAGTGCCACGTGTTGTCGTGCTTTTGCAACTAGTTCCACGAGCAGACCAATGGCCCACACCTCCCTGTTCGCTGCATGTTACATGCCTGCTCAATATGCTGTTGGCGTTCGAACTCATCGCTCGTGTTTCAATTGCTCCTGATATCACATACATTCTTGAATAAGTTTCTTGGGTGTTGCTCAGCACGCTACAGAGAAACACCTCTCTCAATGAACTACGAGGCATTAAGGTAATGAAAGCATCGTGGGTAGTCGCCCTGCAGTGATTATTGAGGAAAAATTTGCAGGCATCGCTTGATATCAATTCTACGTGCTTGTTGTTTGGCTCGTATCCCGTTTCATGGTAAGGCCGTGGTAAACGGAAATGAGCTCTTTTCCTTGATCTTGATTGTCCAGGTTTGCAAGGTTATAACATACACGTGGTTTCATTGTTGTCGTATCTGAAGTCATTAGCGCATTGCTCGATGTCTTATGAATAGTCAAGTAGTTCCATCGGCAGGCCCACAGTCATTGACACTGCTTAGTATACGCAACAAGAAAAGGACTGGGTACGCCAGGCATATCACGTGCTTCAACATCAAGGTGCAGAAAAAAAGGCCCGTGAAATTAATATAGTAAACTTCGCTTTATTTTATTTGTCACACATTGATAATTAGTTTATTTAGTGATTAATGGCCAGGAACCCAGCCATAAATGTCCATAGGTGTTGAGAGAAAAATACTTAGGAATCATCAGGGTCATTTAAAGGTGTCCAGCGCAAAAAAAAAATATAGGAGCGGCGGATATAGAGATAAGAAAAGGTGAAAATTGAGAACAGAGGCGTTCAACGCACGAAGGATTATAAAGCATGCGCTTGGCCGGTGTGAGCATAGTGAAATGCGGAAGTGCGCTAACCAGAAGCCTGAAGAACAAAGCTCTAAAAAACGGGAACTAAATTTTTTCTTCTTTCTTATGAGCGCTACTTCTTATTCTGCGGTGACCTTTAGAAGCCGTAGGGGTCAATCACCGGCAACTTTGAAGGGCACAAAATGAGCGAAGTTGTTAAACCGGACTTAACAGGAATGTTGCGAATGTAAATAAAGAGAAATATATTCTCATGGCAGACAAGTCAGCAGCTTTTGTTTCCAGAGAAAGATTTGCATATCATTAGGCCAAGCTTTCTTTTTAAAAGTAGGGGAACACAGTTAAGCTCCACCTTCGAGGGTATGACGCGAGAGCGTTAACGGCTTCCTTTAGCGGTTTCTCTTCACACACAGTCACTGTTCTTTGTTCACATTCACACATTTATCGCGATGACCACAATACAGTTTCCACATTTTTGTCTGCGAACTCTTGCGCACTGAAGTTATGAGCGTGTTTCTCCAATTAGTGTCGCAATAATCAGCACGCCTCTGGTCCACTCCACTAATTTCCACAATAGCAATTATCAAATTAGGCCAATACCACACAAATATTACCCCCCCCCCCCCCCCCTTCTACCCCAGCGAAATAGCGTGCCTACGTGACCTATAGTCAATAGCACACATGGTTGGCGACACAAGGGTCGTGGATTCAAATGCCGGTTAAAGTTTACTTAAGATTTTGTTTGCGTAAAATCAGCTACATTTTTAAGCAGTTTGAGACACGCGCCGACCTTTAATTCGCATTACAAGTCATTTTTTAACTATTTTCATTCCAGAATTGCACTCGTGACGTCACACGTGACGTGGGTTTTTCTACACAACAACAGCGCCGAGATGAAGCAAGATAATGTTCCCGCTGAACGGAAGCTTTGAAGCTAAGGCGTTAGATGTTATTAGCAGAAGTTCTTTTCAGGACATGTTAGCATTCATGTGGTCACTACATGGCATGAGCTTTTGGGACTGTCTGCCGTATGCAAGAATGTGGAGAACATCGAAAACAAGGTTAAAAATTTCTCGAATTTTCTCCGAATTAGCCACAGAACGTTTATTTTTAAGGAAACATTTTTATCTCAAATATGAGTCTTGTTTGTTTTATTTGAAGCGAAAACCTTAGTTGCATGAATAATCTCAGTTCAAATTGACGTCAATATTTCTGTGCTAGATCTTCTCTAAATAATGCAAGCATGGTGACTACAGTTGATTCCGTAAACCCTTAAAGCGCCGTAAACAACTTTAAAGCCAGTTTTTTCTTTGTCGCCTTCGCCGCAGTAGAAGGGGGCAGCTCCACGATACTGTTACCCAGCTTGTACACAAAAAGATTGGTCGGCTTATGATCGATTTTGTGTCACCAGAATTACAGAGTTGAACCGAAAATGAATCCAATGATAGGTAATATTCGTGCAGATTCCACCCGTGCATTTAAGTCGCATGGTCTCTTTAATGGTACTCTAACACGCTTGCAGGCTTGGTGGCAAACATCTGTGCCGGTTTTGCATTCAGTGACACTACGACCTAAACGCTACATACAGCGGCACCAACATGCAACATTTGTCCGTAAAGTTTCGAGACTGATTTATTTTCTTCTCTTGAAATGATTCCCCAAAACAAATGTTGGTGTGTATGTGTAGCGATATCTTTTTGGGCTAACCTAAGCTATTTATGTTAATTTCTGTGGCAGCCGCTAGTTGCCACTACGTGTAGAAAAATACGTTGTCCCCGTGCAGCTCTGCGATTTTTTAAGCTCACGGCCGCAGTGACGAGGCGGTTGTTCAGTGTCCCATTTGCACATATTTGTCGGTGATGAGTTCTTGTGAGGATTAGGACAATTTGTCGACACATTCAACAGCGACATGTACAAAATTCTTGCTTCGCTTAAATAACATACAAAGATTTATTCTCCGGAAAATTGAGGTAAACGACTTATGCCTAAATACTTTGCTCATACCTCTGCAATGTGCCTCTGCAATGTCAGCCGCAGCACTTAATTCGAACATAATGCCCTGTACAGCCTAATGTCTTTGTGGGTCTCGATGATAGAATCAGCGTTTGTTGCTATGCTATAAAACTTCTCAGCAGGCGTTAAAATCCATGCACTTGCGCTTGCTGTGTAATGTTTGTTTTGAGACCTCTTTGTTTCAAAATTTAAGGTTTTTTCAATAAAGTTTTCAATATAATATTCATTTTGCAGCTGCTTTACAGTTGCGCAGTAGCTGTCAGCCATATGACACCCAAGTCCAGCATTCTTGGAGAAAAATTTTGAAAATTCGAAAACTGTTCGATACACTTATGCAACTATTGAAGATAATGGTCCATTTTTATATGTAGCAAAATATTTCTTTTAAAGTGTGTTCATCGATCGCATTGATCAGTTTATATATAGGCTGCCGTAGAAATCAATGAGGAACGCTTCCGACGATAGCAGAAACATGAATAGAAAAAATGCAAGATTGCCGTCAGGTGATTTGCGGATATACTGACTGTTATAGTGTAATTTTACATTACATAAAAAATTGCGTTCATCAACGGTTTCCACCTCAAAAATGCTTTTGTTCAGAATTGTTGGGTATGTTACGCGTTGGCAATCAAGCGCCCTAGCCAGAAGATTTTCATTCATCCAGTAACTCAACATAAGCATCTCCTTAGCATTTCAGTTTTAAATTATGATTCAAGCTGAGCTTTGTTCCTGGAGTTACTCGCTTTCGGTGTCTGGGTTATATGTCCTCATGAATCGTGCGGTTTTTTAAAGTACGATGCGTACATAGAGTGTAATTTGCATATTCGGGTGCAGTGCGAAGGCTTCTGTACAGGCTATGACTGATCAACTTTACGCAGGCAATGTAAATGGAAAGAGAAGAAATAAGAAACCAGACTTCAGAGCTTTTCCGCCCCTTCTGGTGTGACGAAGTAGAATAGCTTAACTCTGCTTCAAAAGCGTCAAGTAGTGATATTGGCGATCGTGTGGAAAAGGCACGTGTATACATACATTCCGCCTATTACACTCTGTATGGTAACACATTGAGTGAAAACAATTCATTTCACATGCAGTCTAAATCGCCAGCTGGGACAAATCGAGGTTTCTTTTATTAAAACATTAGCCAAGCTGATGCAGCCCGGTCAAGCTGGCGGCTGCTCCCGCTCGCTCAGAACTCTATTAGAGCTACTGCTCTAGAAGCCCGAAGGAAAGTCATGCACACTTTACCCAGCAAATTCATTTCGGAAAATCCTCTTCCGTTAGATCCCGAATTTGCTGCCTAATCCACTGGGCTTAGCCTGATTCAGTTTTCTCATTCTCATGTCCTCTCTCCCGAACTCCGCTCGCTCTGTTAGTGCTCGGCATGAGTGCTGCCTTCTTTTGTACTAGTTTATATAGTTTCGCATTTTTTATCGAGTATTGAGAACCCTGCGGCTGCCTTTCATGCAATTATGGGCTCAGCTGCGCCGGTTTCCAGTTCAGCGTTGCAGGTCTGTATTCACTTTCCTCACATCAATGTCAACGCGCCTTCATGAGAGCGGTGTTCTTGATTTACTGAGGTCTTCCATTTTAGCACAGCTCTGTTGCTAGGCGTCTTAAATTGACCTTTATGTTCTCTACAATGGACGCGCTTCTGGCATACAATATAAGCAATCGCAAGGTTAAGAACCTTTGTATACAGAAAACAAGCTATGGCTGAGAGGAGACTACTGGACCGATTAATATTTACCTACGTCTCCTCTTTCTGCGGTAGTTATGGAGAGCAGAGGATGTCCTGAAGGAAAAATGCCTAAGAATGAACTCTGCAGTCGCAGGGTGAGAACAGATGAATTCAGTATCAGGTCTGAGTGGTATCCAAAATAGTAGAGAAATATTTTTGGCTACCATGTGTCCTTCATTTTTGTTTCGCAAAATTCCTGCAATGTAATAAAGGCTTTATACCTAGACAGGTGCTTTATTCCTAGACACCCTCGAGGAAACTGCGCATGTGTGGAGGCCTCCGCCTAACGTTCATTGCACGAACTTCACTCCGAACATATGATACCGAGTATAGGAGATGCAAAGTGGTGAAGCTGCAAGACCCAAGAGATTTCGCATGTACTGACAGCTGTCTTAACTGCAAAACACTTTAACCATAATGCGATCGACATTCTTTTGTAGCATATCTTTAAAGGCGCTCAGTGAAATATTTTTGAATGAAGTTGCTATCATCATTTTATACGTGTTCTTGGTGGGTTATGAGCTCTGCCAAGATTAGATATATAATATATAATGCTTCCCTGTCGCACACTGGGTCCCTACAACTATTTACTTTGACATTCTCAAAGCGATTTTGAGGCACACGCTCCCCGCGTCCTTCAATAGGTGACCTATGTTTTACGCCGTAAACATTTCCGCTCCCCAGGTGCGACATTTCGGTAGCGGATATTGTCACCACGCTAGCTGGAAAGTTCCAGGACATGGAGGTATAAACGTGGGTATTGATTTTGCAGGTACGTTGCAACTTGGCATCCGATAGTTTCACTCCGTTTTTGACTCGCCTAACATAGAACTTCAACTTTCAGCTGAATTGGTAGACATGAAGAAGCATCCACACCTTGTAGAATGCGCTTGCGACGACCGTCGGAGCAGTCGCTCAATTTGTTTTCAATTAAACGTGGTGTATGGTTTATGGTGGTTTAACGTCCCAAAGCGACTCAGGCTATGAGGGACGCCGTAGGGAAGGGCTCCGGAAATTTCGACCACCTGGGGTTTTTTAACGTGCACAGACATCGCTCAGTACACGGGCCTCTAGAATTTCGCCCCCATCGAAATTCGACCGCCGCGGCCGGGATAAATGTGGTGTATGAATGTCTATGCAGTATGAACGGCTGCACTCCTGACATTGTTACTTGTTCTCATGAACGCATACTGTTATGGAGTTTGCGCCGAAGGAGACCTTTGGTAATTCCTGGAGCAAAGAATGAAAATGCAAAAAAGCGGTAGGAAACTAGCAATACTAGGTGGCATTACGACATGTGCGATAGCTGATCAGCAGTGCTCTCGTTAACAAAAGGAAACGGAAGAATTCAAGCTTAATATTTATTGTTCGGGCACCTTTCAGCCATGCAGGCCGTCAGTGGCTGCCGTATTTTTTTTTTCAGTTGGTTGTAGTTTGCGTGCGGCAGCCTTGCCGGTGCGTTTCTCTGTCAGAGTTGCCAACACATGAAAGCGATCCTGAAGTTTGGTGCAAAAATGCCGCGAATTGATGTTGAAATTTAGTGACAGTGGTCCCGCATGGTTTAGTTCGGTGCCATTTATTTCCGAGTCACTTACACACTTGTAGTTTAATCGTTAATTGATGATCTGTTGTGGCATGTTTCATGGTCTAAAAAGGAAAAACAGCCCTAACAGTGAGTATATTCAATACCGCTTCCCCATAAGAAAATAGGGCTGCATTGTCCGAAGCGTTCGTGAAGGTGTTTCTTTACAGACTTCAGTTGTTAATGACAATCTATTCGGAGTATCTATGACTGTATACAGGGCGCTGTTGTTGAGCAGAATTCGGTCTCACTTGTCTCTCAGCTTTTTCTGTTCTAACCGATCTACTCTTGCTTCAAGGGAGGAAATCGCTCGACTGCGTCTACTGGGCGGCCAACATTCTTTAATAATTGAAATTAACAAGAGTACTGCTCGAGGGCTGCACGAAGATCTGAACGAAAAAATGGAAGGGAGGAGGGCAAGAAGGAGAGAAGGAAGGAAGGAGGGGAGGAGAAAGGAAAAGAAGGAGAAAGTTAAGGAGGGAAGCTCGGTTACCTGGCTCAAGGGGATGAAATTGTGGAACACTTTTCACTGCGCAGCATGGCAAGTCTATTTACAAGACCGATAAAGTAACCAAACAGTGTAAGCACACGATAGTAATAGACACACTGTTTCACGACAAAATATGAAAATTTCAGTGCTGCCTCTTCTCTGACGAGTGAGGGCATGCCTGCGTTCACTGGTAATTTCTTACGCGCGCGATTATTAGATACAAATCATTCTATAGCGTTCGTCATCGCATTTTATTTACAGCTCATAAATATAAGTATCCTTGCGTAATCATTATAATAATAAGCCCTCTTGATCTGGTCACGTTAGCGAAATTTGCATGTCGGGATTGTGAAAGTTTGGTTTATAAAAAGTAAATATGTACCAGCGTATAAATGTGCAAAAAATTCTAGACTTTAAATGTTGCGTTACTTCCAAATTATAATTTAAACTTATAAGAATAATAATTTATTATAAATTATAAATTCTCTTTAAAAACATGTAATTTTGAATATCGTAAACAATATAAATAATGTAAATATAAATATTATAATTATAATTATATATTTGTAATTTAATTAAAGCAGTTATCAGTATAAGACATTTATAAAGGACTCTTACACTACACATATGTCGAGCAAATTTAACGCGTTCAGCATAAAGCAGTATGACCCACTTATAGAAAATATTTACGGCAAAATTTTCCGTTTCAAAATGCAGCAAAATCGCGGTCAAGCTCTTGCAGCACTCAGAAAATTCATTTGCCTCACTTTTGTTTGAAGCTGCCTCTAAGCGAAAATTAATTAACTTTTCCTTCTTGCATCGATCACATTTCCGCAAGAAGAACCCGCTGCACGCATAATTTATTTCTAGCATCAATATTTGATAGAAAAAATTATACAAGCAGTTTTTTTTTTCCTGCAGACTGTAGCAGCCTGCCCCTGTCTGCCCCGCAGCCTTAATTTTTTGTTTCCGTATTTGGCGAATGAATAGGCTCGTGTTTTTTATTTGTTTTTTTTTCTTCTCAATGCATCGCCTTTTTTTTTCATTCTCGATGGTTGCTGTACAGACTAAATTGCATTTTTTTGTATCTATTATAGTTGAGGCTCCTAAGGCACGTGCCTACTTGACCTGAAAGTAAATAGACAAACTGAATAAAGGACAGCATAACAGACATAGGCAGAACAGAGTACCTCCTTGTGGTTTTTCTGAAAAATTCCTGGCGCCTAGCTGGAAACGCTCAGTAGGTTGTTTCAATGCGAAGAAGGCATATTTATATGCACGCTTGAGGTGATGTGACGTGTTTACTATTCTTTCACATCCGTCCGGAAAGTTGTGAAACTGAGTTTTCAAATAAGACATCCGGACCAATAATGCGACATTGGCCGAGATACAGGTAAAATGCAGTATATGAAAAAATTGGCTCTAGGGTGCGCAGCAAAAAAAAAAGAAGAAAGCAATCACTTATGGCCGTTTCTGGACCACATAACTGGCAGCCTTAGTCGTCCCGCATTTCTGGCCCAACCTAGCAGAGCACCTGGTGCTAACCGTGCTTACGGCCAACGGCCATACACATCACCTGACCGCTGAGGGCACAATGCCGAGAGTTCATATGTGCGTACAGCTTGAGCAAGTTGTTTTTAGCCAGTGGATGAAGCGTTTATATAGAAGCTGCCCTTTGCAACTACCCTTTCAAATCTACATGCATTAAAGCTGAGTACTTCGCTGACTTGAAAGCTGAATATTGTTCACAAAAAGCAAATGCACTACCATAGGCATCAACCCCAGGCATGCTGAGAGAAGCATTGAGGAAGCTCCGAATCTCTTGGAATATATTGGCGGTATTCCTGGCATTCACCGCAGGATGGCAAGGTCTCGAATTTGCGACAATTAAAGTGGGAAAGGCATAAACTAGTGAAGCTGAGGTCAAGCTGATGACGATGGTCATTCTTGTCATTGTAAAGTGCTTGATAATTTAGTAGCCCTTGAATCATTCAGCCATGTTTATGGTTTTTATTGGGGCTTGTGGGGACACGTGAGGAGTGGGCAAGATTGCATAAGATCATTGTTTAGCGCCGTCTATACTTGGCGCTATACAAATACAGTGACGGCTCCGTAGCGACGCAAACTTTTTGTTGCTAGGAGCCCTCAGGAAGTCATGACGACACAGAGGACAGAGAGCACTTTACAAGCCGTGTGGACAGGTAGCCATTATATTAAATTCCTCGTTGCCATCCGCAAAGAAAAGAAAGAAGAATAAAAAAAAACTACGGTACTTGGTGGGATTACGTCATCAGCAAGAGGGCGGCTCAGCGAGCTGCAAAAGTGGCGTGGGGCGGTCAATAATTCACTGCTGACAGTAGCCGCGGGCACCATGTCGTCATTTTGGTTGGCAGCGGACATTTGTCAACGCGAGCTCGCACGTATATTCTGGTAATAGTTGCCCGACCTGCGCGACGTAGTGCGAAAGGAGAGATAAAGCAGGTATACTATCTCTCGCTACAAGTGCGTTTGCGGTAATAGGGCACTAAAGTATGCATTCGCTGCCAGCTGTCGTGCTCCTGACGGGGACGACCTTCAGTTCCAATCTGACCGGGTGAAGAGCTAAAAGGATTTTATTGGAGGGAGGGGGGGGGGGTCGCAGGAATGGCGATCCTTCAAAAAGAGCAGTCGGCGACGCGGCTGTGTGAAGTTAGCCTGCAAAGTAGCATGCCGTCTGCAGCAGTACGGAGATGTTTCGTATGACCGTCACCAAAGAAGGGCTAACAGACCGTACGGAGGGAGGAATGTGCGGTGTGGCTATTTATTATGTATATATGAGACCCTTCGTTTCCGGGAAAAACCTGGTTTTGCCTAATTATTGCATCACTAGACAAGTTCTTAACAAAATGGCTAAGCCAAATTCCACCTGGAAATTAATCTTTCTTGAAAAAGTAGTTTTCCGGTGCCGCACGAAAAGTAACGGATATGTATTGCTAATTCCTAGACGGGCGATATCAGTGAACTCATCCTTTTACACCAACTTTAAGGCTTGATATTTTCCAATACGAGGCTAAGTTGAGATAGCTATGTTTCAGAATCCAGAAGCCAAAGCATGACAGGACGCATGGCGAACAAAAAAGGGTACTCCAGAATAGCATGTCTGAGGCTAGTTGACAGTGTATAACGTGTCCTGTCAGTTTTTATACATCATCCGTGCAATTTCCAAATGAAGTCTGGCCATATATTTCAGAAACGAGACACAGGTACGGTACGTTTTATTCACATTGTGGTATTAAATGCTTCGCACGCTAATGATGACCTGCTGCAGCGCTCATGTGCGTTTAAAAGTGTTGCATTCGCACTACTCAAAGGCAACTGGGCATGCGCGGACACTGAAAAAAAAACGTTTTTTGAGGAAAGTGAAGGCGAAGTAATTGTTTCATTTCTCGGTGGACAAACGCACCGCGCTGTGAAAGAAGGGATGAAGGCGGAGTGAAAGAGAAACTAGAAAGGAGGAGAAAGAGGTGATATATTGAAGGGCTGCGGAAGAATTTCGACTACTTGGCTGCATAGGAGATGATAATGTTCTGTGATGAAATAACTAATAAAAATAGACCTGATTTGGTAAGTTTCTTAGTGGAATCGGCAATTTCCGCCTCCCTCAAGTAATAATGTGGAAAATATAGTCTATTTTAACCACGCACAGAAACGAGAGCTTATAGTATATTTTGCTGCAGAAAATCACCCCGTGAAACCTCACCTATAAAACTGTTTCCTGAGAGCCCGATTCGCTGGCTAAATTTGAGCTAAAAAAAGATATTGTGCAATTTTTACCCGAGAATTCTCGTAAAAATAAACTAAGAAAGCGAAGAGGATAAGTCTGGGCATGTAGATAGTTCATACTCCAAAAGAAATAATAGAGTACAAAAGAAGACACGACCATCAGGAAGACACGGACAATCGATTGTCCCAAACTTCTTTTGTGCGCTACTATTTCTTTTTAAGCACGGAAACAAAGAGCGCAAAGTATATGCTGGTATTATGAAGACGGCTGTTAAACGGTTATACTCTTCCGAATTTCAAGATGCCTTCAAGGCGTGTTAGAAATGAGCAGCGGACAGAAGTACTTAGCAGATCTCTTCGATCATATCTTTTGGCGGAGAAGAAAAAATTTGATTAGTTGCTCCCCACCCCACAGAAAAAAAAAGAAAGGAGAATAAGAAAAAAAAACGGAACCTGAGGTCGATGCTGGGTGATCACAAGACGTTGCTTCGTGATAACGTCGGTGGCTCGCTCGAGGACCCGGTGTTGGATAAGCTAACAAACGCCGCCGTCCACTTCTCAAAAGCACTGAGTTGCAGCTCAGCGGGACAAACCCATAGGATGTGGGTGCTAAAGGCGCATTGATCTCAGAGGGCGCTGTTGGGGCTGTAGCTACTGGGAAACATGGCGGCACACGGGGCTTAAAGAGGGACAGGGTTTGAAGCTGTCGCCAAAGGACCGTTTCAGAATTTGTATGAGGTTTATTACATGGTCGAAACCGGAGTCGCTCGAGGCGGTGACGCTTCATGTTGGCGCGGTACATGACCTTCGCTGGAAATAGCGCGTGGAAGTGAGTAGTCTCAGTAGCCCCTTTTCGGGTGCTTACGGATGACAGCGCGTTCTGGAAGCAGCCAGTGAAAGCTATTCCCAAATGTTTCCATTGTCTTCTGGAACGCGTTTTCTTATTGCTTTTTACCTCCTAATTTATCTCGGGGAATGTTATATCTCTAGATTTTTGATAATCCATCGCTTTCATTGATTTGGTTGCCAGGCGATTGAGCATTTATCAAGAATCTCGAAGTTTTTCAACTTCAGCGCAGTTTATATTATTGATTGCGGGCGCCGTGGCAATCCGTAAATAGCCGAATTTTAGCCACCTCGAACCGGTGTTATTTAGTGCATGAAACCAACAGCTCAAGCTGATCGACAGGGCTCGCAAGACTGCAAACGCCACTGGGGCCCTCGACTGAGGGACCCACCTACGCCGCGAGAATTCTCCTTAACAGTAATGTTTTTCATTCGTTCATTCATTCATTCATTCATTCATTCATTCATTCATTCATTCATTCATTCATTCATTCATTCATTCATTCATTCATTCATTCATTCATTCATTCATTCATTCATTCAATTCAATAAATGTTGATTCCTTCTTTATTACCTTTATGGAAAGTTTTACAACTGGCAATATGAAAGAGCTCTGGTAGCTACTGCATGCTATCCCAAGGGTAATGTCCTCGCTACCAGGGCACAAGCTTCCGCTGTTTCAAAAATTGGAGGAGACACTTAAGCTCCGCCTTAAGGGCATATCGCGAAAGCGTTAATGGGTCATTGCCGATATATGAGGAATTGGTCATTCCCGACTGCCCATTCATAGATCCCTTGGGAGTCCTCATATTACGCCTGGCGTGGCGGTGCAGCGCTAAAGCGATCAGCTACTACTCTGCGATGGCAGGTGCTGCCACCGGTTCGGCTTGCGCGACCTCAGGAGATCAGTCATTATTTTAACTGCCACCTGCAGGGCGGTCAGATTGCTAAAAACACGGTGGGCAGGTGGGGATAACGCCACAAGGTCACGTTATCTATGTGGCCCACCTTGGTTGCTTCTCCGGGATCGCATATAATGCCCGGAAGCCTTGACGCTGTCGCGTTCATACACGCCTTACGTGGTCGGATACCTGTGCGCCTTCAGAAGGTGTCATTGATCAGGCTCTCTAGTGTGCCTTGTTTTAAGTCGTTATCCGCACCTGACGACGCTGCCACCTGGTGTTCGGTACGCGCGGATACTAACAATTAACGAATCCATCTTTGGCACGATAACGTGTAGCAGATGCGCTCTTCTTCTCCTACGGTTTCTTGTTACAAGTTGCAGTTAACACTGTATGTTCCGGCGGGGCAGCCGGGATTTCCCATTGGGAAGCCGTAAAACGAAGGCTCCCGAATACTGGTTTATATTCTCTGGACGTACCATTTCGACACGAACTTAAATGGCTGAAATACGCAGCATAGCTCTATTTATATTTAAAATATAAGTGAAAGGTAACATGTAATGGAACGCCCATGGCTTGAGTCTCTTGGCAGATGTTCACATGGGAGATTGTAGAGGCGTAGGTATCTGCCTCAGGATTATTTCTAGGCATAAAATGCAATCTTTAAACCGCAGTATGAGGCGATTGTAAAATATTCAATTAAGGCAAATTCGAAAATTTCATCGCTCATATTCAATTGAAAACTGAGGTATACAGGGTAGCACACGCTCTGCAGTCGCTCGAAAAAGGCGTACGTCCTCCAAGTCTCGAAAAGCTTGGTAAATGGTCTCTCCACATTGTATACAGTACGAACAACTGTAACAATTTTAAAGTGACCCAAGAAGCAGAGGGAAGGCTTAAGTCAGAAAGCACCGAAGCATTCGTGAGTGGAAGAGGGGAGTGTGGCAGAATGAATAGTAACAAAACAAAAATGACGGCCCCGCTTAAATTTGCGAAGCTGTGGTTTCGGCTTAGGGATGAATATATTCAAGCATGTATTTTTTTATTGCCTCCTTGCGTGTACGATAATAGGAAACAAAAAAAAAATTTGAAGCCTGAAACGATTCTCCAAGCCTTACGAGAACCATGAAAGCGACGAAATTCGGCCCCAACACAATGCAAATAATTTGGGTCGCTGCCATTTTTAGATATCAGGGCTCGCTTCTTTTGAATAATTCATGCAGGTCAGAATGATCAGCTAGATTACACTATACGGAAAGCTGCTAAAGTGTTCTCGTAATTGTTTTATGATAACTTGCAGTCTTTGAGAAGCAGATTATAGGCATAACCAAAAATTCAAGATTTAATTAACCTCAGGCTAGCGACAATTGTTTTTAATACAACAAGACTCCTATAGGCTTCAGTAGAACTCTAGCAGGTAGACGTTAACCAAACGTTAACCAAGCATAACTACGCACGCTAAGGCACCCGTGTGCTGTGCGATGTCAGTGCTCGTTAATGATCCTCAGGTGGTCGAAATTATTGCGGAGCCCTCCACTACGGCACCTCTTTCTTCAATTCTTCTTTCACTCCCTCCTTTATCCCTTCCCTTACGGCGGGGTTCAGGTGTCCAACGATATATGAAACAGATACTGCGCCATTTCCTTTCCCACCCGCCCCCCCCCTCTCCTAAAAAAAAACATTATTATAAGCATAACTACACAGGAAGCTCCCTCTGGGAGGTCTAACAAAAATCGTCTTGGGGGCGGTAACCCCGTGGGTAAGAAAACAATGCCCATCAGTCAGGGCAAAGGATATCAGAGGTTGTTCCACTTCGGCAGCACCCTTTCATCTTGATGATCCCTCCAGATTTATTTTTGATACCTCATTTATCTTGGCTGTCCAAACCAGGGACACACTTCTTCTATAAATACCGTGAAGGAGGTAATTATAAACTCACTTTTCACCTCTTTCATGCAAGCACGTGTGTTTTGCCTTCACCAACACCCGCGGGGAGAAAATATCCTGTTACTTCAAGAGAGATGGCAAAGTTCGAATACTTAACTGAGTGCATAGCTTGAAGCACGGCGTTAAATACGGGCACTATGCTCAGGCATATCTGTTCTGTTAGCTTTTTTTTCTACGTTTAAAAAATTATTCCTCGCTGGGCTAACGCTGCTTAATGCCCTTGCTGCACTATATTATTATTTTGCCCCATTTTGGAAATAAGGAACTGTCAGCTGCAAAAATGTCAACTAAACCTGCATGAACCTCCAGGTCATGCTCGTTAGATATTTTTATAAGGAGCATATTAATGATGACAGAACCTGGGCAGCTGGCTGTGACAACGTCACAGCCTACTGTTTTCCCCACTAATATGTTTGCCTTCTGCCTCTGAATAGTCGTTAATTGCACGTGTTTGTTATCGCTTCGGTAAAGTAACTAAACCTGCGCGTAGAGGTCAAGGAGGTGCTGGCACTTCATCATTTTTCTTCCTTCTGTGCTTGTTACAACGCGTTACGTCGGTTTTGCTTAGTCGTAGTCGTCGTTGGGACCCCGCCCACATGCTCCCCTCACATTGTCACCCTTCTCGGACGGGCAGGAGGGAGGACAAAAAAGGAAAGCGGAGGAGTTTGAAGAGAGGGGGAGAGCAGGCAGAAGGCGGATAAGAGCATAATTGGGAAAGGTGCCGAAGAGAGAGGACAGGGCGGCACGCCGGGAGCGTGGTTTCGCGCACACACAGTTGTTCCCAGGAGGCAGCCCTTGCTCACTCCGGTGGCGTGTTTCCGTTGCGTCACGCGTGATTTGCAGCTGTGCGCGCGCACCAGCGAAGTTTATATGGGACCCAAGTTCAAGTTATGCCTCGCTACACTCGTTACGAGCTCGAAGCGCACCTCCCACCCCTAGCGTTGAGCCATACAACTATTGGCCGTCTGCCGCGGCCGTTTTGATTGCGCCGTCGGTGGCGTGCTCGCGCGCACAGGCTCGTTAGTTCAACCGCGGTGCATCAGGGGGCGCCAGTTCGCTACATTCGTGTGCTCATTCGACATGCGCATCGCCCGAGAGCACAGACAGGCGAGTTGGAGCATACTTAACATAAAACACTTAGCATGACGAAGACAAGAAACTGTAGAAGGTACACGTACGCGCGAACACGTTAGTTCTCTGAGTGTGCGTACCGTGATTCTGTTTTAGTCGCTTTACTTGTTTTACATTGCACGAGGTAGCATTTTCGTGATGGCAGAAGTGGCCCCGACGAACCAAACTAGGGATACGAGTTATTGTGTCCTGGCGCGTGTAGCAGTACACAGAATACCAAGGAACTAAATCCACCTGTATAGCTGTACGGATTCGCGGGAAAAAACTACGAGAATAAAAGGCTGACGCGTGCTAGGCGTTTTCATCAGGGCACAATAAGGAACCAAGACTGAGCAGCCTGCCACATGCGAAGGTGTACATATTGTAATTAACTTCTGTATAGGGGCGACGCTCTTTTCATTTAGTGAGAAGTGGCCTTGCTTAATTCGTTATTAATGTTGTTGTTAAAGTTGTTAATGTTGTTAAAGTTAATTTCCATGTACGTACGACATGACATTCACAGAGTAAAATACTGACTTCATGTGGCGTACCCGTTAGTGGAGTTCAGTGCTGTACATTTTGACTGTTATAGCAATAACAACGGAAGGTATAGCACTGCACCGCAGCGCCCCCGCTAGCGCTTCATTCTTTCATACGATCAATCGGTTTGTACGAAAATTCACAAAAAAGCGAATATTCCCGAAATATATTTGGTTCTTATCCAATTTGATGTTATCACTGCTGAATTCGGTAGCGAATCGATAGTATTGGTTAAGCGATCTTCGCAGTTTACGGCGGAATCAAACAGCACACCGACCCTGGTTAGAAAAATGGGCTGTTTTGCTAACACTGCTTTCCTCACAGTGTCAAGTATACTCTAGGCTGGCGAGACACAAAATAAAAAGGCGAATCAAATTTCTAAACTCTTTAGCAAATTTGATCACGTTCCTAAAGTGAGGGACAGTAAATTGTTGCATTTTGCTTGGGGAAAATTATTATAAACGTCTTTGCATTTGCATTTACTCGGCACTCGCAGTATCAACGTAAACCCCATTTTTTTTTCCTTTTAGTATGCCAGGCACATTGAAAACCTTAGCTGTGCTCACGTTTATACTGACGCGGCTAATGATTTAGAATAAAGAAAAGTCAACGTCGTCTTTTTAAATCTGTCATTAAGCATACGGATACACTATTCAATATGACAGAGAAAATAAGCTGGCTGATGTGCATTGTGTACATTATGTATCAATAAAGCTGGCACGCGTTCTTAAAGCTAGAACTCGCATTGTTTAATCAGGCACCGCACACAAAAAGCTGCTTACACGTAAGAACTATTGTCACTGGCCGGTGGTTCGACGAGAGGACTGACTTTGTGCTCACAATAGCCGACGATTTTCTGCCAAGGCAAAAGGCTCGCGAGATTTTTTTTGTAAAGCAAAGTTCTGAGGAACAACACTCCTGACTGGCTCGCATCAGATAGTTTCGTCACTGGTCCACTATCTTAATGAAACAGTAATCTAGAGGGCGAGGAGAAGGACTGAATATTATTATTCAGCAGGTTCGAGTTAATTAAGCCCCTCCTTGCGGAGATTGGCCTTTCACTATGGGCTATTGCCATGTCATAACACTGCTCTTTCTGGCTGGAAGAAGAAAAAAAAAGAACCCTGAAGCGGGGAACATGACGAATCTGAGAGGCTGAACGCGGTGGACAATTCTGCTTTATTGCCACCACGCTTTATCGCCGGAGAAGGAACTGAGTTCTCCATGAGAAGGGTCCTTTCAGATACCACTTTTGTTCGAATATTAGCGTCTATTACAGGCCGCATAACCGTCGCCAATTGTCTGATTTCCCAACTGGAGCTCCATCAAGAAATTTCGACTCTATTTTAGAGGGGACTATTACGTGAGTGAGATCCGCGACGCTTCCAAGAATGTCGAAGTTGATGACAGGAGAGGCAGACGATCTTACTAAACCCTTTGTCTATTATACGCTCACTAAGCCTTTCTCCAACTTCGCTGAACTGTCCTTTCATCTCGTCTTTCAGTCTTGATAACTTGCCTATTGCACAAGAAGCCAGCCATTCAGAATTATGCGTGCCGATGACATAACTGCCGGCAGTGCGGCCGAAATTAAATTCCTCGTTGGGACCGTGAACTCCGGTGAGACGTTCACCGCCCCCTGTTTCTTTTTGTGTGCATGTCGGCGTGCTTTCTATCTTCCAAATTCATCAAACGAACGGCCTTCGTAAGAGTAGGCAAGCATCCCATATTTAGTACATTTAGAGCATTTCGTTGCGATCTCTGGACTGCCGAGATGACATCGTGTTGTATTCAAAACATCAACAGCCGAGTCGTTAGTTACAATGTTGTAGCTATGAAGACCAACCCAATATAAAACTTTGGAATGTCCTGCAGAATGTCCCATGCACGTGAAGGCGCAGCAGACGGGAAAGTTCTCAGTCTTAGACGGCCAACGGACCACAAACGCGCAGGAGTCCCCTGGAGAAGATGAGATAGCAAATGACCGGGCCGACGCATTATTTCAGTAGGACGAACGGGAAGCAAGAGGCGACGAAGTTCTGGGTTCACTTGTGCCTTTGTTTTGCTTGGGACAGGTTACTAATGCCACCGAACATTCCACCTTTCAGGACGCATCAAGGTGCTTGGCCCTTGCTCGGGCCGACAAAGTTTTACTTCCTGATGATGATAATGAGCGACATTTATTCAAACCTAATAGTTGGGAAGGATATCGTCATTCCTCCCTGGACCACGTACTCAGTCCATGCTAGGCACCGGCAACCACTACGATCCCGCGCGCCCACTCGACGAGACATTAGACATTGGTGGTCTACTCACAGATCTGAGTTGAACAAAGCAGCTTCCCAAGAGAAGGAAAGAATGTGGGGAATGCTTGGCCAGCCTTTCTTTTGAGGGACGGGCTGTTATTGCGGATCTTAGTTTTCTGAATCCGGTTACCTTTTCGAGGCGTTGCGTAAATGATAATGCTGAAATGATGAGAAACTGTAATGAAACAAAAAAATTGGCAGTGGCTTAGCTCGGCTATGCCAGGATACGTAGCGAAAGGTAAGGCATAGCTTGGATAGCCTTGGTTAATCTCGATTGCAAGTTCTGGTTAGTCTGGTTGTCTGGCTAGTTTTTGTCACGTGGTTCGTCGCGCGATTGGTCACGTGAACAGTCACGTGGTTGGCCATGTGGTGCGTTGCGACGACTGTGGGAATGCGAGCACGGCGAAACTGAGTTCGCGGTCAATGTAGCTTTCGGTACAAAAATGGAGCCTAAAATTACCATGAGAGTTGATGTAAGTGGTTAATTCGTAATAATAACCTTTAAAAGTCTATACTTGGTAAGATCTGTAGTACCCACTTGGTATGTACTCTGCCTGTACGAAATTATCATCATCATCATCACCAGCCTGGCTTCGCCCACTTCAGCGCAAAGGCCTGTCTGTGTGTCTCCAATTAGCCCTGTCCTTTGGCAGCTGCGCCCACCGTATGCCCGCCAACTTCTTAATCTCATCCACCTACGTAACTATCTGCCGACCCCGCTACGCTTGCCTTCTTTTGGAATCCACTCCGTTACCCTTAAGGACCAGCGGTTATCTTGCCTTCGCAGTACATGCCCTGCCCAAGTCTATTTCTTCCTCTTGATTTCGACTAGGATGTCATTAGCACGCGTTTGTTCTCTCACCCATTCTGCCCGTTTCCGGTCTCTTAACGTTACACATATCATTTTTCTTTCCATGGCTCGCTACGTTGTCCTTAACTTAAGCTGAACCCTTTTCGTTAGCCTCCACGTTTCTGCCCCGCAGGTGAGTACCGGTACGATGCAGCTGTAGTATAGAAAAAAAAATATTGTACTTTAGTCGACATCAAAATGACAAAATTGTTGAGCAGATGGTGAGACAACTAGAGCAGCCTCCAGCTGCCAGGACACAGTGAGTAGTCTTAGTCTCACTACTTCAAATTCGACGATAAGAAACAAGGTCTACCGTCTAGTTACTTTCTTTGCACTCTTTAACAGGAGCTGTTTTCTCTGGTGACTAGAATAGGCAACAAACGCGCCCTACCGTGTGCGTAAGTACAGTCAGGCTTATTTGAAAACCTACACTTAGTAGTCCTTTTGCCATGGAGGCAAAAAAAGAACGACAGAGCGTTCGTGAGCACCTGTTTCGAAATGATTGTCTCTGGAAACTTAGTGCAACGTGACGACCGAAGTGGGAGCATTGAATTTTCGTGCCACGCCTCAGGCAGCTCACGTGTACAGCAGTAGCCAGGAATAAAGGAGCTGCTTTTCAGAAGGTGGAAAAAAGAGCACACAAAAAATAGAACAGTCGGTATAAAAAAATGTATCAGTGGTCCGGCGGCCTGCCTGTCACTCCCATCAGCGCCATTGTGGAGACTTGTCGTACTCAAGCGTTAACAAAAAAGCAGGCGCAAATGGTTCAGGGTATTTGTGCGTGTCTCACAAACCCGCTGCCCTAGGTGGTTATGTGTTCACTTTTTTTCCCAGTCGCTGCCGAGTCCAATAATACCTTGCGGGCATAACGAATTGGTCGAAAGCAGCTTCACCAGATTCAGAGAAGCGTTTACTTGTTTTCTGAAAATGAACTGAAAGTATTTTTTATTTATTTCAAATACTGCAGACGATGTAAAGTCCTAACACGAGGGGCATATTTAATCATTGAACAGGAAATTTAAGAAGTATTCTTTGGCTCTGGCTTTTATCAATTAGCGGTGATCAAATTCACCACGTTCCTTTCTTTTGGCTTTGGCGATACCATTGAGGAGGTTGAAAATTTAACCTTTTAATCGCCTCAAAAGCTCTTTCAGTAACTGTAACCAAGCTCAGGATATTTTAACAAGCGCGTCTTGTTTGCACGGCTGCCGCCAAGTACTGCGTGGCGGTGAACATTCAAAAACACCGCAGAATTTGTAATGTTAGAAAAATATCGACTTTTTATGGCCGTCGAAAGTGGTTGCTGTGAGCTCAGGAAGCATTTTATAAGCCATATTTTATTTTATAAGCATTTTATAAGGCATATAATAGTCGGCGATGAAAATCACAATGTTCGTGCAGAATCTCTCTGTACTCTACAGATTTTTTTTTATTGCAAGTTTAACATATGCCTGTTGAGTTACGCAGTGTTCGCTAGTAGCAGTCAACAGATGACGCTAATTGCAAAATTTCCGGGAAAGCTGAGCGGGGAGCTTATGTTTTCTTTGTTGATCAAGAGCGCCTAGCGATAGGAGCGACCACTTTTCCTGCACCCGTAGATATTTTCTACGCCACCTTCCAGCGCTTCAAGGCGTGAGCTTGCGCGCCTTGTCGAAGGCACGCGCAGCTTGCTTCAGCTAGCTTGGCTACCTCGGGAGAAGCTAGGGAAGGAATATTATCAAGCAAGACCACCTGCATTAGTTTAGGATGTGGTCTCGTGTTTGTAGCGCCCCAAGTGTCTGACGCCAGTAGTTTTCAGGCGTCTAGTAGAACATTTTCAACGCCCTCTGGGATCCGAAGATTGTCTATAACATTTCCAGTGCCTTAAAGTCAACATAAAGACCTTAGAGCCTGTCAGTCAGCGTGCAGGTGTGTGCAGAAAAGCACCGTTCATGAAGTGCTCGTGTCTAAATCAGGCAACGGCTGTTTCCTCAGAAAAAGAATTTTCCTCGACGCTTATGTTTACATTTTTTTCACGAGCTTGCACAATACAGCAGTACGTGTGCGCCTCAATAATATGTGCAGTAATGAGTTAATAAGTGTGTAATGGAAAAACAGGAGAAAATGGACGGGTAAGGAGGCGACCTTTACGCTAAGCTCCTACATCTTTCTCTCCTTTCTTCACAGGTGGCACCAGAAAAAAAATACTAAGAGAACGTTCCAAAAGAAAGGAAGACTAATAACGTAGCTTGGAATGCCCTTGTAACAGTTGTTTTCGTTATCTATCGCATCAAGTCAAGGGGGCCATTAGTGAGGTCGCAGTTGAAGAGTGCGCTCTATTTTAGTCGTCCTACCTGTTGCCGTGCACTTCAGGCTAAGAAAATTCCAAAAGCGAGGGGTCACGGTAGGCAGTGGAGGAAGTGAGAGCTTGAGGCAAGTAGAGCCCAGCAACAAGCGCAGGTTATATCAGCGTCCCCTTCCCTGCTAAGAGCAGAGATCAGATCAGGAGCGCGCTTCAAAGCACCAAGCTGCAAAATCCATGCTAGAAGCTTCCAACTTCCACTTTTCTGAGGGACTCACAGCAGTGAGTGGATGAACTAAGCCGGCAAGCTTCTTATCAGATGGGGTGGAACAAAACGTGCTCAGCATGCTCTCGGTAAGCTTTTTTCGCCGAGTTGTGAACACCGAAGTGTACGTGCATGAATAAGACAAAACCAGTGATAATATTTTCTGCTGGCAGAGAACAAGTCAAGCTAGAGGGAAAGCAACGGCAAATGATATTGAGAGGAAAAGTTCTTACTGGTAGAAAACGTCACAAGAAGAACATGAAGCTGGGAGCACGGGCGGCATTGCTAAGCCTGTCAGACGCGTAGAGCTCGCAAGTGGTTGCTACAAGAGAAGGTTTGGACGGTTCTTCGAGTTCGCCGTGACGCTGTCTGAATAGATTAACAGACGAGCGTTAAATATGATTAGTGTAAATATTGCAAGTGCGTAGAATAGAGACTAATAATAAAGGTGCGGCCAGGCACATTCTTCGCAGCCTAGGTTTTTTTTATATGTCTCTTGAGTTTGTAATCCTGTACGGCTTACCCCGAGGACTCTAATTAGTGCGCACGCCTGAAGAGCCCTAATTGTCTAATTGAAAATTAAGAACTGGAGGTCAACATTTTTGCGACTCTTGGCATTTTGCTATACTTTACTGGTCTTGACTTAATCGGGTAGGATTTTCGAAACTGGCTGCGCGAAAACCCCATTTACCGCGACTGATTCCAGGGTAGGCGAAAAGCGCAAGAGGTGGGGGGCCTAATGGAGATGAATTTGATTCAGTTCATAGCAGAAAGATACCATTTTATCCAACACTTATATTTTGTTTTCTAAGATAAAATAGAATTAATGACGAAGCACTGAAATTCTCAAATGTTGATGGTCAGCGCTTTAGCGGAAGCTTCTTTCGCACCCGCTGGTATTCTTAAATTGGCATGCTAGCCATCGAGCTTCGGACTGCAGAGAAAGAAGTGTTCGAACATATGAGTAAACACACAAACAACTATTTAAATAAATTACAAAGAGGAAAGAAAGCCTGTCGGCCTCCAATGCCTACTGCGCACAAATTCTAGAACTTCTCCTTTTTCCCCTGAGCCAGAGAAAAAGCACCCTTTACAGGCGGACTAAAGCGGCAGGGAAAAATGACATTACTACTCTCGTCACAGAAGTAGGAAAGTAGGAAGCCCCATTAATCTGCTTCTGAAGTAGTTATAAACTGTACGCACGCGCGTCTTTTCATTCCTAAGATGCTGGGTCGCGCTGATAGCCGCTTTTGTGCATCGGCAGCCTCTTCGCCTCTCGGTGATCTCTGCACCGGTGTTTGCCTTTTATTCTCGATAAACACATGCCGGTATAAAAGCCTACTTACGGCAGCGAAAGGATCTACGAAGACAATGTCGGACGTCTGCCACTGTAGAGGGGCTCTGGCTAACTGTCTTTTTGTTTAAAGCTTTGTCATCAAGTAAGCTTAGGCGAAGGCAACTGGTGTCTAATAGAGCTTTATTGCATCAGCCACGGACTGATCGACACGTGTAAATTTTCTAGCCCCTTGAGTCGCGCTCTTTTTGCCGTGTGCAGCAGGGAGAATGCTAGGCTCCAACTACGAAAGTGCAAATGAAACTAGGTAAAGACAAAGATTCTGCACTTCTGCTGCCGTTGGATACCTATTTTTAGTGGTGAGGGCTACACAACTAGCTTTGTTTCTTCGGTTGCAGAAATTGAAGTAAAAAAAATGTTCAGATCTCTTGTTACAAGAATTCATGCCTCAGATACAGAAATAGCGAGAGAATGTCAAGGCACGCCGGTTGAATTCGGAGGCACACGAGGTCCAGCCAAAATTTTCTATTGCTATCGGATGTTGTGCATTTCATTTTCATTTATTCAATACTGCCAGCCTTGGCAGGCCCGGGCAGGAGGGGCAATACAACGAGATACAAGGCATGGTAACATTTAGCACACAAATTAAAAGAAAAACAAACCAAAGGCAACACATGCATGATTCGAACAAAAAATAAGGAAATTGAACAAAATTCTTTTTCCAAAAAACATACCCTCCCATGGCCGAAAATATTTCTCGAAAAATTTTTAACTTCTTGTACGCTAATTGAACTGATAGCGTAATTAACTGATAATTACCTATTTCAACATTAGTTTTCATACTAACACAGTGTTTCGAAGCTCTTCTAGTTATACGGCTACTCTTCCGTCTACCGGAGGCCCGGAATTAGTGTTGAAGGATCACTTTAAGGTTTATTTTTGTCTCCTCTGCATTCGACCGCTCCTAGAGCGACCTTAACTTCCAGGATCCCTATATCTCGCAGGCAATATCGGCGTTACTCCGGTAACAGCATGCTGTAATCTAGGGTTCTTCAAACACGGGACACAGCGCATACAGCCGGCAAGAAGGTCAAATGGTCCGCATGCCCGACCCTTCTCTACCTGCTTCTTTCCACGAGCCATGTCAGACAGGAACACCCTAAGCACTCTACAGCACTCCGCGGCTGCTATTACGTGCCCATCGTGCTTGAACACCAACATTGAAATTAATATACCATGGCGACAATTTCCAATAAAAATTTGATGATTACCCTACCCCTCACTTAAGACCCCAAAACAGGTCTTTAAGGCGAATAAATAAAATAATGAAAAATGTACAGTCCAATATATTTAGTGCCGTGCCTTCAAGCTCGATTTAGGTTTCAGAAACTGGCCCTCTATGGCGTACTTTTATACTTTTACTGAAGGCAACGGCTGCATTGCAGGCTTTTTCCTTTCTCAAGAAACAGGCAGCTGCGCTTTTAGAAGAGCTCATTTTTCATTACGAAATCAAGGGTCAATTATATTGCGATTATATATTTCTAGTCACGCTCGTGCTGGCGAAGGGGATATTTCATATAAATTCGTATAGATGGCCTAACGGTAAAAGCGCAATATTACCGTAAATTTTAAGAATGAATGGAAACTGCGAGAAGATAAGTAAAAAGTGAAATTTTTGCAGCTATCTTAAGGACCGTTGCTTGGAAGACGGGGAGGATTCATTGAACCTCAAGCGGGATGAGAGAGTTTCGCTGCCTTTAGGCGCAATCTAAGGTAATCTGCAGCTTCCTCGAATTCAATCAAGTGAAAGTGCGTCGTAATAAGCCCATAAGTAGTTCCGAGGCCACACCGCTAATATGTAGCAGGCCCGGATAGCTTCACGTTTTCGTGCAAGATTAGGCCAACGTGACTGATCACCGCCACAACCGCAAAGTCCGGGCTATATGTGAGGATCGGATAAAAAAAAAACTAGATAGATAGACAAAGAGTGGGGGGAAAGGGAGGAATGATAAAAAAAGTTTTCGGTAAAAGTACTGCGCTTGCTTTTGAAACTGGTGAAATTTCAACACAGTTCGAGTTATTCCCCCAACCCTGCGCTAGCTTCCACGAATTTCCCTCGTTTGTGCCCAGAGGAAGAAACAAAAAACAAAAACGATCGTCTTTGCGGGTCACGCTCCACCCTTAATAGCTGTGACTGCATCTACTTTTGGAAAATACCTCTCATGCAGGGTATTAATATTCTTTCGGGGCGCCCTTCATAGGCGACGTGCTACGTCGCTGGCCTCGTGTGGAGTCGTGACGCTTGTGCTAGGAGTTCGCCCGGCGTTTATGATGTGTTGCTTTGCCTCTGCGTTTCTTCTTGTTTTTTTTCTGACCGGCACTTCACCTAATTGTTTTGTTTGTTTCTTGGTTCTTTCGCACACGTCCCCTTTGTCGCTTTCCCAGTTTGTCCTGCCTCGCTATAGAAAATATACGTTCAGTTCACAGTCAGTGTTTTTCCGTGGCTATCACTTGTGACGGGTTTTATCATCACTATCTCACACCAGGTAGTCAAGAACTACACCTTAAGATTTTCCTCTTGGCAGGAAAGAAGTTAAAACTTGCCGGGGTGTGGTAAGGTGAAGAAGAAGAGTGCTATAGTATAGTTAAGTGCGGGAGAGATTCACTGTCACCATGCCTTCTCACTCACAACCTTTAGAGTAACTCACAATGCATCAAAGCAGAGAAACTGCGCCGTTTGCCAGACTGTTTGTAGTACAAGTGGAAAGACTAACTCACGAGCGCGTCACCAAAAGAAGGTGTACAGAGGCAGGCGGTCGTCTAAAATAGAAAGGCGCAGTAACTCTCTGGCTTTCTGTGGAAACATCAACCGCGTCGTGAGGAACGACGGAGAATGAGTCGCCGTAGCGTAAGACTGCGCCTTTAATTTTAATAAATTACCTGCAAAGGCGTTGGGCTGTGATTCTATGAGGGCTGTGAAGTGTGGACTGCAAGCGTGAATGGAAAGTTGCAATGAAGGAAATTACTTTTCAAAACAAAGAGACGCCGACCAGTAAAACGAAAAAATTGTATTGACGTTTCGGCGCCCAGAACGGGCGCAATCTTAACGAGGGCAATCTTAACCCGATTTACGCGCGATCTTTACGGCGATTACTATAGCTTTTAAAAAGACGAACCCTCTTGGTGTGTTTCCATTGTGAACAAGGCCCCCGTTCTGGGCGCCGAAACGTCAATACAATTTTTTCGTTTTACTGGTCGGCGTCTCTTTGTTTTGAAATGTATCCCCCCGGCCAGACGGGATTCCGTCACACTCTCGACTTCATCAAGGAAATTACTGAGTTGCTTTGTAATTGGCACCTTGTTATTGAAATTTGTGTTCCGTTTATTGACTGCTGATTTCCTCTGTTTTACATGATTATCTATCGATAATTTGTTGACTTAACGAATGCAATGTATCGGCTTGTTTTAATGTTAATTTTTCTTCTTTTTTTTTGCTAAGAATGGCAGTTGTGTACTTTGAGCGTTTTGTACTGACCGCACATAGTTGTGACTGCCGTGGCCCGCCCACAAGCGCTTGCGCTTCAGCGGGCACACGCTATGTACTGCATATATATATATATCTTTCAATGAAATTCCTGTATGTATGTATGTAGTTAGTTTGGCCACATGGAGTTCATTACCGTGCACTACCATCGCACATACAAGGATGTCTTTTGCAGTTATAAGCACTATCAAAAATTGACTCTAAAATTAATTTTGAGAAAATGAAACAGTGCAGTAACGGTTTCACTTTTCGGTGGACGCCTCTTTCTAAGCACTTTGAGAGTACTACTGGTTTTTGGAGAAAGGAAATGGTGGCGTAACTATGAGAGTAGCAGTGTTCATTGTGCGGCAGAGTGAGAAAGAGCAGGAAGAATGTTATGAGGAAAAGAAGGGTGCAGCATCTGCCTTACTTATGGTTAACACATAAATCGCGCCATGAGCGAAGGGATAATGGGGGAGGGTGAAAGTGGGGGAGAGAGAGACTCACTGTAGTGGTTAATGAACAGAAATATTCGGCAATGAGGAAACGCCAGAGTTTGTGGAAGATGCGGCAGCCCTTGTGAAACCATGCAGACCTGAAGGAGCGCAGAAGCAAGCACTCCGCGTTAGCGAGAGCATTTCGCCGACGGAGTAGTAATAGAGACTCGCGAACGACGTGAGTCGCGTACGCGAGCTGATCTAGAAATGAAACGCAACCAGACTGCTCGCGATGCTGGTGAAAGTCGCATATGCGCATTCAATGCAAATTGGAAGCCGTGCATGCAGAGGCAGGTGAATTGCGCAGGAAGCGCCTTGTGCAAAGTACGTATTGGCTAAGAATGCCTTCAAGACTTTTCGTCAACACCTCTGTGACTTGGTGAGCGCTGTATGCGGCCGCTCGGGATTCCAGTAGAATTCTCGCAGCAAGTAGTTCCCGGAAATTTTTGTGGACAGGTTTCTGTGTGCTCAGAATTTTGGTTCTTATTTATCTCAATCAAACTTCTGTGAACTCATAATGCGATAGTAGCGTTAGGATATCTTTTTCTGATAGATTTAAAGTCGTGTGAGACCAAAATTTTAGCCTAAAACAAGAATTTCCCATCCCCCTGTAAATTTAGGACACTTTGCAAGAATTCATTGCCTTAAGTTGAATAAAGTTGAAATAATTCGTGGACCGTGAGATTTTTGCCAAACGCTACCCGGAACATTCTTAAACCTTTACAAAGCTTCGCAAGAAGCACAAGAAAAAAATTTAAGATATTAGGATAATATCAACGGTCCGGTCTCTAAGCTTGCAAGGAAATTTGCTGCATGGGAGGGTTATGTGGGGCGTATCTTAGCAGCAGTAAGTTTCATCACTTTACAGTCCTGGCAAAATGCGTCACAGAAGGTTTTCCGTTATTACCCGTCAAGCATATCTACTAAATCAAATGGTCAATATGATGGTGGTAGTCGTGTTTATGTACATGTGAGATTAGCCTTACAGTGGTCTGTCAGCAATGCACCTTAGAGCGCCGCCACATACATCATCACCGTCATCAGTCCAGCTGCGTCTACTGGAGGACAAATGCCTGTCTCTACCAACATGGTTACATAGATAGATGCATTCATATGTCGATATACAGTAGGTCAAAATGGTCGCATCTCACGGGAACCCATTGCGCAAGAACATGGATCGAATCAGTACTTCAAAGTCGCCCAATGTAACAAGGTGTAAAATTGTGTACTACCTCGATGCAAAGAAACGCGAATAATGCGGCGCCAACACGCTCTGCTGTTTCAATTTCTTTTCACCGCGATTTTGACATGCTGACGCACGTCTGCTGGTTAGAAAAAGTTTATTTGGAATTATGAGTAACTACGTGAAACCCCTACAACTTTTTGTTATTAGAGAGTTTAAGTTTCACGTACGTACAGAGTTCACGTACGCAAACATGAGAAGTCTACGTAGCTTACGCGCATGTCGTTTCAACCCTTTTAGTAGCACGTACGCGACAGGCGCCGCGCATTCTTCCTAGCGCCATCTACTGACAGATGAAGACACTGCTGTAGCCACTCTCAGATAAGACGAGTCAAAGCCAAGCCAGTCGAACTGCGTTCAAGCGCTGCATCGTTAGGCTTAACAGCTGGGAAATCGCCCTTATATCTGAAAAACAAAAGCTAATTGTAGCTTGAAACTTTATGCGAGGGTAAGAATGGGCAATTCGATGGCGAATACAACAGTTTAGAACACGATATCGCGTCGAGGGATTAGCTACGAAGCTGTTATCGCTGTGAAGCGGGCGGGCAGGGCGCCGCCATGTTTGTCAACGCTGCGTACGCAAGCAACGCAAAGACCGCAACGTAAAAATCCGAATCTCACGTACGTACGTGAGACTCGCGCAGACCCTTTGCGTTCTGCGCATGCGCACTGGTCACCCGTAAGAGCTCTACGTACGTGAAGCCTCTACGTACCGGAAACTAAAACTCTATGCGGCGAGCGGCTGCTTACGATCGCAGGTGTTCCTGATCATCCCCTGCGACCCGTCACCGCTATGGCAACAAAGCTCGCATATCGAGTAGTTTACCCGCACAGGTTTGCATTAGCGAGCCCTTCTTCCTTATTTTTTAAAGAACATTCTCAGAAGGTGAAAGGCGCAACGCAACTTTTTTTTTTCTCTCTCAAACACAAGGCCTACTGCCACGTTCTATTCTATCGGCAAAGCGAGTCCGCTTTTCTGCCCGTGACAGTGCCAGGTGCGAGGGCAATACGTGCCTCGGGCACTTCCAGTATAATGGCTGGGATACAGAGGGTAGAAAGCGGTTTTCTGCCGTCTGTTAGAGTTTCGAGCGTTGGGTTCGAGTTTTGTGTGAAGCATCGTTCTCTATTATAGCCAGGAAAAACATGTTTCTGTATACGCCGATCGTCTTTTCTGCTTCAAGAGAATAATAAAAAGTTTCAAAAGGAAGTGGCTAAAACAAAAAGCAAACTCCTAGGCACTTCACTGTCGCACGGAGGTTAATAAAAGATAGCGACAGCGGCACATCCAATAGCGATAGTCCTGTACCTGTATATAGCGTCAGAGGACGCGTTTTGTTCATCAAAAAATGCGAGAAAGCAAACCTAGTATTATGTTGGTTATAAATGAGAACGCCGGTGACAAAATGGGTGCAAGCTTTTCCCTGCCTGGTGCTTGGATTCCATAGGGGGAAATGCTTGAAAAATTGGTCTTTGAACCCACCTTGAGTAAAAGAAAAACCTTGTCCCACGGCACTCTTTGGCCACACATGCCCTTGCGCCTTAAAAATAAATCATAATCATAAATGAGAACAGAGAGGTGGGCACGCGAAGGGACGAATGCTGCTCCCTACATCACTGCGCTTTCGTTATAGTGGGATCTGGGGACTCAAGAACGGTTCCTAAACACCTCAGCTTCGGTGCTTTTCTGGAAAGTGACCAGTTTGCAAGAGGTGTAGAAAGACGTACTCTCCACTGATCAACCTGTCTAGCAGATTATGGCGCCGAGCTCTTTGGCTCATATGTATCATGTCAAAATTAAAAGTCTCCGTGTGAGTCTCAACCACGTCAGGAGTATTTAACCGGAAAGTTATTATTTGATTTGCGAGGGGCTTTGTGTAGGGACAGCACAATTGGCTAGTTTTGAGATTATTATGGAACATGGTACCAGCGCAATAGACAACGACGAAGGAAGAAGACAACACAAACGCCGGTTTTTTTTTAACCTCCCTTCGTATTTGTCGCTTGCGCTGGTGCCATGTTCCATACTAATGCAAACAACTAACCAGCCCAGTTGTCTACCCTTAGTGTTGAGAATCAGCCTTAGGGGTGCACGTTCAATGTTTAGATTCCCGCCTACGGTTCATGAAGGAAAGTGACAGCTTTGTCCAGGTGGTTATGGCCCAGAAAGTTGCTAAAAGCCGGGAAGCATATAATTTTCACTTTTTGTACTTAGTCATATGACACTGCTCATGTTTCTGAAGCTACCAGTAGCAGCTGGAAAAAAGAAAGGCTTACTGGTCTAGATAGGAACCATGCATTTGGTTTCAAAAGGACACTCTGCGGTTGCTGCTGATTTTTGTGAGGCAAAGATACGCAGATTGGAGCCATACTCCAAAGCCATTCGAGGACGGGGCCGAGTGGTCTATGAAAATGCACTATCTGCTTCTAGCTTGCCGACAGCGGCGGCATATACTGTAGGATGCTATGTAAGCTCGATGATCGAATTATAAGTGCTTGCATATCTGAAAGAGTGAAGTGGCTATCTCATTATTTGTTCAAAAAGTTCGTGGAGAAAAACACCCGTGCATCAGCGGTGTGCTCACGGCCGGCTTAAGTGCTGGTTTGATTTTTTACGATGCGTTCAGCAGATAAATTTCTCATCTCGAAAACTTTAGACCGGTTTTCCTGAACGCAGTCAAATTTAAAAGAGAGGGTATTCGTCTGAACAAAAGGAGGCAAACTGATGGTGATGATGTCCTCAGCCTTAATTGCACATACCCACAGCGGGGGATTGGCCAGGGCGCATTGCGGACACAAATGCACTCATGGGCAAGGAGTAGAGTAGTTCGATAACTTGTGTCCTTGATTAAGGACTGGGTAAAAAGAAACACAAATAAAAAAGCAATGACAAATTGAAGAACGGCGCCTGCACTGCGTCTCTGGCGTCTTTCTTTCCCCGTCTTGATTATTTATCTTTTTGTGCGCGATTTGACGTTGTGTACCTCTGGCTGTCACAATATTGTTAGAGTAAAAAATGCCAAGTGGCTTAACTTGGCTAACCCTGGAACTGGAACGAAACAGCGCGAAAACACGGGACTACAGAAAAGAAGAACACAGACGCAGCGCTGAGTTACAACTCACCCTGGAATTCAGCGAAAAGCAAGCACGTTTGCTAAGCATCTGAGGCTCGTCCATGGCACCTCCGCTACACGCTCGCGACAGCCGTTCTATATGTGCCCACACGACCACGTGGCTGTGACGTGGTATCACACGGTACTACGACACCCCCATCGGATGCCATCACGTGGCTTCACATCACCACATCTAATGTTCTTAAGGTGGAAGGTCAACCTAAATTTCAAAAGTCAACTCAAGGTCGGGGGACAAAGGTTCACTAAAGGTACACTGAAGGTCATAGTTCAAGGTCAGGGGTCAAGGGTTCGACACCATAACTGTACGACATGTCTATTCTTGGGTGGGCTGAAGGTCGTTCAAGGTCGTTGTGCTACCTACCCGAAGACTCCTTTACCTAGCGTAGTGAAGCTTTCCGCTTCAAAAACGTTTAGACTTGAAGGGAGTAGGGGTAGGGAGAGGAACGTTAAGCTGATATTGCAGACACCGCCGGTATAAATCCATTTTTACTACGATTTTGTCTCGTCGAAAGCGCAAGCGGGAAATTTTGAACCGAATGGCGTACGTTTGAGCGAAGCTATACTGCGTGCAATCAAGCGAAGCGAAGTAGTTCTGTAGCACACGCCGCTCTTTTCCTTCGCGAAAAATGATATCATTGTGTCTCCATTGGCGTTACGAAACGACATCATGAGTGGCGTAGCGGACACCGACCTCGAAGGCGGTATGTAAATTCGCAATATCGAAATCAACGTTTCGTTCTTTCCTTTTGTCTCTGGCAACGTTCGCCTGAAACAGCATTGCAGAGGGGAAACAAGTGGCCGATGTAAATGGAATGAATTTGTTTTGCCATGTTTTTGTGGTTTTTGAAACGCCGTTCTGAAAAGGTTCTGCGTCCTTTCTTCTATAGCATATAGCCCGCACTACTGCATTTGACAGGCGTCAGTGTACTGTTTCTTCGAGTCGGCATATATGCTGCCTAGGATGCGAGTGGTATTCAGTAGCCAATAAATGTTTATCTCTATTACACGTTTGTATTGACTGTCATTGTTGGTTCTCAGACGTTTTAAAACATTGATGAACCGTGGGTTTTTCTCGTTATTTCTTTGTTATTTAAAAAAAAAACGTGAACCAATCCTTCATTTTGTTTTAAATAAAGACCAATTATCATATAATTCTTTGATGAAACTTAGTTTAAAAAAAAATTGGTGGTGGTTTACCGCTGGTTAAACCTGGAGTGACACGATGGCTACAGCTGGCTGAGTGGAACATGGTCACGTGACCAACCACGTCACAAGCCACGTGATCAGCCACGGAACCGCGCCGCCGGCAGCTGCTCCGCACCACGTGGCCAACCACGTGACAGCGTGGCAGTGCCGCCACGCTGAAGGCTCGAAATGCTACCGTAATGTAGCTACCGCTACAAAAGTGTCGAAAGGCATGAAATTCGTTAATGACGGCGGCATATTTTTTCATCAAGTATGCGGGTAGAATGTCTATTGGTTATACGAGAAATCGGTTTAGTGGTGAATCACGCATGTATTATTTTGTGATCGCTTACACCTGGATGAAAAGTGATCAGGTGAACGCATTCTGAAAGGTACGTTAGATCAACTGTGTCAGCGCCGTCTGGAGTTATTAAAGGTCGCTCTGATATTACTTGTAAGGGTTAAATTCGGGTAAGCAACAAGGAATTCAACAGCACAACTGTTACTCATATGGGTCAGATTCTGCGAATCAGTTATAGGAAAATATAAGTCGCCTGTGAGTAAAACGCTAGGATAAGGGTGCTTGGTTTTGATTTCCTTTAATAATTAAGTGCTCTTTGTTCCTGCCACTTAGCGGCGTTTGCGGAAAACGCAGAAATCTGACAAGTCAACGAACACTTCGCTGTCAGAAATGCTAATGCATAGCCACTTTTCTGTCAAAATTAGTTAGTTGCTGCAATGTTAAGTAACGGGATTCCAAATGATTTTTCCTTTCAAAATTAAACTACCGACATTTGTTAAGATCGCTGACAGGGAAAGTATGGGTTGCGGGGCATGCTTCGAAGAGTTTACTGAAATTTGTAGACAGACTGATTTATGAGGTGTCATAAAAGTAACTTTGTATCGAATAAAATACGACAGCACGAATTTCGACAGCTTCGAAGAAGGTCGTTCACCTATATGTCTGCAGTAACTTGACTGCTGTTTGAGCATATGAAAGGTGATGTTAGAGAGAGGGCAGGTAATGGCTGGAATCGCTGTTCTAAATTAAATAGAGTTCAGTATTTTTTTCAGTGCTGCCGTATGAGGGGAATTTTTGAACAGATATTTGCAATTTTTGCGCCAAAAACAAATGGAGTTATATTTTAACATTGCGAGTGTTTGTGCAGTGCAGTATTATTAATATGAGGCGGAGCCGCTGTGACAATAAGCTCTGTACTTATTTTCTGAATGAAAAGGAGAATTGCCTGTTTAAGCTACCACTGCAAATGATATTACGAGCGGCGCATTGGTCGACGAATTCAGTATTGTTCTTAGTCTTTTCCAATTTCCGCTGTCAAAGTGAGCGTTTTGCTGTTGCATAGTGTTTACTGTGGGTAACACGAAACTGCATTTCATAGGGCGAAAAATATTTCTCTTCGTAAAACATCCTGGTATAAATGTCGCACTGACCGAAGGTGTAAATTTCAGCAAGTTCGCGATTTTTTAACTCTATTTCTTGTGATTGTGCCGTGTCCGGTGGCACTGAACGTTCACTGAAATACGAGGACACTTGTATGGTGGTTTTGTGTGCATACGACAAGGTAAGTTTACAATGACCTAACTTTCCGTCTGGTACGTTGATAACAGAAAAGAAATATTAGGGCGAAGTCTCTTGCGCTTTCCATGTGGATCATAGGCTTCTTTCAAATTTTGTTATGCTAAAAATTTCTAACGTTTGCCGCTAAGAATACCTTTGCGAGATGCTGGCCCCCATACAGTGCTTGAGAACTCAATAAAATATTCATTATTTTGGCTGTAAATTTAATTCTCAGAATGCACTCAGTGTAAGCTATCCCTCTGCCAATTGCATGGGTACGTAATACTAATGAAGCAACTGCACAGATTCATAGCACGTGCCTTCACTGCATGTTAATATAGCTAGTTGGAAATTAAAGAGTCGTAGGAAGAGATGCGCCTGCGAAGCAAGCTAGAAGAAATAGAGAAGCAAACACCACATGGCATAATGTTCGCGCAGCTTGTATGCACAGAACTCTGAATACATGAAATGATATCAACGGAAGTGAATTTTTATTACTGAATATTTTCAGCGGAGATCCAAAGTAATATTTTAGTACCTTGCTACAAGTGATTTCGTTATCTCCATTAGAAGTGCGAAACACTGAGCTCTAGTTTACATAAAAACGTTAACTGTCGGCACAGAAAACAAACAAAACTTGCACAGCATGCCAACATAAAGTGAACAAGAGAGAAGGCCGCTTCAAGCTGCTTGCCAACGCTTCGACAAGAGCTTGTCATCGTCTGGGCGAAGACAAGAAGATGAAGACAAGTCCTGTTGCCGAAACGTTGGCAAGCACCCTGAGGCTCTGTGCTACCTAGTTAACTGTTTGTTGTCAACAAACCGATCTACCTGGCCACTCTCTGACTTACACAGCATTCACAAGGAAAACATTTTCAGCCATAATGCTCAAATATTACTGAGAACAAAAATATAAAACTTACCACACGAAAATCAAAGGAAATACCTTAAATGGGCTGCTATATTTTGTAAACCGTAAAGACTTGTACGCACTTCAGACAAAGTATTCATGCAACATTTCCCATCCACAAATGCAACTGTATGCCTAAGGCAGACGAAGAAGCCCAGTATTCAAGCGTCATCTAGGAAACCCTACGGAACACTGTGCATAAAAAGTAAAACCGAATACTCGGGGAACATGCTTTCAACTGCACGCACGCTTTTCATGTGAAAGATGCCTTTTGAGGAGCCGCCACAGTGTCTCAGTGGTTATGGTGCTAGGCTGTAGACTCGAAAGAAGCGGGTTCTATACCAGCCATGGCGGTCGAATTTCGGTGGCTGCGAAGCAATACAGGCCCGGATATTGCATCATGTCAGTCCACGTTAAAGAACCATAGTTGGTAGAAATTATTCGGAGCCTTCCAATGTGGCGTCTCTCATAGCCTGAGTCACTTCGGAGCATGAAACGTCATAAAATCAAGCATAATTTGAGGTTTAGCGCTAACAACCCTCGGCCTCGTTTTATAAGCGTTGCCAAAATGAGGCATCAGAGGTATTAGAGACTTAGGTATCATGCTGGTCAGCAGACATACTTTAGCCCATTGTGAACTTCCCCCTGTCATACACGTGAACTTGCTAGTTTCGGACCTTCCCCACTACACTCCAATCGCGCAATGCATAAATAACCTAAATCACTAGCATATTTCTGTCATTTTGAAAGATTCATCAGCGTTAGGAAGAATAAACTGGCGGTACCGTTTGGGCGTAAACGACAACAGCTGTATAGAAAAAACTCTTCTGAGCGTAACAAATTTGCTATCAGTGAATGAAACTGCTCTATTTAACGTGCATGTTTCTAAGCTTCTTCCAGCTTAGTTTTCTTCCTTCTGCACTTGAAAAATTCGTCCTTAGTGCCGTGTGCAAGCCGTGCAATCATTGGGGGTTGCGATTTTCTGGGGATGTACAGCAAGCGTTAACTTGGAAGCTCCCCGTGGAACGTACGTGGAAGGTTTTAGTTGGCGTAGGCATTCATTGGCTGCCAAGCCAAAAAAAAAAATCACGATTACCTCAGAAATGCAAATTGATTATATAAATTTCACAAGCTTCGCTAATTTCCAATACAGCGCGCTTCCTGGAGCCGTGGCGCTAAATTCGGGAACATATCTCCACGCTCGTGGCACAGGCGGCAGCAAACCTCGCACAGCAGCTAATGCGGTTAGCAGCTGCCTCGCTCGTTTCGCAGGCAATTCGCTAAATTATAGGGCAGCGAGGCCTCCTACCGAAGTCTGTTCACGTGTGATACGAGAGTCTCGGAGTATTCATCGCTCGCCTGGCGCCTTGGTAATGAAGCCCTATTGTGCTCCGGCTATGCCAAAGGTGCATGGATACCCATAGTTGCACAGAGACTGGCACGTGGGTCGCTAGTTATCACTTTCTGTAGAGGAGAGTCATGCACGCAACTGAAGAGGGCGTAGTAAATACGCTAGGCTCTCCAACTGTGCGAGCCATATTCAATACCCAGTCACCACGTAGATTCGGCGCCCCGTGTTCTGCTTTGATTAGCTTACTATTGTCGCTAAGTTCCCGAAAACGTAAGCACGGCGCATGCTGTAATTCAAGAACCATGGCTTTAAACGTACGATTGCATCTTCGAGCGTTTCCAAAAAGTCGCAGATGTGCTCCAAATTGAGAAAATTTCGTTTTGTTAAAAGTGGTTTTCTTTTCTCCCCTTTCGAACTAATGCTTACGGTGAAGAGTCTGTCGTGCCGTTTTAGGAAGACGCTTGTAAATAAGGCAGTATGTAACAAAACAGTGTTGCCTAGTCAATTTAGGACGAAACCATTACTAGTTTTTGTTCATAATTCTGCGAGAGTGAACATTTTCCGTGAATTCTTACGACAGAATGCTTTAGATTCACAACCAGGAACAAGATAAAACCCTCTTGATTGTACTGCCTCTATGAAGCACAGAAAGTAATGATATAATTCTACAAAAGAAAAAAAATTCTTCGTTGCCGAAAAGTCACAATGCTCAGAATTAGATGTGTGTTCCGGCTGTGCAAACACAGAAAATAACAGGCTAAAAAACATTTGTATACTCATAACTATAAATCGTTGAAATATACGATTCTGAAATAAGGTTTACTTCTGGCAATGGGTTACGAAAATACCAAGCGTTCTTAGGTCCTTCAGGAAACCTGAAACAGTTGTGTACCCAAACTACTTAATTGTTTGGCTATGAAGCACCAAAGAGCTACAATATTTGCCCTTCCTTCATGTCATAACGTTATATTTGAGCGTAATATGAGAACTCTTCATGACATTACAATAACCTTTACAAAGTACCGTTAGCGACAGTTCCTCGGCTGTGAAGATCGCATTATTATATTATACTGTACAGCATGTTTTGTGATGGCGTCAAGTGCATCATACGCCGTTTGCGCATCAGGTGAACTGATATCATCTGCGGGGTACCGAACACTGCTCATAAAAGCATGTATAGCGAATTAAAGCCAATTCCTTCTCCTGCCCCTCACCAGTGGCCGCTGTTTTCTAGCTGCTGTGCTGCTGCACGCTACGACATGTTCGGGCGCATACTATAATTGTGATTGCGTTTTCTACAATATCAGAAAATTTTAAAACATCTCCTACATGCTGCTTATGCTGCTTATTCTGTATTACTTATTCTCGCAAAGGTATATACATAAGAAGTTAATGAACACTGTGGACTACTCTATGCAAATATTGTTCTGAATATGAACTGAATGTCTGGCTCTTTTTGGGTACGCCAACGTTTGTCTGGGAGCTAAAAACGCGTTTTATGGCGGAGAAATTTCACTTTAACAACCTCCTCGCCCCTTGAATCAAACCCGTGACGTCGAAACCGAGAAAGCCTGGTTGCAGGTGTCTGTTTTAAAGTGAGCGACGGTGTAGCATAACATCAGAGACACGCCCAGAAAATATGGACGCATGCAGTTTATCGTTTAGAAATTGGTCTCTGATCACTATGTTTATATTTATTTCTTAGTGCTTTTCTCCTTTAAAAAAAGCTACTGAATGATGAAGAATTTTTATGGCGCAAGGGCAACTCTGGCCAAAGAGCGCCATGGCACAAGGTTTTTCTTCTCAAAGACCCATTTCTCAATAATTTAACTGTAAAGAAGCCGAGCACCAGGCCAGGAGAAACCTTGTACTCATTGTATCACCGGTGAGTGCCCGGTGGCACTGGGGATCGAACCCCGCGCCTCCTGCATGCCAAGTAATTTATAAAAGCTCAGTTTTCCATAAAAGCGCTCTCTTTGTCCTTTGAACGCCGTAGTCTATCGGTGCAGGCCGACTTTAATTTGTCCTCGGTGTCTCTTTAAGACTCAGTCGGACTTACTGATTGCTTCTATCAAAGAAGTGTCAGGAATATATCAGATTTGGAGTGTGTGACGTCTTTTCGAAAAATAAAACAATAAACAAGTACTTCTACTTCCATCGCTGCATTTTTGACCTCTACGTTTAACTTCAATATGTCCATCCTCCATGCGTCCGTAAAAGCATACTAAGAAAGAGGTACCACAGATGCACTTTCATGTTGAGGCGATTTTCAGCGTCAGCTGCATCGCGGCTTCGCAAGCGCGTATCTCGGGTTCTTCACGCCGTTGCCATATGGTTAAAATCATAAGCTCGAATGTCTTCCAATCCATTTCCTCCCTGTCTCCTACCTTTGCCGCATAGCCATCCCAAGCAGCAACCCGAAACCTTGACGTCGCAATTGCTTACGTTCACGATAACGTTCTCGACTACGTTCTCGTTCTTCTTCGCGTGGACGCAGCAACTTTTTTCGAGCCATGTCTCAGGGTGCTCATGTGACACTCACGTAGGTAACCGCTAGCGTAAATAGATTATGTGTATTATGTGTAAATATATTATGTTTTACTTCGTAACCTAGTGATGAGAGGTTGTGGTCAGTATCTAGTCATCATGCGAACTGCGTCTATCATGTGAGCTGTCACGTTAATGGTTCCACGTGCGTTCATGGCAATACCCTTCTCCAGCAAGTTTCGCCGCTGAAGCTTTCTAGCAGTTCCCCCCATCTTGCCGACGGAGAACAACTGGCATCCTCTCCGGGCACCTGGCCATTTGCAGCTAACACTGAAAAACAGGAAAAAAAGAAAACTACATGGTACGCTGTGGTGCGGCAGTGCCTCTGAAGTCATTCTTCACCTCATAACCTTGAGTAGCCGACACGTGGCGGCATGTTAGCGAATAGTGAACCGACAGCGCGATATGTGCACTCCTTGTAAATAACAGCTGAAACTAAAAGTGCAATTGTGGAGCACCATCGATAACTTTTCAGTGTTCTTCCAAAGTAGAGCTTGAAAATTGGAGTTGCAGCTTTTAGTTTTAGGCTTTCCTTCTGAGGTTTAGCTCGCCACCGGTAATACAAACTAACTCAGACAGGGAAAAAAAAGCTTACTTTCAGTGAAATTTTACCTTTCGGCGGGCATGTTTACGTGCCTACCGTCAAAAGCATTCGCACCAACAGAGTTATAGCTTATAGTGCCCATAATTGCTTCCAAATTCATCGGCGCAAATTTTGATTTTCTCTAGCAAGTGATTAGAAGTTGCGCCGAATACTTCATATTGCACTTATGCTTCGTGCTGGCATTAAGCCTTCTGACCCCTTGTATTGAAATATCATGGACATTGTTTCTTGTGTTCATGTACATTATCAATCATGTTTTTATTCTCCAAACATAACAAATAAACATAATCTGGAGGTAAACAAGGACACAGTAGGTGAATAGATAACGCAACTATAAAAAGAACAATAAGTCTGATTTTTACGCTGAGTAGAGCTGCCTCGTAAACTTAGCATGCAGGTGCTGTGCAGCAAATGTTTCGTTGGGAAAATCATGGTCGACTGCACGAGCTTCCCTTATTTCATTTTGCACAAAAATAAAAAACGCCTTTCTCTAATGATATCGAAGAAGTTGACACATTCCAGTATTTCTATCACAGCAAGCGTAAAGTTTGAGCCTTTTCTTTCAATAAAGAATTCATGAAAGTTCGGGCTGTCTTGTCGTCACTCTTTGAAACAGAATTCGCGCTGGTTGCGATTTTGCCCCGCGGCGGTTAAGCCCGGCGACGGGGCTCCATCCTAAACATCCGCGCCTGCACCCCCCCCCCCCCTCTTCTGTCTGGTCTCCGACCGGGAGAAAGCAGTTGTTTGGCCGATGACCTCTTGTACGCGGAATTCCGTCTGGGGCTCCGGCGAGGCCAGCCAGGGGCTCGGCGCGGGACGTTTCGGCGCGATAGTTTACGTTCGTCGCAGCCTCTGATTCGTCGGTCCCGGGCCCCGGGCTGTCCGGGGACTGTGAGAGAGGGAGATGGGGACGCTGCGGGGGGGACTGTAGAATGCGGCGGAGGGTAGTCGGGGTGGAGATTTTGGATGTGGCGGTGTGCTGGCTAACCGCGCGTGTGTGTGAAGTGTCAGCCGAGAGGTGGTCGGCTCGTCGCGAAGTGTCTGGCCAGCGAGTAGCGACTCCGGGGACCCGGCAGCGACAGCCCGACGCCATCTCGGACCGGACCTCAACCACCCGAACAGCTAAGCCCCGCCACTCCCGCCTTTACGAACTCTATCCTTAATTCTGTCCTTAAAAAGTGCTTTGTATACTTGTATTTCTTCTCATCTGTCATCTTAGACTTTGTGTGCAGAATCTAAAACTTGTTCTGTCTGTTCAGTTCCCATGTTTTGTTGTAATTGATGACATGATAAGTGTTGTTCCGCTTTGCTAATTAAATTCTCTCACCCTTATTACCGACTCCTGTGTCGTGTCTCCGGTCAGCCGCTGGTCAGGCGTGGACCTATCGCTGGTTAGCCACTCGGTCCTGCTTAAGGTCTGGCACCTGAGTGGAGGTGTTCGTCTCTCCTCCCCTGGAATTGGTATCAGAGAGTGTGGAGCCCATTGTATGCGTGCTCCCACTCCGTGACAAACTGGCGTCCGCGACAGGACCCTGTGCTAACCCTGACTGGCGCTGACCGCGAGACAGCGATACAGACGTATACGTTTTTTTTTTGACTGCTGGTGTGAACACGATGGCGGAAACAGAACGCTTAGTCGCACTAGGTAAGGAGTTGGGTCTGGAGGGAGCAGAGCTGCGCGAGTTCCTGAGGGAAGAGAGAGCGGCGGAACGCGAGCGCCGCAGGCTGGAAGACGAGCGAGAGAAAGAGCGTGATGCGCGGGAGAAAGAGCGAGATGCGCGGGAGAAGGAGCGCTCTGATCGAAAACTCCAGGAAATTGATAAGGAGATGGCACTCCTTCAGTTAAGGGCGAATTCCAACATTAGTGGCAGTTCGGTCAGCGAACCGAGCTCGTCGACGATGCCAACCCGAGCGCTTGGAGTTCGTCCACACAAGCTGATGGCCCCATTTAACGAAAAGGGTGATGACCTGGACGCGTATCTGACGCGGTTTGAGCGGGTGGCGGCAGCCCAACAGTGGCCACGGGAGCAGTGGGCCACTGCGCTTAGCACTTGCCTCACAGGAGAAGCATTGAATGTGTTTGGCCGAATGCCGGCTCCTGACTCGAATGACTACGATAAAGTGAAGCTTGCGCTGCTCCTCAGATTTCGGTTGACAGAAGAGGGATTCCGCCAGAAGTTTCGGAACGAAACGCCCAACGACCACGAGACTCCCTCGCAGTTCGTGTCTCGACTGGGGAACTACTGGGGAAGATGGATAGAACTGTCGAAAACAGACAAGACATACGAGGGGGTGAAAGGGCTAATTTTAGCCGAGCAATTGTTGGAAAACTGTGCGCCTGCAATGGTGACGTTTATAAGAGAAAAGCGGAGCACGGACCTGAAGGAATTGGTTCAACGAGCAGATGAATATGTGATGGCACGAGGGACCATCAACTTTGGCCGAAGAGGCTCCAAGACGGATAGCCTGGTCGCTGGCGAGATGACCGAACAGCCGCGTGGCCCGGGGACGCGTTCACGGTGCTACATCTGCTCGCGACCAGGGCACATTGCGGCACAGTGCAGGGCGAACCGTGGCCCTCCAGTGCAAAAGAATCGGACACCATCTACCTCCGGGAACGTGTCTACATGTATTGAGGATGGCTATTTAGAATTGAAGGGTGGACAACGTGTCCCGGTCGTCAGCATGACTGCGTTGTCAGGGGCGCCTGACTTGCCGGTCGTAGAGGGCTTGATCAGTGGAAGGAAGGGTCGAGTGCTCAGGGATACAGGTTGTAACATGGTGATCGTCAACCGCAGCTTCGTGAAGGACGAAGAAATGACCGGGGACTACCGGATCGTGTACTTGGTAGACCGCTCTGCTAAGTTCTTGCCTGAGGCCCGCATTCATATCGACACCCCATACTACCGAGGGGAAGTTACAGCGGGGTGCATGGAGGAGCCCCTCTTCGACCTTGTCCTCGGAAACATTGAAGGGGTACGACGTCCAGGAGCACCAGATACTGAGTGGAAACCGCAGACTTCGGAAGAGACAGAAGCTCCTCCAAAGGAGCACCATGATTCATGCGACAAGTGCCCCGACCAGGTTACCATGCCCACGGCGGCGGTCACGACCCGCCAGCAAGCGGCCCGACAATCCCAAGAGGGATTCCGTAAGCTACGGGCGCCTGCTACTCTCCCTGATGTCAGCCCTGACCAGATGAGGCAAGACCAACGGGAGGACAGTAGCCTCCTAGTTTGCTTCGAGGCAGACAAGCAGAGAAAGAGGACGAGGTGCAAGGGAGGCAGTTCGTTCACATTCGGTCTCCGGGATGGCCTGCTGTACCGAGAGTACGTTCCCGGCACCGGAGCGAAGACGACACAGCTCGTGGTGCCCCAGAAGCATCGCGAGAAGGTTCTCCAGTTGGCACATGGGGGGCTGATGGCAGGGCATCTCGGCAGAAAAAAGACAACAGACCGCATTCTCGCGGACTTCTTTTGGCCGGGCTTACAGGGAGATGTGAGCAGGTTTGTCGCATCGTGCGACATATGCCAGAAAACCGTGGCGCGAGGCGCAGTGCGGAAGGTTCCCTTGGAGCGGGTGCCTCTCGTTGACACCCCCTTCAGCAAAGTCGCTGTGGATATAGTGGGACCCCTCAAGCCTACCACACGCCGAGGCAACCGCTATATTCTGACGTTGATAGATTACGCCACCCGATTTCCAGAGGCAGTAGCCCTGCCAAGTATCGAGACAGAGAGGGTCGCCGAGGCACTTCTGCATATATTTGCACGGGTAGGAGTACCGGAAGAGATGCTCAGTGATCGAGGATCAAACTTTACTTCCGAACTTATGGCTGAGGTGGGGCGCCTTTTATCTCTGCGGCTGAAAACGACGACTCCCTACCACCCCATGGCGAATGGTCTGGTGGAGAAAATGAATGGCACCTTGAAGAAGATGTTGCGTCGAATGTGCGCTGAACAGCCCAAGGACTGGGATAGATTCATCGAACCTCTTCTTTTCGCTTACCGGGAGGTAGCCCAGGCGAGCACGGGTTTCTCACCATTTGAGCTCCTTTACGGACGCAATGTGCGGGGACCGCTTGCCATCTTACGAGAACTGTGGACGGGCAGTAGGATTGAGGAAGAGGTGAAGACAGCTTACGAGTATGTCATTGACCTTAAAGAAAGATTGGAGACGACGTGCCAAATTGCTCACGAAGCACTGACCCAAGCAGGAGAGCGGTACAAGGCATACTATGACAATCGAGCCCGGCCACGACAGCTGCAAGAGGGGGACCAAGTGCTTCTTTTATTGCCCACTGAGCATAACAAACTCACCATGAGATGGAAGGGACCCTATCCAGTCGTGGGAAGAAAAGGCGAAGTGGATTACGTTGTTGACGTCGAGGGCACTACGAGAATGTTTCATATCAACATGTTAAAGAAATATAATGCCCGCGAGACGCGACCAGAACTCCCGGTGCAGACTGTTGCTACAGTAGCAGCGGACGAGGCGTGCACCGAGCTGATATGGCCACTGGATGAGCAGGTGGGCCCCCAAGACATCGCCATAGCGGGCCAACTGACACCGCAACAGGTGAAGGAACTGCGGGGACTGGCGTTAACCTATCAGGACGTTTTCACGGAACAACCAGGCTTCACGACATGGGCTGAGTGCTCTTTACCTACGACGACGAATAAGCCCATCTATGTGAAGCAATATCCACTACCTCAGGCAGTCCAGCAAGCAGTCGAGAAAGAGGTGTCCAGCATGCTTCAGATGGGAGTGATCGAGAAGTCACGCTCCCCGCACAACGCCCCGGTCGTTTTGGTTAAGAAACCGGACGGTTGCTACCGGTTTTGCGTGGATTTCCGGAAACTCAATGATGTGCTGGTAACAGATGCGGAACCTATTCCTCGCGCGGACTGCCTAATCGCCGAAGTTGGGGCAAGAAGGTACTTCTCTAAAATGGATCTTGCAAAGGGATATTGGCAAGTGCCTCTGGAGGAAGAGTCAAAAGAAAAGACCGCCTTTTCAACTCCCAGCGGACATTACCAGTTCAAAAACATGCCATTCGGCATAAAAACGGCACCGGCAGTATTCGCAAAGCTAATGAGGAGAGTGCTCGAAGGAATTGACAACGTCTACCACTATTATGACAATGTTTTGGTAGCGACAGAAAGCTGGCAGGACCACATGACAGCACTCAGCCTCGCTCTCGCACGGATACGGGCAGCCGGACTGACGATCCATCCAAAGAAGTGTCACTTGGGTTTTGAGGAACTCTCTTTCCTCGGGCACACCATTGGAAGGGGCAGCCTAGGCCCAATGAAGGCCATTTTGGGCAAGATCCGCGATTCTCCGAGACCGAAGACCAAGCGCCAAGTTCGGGCATTCTTGGGACTGTCGGGTTACTACCGGGAGTTCATACCAAACTACTCCAGTGTTGCGGCTCCCCTGACGGACCTGACTAAGAAGCTGATGCCCAACACCGTTAAGTGGGGGGACCGGGAGCAACACGCCTTCACAGAACTGAAGCGGCTGCTCTCTGAGCCACCCATCCTACAGGTGGCTGATTTCAAAAAAGATTTCGTCCTTCGCACAGACGCCTCCGACCAGGGTCTTGGGGCGGTGCTCCTCCAGGGAAAAGAGGGGGTGCTGCACCCCGTCGCCTACGCAAGTAGGAAGCTACTACAAAGAGAGCGAGCCTACTCAGCAGTCGAGAAGGAAGGCCTCGCAATCGTTTGGGCCATCAAACGATTTAATTTTTTTTTGTATGGGCGAAAGTTCACCCTACAGACCGATCACCAACCACTCAAATACATCCGCGAGGCGCAGTTTATGAACTCGCGACTGCTCCGTTGGGCCCTCCTACTCCAGGAGTATGATTTCACGGTCGAAAACATACGTGGGAAAGACAATGTCGGGGCTGATTACCTCAGCCGGGTTTGGGAGCCCGTCGCCCGACGAGTTGATGATCTCTAGAGATCAAGAATTTTTCGCTTGAATTTGTGTAACGAGTTCGTTCTTCAGCGTGTGTCTATTAAATGCTTGTGCACGCCTGTATTCCGCAGTAATATGTCAGTGGGTTTTGCCTGTATTTCGCAGTATTATCTGGATGTGTCTGTGCTATGTATTCAGTACAATATGCATGCCGCACACAGCGAAGCGCGCGCGACTTCTGTTTTTGATATGGTAATGTTATCAGGGATAACATTCTTGACGCGGGGGTGGTGAAACAGAATTCGCGCTGGTTGCGATTTTGCCCCGCGGCGGTTAAGCCCGGCGACGGGGCTCCATCCTAAACATCCGCGCCTGCACCCCCCCCCCCCCCTCTTCTGTCTGGTCTCCGACCGGGAGAAAGCAGTTGTTTGGCCGATGACCTCTTGTACGCGGAATTCCGTCTGGGGCTCCGGCGAGGCCAGCCAGGGGCTCGGCGCGGGACGTTTCGGCGCGATAGTTTACGTTCGTCGCAGCCTCTGATTCGTCGGTCCCGGGCCCCGGGCTGTCCGGGGACTGTGAGAGAGGGAGATGGGGACGCTGCGGGGGGGACTGTAGAATGCGGCGGAGGGTAGTCGGGGTGGAGATTTTGGATGTGGCGGTGTGCTGGCTAACCGCGCGTGTGTGTGAAGTGTCAGCCGAGAGGTGGTCGGCTCGTCGCGAAGTGTCTGGCCAGCGAGTAGCGACTCCGGGGACCCGGCAGCGACAGCCCGACGCCATCTCGGACCGGACCTCAACCACCCGAACAGCTAAGCCCCGCCACTCCCGCCTTTACGAACTCTATCCTTAATTCTGTCCTTAAAAAGTGCTTTGTATACTTGTATTTCTTCTCATCTGTCATCTTAGACTTTGTGTGCAGAATCTAAAACTTGTTCTGTCTGTTCAGTTCCCATGTTTTGTTGTAATTGATGACATGATAAGTGTTGTTCCGCTTTGCTAATTAAATTCTCTCACCCTTATTACCGACTCCTGTGTCGTGTCTCCGGTCAGCCGCTGGTCAGGCGTGGACCTATCGCTGGTTAGCCACTCGGTCCTGCTTAAGGTCTGGCACCTGAGTGGAGGTGTTCGTCTCTCCTCCCCTAGAATTGGTATCAGAGAGTGTGGAGCCCATTGTATGCGTGCTCCCACTCCGTGACACTCTTCCTTGTCGCTTAGCTCTAGAAACAAAATAAACGGCCCTTTTACGTCAGAATTTTGTCTTTTGTTTTCGCGGAGCGTACAAACGCACTTTTCTCTTTGTATTAGCGCCCCACATCGTCTAACACCTGCTCCTGTACTGTGCGGCTGTGTCTGACGCGTCTTTCACCACAAACAAATCGGTGGACACTTTACCCGAATCCATTGGTTGTCCAAACAAATTCTCCTGGGAGCGCACACCGGATGCCCACTTTTATTCCTCACCCGGACTTGCCGGCTGCGCCCCGCACTCAGCCGCACTGCGCATGCGTATACTGCTTCGCTCTCGCTTCCGCCTTGCGCCCTTTATTTATTGCTCGATGAAAGCGTGCGGCCCATAAGGGGCCTCGAAGGCACCCGTTGTTTAGCGTTGTTTGCCACCTCAGCGCCCCAGACTGACAGCGGCCGACCTTCGGGACGGAAAACTCGTATTATTATTTACTTTTTCTATATTTTTTTCTTTTCTTTACAGTGGCTTTCTCGATGCTTGTCTACAAAGTAGCGTGGCTTGACAGCTTCTTAGGGCAGCTGCACCGTCGGAGTGAAATGAACAAGAGTGGCACCGCAGGCGAGGCGTCTGCCGCGAATAAAATTCCACTCTTTTTCGACCCGTGTCTGGGTTAGGATATGTTGAAGTGAAGAAACGCGCTGACGCAGGGTCCACGCGGCCCTTATTTTTTTGCCAGGTATTTATTTGTTCTTCTGTTTTTTTTAATACCTGCCGCGGAAGTGAAAGGAGACTGTGATGGTATAAGAGTGACGAAGATTGGATGTGCCACGCATATATAAGGCCGAACGGACAGGACTTCTGGTCCGGAAATAAGAAAATGCATCTGACCTCTCGGTTTCCGGCTCCCTCCAATCTTGCAAAAAAAAAAAAAACTCGCCGCAGTTGTAGTGCAGACGGAAACTTTAGGCCGGATATATAGACGGTGCCTTTACAGCCGCAGCATTCGTTGTCACGGCTAGCCCAAGTGGGGAAAACGTTTCCCAAGAATGAGCTGGGGTGGGGCAGAGTTCGCAGGCGACATCCTCTCTGCCATTGCACATCCGAACCAAGCGTTGAGGTTTAGGACAGGTTTCCGGGTTTACAAGGTTAAACCTGTACGCTTGCTCTCGGCTTGCTCGCAGGGGAGTGGAGTTTGCAAGTGTCCACAAGTGTGACCGTCTGCCCCACTCGCGAGCTAACCATACCAACCTGGAATGCTTCCCCTTGCCTTCGTATCTTCTACTGTACTGAGAGCACGTTGTGAAGCGTCGTGCTATTCGTGAAAGCAATATTTCACTTTGGATTGGACGAGGTACAAACCGGATCTTTCCGGCCGGAAGTGCGAGGCAGCGACGGTAAACTGGTTTTGGATTGGTAAGGGTTTTCTAGCAAGTCACACTGAAAAGGTTTTGGCCACTTACTGATCTCCCTCTTGTCCATAAGAGGCGCGGTAGTGTTAGATGCAACTACGGATGTAATTTTTTTATTTTGTCTTTGCTTACTGGAAACAAAGCTTACACAGATGAAAACAAGAAGCTCATTCAAAGAAGTTCGAGTGCTTAGGCCTTGAAGCATAAGCACTGGTTCACCGCTTTCATCTCTTCTCACGCCTCGCCCACTGCAGCAGCATGTTTCCACCATGCCAGTCACAGCTGTGCGAGATACGTTATAGGAAGACGGAACGGTTTTTATTGCGAACGCTCCACTGTGGGCGCCGTCAAACTTTCACTTGGTTTCTCTGAAACAGCAGTGCGGCCAACGTAAAAGGTGCGATAACATCTTTTTATTCGTTGAGACCGCGATGTAGCGTGTCCAGGTTTTCATTGCATGTGTCAGTTTGATTCTTTACGCCTTCCTATAGAAGCATCGAGCAGAAGTGGCAGATATAGGTTATGTACGTGTCCGGGACAGCAGGCGCGTGGAAGTCCTCCTGAAGATGACAGGTTCATGCCGCATGGTATAACTTGGTAAAAGTAGGACATAGTAGAGGAACTCATTTGAAAAAATATTAGGCAAACTAAAATTATTGCTTAGACAGCAGATGTCCTTGATATTTTTTAGTTGCTGCCTTTCAACGGCAGCACTTCGCGCTTTGAAGGCACTAACAACTTTACGCTAATTTATAGTTCTTAGTTGTATGTAACAAGCGTGGTTTGGTGTTCTATGCTGCAAACCTCGAAGGCAGAAATGAGGCAGCGGATGGGCAAAAGAGAGCAAAAAAAAAGCGAATGGGCACAAACTGAGTGGTTGGCAGTTAACAAGTGTTGGGTTTTGTCAAAATATGGCGGTTGAACGCGCTATGAAGGTTGGAATTTAGAGCATTGCTAAGAAACAACAAGCAAATAAAGTTTAGAGCGGGACGGAAGGATAGCATGCTATAAAGGCTTAGAAAGAGTAGACAGCAGTAACACGTCGAAGCGAAGAAGCGGCAAATAATGGAAACAAATCGAATACAAAACGAGGCTCAGATGGGGAGGCGTAATGTAAAATAGAACGAAAAGAACGAGATGAGAGACTGCAGTCTGAAGAGAACGGCCTGAATACGAACGCGCAGTTTTCTTCCACGGGGTGATGAAAAAGTAACGATGGTCGCGGAGCGTTCTTGAGGTTATTGCAGGGACAAGGTCAAGGATTTGTTTATGGCAGTGCGATCGCTTGCTTCCGCTGCTTTGCAACGCCTGTGCGCGGCTACTGTTTAGTCTGCAACAAAAGATGGCAAAGAATTCAAGGGGAACGCAATGAGAAGCGGCACGAAGAAAAATGAGCGCGAGGGATAAACTTCCTGGATTTCTAATACGGAAAACAGTGCGTCTTCTGTCGCCTCCTTCTTTTGCGTTCTTTTCTTCAACTTGCCTCCTGAGAAAGCTTTTGTTTTGCTTTTCTTTTTCTCGCATTCTGGGCGAAGAAAAGCAGGCTGGAAAAGGAAGGCTGAAAGAAGGTGGAAGAGAAAAGGAACGGTTCAGCTGTCTTCCAGCTGATCTGCTTTCAGTTACAGTTGAAGTGTACGTAATTTACTTTTTCTTGTACAAAGTTGCCACAAAAGGTAGGAGCGATATATATCCTTCCACGGAGCTAACGTAACACTTCATTTAGCAGTGCCTCAACTGTGAGCGCTTCATAATTCTAAAGCACTAGATAGATAGATACATAAAGAGGAGGAGGGAAAGGCAGGGATGTTAACCAGAAAGGGGTTCCGGTTGGCTACCCTGCACTGGGTAAGATGAATTAGGGGGCTAAAAGGAGAAAGAGAGAAGGGGAAAAAGGCATAACACACACACACGCACAACGCTGTCACAATTTGTCACTCAATCCAGTCACTCTCAAGTAGGCAAAGAGTGCTTTGTATGCCTTCAGGGCAGTCGACTGCTGTGGCCACGGACCGAGGACATTTTGCTCTGTTAATGGGCGAGGATCGAGGCGGTCCAGGGCACAACACAGTGTATGTCTTGCACTCGCAAATGCAGGGCACTCACAGAGAAGATGAGCGATGGTCTCCTCACAACCACAGCTCTCACAGGCAAGGCAAGTCAGCCATCCCCGTCCGGAAAGCATAGTGGTTGGTAAAAGCAACGCCGATCCATAAACGGCATAACAATGTTGCGTCGCCACGTGCTAAGTTACGTGGAAGACGAAGGCGCAGTCCAGGGTCCAGTGCCTTGAGGCGGAGGTTGCAAAACTCACCCATGTTTCACGCGGAAAGTGTGAGCTCCAGCGCCAAAGGGCGAAGCCCACACGCAGCTTCAGGTCTCGATAGTGGGATCCTCACTGGAAGTCCGTCGTTGTGAGCAGAACGCGCAGCCGCATCGGCCTGGTGATTACCGTTAATACCACAGTGTCCTGGCAGCCATTGAAAAATGATGTCACGATCTTTGGATACGGTGCCGTGGTAAAGTAGACGGATCTCAGCAACAAGTTGTTCCTGCGACCCACAGCGTAGCGCAGCTTGCAGGGCTGCTTTAGAGTCGGTGAAAACCGTCCAGTCATGTGGAGGTTCTTGACTGATGAACGTTACCGCAGCCCGTAAGGCTGCGAGTTCCGCACCAGTTGAAGATGTTGGATAGGTCGTCTTCACTTTCATGAAGATGGATCTGGCCGGTATCACCACCGACCCCGCAGAACTGGTCGAGTGAACTGATCCATCTGTGTAAACATGTATGCGGTGACTGTGGTAAGAATGCAGGTGATTCAATGGTGATTCAATGTCAGTTGTTTAAGAGCGGGCAGTGATGCACCAGCTTTCTTCATAATGCCAGGAATATAGAGGTGAACCCGAGGTTTATGAAGAGTTCATAAGGGTGAGCTTGGTCTTGACGCCTAAGAGCACAAAGAGGATAATTACCCTACGGAAAGACATAGTACTAACATTTTATACACGGAAGAAGTGGAGCCATGTATGACCACGAGACATTTCAGAGTGACATTGTCTGCAAAAACAGTTTTGTCTGATATATTTTATTACTGCATATCTATTCGGTTTCGCATCAGTGAGTGGAGCTATTCGAGCAAACTGAAGTCGCCGAGGACATCAGTACACTTGCGCGCAATGATGAAACGTGGCCACATTAAATTCTTTTCATGTCGAGGCTATCTAAACCTCGTTCCCTTCGAGATACCTTCGAGCGTCAACAGTAAAAGTGACGGTTTATTTATTACTTCTAAGATTTCCAAGCTTTCCCACGAACCTATTTCCACATAGAAAGCAATCAAGGAGCCTAAGCTATAAATCTTTATAACACGCAGACATTTTTCTGTGGAGGGATCGAAAACTCGTTTCCACACGGAGGTCTGTCTTGAAATAGAATGGTTACTCCTAATACTTTTAATTCTAGTCTGAGCCCCGTATCTTGCTAAAATTAAAACTTTTTCGCTTTAAGGCGCTAAGGTTCCAAACAAAGCGATCTCACTTTGAGTAACGGCGCACTGAGAGATACACCCATGCAGTTCGCGATGCAGGCTTAAGTTCCTGAACGAAGGAGCAGAATAAACTTGCTCAGTTCATGGCATATTATAATATTTCGTTTCGTTTTCCATCACTGTCCTCCGCTGTTAGTATTACCATCCAAAATAAACTTTACATCCAAAAGGATCACCAAGCGTCGGCAAGTGACGGAGTGGGCATTCTGGTCGCTGCTATCAATATTATTTTAACGGCCTGTTTCACATCCAAACTTGTCCTTAAAGCATCGCACGGTATTTATCAGAATTTAAAAAAGCGGGTATCAGTATTATGTGCAATAAAATTAAAAATTTATTCCCATAACCAAATCTTCACTATACTTTGAAGGCGATCATTTTTAACTGTCAGTTCATGCTTCCTTGTCGACTCTTCGTATCTTCTTCCTGATCCAACATTTTGAGAACGGCGATTGCATGCTCACCATTATACCATATTATATGATTTCGCTAGGTTAAGAACATCACCATGCTCAGAATCGGAGCGGCTAAAGGCCGCAGTAACAAGAACTCTTTGAAGTAATAAATGCGTAAACCTTGACATGTGGGAAGAAAACTGTATCAAAGGGCCACTGAGGAAACCTCCATCAAATTATTTTTAGCTTAAGTTGATACTCTGACTCCTTCTGGTTACCTTGGCGATAGTCCGGCAGCATTTTGTGACGGTATAATTGCAACTGAAATGCTTCCAGCCAGTGGGTTCAAACTCATGACGCCCTTTACGAAAAACTCGGGTTACCGTCAATGTCGAAGCAGACATTTTATTTGCGAAATTCACCGGTGATGCCGACGCCTTTATATTGTTTTTTTTTCTACCCTTTTTAAAGGCTTGTTTTCGGTCAGAGTGGTCTATTTGTGATTAAAACGCGGTATACTATAGATACAGGCCCATTTCTATCAGTCCTGATAGTCCTTTAAAGTTGTCATACGTCGCGCTAAGTTTCTTATGCGATGTAATTAGCCGTCTACTTCGATTTGAATGTTCACCGCTTTTCGATAGCTGCACAAGCACTGTTTATGAACGCTGATCACCATGTGCGATGCGCGCTAACGCCGGCTAGAAAATTCATCTTTTTTTTGTGTCTTGGCAATTTATCCAGCATTGGCTGTCGGGCATTTTGCACTCTGCATCAAAGAATCTGCGTTCCTCGAGTGCTATTCGCCCCGTTTCTCAGTTCTGTCCAACACGCTGACGGAAGAAATACAAAAGTATAGTAGCACTAAGTAAAAAATAAAGCACTGTTGTCAGAATAAACTAATCTCTCGCAAAGTCGGCGTGTTAGTCCCGCTACTAATAACGCAATAATTTGCGGAAACATTCGTGGGGAAGACGAGATACCATTCTGTAGCTATCGGTCTCTTTGTCACACCACCTGATTAACCCAGCGCGGCGGAGTAGGGTGTTTAGAAGGCAGTGATTCAGCTTATGTGTGAAGGGCCGGAAAAATTAAATAAAACGTAAAGGAGAAGAAAATGACAGCAGTTTCCTTTTATGGTCCTCAGCATCCACTAATCCCGATGAGAAGACGGAGGAAACTGTGCAAACGCAGGAATAAACGCCCTTATTAAGGAAGAGAAAAGCAGGGAAAACGAAAGAAGCAGTTGTGAAATTCTAAGAAATAAATATGAATTTACTCGTAAATCACTTTCGGCTTCCTTGCCGCCCGTTCGCCCAGAACAGGAGTATAAATTTCTGTCAACATGAAGGCATGTCATAGCAACAGTGCTGTTGCTGAAGGGAAAGCGTATGACGGCTTCATGCATATGCCGAAAGCATCATGATTGCGCATATGGATTATTGCAGGGTGCACTACGTCATGCTGCAGGAAGAGAGGATAGATTTTATTAGAAGAACAGGAAGCTTGGAGGAGTGGTTATATGTTTAGTTCGTAGTGTATAAAAAATTAGGGCGACACAAGAAAGAGAAAACATTGTACGATTTAACGTTACACTCAAGCATTACTAAAAAAGACTGAAGAAAATATTCTTGCGGCATTTACGGCATCCAACGAACCAGGCTGACAACATTATATCTAAAAACGCAATATTACATTCATGAGGGGCTTTAGATGGTTTGAAGCGCATTTGAATCTTGATTTAAGAATAAAAAAGGCGTCAACTAACCTCAGATGTTTTAACTCTCGTGTTTCCAGGTAGTTTTACTTTTATCAAGTAATGGCTTGCAGTCATGCCTCCGGCAAACTCAAATGCGACGGCCCTAGATGTCCCCGATGTGTGTTTTGTTCTCCGAGACGATTAAGTAACTATCGGCCTCATTTCCCAACGTAAAGGCTACAGTAGAAGAGAGGACTGCGATGAGCTACACGCTTCTGGCAATTTACAAACGGTTTCTCATGTTGAAGCACGCACGCATCTTCGCTTCGTTGGCAACCTGCTTCTTGAATGAACGTTACACCTTGGTAAACTCGGCTAATCTCCCTGTCAGTGTAGCCGCTACACAGGATCGACTGCGTGAAGGATACTTGCAGGAATATTGCATCTACATTGCCAATCTCATTGCCCCAAAAAAGTTGGCGCGAGAAAAGGCTTGAACTATTTTTATTTTATTTGTGGAAGTTACGCAGATACTGTACAGCTGAAAGGCACTCCTGAGAAGCAGGTTGCCGGCCAAGAAAAGGCGCCTGCGTGGTTCAAAATGAGTCCCTTTGTAGCTTGCCAATGAATTATACTGTCACAATCCCCTCTTCTGGGGCGGCAAATGCATAGGAAAATCAGAGCGCAAAATATGTCTGCGGCAGGCGGTGCCTGCAGATTTTGGCAGTACATTGCTGGAAGCATGCTTGTAAGCAGGTACTTGACGATAGTGAAGATATATGCAAACGCAAGAATCAAACTATTAGGGTGTTGAGGCCTTTTTTATTGCTAAACCAGGTGCAACGTGCATGACCAAACCGTCCGTTGCCCTCTGTCAATGTGAGGTTGCGTTTTTGGAAGCAATATTATGAGCCTAGCCCGTGCAAAGCCATCGGTGTAGCCGTAGATACAATCTTTGTCAGTTTGATTGACCCTCCAGTTGAAGTTAGCTGTTTGTAGCGTGCCAATTATCGTGCGTCATCTTCGTTTCTTTTACACTAAGAACAACAATAATTTTTATGTTCGCGGTTTCCTTTTTAGACTTTCGCTATTTCGGCTGTTTAGCAGATTCTTCGAATTATAATTGAAGTTTCCATAGCTTGCAGGAATTACGCTTCGAAGGCGTAGGATGAAGCTTAGCCCCGTAGACACGGAGAAATAGGGTTCCTTGGTACTCAATACTTTTAAGCTTGTCATGTGCTCACTGTGAGCCTGACGGGAAAGTTAGGAGCTTTCTTTCACACGCAACAACGAATTCTTCTCAAAAGCTGTCTGCCCGTAGTAACCATGTCTAGATCGGTCTTGAAATGACAAACGGATTTATAGAAGACGCGGTATTCTCTGCAAGAAAACTATCTTTTTCGATCAGAGAATGTCTGAGTGGCCAGGATCTCGGTATTGATTTATGGATTTATGGATAAGCCGAAAGGCTTATCTGTTTCTTAAAGGATGTGCTTCATCACCGAAAAGCCCTTTGCCTTGAAATAGCTAAGATCAGCAGTGCTTGATATTAAAATAAAAGAGCCAAATTTTCGAGTTGACACATATTCGTTACATATTCTTCAATACATTGTGCTGGAATGAGTTCTCATTCTTTTTCGGAAAACCAATTATTCTAACGTGAAGAAAATGACCATTATTACCTTGCATTGGAGTATCAGCAAGAGGGAGAGAGAGAGCGAAAGAGATCAAAAAGAAAAGAGACAACGGAGCAAACGACGTGAATAATTGATGGTACGAACCAAATCACATATGCCTTGATTTCGAAGTGAAACAGAATATTTATCATATCTTCCTTGCAGTGCTGAGAAAAGCCACAGTAACCAAAATGTAGTGTTAGCAAACCTCAATCTCTCCATCACAAATCTTTATGCGAGGTAGTGAGAGTGAGCGTGAGCGCAACTAGGCAGCGCTATTACGACATTTACAGGCATTATTTTCAGAAGATTCCGCAAAAATGCAAATTCATGTTCTGCTCAACAACTGATTTTGCAATTTCTTTATGTTATTAGATATTCTGTGGTGCATTGTTCGTGAGAAAGAAGAGCACATAGTACAAAAGATTAAGATTCCTGTCGCGGCAATTTCTGTGCTGGGCAGTTTCCTTGGCTCTTTTTTTATGTTTGTTTGACTGTTGTTATAACGTAGACTACATAAACGGCTACAATACGAATGCTCTCTGATATCAGGCAGTGTAGTGCGTTTCAAAAAAGGTTCTTTTCACTTCCGCTTATTTGGCTGGGCGCAGAACTTTGCAAATAAAATGGGGTAACCCCGTACGGCAAGTCCAGCACTGTGCATTAGATTTTGAGCTCAGAAATCAATAGTGGCGCACTGTATACGAAATGGAGACCGTGTTGATTTTCGAGACGTAAAGGAAGCAGCGATATGAGAATGCTACACTGCTGTTCATTCTACAGAAATATATCCCCCTCTTCACAGCACTTCAGTTTTGGTTCTTATGACGGCTGTAGGTTATAAAGTTGCTGCCCTTCTCGTTCACTTTGTGTAGGAGTTCTTGACAGATCACAGGCGCTAGAAATATGATTTGCAGAGGCAAATCCTTGGCTCTGCTTTTTGAAAAAGATTGTGCGAATAAATTCGTAGCCATTTTTCCTCCACATTTTTCTCGCTACGTCTTCCGACTGTCATCATGGTAATGTGGAATCGTTGTTGGTCTTCGAGGAGCCTCCTGCACATGCTTCGAAGTCCCTAGAATTCGCTTTCCAAGCTCACTTTTGCCATTCTGGCTTTCTCCGTTGCAATACTAGCTCTTAGGACTTTTGTTTCTTATTCGCCTGATAACAACCGGAGAAGTTCTGTGGATAGGTATTTCCTTTATGCTTTTAAATTTTATAGTCATGGCCTTATATTCGCTACGATATCCAAGTCTCAACGATAGCTTCCGGTATTTTTTTTTTCTGTGGTCACGCCGCAAGTGCATTTGGTGGTGCCGTGGTCTTTCAATTTATTTTTCCACTTCTAAACGAGCAGCTACACCTTCTGCTGCCATTTTCACCAATGACGCAAAAGGTCAAGTTGTATGCTGCCCTTTCCTGCTCATTCACAAATAGCAGATGGCCTAATGCCACGGCTTTAATTCATTTCATTTTGAAGCGAAGTTTCACTACGCTAGGTAAAGCAGTTGTCGCGTAGGCTGGAGAATGACCTTGAGCGACCTTCAGCCCAACCATGTTAGCCGTGTATGACCATATGCGGTACAGATATGGTGTTGAAACCTTGACCCTTGACCCATGACCTTTAGTTTACCTTTGACATTGAGTGACCTTTGAGTTGACTTTTGACCTTAAGAACACCCGAAGGGGCTATGCGAAGCCACGTGATGACATCCGATGGGAGAGTCGTAAGACCATGTGATACCACGTCATAGCCACGTGGTCGTGTGGGTATATATATAGAACGACTGTCGCGAGCGTGTAGCGGAGCTGCCATGGACGAGCCTGAGACGCTTATCAAGCGTCCTTGCTTTTCGCTGAATTCGAGGGTTAACCAAGTTAAGTCGCTGTCGATTTTTAATGTTAAAGGCCAGCAGTTTTCTTGGCTGCGGGTTGAAATATATCAGTGTAACATTATGAGAGTCACAAGAATGTAAGCACGTGTCGTCGTGCGCATAACGCCAATGGAAACAAATTTGTGGAAATGATCCTAGGTAACTTAAACATTCAGGAAAATTGAAGAATAAAAAAGGCACACAGTGCCAAACGCATGGTCTGGTTTGGACGTACCCACCGCTGCGAATAGTTATGTTTTAAATGATCTCAAACAGCAGATATTGCCAGTTTTTGTTTCTTGTAAAATACGCATAAAAGGAAACACAGAACAGGTGTACCCGAATATAAAGGTTCGCATTCGTGAATGCTGAATGTCAAATTATTTTACAAGGCGGCTCAATATTGGTGAAGAGTTTCTCCTGCGAGTCTAGTGTCAGTTGATCTAGAAAGGAGACTGAAACGTTTTCAAATTTTTTGCAGTAATATATGAAAGCATTTATGAATTGCTTGTGTGCAGCTGCTTGTTCCGTATCTAGCAAACGCTCCTCCTACATTCATTCGTACCAGCCATAGAATGCATGATAAAGTACAGGTGCCCTAAGATCAGCGTACACGTAAGGCAGTACATATCTATTCGCATATTTCGCACGTGAATTGCGTATTATGTAATCTTATTCCTTATATGACTAATCGTTATGTTTGAAACTCAACGGCAGGAAATTTGCAGTCTGTATCCATGCGCTATATTTAAAACTGAGTGGTAGAAAGATTTATGCAGACTACAGTCTGCATATATCTTATATATATACTATTGGCCGCCTTTCTTGAGCGAATGGAGGGTGTACAAAGTTCACTGTTCTAAACTGAACATGACAAATCTTCCCGCTCTGTTCGTGACTATAGGCTGCTGTACAGGTATTGCGGGCAACTGATTCAAGTTTCCACAGCGCAAAGAACAATGCACCCGATATTAAATATCCCTCCCCATCAATATTTTATCAACTTTTACCTGCGTCTTTGTACGACTGCTCAATAATTACGTACTCCGCGTAGCTAGTAGAAACCAGGTAGCTTACAGAATATCCCCTGGCTCGAGCCATTCCAAGTGATAGTAATAAGCACTCCACACAGATGCGGAATCAAAAGGACATTAAGGCAGATATGTTCTGGAATAAACAAGGGGTGTTGTCTTCGTGAAGATTCCTTTAAGCATGCCGTCAATATTTACAGAGGCACTAGTTTAGAACATTGGGTCAATATTTCCGTTTCCTTGCGCGAATAAAATTTCCAAGAAGGAATGAAGTGGCTCGAAATTGGAATTCAAGTTGATAACTAACACAGGGCGAAATTTTCAAGCTTGACTCTGTGGAAGATGCCTTCAACGCTGGAGGTGCCGTTCTTCTCCAGCTCCCATAAAAAACTAGCGGTCTGCGATACAACGCAGCATAAATACGTTGCTTAATAAACACCTGCGTTGGAAAGTAACAATGCGATGCGTCTTTAGGAAAAAAATTATACGAAGCTATTTTTACTCATGATTGGCTTCATATCATGCCTGATGTTTTGCTACTTATAGCCAGCATAACTGCATGGTATTATGTGATTGTGCTTGTAGATGGTCATTCTTGCGTTAACTGGTTTAAAATTAGCCTAGAAAAAGAGGTCAAACCCATCGTTTTTTTAACTATGTAATAATGCGGTTAATGTCCTTCTTGGCTCTTGCTGCATCGAAAAAAGTAGGCCGCCACCATTGGCTGCCTATCTTGAGAGAATGGAGCGTGTCGAAGTTCACTGTTCTTAACTCAAAAAGACAAAAAAAAACAACTTCCCGCTCAGTCACACATGACTAGTTAACCGCTTAATGCCGTACTAAGCCTTCTAACGTAACTTATAACTGCACTGTTGGTGCTGAGGGTAGATCTAAACTCGCTTAACTAAAGATGAAACGATATTATAGTATACTGAACGTGCAGACATTCCCCTCAGATATTTCGGGGCAGAAGAACAATATCACTCGACGGGGCTGGGAGGCCAGTGTTGATAATTTTCATTTACGTCACCACCTCCCTCGGGGAAACGAATACCGTGGTCAGCAGCACTGCCGTGTGCTGAGAAATAGAAAAATCCTCGTGCACCTTTTCGACGATGAGACTCCAAATGGCTGAGAAAACAAAGAGAGGGCATAAACAAAGTGGTCAAAATGTAGCTCTATAGATTTCTTGAAGTTAGGCGCTGAGATGTACATAAAATCCACCTCTTCGCTTATGTTATGCGTCTAGAAAGACAGAAAAGAAGACGATAATTGTCACCGTCTGTATCAAATTAACGAAAATCGACTAATGAGCCTTTTAGTTACGGAAGTAAGTGGGCATGTTTATACTGGAAACTAAGAGGCAGTTTTATTGGGACGTAATTTAATTTGGCAGAATTCTCTTGGCACGCGTGTGTTCCAAGATATTCGCGTCCAAACACTCGGCCCGAAACGCGTAATTAAGCATGCAAGACGGTGACTATCGGCGCGAAAGTACTCCACGCGTGACGCGGAGTTTGGTCTGCCAACGGCGTAGAGCGGCTGCTGAAGCTGATAACTGTTTCCTTTTCATTTTCGGCTATCAAAACAGAATAAGGCCCTGTGAAACTGCTGAGTTAGACTAGGGAGGAGTTTCACGCTGAATGTGACCGCCTTGCGTACGCAATGACGCGAAATCTGTGGAAACTTTGGGACGGTTATACTGGAAAACGCGCTCGGAGAAGAATTCCACCAAATGAAGGAATTTAGAAATGTGACCACTATGATTCCGTTACAATGATTCCCGCTAATCACAGTGGACAAAAATTAATTGATACATTTTCGTCAATTAGGCTCCTGACAATGACAATAATCATCTTACTTTGTGTCCGCCTGGCCTTGCAAGTTCAGTGCAACGGCAGATTTCACGTACCACTGAATGCCAATAATATTAATAAATAATGAAATCTTAATTGTAATCACCATCTAGCGATAGAGACATGGAGTAGTATTCACCAGGCCACATTATAAGCGAGCGCATGCTTCTCAAGTTCTACCAGGAAACGATTCGTGACCAAAACCATCCAAGCTTGACAAAACCCCTGATAGTATGCACCGGACAGAAACCTGCAAGCGGAAAATGCGCCTTGCCTGCTTGTGATCTAGATCTTGTAATATTCGTATGTCTCTCCTCGGCTTCGAAGAGCATGACACCAACAGCCACGGTCTGTTAGACAAAAAATGCCCATTTTGTTCTCCTTATACGCCTATCGCAAGTCACCATGCATGTGTCCCTGCACCATTTCCTGTAACGATGAGTACAGGGACCCCACGTGCCAGATATGCCTCACCACGATGTCAACAGCCGAATGTTTTGTCCGTCACGACGGTGCAACACGTGCGTCGGTGACTCTGGCCAGCAGAGGCCTATTCGCGTTTTCAATATCGACAGGAAGTGTAGCCGTCTCCGCGTGCTTGTTTCCAGCTATATGATCCGACGCACATTGGCACGCAAGTGGCACTGACCGCCTGGCAACACGCCACTTTTACTCTTCGAGAAACTCACTCGGGCAAATGAGAGAAAACGGCAGGGATAAGAAACTTGCAGTCAGAGGGACAAAGACGGAAGGAAAAGAGAGAAATATCTGCTGTGCACACGAAACCAAAAGAAAATTTAGTTATGGCATGGGGGAAAGAAAGTCTTCCTTCCCACGCGTCAGATATTTTGCGAAAGGCACAGTCCTCCGTTGTCTGGAAGCGTTATGACCGCACCCTTTTCGATGTATATCACGTATGTACGCGTTAAATGTTTTTGCTTGTGCGGCAACAAACTAAACTGAGCGCCCCTGAATTGTTCACTCAGCTTCTAGAAGAAAGACCATCCTGGCCATGCCCCCAGTAAATTTATTTACTGACACCCACGTCATTATTGCATTGATCGTTTGTTTTCAGTGTCTGCTGTTACTTTCTTGTATGCATCAAACCCCTGATCGTATCACTTGTGCACTCAGTATTCTATGTACTTAGTTTGGAATGCAATAAGGGGTAAATGTCGCTTGTATAAGTTCTTCGTATCTGTTGCTGGACTTACCTTGTAATGACCGGAGGAGTCGATTGTGCCGCCTTTGCGTCTAATATAATTTCTTAGATTCAGTCTGTACTAACTTCTCTACCCACTCCTGTTTCAATTCAATGTGGGATTGACAGATCTTGAAATAAATAAAATAAATTGATAAAATAAAAAGTAATTTAGGAAAATTTCTCCTTCTGGAACAACGCCGAGAGAGCATTCGTGATTTTGCTTGCAACGGCCCTGATTTCATTTCTCTTGCCTTGCAAGAAAAACTGCGGAGAGGCTAAGCTGGAATTTGGTGTGCTATAACATGACTGGAAAGAAAACAGTTCGTGCCTTGAAACTACGCCAGAAACAGAATGCAAGCCGTGAGGATGGGCTAATACTGATCACTTTCCGCTCTTTCAAGTGCAACAATGCTCACGGTGTGATCGAATTTATTAAATGATTCAAATATTTTTGTACTCTCAAAATGTACGTCGCCTGTTCAGTACTGACTTCCTGGGATTCTATAGTGTTCCCTGTAATCTTCACCGAAATGCAGAAACAGCTGAACGGTGTCGAGACCCGGTCTATACTGTGAAGTAAAATTGCGCAGGGTGGCAGGCATGCCAGTATGTTAGCAGAAAGGACAGAAATGTGCGAACGAACGCCTCAGCCTACACTCGTAAAAAAACACACTCTTGCATGGAAGTGTTTCATTGCTGCATCTTTCTCCTCGTTTCCCAGCGAGTTCAAAACGCGAGACACGCAAAGCTCTATTCTATTCCTTTGAAGAGACATTGCTGGACCTTTAGCGAGTCGTATGCCTCGTTCAAAAAGACGCTAGCGATTCTGCTTGAAGTATTTACTCAAGAACTCACCTCTTCAAATGATCCATTTCATTGGAGGTTCCGAGAGAAAGTGTTCATTGAGAGCACACATCGCGGGGCCGGCAGTGGGGCTCGAGCTGGCGTGACCTGCGGCTATGACAACACCGTGTAGCGTCTCGCTCGCCTCGCTTCGTCGGAAAACAAGCTTCTTGACAGCACGTGGCGACGACGTGATGTCAACTTCCTGAAAATAGTTCGCTCGTGTTTACGCTACGCCACTTGTAGAGCTAGCGAACGCGCTCTTGTGACAACGCACGCGTCCTGCAAGCCTGACTGCACTTTGTATCCAGCCTTCCCTTAGTTTGCAACCCCGTGCACGTACTTGGATAGCATTAACCCGTGAGTCAGTAACACGCTTTTCATCACTCACAAGGTGGAGAGAGTTCTCTTTTTTTTTGCTAAAATACCGGCATTCCTCCCGCTCGCAATTTCCTGACTCAGCTACAGCCATGGGCTGATGACTTCCTGGTGACTTCATTTGCAAGCCTAAGTAGGTAACCAGTGCGCGCTTTTTTCCGCCAAATCTTTTTGCTGGCTGGGCAAGAAAGCGAAGCTTAAAAGGACACCGAGGTGTTATTGAAGTTCATCTGTGTGCATGGATTATCTCTTCTTAATCAGGAGAAGTACTTTAACTGAAAACAAAGCTTTTATAAAGTAAAAAAGGCCGCCACCGTCTGGAAGGCGTTAAAGTAACAAGCGTTAGCTATTTGGTTTACTAAACGAAGAAAGCGAAGAAGAACGCGCCCGTTGTCGAGTTACACCCCCTCAAGATACGTCCCAAACGGAATTTGCTTCGTTTGAGGGGTCAAGGTGGGCCTAGCGTTCGGCTTGCGGTGCGATATGGTAACGCTTCAATTAGCAATTGCATGAAAACTATGTTTACCTATTATTTAATTGTGGTTTTATTTCTATATCACAGCACATAAGGTTTTATTTGCCTACCAAATTCGGTATATAACTGTCCCCGGATGGGTGTCCCTTGTTGTCGGAGTATGTTTTGCAGAAATGTCCAGACCCCGTAGAGTATCTGTTACGGGTCCAATTGGACCATTTAAGTTTGAAGGTTGCTTCACTTGCGCCACCGGTTGGCCCGGTATTGCACTGCCTCCGGGATCGGCCTTGTCTTTAGCGCGTCTTTACTATCCTGTCTTTCTATCCCATCTTTCAACTCTTCTACTTTCTGCACGTGGTAGCGATTGTGGCTCGGCAGGCCTGTGCATTTTCCTTTTCTTTCTTCCTGGCAACAACAGAAAGACAAATATATACACATATTGCGGTCCAGTAACGGAACAGTTTTCCTCCCGTTATAGGATGTTTTTTGGGGGGATGGGGAAAAGGGATGGGAGGGCATAACCATTTTTAATGACCGCCATCTTGGATTCAACAAACCGGAACTATGAAGCCATTTCGTCCCCTGACGTCATACACACATAGCTCCACCAACGGTGTAATAATACACGTGGTTTCATCTCTGACCACCATATTGGACCGTGACATCATCATTGGCACGCGGCAAGTTGTTGCTTCTGCAATGCTATTGTAGATGGCGCTACAAGTGCCAAGGCGAGATGTGCTGTGTTCCAGTTGCTGCCGCAGATGGTGCTGTGATTTCTGGGTGGTAGTAGATCCCACGAAATCTTGAAACGTGAGGAGTAAGAGCTAATGCTCTTATAATTAGTAAGAACTAGAGTGCAGGTATGGCCGCCATGGAAAATTTTGCAAGCGCACTCGAACGACCTCCTTAAAATTTCATGAGGATCGTAGAGGGTGATGAATGTGCATGAAGGTTATGCCTCTCGGTATAATTTACTAATACATTCTAACAATAAGTTTTGGTTTGCAACAGCTAGTCCCCTTTTATCACATAAGAGAGGCGACCAGAAGAAACCTAAATGTGCCCAATAAACAGAAACCTGTGCTTGGGTCACTCAAGCGGAGTTAGGAGTTCTTCGCAAAGACATTATTATAAGGATGGTCGGGATCGGGATCTTTTTCCTTTCTTTTATTGATTACCATTTTACATAATGGAGGAGGCAGAGATAAAAGCTGCTACAGTGCAGCTTGAGAGGCCCCTGATCACCTTTACATGTGGCAGCGTGGTGAACCACAGCATAAGCAGAACAACATACACAGGTCTCCTGTCCCGGAAAAACAGTCATCCTGATATACTTAAGAGATAAGAAGGAAAAGATCAGTGACGGCACACTACATTATTGCGCTGAGGCACATGAACTCAAAGTCTCTAAATGTGAGGGGATTACGTTTTCAATATTGATGGAAATTTCATTAAGCAATGTCGATGCGATTGCAGTGATGAGATTGAAAAACATGCCTGCAACGCCTTGCGGCGGCAGCTGTCGTTTCTACTGCTCCTAAGTCGCACATCTCGCCGGTCAGCATTCACGGAGTACACATATCGCCCATTTTTTCGGTCACAACGTTATCAGAAAGTTATCAGTTTGAATGAGAGCGCTGAACAATCTTTCGAATTCAAATTTAAATTTCTCAATAAGGAACGAGTCTTTTACTGCCAAGCAAACGAGAAGACAGCCCTGAAATTGAGCAGCATTGAGCTTTGCCCATAACAAATATTCTATACAATTGTCCTAATGCTCCTTTGAAAGACAGGTTCCTCAGTTTTCTTAATGCATCAAGTTCAAAATCGAAAATTGGCAGAAATAGCTTTGCAAATGAGTTTTTTTTTTAACGAGATTTATTGCCTCAAAGCATCAATGGGCGAAGGTATGATGAACGATGCAGTGATGATTATAGTAATGGAAAAAGGTTAGCTGATTTTATGAACCCCAGTAGTGAGCGATAGAATGGTCTTTGCGTCTAGACAAATGTGTTGTATCTGTATATTAAAACTTGGTGACCGAAGTAGGGTAGGAGTGGCTCTGAGAAGATTGCGCACAGTAATCGGAAAATTGTTTTCCACCTATACTCGCGTAATCATTCGGCCATTAATATCCGGCAATTCTTCTTTCTTGGGAAATTGGCTGCTTTTTAAAATTTCTCATTGGCTTGAAGCCCGGATTATCCGCGCTTCTACGGGCTTTCTTTAACTTTTATTTACTTTCAAAGAGCATTTCCTCTTCGGAGTCCGGCGCTAGAAGAAAATGAGAAGTTGGAGTGCTCAGAGGCTATTTGAGAAATAAGGGCACCGAAAGCCTTTTCTTCACTGCATAGCTATTAATGGCTGCCTAATAATTACACATTTAGTGCTCAAACCACTTACATCATTCCCTTTATGATTTATTACTGGTAGCTACTGTGAACGAGAAAAAAAATTACTGTATGTAAAAGTATTCAGTTGCAGCCACCCTTAACAGAGCTATTTTTAAAAACAGAGAGCCGCAGGCAATGCGCAGGTAAATGAAATAAATCTTGACTTATGTTCTCAAAACAGCAAGAACAAAAAAGTTCCATGAGAATTTTGTACCAATTTCCTTCGATCGTGAAAATTCTGTAGCACTGAGTTCGATTGGCATGCCTGTAGTCATTAAATGGTCTGGCAGCGTGTTCCGGAGTTTAGCTGGTTTAGTCGGTCATTTAACTTTAGCATTTAGAAGCACTGCGGGCGTCCCTATAGGCACATGATTAACGCGAAAACAGAGCTGAACACGTGCTGATCCCGAAGCTCAGTGCTTCCGCCCACTTGTGCTAAACTCGCGATTCTCGTTGAAACGGCTAATTTGTGCTCAATGAAGGTTGAAACTTGAAACTAAATAAAGCTGCTGCAAGCCTTTTTCGGTCGGAGGCCGCATGGAACTATAGGAGCCTTTGGGCTCTCGAAAGTGAGCCTCGCGCAATGCCAACTTAGCCTTTAGGCACTTCCGACTACTAGCATAGGGTTATCCAGCGAAATATAACGCCTTGTAAGTTAATGTTAAATATTTTTTTCAGCTTTTGCAACTTCGCTGCCGCATAAAGCGACCGAGTATCGATCAGCGCATTGCTGTTTTGGTCGTTGAGAAATGCCTGCGTTCGTTAAACAGTGGCTAATTGCCGACGAGTTGCATATTCCTGTCGATCTGCTTGCGTAGGTCCCATTTGCTTGAAAAAAAAAGGACATTATTGATCTGGACCGGGGCGTTGGATACGTTATCTAACAAAGGTAAAAACCGCGCTAAATTTGACACAAACAACAGGACGGGCGCTGTCTTTCTGTGTCGTTTGTGTCAGGTTTAGCGCTGTTTTTACCTTTGTTAGACATTGTTGCACCAACTAGCAAAGCAAGAGGTACTATTAAAGGAAAGTTGGATACATATATAAAAAGCATCCAAGTGAAAATAACCATTACATCATAATGAATGGGGAGCTCTCTGTGAATTTCAGCCCCCAAACCTTCTAACGTTGATGTCTGTGCCTTATATGTCCTGATATCCTTAGAAGTCTGGTGACGTTACATATCTTCACTCAGCTTAGTCAACGAACATATGGCTTGTATGAAGAGAAATACACCAGTTTGTCGTTCGCAATAGTTATCTGTTGTTTTGAAGGGCGTTTCTAGAGCTTTTTTTTTTTGAAGCGAGAGCTTCACTACGCTAGGTTTTCAAGAGTGCAGCGTCAGTGCAGTCACGTGACAGGTGTCACGTGGCAGGTCATGTGACCTACTGACGTCATCACAACCTGTCCACCGCGGCAGGTGGCAACTGCCCCATCGGGCATTTCATCGACGCTTTACAGACAACCCGTTGGGCGGTGTGTGTGGCGTTTGTGAAAGTAGCCATGGAAACGATTGCTTTCGCTTTTCACCAGGGTTAACCAAAGTTTAAACCACAGCTAATTTTTACGCTAGTTTTAGTCGATGTCAGGTGCTGCTTATAGTCGCACTGGGGGAACTCCATTCAATTATTATTCTCAGTAACAACTGGTTCTCTGGCTCTAGTGAAGTTTGTTCGCGAGAAAAATGCACCTTCAACGGCGAGATAATTGAATTTATATATCTTCCCGTTATTGGATTCAAATTAGTGTTGTCCTTACTTCAAAGGGACGGTTGACTGCATTTTTGAAGTGACTGGCGGCGTTGCGTAGACTGTGAGATGCGCGCCCGAAAGAAAGAGTCGAGGCATGCAGTTTAGTTGTGAAATCGACCGGTGATGTCCACACCTGCATTTTGTTCTTGGTATTCTCTAGGGTATGAAAGCTCCGTTTTTGGTGAGAATGGTCTCTCTGTGATTATAAAGCGGTTCTGTCGATGCAGACCAACTTCAGTTGGTCCCCAGTGTTTCTTTAAATAACCTGAAAATCGACAATAAGCGACTAATTACTAGTGCAATGCATCTTGAAACCACGCAAAAAAGATAAGAGATGATGAAGAAACCAACAGGACAGAGCGCGGAACTTCAACTGGTTTATTACAACAGTGCATCAGATTTATACAATAATCGTAATCACATTTTAACGTGATGATTGTATGATTGTAACATAATGATTGTATAAATGTTACGCACTGTCTTAATAAACCACTTGAAGTTCCGCGCTCTGTCCTGTTGGTTTATTTCTCGTTCCTTGTCTCTTCTGCGCGGTTTCAAGATGCATTCTACTGACAGTCAACAAATGGCCCTCCTCTGTTTATTGTACTTGAGTAATTACTCATTAGCATCCATCCAAGGAAGCTTCATAGTTTCCTTTGTAGCCGTGCGGCTGCGCTTGGGTGGATGCCAATGAGCAATTACTCCCTTATCACAAATCTACTCCACCTTGGGGGATTCCTCTAAACATTTGACCAACACTGCTCCCACTTAGAGTTTTACTGATCAATTCGCTCTCGTCCTACCATATGCTAGGCGTCCCGGCTAGCTCAGTTGGTAGCGCGACTGCTTCGGTGAAGCTGTGGCACTGAGCTCGAACCCCAGACCAGGATGATTTTTTCTTCAACTGCGAAGTTTCTGTGGAAGCTGTTTAGCCTTCCTTTGAAGTCTTAAGGCTGCGCTTGGTTGGATGTCAATGAGTAATTACTCCCTTAATAAAAATCTACTCCACCTTGGGGGAATCCCCTAAAACATTTGCCCAACCAACCGGCAAGAAGAGATTTCGGTTGAAGAAATAGTTTTGATACATTTAGCTTATATGAAGCTACACCTAAATGGAGATTGGCACAGGTTAGGTTAGCTTCAGACGCAAATATTTACCAGCTTATTAGGCTTTGTATTCGGGCCGGCCTCATGTGAGTTCGGTTGTTTATAGGCAGTTACTCTGAGCAAATTACGAGGCCATTTGTGTTGGATAAAAAAAAAGACGTCCTTGTTAACTTAAGCGTTAGGTCAAATAGGCTCTTCGGCATGAGTCGCGTCCGAAACAAGCTCTATTCTACGAGCAAAGCAGACAGCTCGTGCATGTTTCGTTTAGCCAGCGATTCCTAAATTTTGAGATGCATATATTTATATTTGCATTCTTCGCAATTACGTCGACATGCACTAACCTTGACGAATGGAATGCAACGAAGTACCGCCTAGTTTTATCCGCGCTTGCTTCTGGAACCATGCGCACAATCGGAGCGCGAGGAGTGGGTGTGTCTTTATTCCCTTCAGCATGAAAGAGTGCTGCCTCGAAAGCGAGGACTATGCCGGCAACTGACGCACTCCCGATAAGCGTCACATGGTTCTGCCACATCTCATGGGACGGTACAGACTGCGCGGATCGTCCGTAGACGCTGGTATCGACCCGGTTGTTCAGTGAGTGCCCTTGGGGACAGCCCGTTGGCAATGGCTAGGAGGTGAGGAGAGAGGGGGGTGTACTGACAAACCCTTGAGAAAGAGGCTACCAGCGATAAGCTACAGGTCGTGGCTTTCGTTGATTTATGACGCACTGGCCGAATTCTGTCGCTAGCGCTTGGGCATCTCAAGGGAAGTAGTCGGAGACAGGCGCACTGCATGGCAACAGTACAAGCGTAGAGGGCATAGTGTCTTGCTCCGTGCTGTGCATGAGAGATTTATGCGCGCGCGACGTGCTTTGTACGCGAACGTCAGCGGTCGAGCTAGTTGCATAGACGAAGAAAAAACGCGGCCAAGAACGCACGCTGCTATCCTTCCTAGAGGAGAATAAATATTAATGTGCCTCAGCGCCTTTCTTACTTTTTAAGGCACATTTTTATAGCAAGTAATATTCAAAGCGAGAATGCAGATTTACTTGACAGCCCATCCATACAAGGTGAAGAGAATCTGTCATCGAGCTGCCAATCCCGGACCTAACTGAGCAAAATAAACGTGTTTCCGCAGTAAGGCAGGTGGAGCTTGCCGCATGCAGCGGGATCCAGAACTTGAGCCCGGTGTTCGTACGTTATATATTTCTTATCGAGCATTAATCATAATGCAGCAGGGTAGTTCTGATCCCCAGTACAAGCCCGTGGAGACGTAACAGGCCTCAATACCTATAATATGTACCTTGTCGGGTAAGCACATCTATTTATTTTTTAATATTCGGCTGCAGCTTTGATGTCCCCTGTGATCTGTGGGAAGTTATGAGGAATTTGAGGCGTATTTCGCTGATAAACATCTCGTACAGGAAGTAGAGGTTTGACCTAGCAAGAGCGGGAGGCAAAAGCTAATGAAAAACACTTTTCTAGCATCTAGATTGGTGAAAAAGTTTCCCTGTTATGTGACTTTGGAAAGAAGTTTCAGCGCGTAATTGAAGACGTAAGCACTTGATGTCCATCGTCATGGCTATACCAAACTCGGAGATCACACATCATAATGCTTTAGACATATATTAAAGGCAGAATGTATCCGAGGGCAAGCTGCTAAGGTAATAAATGTGTTTTAAATATTGTAACCGCGCTTCTCCCATATAACTGTTAGTATTGGCCACGGGTCATACGTCACCCACTGGACATCATTTTTACCGGGCATAAACTAATTGAGACACATTCTGTTCTTGTGATCTTCGATTGGAATGCTTTTATCTGCGCCGCCCACGTTATTTGTTTAATTTGATACACACAGGGTCGTGCACTGCTCGAGTGAACACGAGTTCGCTATGTTGGAGCCTTGAGAACGAACTAGTCGAGTCCAGCTTTCTCGGACATTCCTTTTAATTGTCTGGCTTTTGTGGAGTATTGTAACATTGTGTACTAACATAGCGGTGCGAATGGTCTAACCTTTAGATGTTTAACAAAATATTGGTTTTAAAGCTTGTTGGGTTCTCGCACCGACTGTAGTGTAGACTGCCTTAGAAAACCAATAGGGTACTTTTTTGACAATAAACAGCAGAAAAGTGCTAGCGTACCAAGGCGGAATATGTGGCTATATTAAGTGTTGTGGTGCAATTTAGTGATCTGCGAAAAAAAAAGCGCTTCATAAACAACTTTCCATTGAAAAAATGGGCTTGTCCACAATTTCTATGCACGAGATGAGGGCAGTGCAAGAACCAGTCAACAACGTCCACAACAATGTGGACAGAGCTTTGAGGAGATGCAATCTGACTTTACTTTTAGCTTCGTTGTTCTAACAGGGAAATAGCATAGTGCAGCGTACACATCTTCTGAACAAGACTCGCCTGGACTCTCTACAGAAGAATTATGGCATGGCTGTGCAAGAGAAGATGATCAAAAAATGTGAAGGTTTTATTCACGAGCATCCTCTACACGCAGTCAAATGCCAGGTGCGAGAGCGATTGATGAACTACATACAGCGTCAACTTCGAAACAAATGGCATCTTCCGACCGGCGCCAATTTAAATGCGTGGGTGCTAACTGCAGAACTCGTCGATATCCTTGCCACTGCAGAAAGAAAAGCGTTCAGAGAGGACAAGAAGACCCACAGAGAGAAAAAATGAATAGCCCGGCTAATGGATCGCATCTTTCGTTGTAAGGAACAAGCAAAATAATAGCCCAGACTTATTAGGTGTTTTGCCTTCGGGGATTCAGTATAACCGCAGGAAAAAACGAATGATATAACCACGGCCATTCTGCTCTGATCGCAAGACAGAGACTCGAGAAAAGAGAGACAAATATTTCCTGAATGTGAAAGAAGCGTTTGGAAGGAAGGGGGGGGGGGGGGGGGGGGAGGGGATGATGTCAGCGCGGCCAGAAGTAATGAATAGTCTCGCTCAAAGCAGAAAAGAAATGAGGTCCGAGTTGGCGGTTTTGCCTCTGCCTGACTTCCTTGCGGTAATTCCGCTCCTCTGACTTGCATTGCCATGTGTAGAAAGCAAGGGAACGTGATTGCAGTGCAAGAATCTTCAAGGCAATTTGGTGCTGCGCAGCAATACTCACTCTCTTCATATTTTTTGCTTTCGGCTTTGCCAGTACTGCAGTTAGACGCAGAAGCCCGGGGGTCTAACGAAAAACATGGAGAAAGGCATTTCCTCGGCAACGTGCATTCGACTTTGCGCCACCGGCTATTCAGACTGGCAGCCATTTCTCATGGTGTTGTTTACTTGTACATTTTTCGAGCACCAGGGTCAGAGCTAGTAGGAAACCGTTGAAAATGTTTTCGGGGTTTTTTGCACTTTGTGAACTGTGTTTTGTATGTTGTCACTCTCAGCCGAATAACATGGCACGCTGTACGCGAAGCAGGCGAAAGAAATTGCAGGAAAAGGCCTCCAGGACTGTCTCAGAAATTACTGACACACTATTTTGTCCGCTTTCTGATCTTCTTGTTACTCGTTTTACGCACAGCCCTCTGCCAGGTTCTGTCTGCCTCAGCCTATTCCTGGTCTGCAGAAGAGCCACGGAGAGGAGGATTTATTACAAATTTGGGGAAGCAGAAAAATCGCAATTACATCTGCAGAATCCTTGGCCTTCTCCCAGGCGGAAAGTCCCCGGGAATGTTATCCAACGTCCCGCGGGCTCTCTTGAGCGAGTTTTTTCTTTACTGTTAGGCAAAAAAAAAGTATAAGTAAATCGACCTTGGTTTCACACCATTCCCTCGGGCGCCTTGTCGGTTCGGGAACATTTTTTTTTTTGGTTGTTGGTTAATGCCTTGAGAAGTTGCTTCGATGTTTCTTTTCTCGTCCCTGTATCATCTGTAACAATTTTCCTCTACTGCTCGACCTTGTTTTATACGTCCGCTGTTTCGTTATTTTTTTGTGTGTGTGAAATTTTTCCGTTACAATATCTTCTGCGCGATAAAGAAGTTTAGAAATACCGCGATGAACACAAAAAATTCCTCCTTAAATCATCTTAGCTAGAACATGTGTGATCTCAGCGAGTGAATTACGTTTATTTTTTCTCAAAGGTGTGAGTAAAAGAAAAAAATTTTTCTCTACATATACGAAATATAAATGTACAAACAGCGCGCCTTCTAGAATATTTCAGAGACAGGTGTGATCAGTACGCAGTCTCCTGCAACACAGTAACATATTCGTTGGCTGGCTCAAACAGTCTTCAACACAGGGCTTGATCAGCCACCAATTGGTAACCGTGTGAAATAAACTGAATGAAAATTTTTTTACGGCGTGCTTCGTATGGCTTCCCTCGGACGTCGGAGTCGCTAGTTACATGGCAGCAAAGTTTCTAGCTCAATAAACTTGGTAACGCATGCTACTACTGAGAGTTCCGAAGGACTGCGCTTTTGCAAGGCGCCTTTGCAAAGCACCTATTTATATTACGGTGCTGCTTCATTCAGGCGCTCCAGAGTGCAGACGGTCTTCCAAAACCTGGATCAAAATAAAGTGAAAAACAAGTTCAGAAAATCGAAAAACTCGGTGCGCGCGGGCGCGTGTGCGCACTCGTATTTGCGTGCGCTATATAAGAATGAATGGAGAAAAAGTAACGGTTGCAAATCTTGATAGCAGAGGAAGAATGCTTCCATAACTATAGACAAGGAATACTTTCACGTTAAAAGATGGTTATTGAACTAGTTGGTTCATACTTTAGGACGGTTGCAGCAGAATTAGTAGAACAAGGAAACAGCTTCGTCCACATCTATGTTCACACTTTTCCTTGTCGTTCTGCCAATTCTGCTGTGATCACTCTGAAGCAATACTTGTATTGCGATTGACCGAAAGTGCTTCAGATTTCGCACGTAATCTTTAGAGGCGCAGCTCTAATTTTGTGAAGTTCACTGCTAGGATGACGTTTTTGCTTTGTGCCCACGTTTTTGGGTAACGTTCATTAAGGCATTTAAAAATCATATAACACCTTTTCGTTTGGTGCCACATTGTACTGAAAACATCTTTGTTCAAGAGAGTGAGAGAGAGAAAGACGGAAACACAGGGAGGTTAACTAGGCAGCGCCCGGTATGCTACCCTACACGTGGGAAGGGGCACGGAGGGAGAGATAGAAAGGAGAGAGAACAAAGAGAGACGGTCACTTTTCCACATGTCCGTTGGCCAGTACTTGCAGGGTACACAGGGTTCACACTGATTGTTCACAATCTTGCACTCAGTCCTGAGTCCTTCAAGAACTTTAAAAGTGCCTTCAAAGCTGTCCTGTGCGATGAAGGCTTAATACATGGACCCAGAATCTTGGCTTCAGTAAGGGGCCGAGGATTTAAACGGCGGAGTGTTGCAGCCAGGAGTGCACGCTCACGCTGAAACCGAGGACAGTTACAAAGAAGGTGTTCTATAGTTTCATCGCACCCACACATCTCACACGCAGGAGAGTCTGCCATTGCGATTAAGTGGGAGTAGGCATTTGTGAACGCCACTCCCAGCCACAGGCGACACCAGCGTAGCATCGCAGCGGGAGAGGCCGGACGGAGTAAGGGGTCTAGGCGGTGTAGACGGCATGTGGAGTTTCCAGTAGAGGACCATGACGCTAAAAGCTCTCTTCGGCCAAGGATTCGCAGATGTCTTGCTGCGTCGGCTCTTGTCAACGGTATCTGGACAATGTTGGCACTGCCGTGAGCCGCTCGAGCTGCAGCGTCAGCTGCGTCGTTTCCAACAATGCCAAAGCGTCCCGGTATCCACTGGAAGACGATGTCATGACCCTCTTCCTGCGCCTGGTGTTGGAGATATCTTAATTCAGCTACGAGTTGATCGTGATCTCCATGGCGCAAAGCAGAATTAAGACACTGTAAGGCTGCTTTTGAGTCACAGAACACAGCCCATTTGTGGGGTGTTTGTGCACCGATGCACTGCACAGCCGCACAAAGAGCAGCCAATTCTGACCCGTTGGAGTTTGTCCGATGCGAAGTTTGCTGAATAATACTGGTCTGTCTCGCAGGAATGACCATGGCGTAGGTTGAACTTGTACCTGAGACCGAACCATCTGTATACACATGGGTGCGGTCACTATATGCGGCGTAGAGTAGGCAGAGTGTTAACTGTTTATAGGCCGGTGTTGATAAGTTTGATTTTTCCGTTACGCCCGGAATTGTAAGGCGCACGCATGGCTGCCGCAGACACTACAGCGCAGAGGAAGGCCGTGCTGCCGGGGTGAACTGCTATGGGATGGACGACTGGTGAGCTGCTATAACCTTTGAAAACGCTGCGTGTGGCCTTTGATTCGCCACTGACACAAGGTGGTGCTGTGAAATCCTTGTTAGATGCCGTATGTGGATCCGCAGGGTGTCAAGGGTTATATACGTCCGGAGTGGGCAGTCCTGAGCGATTGCAATGGTAGCAACTGTTGATGCGCTGCGAGGGAGACCCGGGCATGTGCAAAGTGTCTGACCTTGTATAACTTGCAGGGCACGCAAATTCGTCTTGCATGTGCTTGAAAGCACTGGTGCACTATACTGCAAAATCCCAAAAAGAGTGCTCTGTAGAGTTGCAGCATTGATAGAATAGACAATCCCTAAGATTTTCCGCCAAGAAATCTGAGCAGATGTGTGATAGAGGTTTGTTTTTTCTTTACAATGCTGCAGTGCGGGCTCCATGATAAATTTCGATCTATGACAATTCCTAAAAAACGATGAGATGCACGATAGGCATTGACATGGCCGTCAATAGTTGGCGGATAACGAGTCATACTTTTGCGCGTGAATGCCACTATAGCGCACTTCTCGGCTGACACGCTCAGACCTTGCTCTCGGAGATAGGAGGAAGTTATGGTTGCTGCCCTCTGAAGTCTTGCTCGCACCTGGAGACGCGTCACAGAGGAGGCCCAGATGCAGATGTCATCGGCATACGTCATCGGCATACATAGAGATATGGACGGTATTAGGTAGGTACTCCTGGAGTCTTATAAGTGTTAGATTAAGCAAAGTAAGACTGAGCACTCCGCCCTAGGGCACGCCCCAGCAGGTGTAATGCACGGGTGTGGAGCCATCTTCACACATAATAAAAAAATGTCCTTTGGTCAGGTAGCTTTGGATCCACCAATACATCCGTCCACCGATTCCAACAGCCTCTAGCGCATCAAGGATGGCCTCATGTGTCACATTATCGTATGCACCTTTGATGGCAAGAAAAAGTGCCGCGCACATGCGCTTCTGGCGTTTCTGTTGCTGTACTGTAGACACGAGATCAATGACGTTGTCTATAGAGGAGCGACCCCGTCGGAAACAAGCCATGGCATTAGGATACACGTTATTGTGCTCAAGGTACCACTCAAGACGTGCCAGAAGCATTCTTTTGATGACTTTTCCCACACAGCTGGCTATACCTATTGGCCTGTATGATGACAGGTCGAGCGGGGATTTTCCTGGTTTTAGTAATGGTATCATGCGACTGGATTTCCACTGGGGAGGGACAACTCCGTCTTGCCACGAATGGTTGTAAAGGCTGAGTAGCTCTCTACGCGCGACGTGGCCAAGGTGGCTCAGCGCAGCATATTTAATGCCATCTGGACCTGGTGCAGACAAAATCTTACATTCTGCACGGGCAGCATCAAGTTCCTTACGAGTAAAGGCAACATCCATCTCTGAATCCCGTGATGCAGGAGGAACACGCTGGGAACCCGAGGTAGTCACTGCACCCACGATCATCCTGCAGAAGTCAGCTGCAACTTCAATCTGATGACGGTTTTGTTGTAGAGCCAACGCATAGAAAGGTTGTCTTTGCTGTGGAGGCGTTCGAAGCCCCTACACTGTCCTCCAAATGAGGGACATGGGCTTTCGAGGATCCAGAGATTGCCAGAAGGACTTCCAGCGCTGTTCCGCCAGCGTGTCCATTCGCCGCTTGATTTTCCTCTGCACACGACGCGCCTCTCTTAGGTCCCTTACGCATTTGGTCTGTCTGTAACGTCTTTAAAAAGTTGTTCAAAAATCTTTGTTCAGAAATTGAATTAACCAAGCATGCTAAATATATTCAGTCTAATTTTCAGTTATACTGGGTCACTCTTCGCGAAATGTCAAGGACCATAACGGCGACCGTTGCCAATTCTTTTCCAAAAAAAAGGCCAGTTGGTGATTTTGTGAATAGAGTTTGACTGAAGAATTTTTCTCGAAAAATATTTTCGCTCACGCGAGCGCTATTTGAAATTTCAACGAACAAGCAAGAGTTGGTTGGAGTTAAACTTAATTTATTCCGATGTGAAAAGGAGTACGATGAAAAATTTTATTTTAGAACATATAACTTCGTTTGTTCTTTCATCGATCTTCATTAGTGAAGTCATGAAAAAAAAATTTGCGTTTTCCTAGTTCAGTAAGAAAGCGGAAATTGAGGCGTTTTAACATTTTTTTGCATAACCGTCTTTAATGTTTCAATCACAATAATTTCTTTCTGTTTTAACTTGTTACTGTTGCTTATAATAAATGAAATAAAATTATAAACAAGTACTTTTTAGAAAAATCTCTTCCATACTTAACTACTTAACTAAAGGTGGCTTTTTTGAGGTTGAGGCCTAAATTCATGATCAAGGCCCCGCAGACGAACGTGTGAGATAGGAAATGATACAAACCGGCTTCGTTGTTTATAACCTAGGGTATTTATTTAGGGTAAGTTTTTTTTTCGAGGAGAAAATAATTTCTGCGCTCAGTATTAACTGCGACGCACAAGATATGATAGTAGCTCGATTCTCGACGCGTTGCGAAGAGAACGGTGCCAGAAATTGTTGAGGTTAACTGCCGATGCAAACAACAAGGTGCACTGAATGTTTGTGCTGGCCGGCTGCTCTTTGATTTGGTTTGGTTTATGGGGGTTTAACGTCCCAAAGCGACTCAGGCTATGAGAGACGCCGTAGTGAAGGGCTCCGGAAATTTCGACCACCTGGGGTTCATTAACGTGCACTGACATCGCACAGCACACGGGCCTCTAGAATTTCGCCTCCATCGAAATTCGACCGCCACGGCCGGGATCGAACCCGCGTCTTTCGGGCCAAGGCTGCTCTTTGACATGAGGTATATTTACCATAAAGCGAAAACCTGAGTTGGTTCCCATCTGATGCGTTCCAAGCTATATTGAGCGCAATAGTACGGGCTCACTATTTTTGTTGCAATATGCACTGTGGCTTTCTGCAAAGCGAATTTGTACTGCCAGATATCGTAAGTTGCAGTTCGCATTGGGCACAACAGCTCGTGCTTAGCTGTGAAGACACCATTCTGCAGTATATACTGAGTAGGCAGGTTGCAGTGTTCAAAAGTTTTTGTTCTCCTTCAACAAAATTTACTGGAATTAAGAAATCTAGACTACAAGTGACGATATTGATGAGCGCTATGAGTCATTTCACATATTTTTATCTCAATCGCTTTGGTCTTTAATCTAGGTATGAATATCAGAAAAAAGCGACTTTTTGCGAACTTCGGAAGTAATGTTTCTAAACAGTGCACTGCTTAACAATTTAAGTTTATTCTTAGCATCAGCTACAGCTACCGGTGAAAGTAGGAAAAATTATTGAGGTTTACGTAAAAATTTTCTTAAAATGCCACATATTTTTCTTTTATGCTGAACCAAGAAAACACTGAAATTTCATGCATGGCTTGATTACTGAAGTCAGATGAAAGAACAGAGCAAGTGAAACATTCTAAAATAAAATCTGTCATTGCACCATGTTTATATATTTGTGTCAAAAGTTTTTAACTGCAGCCAACTTCTGCTCGTTTGTGGAAACTTCTTACAGCTCTCACGTGAGCAAAAGTTTTTTGAAAAAAAAACAACACTTCTTTAAACTCCACTCGCATAATAGGGAACTAGCCCCGTTTTTTTTGTTTAAAGAATCAGTGGTGGTCGCTTTGTTGGGTTAAACGTTTCGCGTGGAATGACCTTTTCATTTCTCGACAACGTAACTGACCTGCCTCCTGAGTTAAATCTACTTGAGCCCTTTCTGTAACACCAAACAAACAATACCTACGTGACTGTCTTTGAACATCGTCCTCTATTATTTGAATTGTATTGAACGTTTTAGGAAAGAACCGAATGCCTTCCTTCTTTGAAGCTATGTGCCTCCAAAAGGACCATGTATAGCATACGTAGTAAATGAACGCATAGCAGACTGCACAGACATCCGACAAGAGATATCACTATAAAATTCACACCTTTTCTCCCCGGAAAAAACAACCACTCAACCTTTTGTTTTTCCCACCGATAAACACCTTGTGAAAAACGGTTGCTGAAAAAGCCCCATTTTTCTACCAATGCTATTGTCGCGCGCGGAACTCAGCAGTGTTTGTTCCACTTGACAGTACAAAAACGCGTTCGGCGATCTGCGAATATATATATAAAACACGCTTTCAAGAATGTCGGGTGCTCAAATATGGGGCCTCTAAGCAATAACGTGTGCTCCGGCTGCCACCATTCATTTCCAAGTTCAGATCTAAAAAAAAACGCGACAGCTGCTGTTCATCATATGAAGAGAGTACGGACACTGCGGCGTAGGATCATGCCCTTCCCCCCCTAAAAAAAGTGAAGAGTAAACAAGCTCCTAGAACACGGCTCAACACCAGCGCCTAAAAATGGCGAGGAGTAAAGCAAGGTTCAAGAGCACCGTAAACAGATAACCATCTTTATTGGGCCAGCGACCTCTTAGTGTTCGAAGCCGAGAAAGCAGCGCCTGCTTTTCCCGAGCTCGCGGCAGAGCAGGAGGCTCAGTGGACTATACACGTACGCAGCGTGCTTTGACGCTTGAGGTAGCCAGAAGTGGATCTGATTTGGCGCTGTAGAAAGGCGACGCGGAGACCGAAAACAAGCGCGGCGCTCGAGCACCGTGCGAGATCTTGGCGAGGCTGAAGAGCTCAAGCCAGTTAGCGATGAAGGGCAGAAAGAAGCTATCCATAGACACGTCTTACGAGCAAGCAACAGTGCGCTTTAGGGCAACGTTCTTGTGCCCAGAGACGCCTTTTAGTTAAACCTCTACTTGCACGCAGCCGCTATGACGTGTACATCTAGTTAGAGCCGTCAGGGCATGACCCCTCAAAGACAAAATGTACTGGTGAATGTGTCGTTAAGTTTGTTATGTACCAGGCATATCAGATGTACTTTCAATTTTTATAGCTCTTTGCTTTATGTTCGGGCGAGGTTATTTTTGCCCGTTTTATTGCTTTTTGAAGCTCTGATCGCCTGTGTTGTGGGTGACCTGTGTCGTGCGCTAGCATCGGAGTGGAATACTATTTGAGGAAAGCATATTTTCCCCTGCTAATTGCTTACTAACTATTAACCTTAAGAAAAGTGAGTTTCGGTTGTGAGAACCGCCATGTGATTGTTTCCGATGAGCACTATGCCAGTATTCAATTGGGCATATCTCTCAAGGCTGAACAGCGTACAAGTATTTATTGAAATGACTTTAAATAACCCTAACAGGGTCATTAACTTAGCAACACGAATATCCGACCGTCTTGTCCCAAAGCAAATTACGTCGCTCGAAAGCACTGTATGTCATTATAAGCCTCATTTCTTGCAAGCATTTCTACTACCAAATTACATTTTTCGCTGGTGCAATAAAAGAAAGATCTCAAATATAAAATGGTTTGCATGGCTGTTTTTCCTGAAGCAACATCATGAACTGAAGAATTAGGAAGTTTTTGTGCGATTGCGCAAGGCTAGTATTCAAATTTTTGAAGCTTTCCTCAGCTCACCCCTGGTCTGTTCCTTAAAGGTTGGGAGTGGCAGCTAAGATTTTCTTTTACAGCAAATAGTACTTTTGATTCCTCCTCCCTGCTTAATTTTTCGTCAAGCATACGTATATGTGTATTTTGGAGCTTCTGCATGTTCTAATGGAAAGACGGCAGGGCCCAAAAAACTTCTCGATGTCTGGTCAGAACCCTGCACTCATGAATACCGTGCGCTGTTGTGGAATCAACCTCCAGCGTCATATTCTCAGCTGTATAATTAAGAAGACTGCTGCCATGCAAAAACTTCCAGCAATTTTCGGAGCTGACATTTCCCTGACTTTCGGGCTATTGCAGATATAGGCGCTGGTTTGTAAACACGGCGGCACAAGGCAATGAATTTAAAAAGTAAAGCATGGTTATTTGGTACGTATGCAAATGACTGCAAAGGCAGCCGGAGTTCTCGAATATTTGCTATTCGTATGTTCCACGTGCAAGATCATTCACTAAATAACCACTTGCTCAACTGAGCTGACCTCTCTAGAGGCTCAATGAAATTGCTATGGGTTGAGCATAGATTGTAAACACTATTTTTCCTATAGTTATACAGCTTTGCTCATTCTCTGTGACCTGTTTGATTTAATCTAGAGCTACTGTAAAGTCTGAAATACGGCTCAGGGTCTAATGCCCGCACTGATAGACGCTAAAACGGGCTTTGGCTGAACTGCAAATCATTTCGAAACTGTTTTATTATGCGAGGGAAAACAACACACACATACGCGGCGCCGTCTTTTCGAAACATTAAAGAACCAGTTACGGGGGTCAGTCAGCGTTTTACAGCTGAGGACAGTCATTCAGGCTATCTTTTCGCTGCGTTAACACTGCCAGCTTTTCCTGTGCTCCTAACAAGGGCGCGCTTTATTGACTACTTTTTGCGACAACGCAGACATCAAGAAGCTTCTGAGTTGGGATTAGATGGTTAAAATTTTGCCAATATGTCTTCTAATAGTCGCTGCAATGCCATGTTTACAGCCTGTGCTTCACTTGACCTCACTCCAGAGTAAGCCTTTAATCGGTACAGATCGAATGACACATTCAGCACTGTGATACTCTTAGTTTCTGGCCGAAATTCTGTTTTCCGCAAATATATTTTGATATTGCTAGATTTGATCCGTGCCCCAGACTGATGCGGAAATCACCGCCATCTTTTCCGGCCACTTTCACGGCCTCCGGTCTGTAAGACAACTGCACAACGATGTACCTTTATCACCGCTGTCTAAAATGTTTTAAACGAAGAAGTTATTTCAGTAGTGTCATGCTCAGAATAATCGTTGTTTTATTAATACAGACACGTACTTTTGACCTGCGCCTGATGCTTTCAGAGCATGCAAAAAGTGGTCGTCTTTGTGTTTTCTTGCCGCCGCTGTTGGCATCGCGTGGTTGGCATCACGTGCGATGAGCGGTCGTAAGACGCCACGAAGTTCTACGAAACACATATGCAACGCTATGGGAGCCTCTTGGTAGGGGCTAAAAGTACTATAGTTAGTAAAGGTGCCATAGCGCTGCGTCTAATATTGGGTGGTCACCTGGACCGTACCTGTGAAGGCGGTATTTAAGGAATGGACCAAAGTGGCAGAGATACACACACGCGCACACACACATATACATACACACAAACACATACCTACATATATATACACGCACACACGCGCACACACGCGCACACGAGCGCATGCGCATGCACATACACATGTGCAACACATATACACACATACACACTCATGCCCACACATATATACATACACACATACACACAAATATTACATATACACATATACACACATATACACACATATACTCATATACACATACCTACATACACATTATGCGGGTGTTTCACATAAAATTTTCTGCAATCTTTAAAAATACGCTTTTTCAGTTTGAAGAGCGCTTTCTAGGCATAGCGTTTTAAGCGGTGCAATGCATCACAATACAGCTGCGACGTGTTAATTAACATACCGCTCAACTAATACTGAGTAGGCAAGTTTTGACTATTACTGTGAGGAACATTAAATATTGAGCCGTGTAGCCCGCCGTAGGTAATGTCCATATCAGTTTTTAGAATTTCGAAAACGCGGTTACCCTTGGCGCTGGGACCCAATAAATTTTGGCTGCATCGCGGGAAAATACACGCGTTTTGTGGAGCTTGCTGATAAAGCACCTCTGCAGTGCTCGTAACTCGTCGAAACAGCCAAAATTTGTTGGGCCGCAGCTCGGAGGGTATCAGCATTTTCGAAATTATAACAACTGATATAGATATTTGATGCGCTGGGCTGCACCCCTCGCAATAATAAAGGGGTTTTATATTATTAGTTAATAAGTTAACTATTCAATATTAGTCAATCAATTTGCTAGTTAGCACGTCTTAGTTGAATTTTCATGTAGTACTCTGCTGACAAAGCTATGCCGAAAAAAGCGCTCTTCGAAATCGAACACCCCATTTTTAGAACTTACAGAAAGTTTTACGTGAAACGCCCTGTATATAAAATAGGCAACCTTTACATTTGATCTCACTGAGTTTCGCGACTTATACACCATTACGTGAGCGTACTAAGTTATTCTTTCTCTCGCATTTGGTCACAAATTTGCGCAAGATGCCTCCAAACTGCAGAGGACTGCAGGGCAGCGAATACCTAGTATGGTTTTTGTTTTTTCCGTTCCGGAACTTAAAATTAAGGACATGGCTTACTCAAACGCGGAAATGCAGTACATCAGAAATGGCAAAATACTTTCCTGTGAGTGACGTCTGTGAAGCGAGAAGAATTCGTGTACGTCGACGCGATTAAAAAGGGTCTACCCGTAGTCCTGCGGCATGAACACCAGGTCGAAAGAAAAAAAATGGTCAGAGGTCGACATGCTATTTTTTTTTTTGGTTTATTGCCAGCCATGCTTGTCAATTTTTTTTTTTGCGCTGCATACGCATAATGTTGTGCAATTGCAAATGTCAGAGGTATATGTGTAGGCTTTCTGCGGATCCCTCGACAGCATGCACACAATGCCTTAATGATCCGATATTAGCTTCGTTTCACCTTTCCAATAGCGCGTATCGACGTGCCGAAAGTGGGAGCGTTTTTTTTTCCGAGATTTTTGTTTTTGTCTTTTAGTGCCTTTACAGATAATTTCGCGACTTGCTTCGGCGGGATTTCGCGATGTGTTTGAACAGGTAGGAAGAAAAACCATCTCGATTTTAAAATAAGCAGCATTGCATAAATATCACGTAAATGGGCCATCGTGACGAAGGACAATGACTAACGCCCTGGCCTGATCGTATAAGCGGAACTTGGTCTTAAGAGAAATATTAAATCCACTTCAAGTTCGATTTTAAAGCAATGAGGTTAAGAAAAGGTGTCGAAGACAAACTTGTGGGCAGTAATTAATCGCTAACCTAGAGACTGACTTTACTGCCTATCGGAAAACATGCATCCTTTTATTTGGAGTTGTAAGGTCACGTAATTTGTAGCCACCCAAAAACATGCTGGAGAAGACACATACTGAAAACCTGGCAGCCTCATTGAACGTCCAACTGGATTTGGACTGGCAGTGGCGAGGCCGAGTGGCTGACTTTTCTTTGCCTTTATCACTTCGACATTTTAGCAGTTCGCTGCTTATGTATTCGGGATTCGAAATTTGTATTTTTTATTTGTTCTTCACAGCACGGTTCGAACAGGACCGTTGTTTAACAAATACACCCTGCTGCAGAGAAAGCAACAATGTTGGGCTCCGTTCAGTCATATATATATCCTTGCTCTTTCCTTCTGCACCAAACATTTCAAGACACGCTGCTACGTTAGCTTTTGTTACCAGCGAGGCCTTCGAGACATGAAGAAAAAGAAGCAGAAAAAAATTCGTGTTTTCTCGGTTGTTTAGTGGCGCCGCTCTGCGGGTTATGCAGGAGATCGGCTCGCTTTTTCAGTAAGTTCGTTAGGATCAGTGAGCCGCGCAAGCTAGGGGAGAGGAAGGGGGAGGGGGAGGTCCCGGCTGTGCCTTGGTTACTGGCGTCGTGCTCTGAGGTTACCGAACATTCCCACGTGCAGCACCAGCGAGTAGTAGTAGTAAAAAACATTTATTCCAAAAAGGTAGGATAGAGAGGCGAAAATACAGATTTTGGGTGGAGTCCTTATTTCAGGACCCCAATGTCCACCGCAGTTGCTCTTGCTTGGGATATCAGCTTTCGCTGCGTCGCCAAGTCAGAGCTGAGCAGGGCAGACTCCCACTGTTCCTCGGAGTGATGTTGGTCTAGTTCGGGGGGCTTGGGACCGGAGCAGCCCCATGTTACATGATATGTTGTTGGAATTCCGCCACACCAGGGGCAGTTGCTGTCATATCTGTCGGGGAAGATGATGTGGTACTTGTGTAGGTTAGGAAAGGTGTTCGTCTGTAGTTGTCGCCATTCCCTCGCCTCTGCCGCCGTTAGCTTACGGTGTGGTGGGGGATAGACTTGTCTTTGTGTTCGGAGAAGGAGGAGGCGCTCGCCGTACGTAGAGGGGAGAGGGGTGAGGTCGGGGAGGTTAGTGAGAGTTTCTAATCGAATAGTTTCTTTCATAAGACGCCAGACGATGTGCTCACATGAAGATGGGCATCGTGAGTTAAGTAAGGCACGCAGATATAGAGAAAGAAAAAGCAATGTAAAATTTGTGTGTGCTAGCGGAAGCACGAAAAAGAAAAAACTAGAAAGAAATGAGATGTGTGACGCCGAAACGCTTGCACGCCGATTCATTCTGAACACACAACACTACGAAAAAACTCTAGTTTCACCTGAAACAAGTTTGATTGGACAGGTTTTGTATTCCGACAAGCATCACTATTTTTCTTTTTTTTCGCGCATGCGACATCGTTTATGATTTGTGGTCACAGATGGTGATTGCTCATTTATGAAAAAAAAGGAACGCCGACCAAAATGTTGTTGTTTAAAACGAAGACGTTTCGGCTTCCATAAGGAAGCCTTCCCTACGGAAGAGTGATCAAGGCTTCTGTATGGAAGCCGAAACGTCTTCGTTTTAAACAACAACCTTTTGGTCGGCGTTCCTTTTTGTTCATAAATGAATCTTCTACCCGACCAGACGAGTTTTCGTCAGACTTTAGATTTCATGGTGATTGCTCATGTGCTGTGCGATGTCAGACTACAGTGAAAGAACCGTAGGTAGCCGCCGGGGGGGTTCGAACCCTGCCGCTGCGGCCGCGTTTCGATGCTGGCGAAACGAAAAAGGCGCCAGTGTGCTGTCCGATGTGTGTGCAGGCTAAAGATCCCCAGGTGGCCGAAATTATTCCGGAGCCCTCCACTAGGCACCCCTTCCTCTTCTCCTTTCAATTTCACTTTTTTTTCTTCTCTTACGGCGCTGTTCGGGTGTACACGGAGATGTGAGACAGATACTGCGCCATTCCCTTTCCACAAAAACCAATTTTCAAACCTGGGAGGTGTCAGTTAAGCCAGTGCTTTCCACTGCGCCATCGCTCTGAGCCAAATCGCCGCTTGTAGATGTTAAACTTCGTACAGCGCTACTACCACACTCGTTAGCACTGTACAACAAATTCCAGACAGCGAATCATCCACACGGCTCCAGGTCACTCATGTGTCTTTTCCTTGCTATGAGCTGACAGTAATTTGGAGGCAAAAAAAGTAGGAAAAGAGGAAATTTTCGCATTACGAAATGGCTGGATGATGGCCTGCTTTCCTCACATGCGGTGCCATTTATCTGCTCACCTGACCACTGATATTGCAACAATGTTTACCACAGAGCGGCAGCTGATTTACGAAGCCCAAGCACACTGTAGCGGTAAACGGCACCTAGATTTACTCTGGCCATTATTTTGCCATCGCGGCTTGCAACACCTATTGGAGATTTTCGCAACATGTCTACATGGTCGACTAGGCACGTGAAACGGCAGGAACGCATGCATTCACAAGTGCTGTGTTGGCGGCTGTCTGCTTGCTAGACTTATAACTGCCATATTCCCAAGAGCAACAACCATTACGAAGAAGGATTGTCGGATCTGGTTTCCTTTTGTTCTGCTGCCACACGTGGGTGCAGCAACGGTTGTTAATCAAACGTGACTGATCCACTAGCCGAAATACTCAGCGCGCCTATAGACACCCTTTTTGCATTAGATATTAGTGACACACGAGTGATGCACTTTATCCTTTTCTTATCATCGTGAAATCTGAGATACCCGCATATGAAGAAATTCTATGGCACGGGAGGTGTGACGGCCTGCAGTAAACTTGTTATACACTAGTGGTGCAAAGGAAGCGCCAGTGGCATCGTATGGACGCGAAATATAGCGGAGGTGCCTGCAACGAAGATTATGTTTTTTTTATTTTTGTACGATAGTGAACAGTGTAACGCTTAAGAGAGAGTGAGCAAAGCTCACAAAACCCGAACTCGAGATAGTGAGTAACAAGCGAGTTGATTTAAAGAAAATACAGGAATGTTTTTTTTAATTTAGCAGTTAAACTTAACTTTGGTGTTGTAAATAACGTATTTGTGTTTATTATTCAGCGAGGTACATTTTCGAGTGGCGTAATTAGGGCAGATTCTAATTTTTTTTCTAAATCCCACAAACCTGTTGCATACGGCGATGCGTCAGTTCATACGTGTAAAACGCACCACTTCGCTGACACCTGACTCATGCATGCACACATGGCACGAGTACCAATTCCTGGGTGTTATGCTTATGATACCTGCCCATTATGTCCCACTTGGAAATGGGCTTTCCGGAAATAAAGTGTATTACAGCAAAAGCGCTCTTTATCTCCGTCTCGGGCTTTCAGCGCACTAGGGTTACTTGTACTTCGGTCGAATAACTGCATTCTTGAAAGCTGTGAATCTACGAAGCACCTAGATAGTATTCTGATTACACAGCCGACGCATGCAATAGTTTTTCGATGGGGCTAGATTCACTGCGATAAATTCATTCCAGTTTAATTGAAGTTATTTTTGTCAGAGGAACTCACGATAATTTTAAGAACTGATCAATGCAGTTTTTTTCAATTTATAACTTAACAGTTTAAAGAAAAAGTGATGCATTGGCACGTCCATTAGAAGCATATAGCTTTCTTAGAAGTAAAGAAATATAGAACTTTGCTATTTCCCCACTCTAGTGGCGCAGTTCACGCGCTGAATCTCTCAAAGACGTGGCACTATCGAGTTCACGAGAGGGCCCGTATGCTAATCAAGTGGGTAAATAGCGTTCATCCTTGCGTTGCTTCTGAAACCTTCATCCGTCTCGAGAGCCGTCGGCGTCTTTCCCAGTAAACGCAACGTAGCATGCACAGCCCGGGAAGGTCGTTTGCGGGCTAGTTTAGAGCCGAAGTTCCCTCGCCGCCTTCTCTGTTCAGTTTCCAGAAATGCTCCACTTTCGTACTGAACAAACATACTTTGGGTGGCCGTCGGCTTGTTCCAGGAATGCGATGTGATCGGGAAGGCAGAAGAGCATTTCTCGCTTCCCCTAAGACACGTGGTATGTGGGACACTGAAGTCCCTTAAAGAAATGTAAACTAACTCTAGTCGGCTTGCGCTTAGAGTGTGGTGACTATTGATTGCCAGATAATTTTTCAATATTATTTCCTTCAGAGAGTTGTCTTTGGTATGTCGAAGGCGGGCAGTTAATATGGGATTGTTTAAAATGCACCAAGATTCTCGTGCCTCTTCCTGTCTTAAAAAATAAAGGGAAGACATAGCATCATTGCTCTTTCATCCTTTATTGTATCCTCAAAGGCCGCCAACGGGCATTACAGTAGGGCATTATATTACATTTAAATTCGTTGACAGTGGCGAGATCTGGACTGCGAACTTTCTGGTTTAGTCTCTTACTAGGCTTACGAGGCGTCGCCACTTACGTGGCACAGAATTCAGTCGCACTCGGCAGATGCCTATCACTGGGAGTGGAAGGTTAGGGAGGGAAAGCCGGTTTGGTGCAGCCAACCAAACCTGCATTTAGCAAACTTTCTGGTTTATTTTCTTACTAGGCTTACGAGGCGTGGCCAGTTACGTTGCAGATAATGCGGTCGCATGAGGCAGATGTCTATCACTGGGAGTGGAAGGTTAGGGAGGGAAAGCTGGTTTGGTGCAGCCAACCAAACCTGCATTTAGTTAACCTCCTATCCCTTTCTTTATCTCTCCTTACTTCCCCCTCTTCATCCATCCCGTCTCTCTATAGTACTGTGCGGGTGTGCTTGCGTACGTGTATGCGTGAGCAAGACGTCGGTTGCGTGTCTCTGCACCATTGTGCTCCAACACTTCGGGAGCGGAACAGCAGTTAACGTTCGTCTGCTCCTTGCCTGCTTCTAGCTGAACATTCTGCGCTGAGCAGCTGCCTTTCAGAGGGGCAGACGAGTGGAGGAGGCCGCTAAACCGCCATAAATTGCTCTAGTTCAGCTCATTGCGAAGGATCTGCTAAATTGCTGCCATCAACTGCCGATGAAATAAAGTGGCCTGTTTCCACCGCACATCACTGCGTGGTGCTGAGAGGAAATAAATAATAGTGACGAGATTCTATATGTGCACTCTAAAGTAAGCCCCCCCCCCCCAAAAAAAAAAAAGATTATTCCCGGCCATAGCCCTGGAACCCGGCAAGACTAATGCAGCGAGTAGCTCACTCCTTACTAGCAATTCCCTCACCCGTATGCTCTTTCGCAATCACGCCAGCTAGAGAATTAACCACGTTGTGCGCTTACACACGAGACGCCCACTTGTACCAGGTCACGTACGGAGCCGACGTTTGCCAGTTGGTGCCGAGTAATTTCTCCCCACTCGTTGCCAGCAAGTTCATCCTGAGAGACACGCGCCGAAAAAGATTCGTCGCATCGGCTCCCGCCAGAGTGGAGATTGTTTGGGGACTGCGTGAGGAGGTCCCTGAATTGCAGCCTCCCGTCCCGTCTCTGCACTGGTGCCTTAATTGGCAGTCACACGTGGCATGAGGCGAACAATCTATTGGTACGCGTGAAATTAGAACTGTATTTCGCCACCACAGCCCCGAGCTGTGTGCACTTCAGTGAGACTCCTTCGCCAGTCGATAATGCATAAAACCTTTTCTCTATACGCATGGGGTTGTGAGGACATGGCGCGACTGGGTTCGTAGTCAACGGGTGTGACAATTTCGTATTCTAACGAGAATGGTTTGACATTTTGAGCAATAATTTCAGTTCAACAGACGTAACCATAAAGCAATGTTAAGATGCGTTTTGAAGAAGCCTAACAAGTAGCCTGGTAGAGCAAATTCAGAGTATTGAAACATACATCTTATTTGTACGGTTTTGTTTAAAATGCATGTCGGCTTGTCGTTTCTGGTTTCAGTGTAGGGATAAAAATTCCCCCGTTCAAGAAAAAGGCTTAGATATCGAAGTTCCTTCATTCTCGTTTCCTGAGCGATGGAGAAGAAGATAGCGGCACAGTGGACGCGTTGTCTGAGACAGGATAGTAATGTAAAATTGGTCAACATGCTCCTTGGCTTGTCGAGCTAAGAATAAAACAGCAAGCTGATAAAGCGAGCTCGATGTTATCGTTAAACCAGTTATCAGTCCAATATTCAGTTAATGTGAAAATAAAAAAAATGAATGTATGCTCTTCAGTGACTTTATTATCCGTTCTTCTCCAATAAACTGATACGGTAACTATCTGCAGGTACCACACGTAACCTACAGCTTTTGATAAAGCCATAAAGAAGGTTTTTCTTAGGCTACCAGGCAGACGAAGTGCTGCTCGTTTCAAAGCGGATATGTTGTCAAAGCCGCAGGTTTGCTCTTTTTACCCAGTAATTCTAATTTAAATTAGTACTTGCTATCAGTCTGTCTGTTGTTGCTAGGAAGAAAAGGAAAGTGCACAGGCCTGCTTATTGGCTCAAGCCGAGCCACAATCGCTACCACGTGCAGATTGTAGGAGAGTTGAAAGATGGGATAGAACGACAGGATAGTAAAGACGCAATAAGGACAAGGCCGATCCCGGAGGTAGTGCAATACCGGGCCAACCGGTGGCGGGAGTGAAGCATTCTTCAAACTCCCCGCCACATTTCCAAAAATAAGTCCGATTGGACCCGTAACAGATACTCTACGGGGTCCGGACATTCGCCTAACTACTTGCTATCAGAACACACACTGTTCAGGATCCGCGCACGTACGAACGAAATATTTGAGTGCAGTTGTGCGAGCCAATAGTCACAAAATGACCGCATATATAAGGGGACGTGCACGCCCCAAGCGCTAGTATCAACACCAGGAGAAAGCAACGTGAGGCGCCCGTAGAGTATTTCAGAGTATACGCATCTCGTAAACTTTTGCTGCCTACTGTGCGTGTCGTCGCAGCTGACTGAATATGTATTACACTTATTACCTCTTTCAAAGAGCTAAAAAGTTCTCTATCTCCATTTTCCACTGAAATAAGTTCAGAAATAAAGCACTAGTAATAAATTCTTCGTTTAACTTCAAATTCCGGAGAACAACCTGTTTGCTTTTTTGAGTAGTTTGCATGCGCTGATGATATTAACCAGACAGGTTATGGTTCGGCTAGCACGGTATCTGCTCCGCTAGAAGCCGAAGCACACACAGGCTATATTGCCGAAGGACAGACAAAGACATGAAAACGAATAACGTCGAAATACGAGAGTCACCACTTCGTGAATATAATATAGCACAAATAGCACAAAAATATCATGAATACATACTTCAGGACATCTAAGCCGCAAAGGGCTCATGGAGACGCCTGCAGCCTATATTGTGCATTACTCTGAAGGCAATCTAGCACGATCCACACTCGGTCTCATGAATAATAACGCAATGCGGTAACGCAACGCCGATAGCCGGTGGCTTCGAGTTTCATACATAGCTTGCCGAGGCCAGCGCCACTGCTTAAGATTCATTTTTCGAACTTGAGAACACCAGTGCTCCTCCCGGGCAGCTTTTTCATCGCCTCTCCTGCCAGCTCTGTGCTGACGACATCCGGGCTGGCGAAAGACTAAACTCGCGGGAAATGCTTTGAAGCTCTGACACTGAATCTTACGCTTATGGTTTCTCCTGCGTTATTCCTAGTTTTTTTTAATACGCTCCTTTTATACGGAAGGAAAAATTCTACAGGAGCTTAGGTTGCTTTGCAAAGAGGGAGCGCTTTTGTAAGGGATCACACGCTGATCCCAATGTGTATTTGAAATAGCGTGCTGACTGAGAATCAGGCTTAAAGCAACCTTTAAAAGTGTCTCCATTATTTAGGCTAATTGTAAATGCGAAAACTACACCAATGGCGTCATTAACAAACTTTCAACCTCATTTTTATTAGGCGATGATGAGAGTCACAATTTCACCAATAATAATAATAAAAAAACTACGGTTCTCACGAGCGCAGCTGCTAATAAGTCTATTTTCTGGAGTAGATCTTTACAAAACCTTCCAAAGCTCGGAACCTACTTTATAAGTGAGTGAAAATATATTTATTAGCTGGTTTGACTATTAGGCCTGAAGGAATAAAACACAAGTTAATAAAATTAACTGGGCCTTACCCAGCGCGCGCTCACACACACGAAGAAAGGAACTCTGCCTGCTCAAATATATCAGTATGGTATAGTCGGTGTCTATGACTGCTCAAATGGATCAACATCGTTTAGCCGTGTGATGTGTGCCCTAAAAACGTAATGTCGTGACATTTTTAAAGTCTCTAAAAAACACATTTCGCCTTCTAATGTACTGATGCATTAGTTCCCGTTCACTGCCTTCTAGCAGATAAACTGTACCGCATGCAGAGTTACAGGTGTCATATATACACACACACGCAAGCGGCTGCCCAAAGTCTCGCGAGCCTAATAAAAGCCCTAAAAAACCAAGTATGAAAGCGGTGATGAACACAGCGTAACTATAAGAAGCCTAAAAACAAAACACCATGCCATGTGCAGCGCCACCAAACATTCACAGAAAAAAGAAATAACCCGTATATAACGCTCAGTAGTTCCCAACCGACACCCGCTGCCGATCCTAGAAGTCGTGCCTGGCCACAAAGGATCACTGTCCAGGGCGTGTACCGTTCAGTCATCGTGATGCATGGCTTCCATATCTAAGGGGTCGACGAAGGGAAGCTTTCATCGCGCGTTTCAGAGCCACGTAAAAGGCAGGCACGTGTCCTGGTACGTAGCATTGACCCCGTAGCGTCAGGTGCCTTTTCCGGTGATTGGCTGCGGAATTCGGCGCATGGCGGTAGAGCGCCAAGGGGAAATGGGCACAAGGACGTGCGAAACACAGCAGCAGAGAGAAATGAGTTGTCTCCATCGCTGACACGAGTCGCCTGGCCTCAATATAAATGAACGCGGAAAAGATGGAACATTTTCTGCTGCCACGTGCGCATTATTTCGTAGAGCATTCCCCGCTGAATTTGAGCGCACTTTATGTAATGGTTTACTAGCACGACAGTTGGTCCTATCCAGATATAAACGTTAAGATGTGCAAGGCGAGCTGTCTCAGTAGTGCTTAAGGAAATGCCTCACCTTGACTCTTCTTATGTCTCACAACTCGAATGCGTGTTTTCCAACCCTACTCAGTACAGCCGCTAGCCTTCAAACTTGCCAGTTCCGCTTTGCTGTGGCCCATGGGCCCCAAGTACTAGAGAAAGTGACCTATGAGGTGCTATAGACTCTCACAAGTGTGCTATTAGGTACTAAGATGTAAATATTTGCAGTAAATCGTGGAGACAGAGGACCCGTGCTATATGTGTTAAAGTCAATAAACAAATGAGAAACAAAAAATGAAATCGTACCTTAGAAAGCGCAGGTACTATTTCAGTGCGCCACAGAGCCGCACCACGCAGCTCCTCAAGATGATATTTAGAAGCGCGGTTGTTCTGAACCTGCCTGGCTGCCGCTGGCGGCGCTTCAGTCGCTGGCTGCTACTTGTGATGGCTGATAGTCATGCTGCCCGTATGTACCGCTATTACAACGCCCTTTTGTAGCGATGGCTACATTACGGTAGCATTTTCGAGCCTTCAGCGTGGCTACGCGCCACCCTGTGGATGCGCCGCCACGCTGTCACTCGGCTGGTCACGTGGTGCGGAGCAGCTGCCGGCGGCGCGGCGCCGTGGCCGATCACGTGGTTCGTCACGTGGTTAGTCACGTGACCAAGTTCCAATCGGCCAGCTGTAGCTATCGCGTACCTCCAGGTTTAACCGAAGCTAACCACTGCCAATTTTTTTGGGGGGATGCAACTTCCTAGCACCCGACGAGTAATGTGTCGCTCCTACCAACTGTGGGCCTCAAGGCGCATTGGGGATGGCTTCTAGTGTGAACTCGCCAGTTAAAAAATACTGGCAGGGACATATGGTACAAGGTGCGAAATTTGGAATGGGAATTACACGCCATTGAATCCGCGACAACATTGATTGCTGGAAGGTAACGCATGTTTTTATACGCCTAGGTGATAAAAGTCTACCGGACACCTAAATGTTGTTGCACTAAGTGCTATGAGAAATTTTTGGAAAAGTGCGGCTAACTCCTCTGTGGTATCCTGTGCTATCGACCCGTCTAGAGCGCGGAGCGTTTAAACTGCCATTTCTTGACACGTCAGTGAAGCATTTGTTATTTAGAGCGAAAAAGAAAGAAAAAACCCTTTATTGGAAAGCACCGAGTTTTTCCACCGTGTTTGAAACCAATGGCATGCTATTATGCGTAGCGGTAGAAGCGTAACGAACGAAAGGCGGCAAGGGAAGGATTGCAAAATATCGTAATTAGAAGTAAACGTGCATTAATAAATAGCGGTCATGAAAATCTTATGCATAGGTTAAAAATTCCAACAGAAAATATTTTGCATGCTAGATTGATTAAGATTAGTGTCCTGCAGACGAGGATCCGGGAAAAAAACTGATACTCCATTTATAACTCGTAACTGACTCTGTTGCTCGTATAAGCTAGAAATTGTAAAAAATGATCTCACTGTACCAGCTGGACCATGTAGTTGTTACAGGGCAGACTTGTGGCTTTTCCGAAGCAGTACAGCTGTACGTAAATGCGCCGTTTACGAGCAAGAAATCAGTTACTTCCGACTCTTTTCAGCCACTCCAATACCGCTGCTGCTTCTTTGTCTAAACGTAAAAGGGATATTTGTGATATCTCAATAGTATCTTGTTTTCAGTTATGAATAATTAGTTTATTATCCCTCTGGTTGAATGTGGGAGGCTATTCCACATTTCTTGGAGCTAGCGCATCCTGTCTGACCAAGTGGCGTTAGAGTTGTCCTTCACAGAACAAATTTGCTTCGAAAGTATATTATGCGGCGAAATTTGCGGCGAAAGTATTTTATGAATGTTTTTAAAACATGGGGCAGTGTCGACATCATCATAATGTGTTAGGACTAAAGTGAAGGTTGCCTAGAAATGGAGCCAGTTAAAGTGATGGATCATATGGTAGCCATCGATCATATCTCTTAGACAGTGCATATTCTGAGAGAAGCATATACTTTTTATGAAATGCTAGTTTGGCTTGGCTAACTGTTAAACAACTTCGTTTTGTATAAAAACTTTGCCAAAACATTTTAAGTCTCAGCGACGTATTAAGAAAGAACAAGGAAAGAGCGACAGCAGTTACCCTACAAGGCGAAGAGCTCTGACACGTATTGCACTTTGAAAGGTTTCCGAGCAACAAAATTAGTACAGTCTCCATTATAAACTTAACAATGGGGGCAGACAATTGCTTTGTAAGTTTCCATTGTTAGCTATTCACATCTTCTCGTTCTTTCTGTGAAGCAAATATCTCCTTTGGTTGCCTCTTAAGCATCTGAAGGGCACTCGAAGAGTTCAGACACAACGCTGACGTCAGCTATGACCTTATAGACGTTTAGCGAACTGCATTCATAGCAGATTTTCTTCATGAAGAGGAAAATGGCAAACACAAAGGTTCCTTAATACAAGTCCTAAAGCCTCCTTTTATTCTGACATTTGCGCAGTTCTTGTGCCCTTTTGCGGAAGGCTTAGCTGAAGCCAGCGAAACATCCCTGGGGAAAACAGCTATTGAATCAAAAAACGAGAAAACCAATAAGGCTTTTGCAGCGAAAGCTACATTGGCCACGAACTCGCAGATTCGCCGTGCTCGCATTCCCCACATGTCCCGCCGCGGTGGCTCAGTGGTTAGGGCGCTCGACTACTGAACCGGAGTTCCCGGGTTCGAACCCGACCGCGGCGGCTGCGTTTTTATGGAGGAAAAACGCTAAGGCGCCCGTGTGCTGTGCGATGTCAGTGCACGTTAAAGATCCCCAGGTGGTCGAAATTATTCCGGAGCCCTCCACTACGGCACCTCTTCCTTCCTTTCTGCTTTCACTCCCTCCTTTATCCCTTCCCTTACGGCACGGTTCAGGTGTCCAACGATATATGAGACAGATACTGCGCCGTTTCCTTTCCCCCAAAAAACCAATTATTATTATTATTATTCCCCACCGTGGCCGCAGCGCACCACGTGACCAACCACGTAACTGGTCACGTGACTGGTCACGTGACTGGTCACGTGGCCAACCGCATGACGAACCACGTGACCACAACTAGCCAGACAACCAGACTAACCTGGACTTGCAATCAAGATTAACCAAGGCTAATCAAGCTATGCGCTTTCGCTACGTATATCCTGGCATAGCCGAGCTAAGCCACTGCCAATTTTCTTTTTGCGAGGAATAGCACCGTGCGCTTTCATAATAGTCTCTTCAATATTTCCAGCTTTCTGCACAGGGCGCACCTTTCACTCCATTTGTCTTGATGTATTGACGCGGAGAACGCGAAATCTTCTCTTGTTTAGCGCCAGCAGTCGCGGACGACTGATGTCAAAAACTAAACTTCTTTCACTACGAAGGCAGCGATGCGACGAAGTCGGGCAAGAAACCCTAGAGGCTTCATAAGTGGATTGGCTGTTATGCAGTAGCACTCATGTGAAGGCAAGAGAAACAGATTTATTTATTTATTTATTCAAGTTACCCCTAAAGGCCCTCCAGAAGAGGGTATTACATAGGGGGGGGCGTCTTACCTTATACGATGTAGTATCACTGACGTGGGCTACCGGATGGCGAACAAAAGTTTTCGCGCCGATAGAACTCCGAAGCGCAGCAGGAAACAAGGCCCTCAAAGAAAAAGAAAAATATTTATTCACACGCACTTCCTCGCTTGTTCTAGCTTTGCGCACATATTGTATCAGGAGACGTGAATATGTCAAAACAGCCTCAAGAGCGCTTCCAAGCTAGACTATCAGGAGCGTCCGATAGGTGGCGGTGTGTCTAGCAGCCAAGGAAGCTGGCACATAAATTCAAAGAGAGCGGCTAGCATCCTATATGACGCATTATAGAGTGTATGAATTTGGCCCTGCAAAGCATTTTATGCCTACTCCTACTCTCGATGACGAGGATAGACTGAAAAAAAATTATTTGCTTTCCTTGGACTCCTTCGTTTGAAAAATCGTTACCAAGAATTTGGTTTCGTGAAGTGCCTGATTGTCACAAATTGTGGTTTACGGCTTGCTAGTACTAATGCTTACTTCTACGCTAGTGCTTTTACTATTCGGCAATAGAGGATATATCAGAAGATGAGAAGCGATAATTTCGAGCATTATTTTATTATTTTGTCAACAAGTAGGACATAAAAATTATAAATATTACTCTCATCTACCTTCCGGTAGCCCCAGTAATAAACCAAATTTTTTCCAGGAACATTATGCGCTTATCGAACCACCAAAAAGAAAATGCCTGTAGTGCTTCTCTCACCATGTTTCTTTTCGTAAGTTACGTATGGCATCTTGCATCTGGCGCATATAAATAACCGGTTACAGGCAAATATCTGCACATCTTTATAGGAGCGACTTCTAGTTCAAAATTCGACCCTTTTTGTTCAAGCCAATACAATGTGTTCGTGGCAAGCTTATTGATGAATAATGGCGAAGCACATGCGCATTTTTTCCCGGCATGAACCACTTTGAAAATGAAATACTGACGCATATTTGTTCTTTGCAAGTCGTTTTGCTGTTCCTCCTTCATGACATGTTAAGCAGCGGCATCACCAGGGGCTTAAGCTAAACTGCATTTGGTAGTTTTAAAAAACTGTGTATGTTACAGCTTTCCGAAATTTTTGTGCGTTTTTGCATCTTTTTATCCACTTAAGTACCCTTCTGGTTCTTTTCGTTGCCTTACCCGTTTCTCCTCCAGGGTTTTCAAGCTGTTAAAAAATGCCTATCATAACCACATATACATTTGTTGAAACAAAAGCTATGAAACGGACACACTGCAAGAGAACAGGAACGACTATAAAGAGCGTTAGAATAAGAGAGCAAGGGGGGCTGAGCCGAGTAGAGCTTTGAGCACTGGGTAACTTGAGTCATTTTGATGTATCTGCGCTGGAGCTTGTACTGTGTGTCATAGTAAGCTGACAGGCACAGACGCACTACAATAAACTAGGGCTTTGACACCTTATAAGTCAGAAGGGAGGACACAGCGAAGCAGGGTACACACGAATATTTCGATTAAAAAAGTTGCAGAAATGTATTGTGCGAAATTCCTTGTGAAAGCAGTATTTTGCGCTTTAGTTAAGAGTGAATTCATGAGAAGCTTGAAACCTTAGGCGATATGCTGCTTAAAAACACCAAGAAAAACTTTTTCTGACACGGCAGCGTGAACCTTGACTTATACGGCGTTTGACTGCTGATTGATTGGCTACGCTATTGCAGAAATATGTCAAGGAGTATCGCAGCGTATAGACGTAGGAGTAGGCGCGTTGCTAGGAGTGTCAGCTGGGTCGCACGCCGTAAGTTTTTCTAATTCAATACGTCAAAGGCTTTCCTGTATAGTGCGTTTAGAAGGTATGTTTTGTCTTCCCGTCTTCTCGAGTTCATAGTTCGCGTTACCGATTTTTCTTCCAGAGTTGTTTTTAACGATAGCTTCAGCAGGGACCTTTTCCTGAGGCAACGTTTTCGGCTGCTTATGCGTAGGGTTCTTTGAATGGAAATTCCCCTCATGACAAACGACATGCGTTTCGAAGTAAATATTGAACGCACTCTCCCGAAAAGTAGTGAATGGTAGGCGTCGATAAGGCATCGGTTTAGCGCCAACGGACAGTCGGGAAGAGCCGCAGTGAGAAGTGCAGTCTTTTGGCAGCTGTTCATGGTATAGTGCATGGATCATGAACAGCAAAAATTCTCCGAGAATAGGAGAGGTTTTTTGTCATTGGCGATAGCAATGCCACACCATCTGTATTTACGACTGCCAATGAAAGCTGAGAATAAAACCTGAAGGAATGGTTAAAACAGGAAGTGAGGTGGCTGAAACGCTGCAAATCGTAGACATTCTGAGATATTTACGAGCTTCAAAAAACAGGAGTTTTCGATTGACCATGTTTTATTAGGCGTTCTAGCGAATTCTACGCAAATAAATTCAAAGTACTAACGTCCAGATGAGCTCCATGAATCTTTCTAGCAGAAATAATAAACTGAAAAGAAAAAGAAAACGATGTTATTGTTTCTTTTTACTAAGTTGTGTACGTTCGATTCGACCCTCCAGTCTTGTTAACGAGAACAGCTTTTGGAGCACCGAAGGCATTATTAGGAAGAGTTTGCTGTATTCGAGATGGTTGTAAGTGAACGTACGGGTTTCTCATAGTTGACTGATGATCAGCTTGCGTTTTACATTATTTATTCAGCACTCAACATCTGTTGTCTGCAGAAGTAAAATTTACAGAATACTCAACTTGACAATCTTCTTGCGTCAGATATGTTCTCAAGACTGTCACTGCTAAACCCTGCGCAATTGCTCGATTCCATCCACTTCTCTTACTTGACGCGTTCTGCGTGAGTTTTCCCCTTTAAAGTCACTTGTAAACGTACAGTGGCGTAATCACGTGGTGAGCTCATCGCCCATGGGACAGCTGTGTAAGACCAGCGTAGGCGCCGGGCCGAGTCTAATGCATATTCATGGCCGCTTGGTCATCTTTAATAAGCTCATTGCGCCCGTCTTCCTTTGCGCGTTGGGCGGCTGTAGCACTAGGCGTCATGAGAAATTAGCTTCACTGCTTCTTGCATAATGCAGACTGCGCGGTGGATTCACAACTCGAATTTTCCACGCGCCATTTCAAAGCGCACTAACCAGCTGGGCCCAGCGCCGCGCATCGTCAAAGCTTACGTAGAGGTGAGCTTCTATAGGAGCAAGCTCTCGCTTATTCGAGAATGGGCTGCCAAAAAAAATATGTAAATATTGTTAGCTATAAAGAAAGCACGTGAAACAATTCGTGTTTTCTAGACTAACGCGAAAAAATATCAATATCTCAGCAAACACACGAAAACCAAGCGTTAAGAACGCTCTTTACGACCTACTTGAATCTGTGATATGAAAGATGATTAGCAAGATTATCAAGCGTACGAAAATCAGTGGCATCACGGCTTGTGAAGTAACTAAAGTGCTAGCCCGTTTGAAAACTTTGTTCTCTGACGCGAATTGTTGGAACAATCATTTTATTCCACTCGCAGACTCAGCATACTGTTGTCTCCGGCTGCGGTGCGGGCTGCATGCTTCGGCTTCGATCCTGCGTCTTTGTAGCTTTTGCTTCACGTCCATATAAAACGGTACTCTATAAACTCCAGCTTCGAAAAATGTTTGCGAATTTGCCAACGTTCTACAAAACTGTAACAGGTGGTCTTCAGGAGAACAGAGATACACAGAGAAGAGAGGACTAACAGAAAAGTTAGCCAGCCAATGTCCGGTTGGCTACCTGGAAGTTTGGAAGTGGTGTAAACAGGGCGAAATAGCTAACGAATTTTAATTATATATAAAACAAAAACATAAATGCAGCTTGTGATAATGAGACGCGGTCGGTAAAGTGTTAGAGGCGTCTCTCTTTGCTGAGCACAGGGATGTTTGGTCAAGTGTCATTCTCAGGCTAAGCACGATGCATACAAATCCAGAAAACCGAAAGTATCGAGACCTCTTCTTTGCTAGCTACTGAGCCTTCTTTGTCGACCAGGTGTAAGATCCACTGAACGCTTGTTTTGTTTTCTAGAAAAAATAATTATCCACCTCCTTAGCTCGCACGACTCAGTACGCAAAGGCTGCACAAAGAATCTTGTCGCGCATTTACATTGCTGCCCGGCAGTGACTGAGCACCGTGGCCAAAAGTTTGGGACAACCAACTAATTTACTTGTTTTAAAACTACGTGGTGCATGACCTTTAGCATGAATGCTATAGGTCAGATTTCCCGTCCACGTATTAATACTGTAGTTACGAATACAGGCACGTAAAATACTGCGCGCAGAGATGTGCAAACATAGGGGTTGTAGATTTATGAACGGTGAGAATATTTAAACACCTCTGAAGAACATCTGAAGAAGAAAAGAAAGAGGATCGAACGCGGTCATAATGAAGCAAATAGTAGTATAGGGATACAGGAGATATGAAATAATACGAGGACTCTGGAAGCATGTGATGTTTCTAGGGCTGACATTCCCAACTGTGGTACTGCGGATAGTGTAGTTTGAGGCATTTAAATGAATAACAGGATTTAATCTTTCCTACAGCACTGATGTGTAATTGGTGTATTCCTAACTAAAATGTAAAATATGACGGCATATGAGATTTTGCCACCCGAGGCTGGAAAGAAATCACTAGGGGAATGCTACTACAGCGACTCTCAGCCGAAGGAACGGGCCCGGCTGACATTTGCGACGTGGTACTGTGCTTAAAATCTGAAGTGCTACAAATACTAAAGAATAACAAAAAGTCGGTTGACAGATATGCTATAAGGGCTCATGCAAAGACAAGACACAAATCTATACAGGAAAATATGCGCTGGAAGTGCTTTGAAGTATGGAAAGCACAGAGCAAATTATCTTTTATTGAAATAAATGAGAAGAAGGATTGAGAATAGACGAGAAGAGGTGGGTCTCCAAAGCCTTCAGGTACTTGCACAGTTAGGACTTGGACGCTTGGTGAAGGAAGAGGAGAAGAAATCTTACGAGATGCCACGCAGGCAGCAACAGGGAAAGGAAGTTACCCTGAACATCAAAAAGAAAGTCCAAGAAATCGAGAACGCTACATGGAAAAAAAAAATGGGAACGAAAGAATCATTGCATAAGTACAGAGCCGAATAGAACGAATTCTGTAAGACAACTCTATATAATTCTAGAGGCAGTGGCCACCATTTTAAGGCTAGATTAGTTTGCCTTAAAACGAGGCAATATAGAGAAGTAAGTGTTAAGAGAAAGATAATAGTTGTGTGGCTTTCAGGACCAATGTAGAAAACGTTCACCATGTTGTAGTAGGCTGTACAGCTGCTCATTCAGGTTTCAAAGAGCATGTGTTCTGCGATCTGGGTTCTAGGGATTGGGAAAGAAATATTAACACACCAGCAGTATAGACGAGCAAGAGAAGACTAGATTACTGGTGGCGCAAAAGAATAGAAACATTATACGAACCCTCAGACAAATAAAAATAATATAGCCCAAGCACAGAAAATATAATAAAATGGGAAAGAAGGACAAACAGGATTAAATGCTAAAAAGTGAAACAAATGGCTGGATAAATAAACACTCACTTCAATTTACTAAGACGCGTGACGTTACCCATCGCCTCATCTCGAAGGGAATATATAAAAGATCAAAAGGACACAGTGATAGCGAAATTTTGATCTGAGGACCTTTTCTTGTGTGTGTGTTGATCACCGTTAAATAGCCGGTTACGGCGCGACGAATAGGGTGCGTTGGACGCATCGGCTCACAAAGCTACAGAGCGAGATGATAGGAGTGCGTTCGGAAAACGCCATTTTTGGCAATGCCACTTTCCTTTTTACAATCATGGCCACGGCGGTAAGCTTTTTCGTTATTCTATTTGCAGACTCACGAAACTAGCACTCACTGTTGCAAATAGAGCTGCAGATTTTCCAGGAAAAGTGTTTTTGTGTCCAAAAGCGCGTAATATTTCCAGCCACCTCCATTTTCTCGCGTTTTTTAAACGCTGAATACATTTGGAATTTGATTTCTGCGAGGCGCTCAGACATCAATATTATTTTTTGTGGTGTACGTGACACGACCTAGGACATAAATCTTGTGGAGAAATGAAATCATATGCTTGTAAGATTAGTTACTGCGAGAAAATGTGGCTCTTTCCACTGGAACACCACAGGCCTCAATGCTTCGTCGCTATGGCTAAAATCCGAATTCAATGGCTTATAGCATTGATGGCATTTAGGGTGCATGGCGTACAGCATGCGGGAGGTGCAAGGTTCGATCCCCAGTGCCCCCGGGTACTTACTGGTGATACAATGGGTACACGCTTACCCTTGTCTGATCCTCGGCTTTTTCAGGGTGTAATGTGTGGGAAATGGGTCCCTGACCCTGCCTTAAGCAAAAACAGGAATACCTTTTGCCATGGCGCTCTTTGACCAATGATGCCCTTGCGCCATAAAAAAGTCATCATAATCATCAGCAGCATGGCTTACACTGGCAAAAGCAGACTTGGATCAAGCAGTTATACAAACTCATTGCCCCGCGCAGCGCTTGGGTATTCGCACCATTTAATGCCGCATCCGCGCAAGAACAGCGCTGGCGTATTTCGAGCAGTATTTATTGTTTTTATGGATGCAATGTTCTCTGCACAGAACTTTAGAGTGAGAGCGCTTTTCCCGTAAACTGAGTTTGTGCCGTTTTGTGGGAGCGGTGAGGTGACTTAAATGGGGACGCACTGTGTTATGCTTCTTTACAGGGATGCTGAAAATTTTGTTAGCATCGTTCCTCTTTTAGTAACTGCCAGCAGAGTTGCAGGTGTGCCAGGTCTTTCTCTGTGCTTGTAATATTGGTAGGAAAATTCTGGACTCCTGAAAGCCGCGAAAAACAGAACTCGTATTATTTCAGACTAACAATGGAGTCCTGATCTGAAAGGCGCAGTCTGTAGTTAGAGTTGCCTGCCGGTGCAGGGAAGATTTGCGAGGAAATTTAGGTTTCATGAAGCTAACGTGCATCCCAGATTTTAATTCCCGGAGGTATTTCGTTCCTAAATGCGTTGCCCAGTTAATTAACAGTTCAAGCCCGCACTCATTAAGCGGTTCGGGTGATCTTTAGAAAAGAAGTTTAGTTAAGATCTACTTTTTTTTTCAATCTATGCGTGGTAAAACAAGTCTGAGCGTATTCGTTTTAAAAAGTTTGCTGAGCTTCTTTCGAAACATATTATAATGAATGAGCTAGGCGAATTAGAACTTGATGATTAACAATGGTTTTGATGACTATTATCAATATATAAAGTGTCTTTTGTCTAGACAGCCAACTTGATTAGAAAATTTCAATTGCAAGCTGGAGGAAAAACACCGGAATTGAAAAAAAAATTGAAGTCAATGTTACCATAGCCCTCGACTCGTGCAAAGAACAGTTAATGTGAAGTCTGTCCATCTTATGGTAACCTCATAGTATGTGACAAAACTACTCGTTTATTAAGTCTTAATACAGCTACGTGCTCAATTATCTAGTATTTATTTTTCTATATTCGCGTTCAAAAAATAACGGAACACTCCTTGAAACAAGCGATCGCACGCTGCGGAAATTCAGGTGTTCAGTAAGTTCATTTCAAAATGGAGCCAGTGAATTTTCAGAGCTAGAAAAAAACATATTGGCGCGCACAGCCGGCCGCACCTCTTCCACGCATAAAATAAATTTGCGCATCTGTACCCTTCAGTGCAAAAGTGTAGCTCACTGCTACCTCCATTGCTCGAAACCGCTGCGTCGCAACACAGAGCACCTAATGAACGTTCGTTTTAATGCGGAGTTTCATTACGCCCAACCCGAAAATGCGGGACATTGTGCTAAGTTAACTACAGTCAGTCACAAGTTTCCACAAACTTACACAGTCGTCTTACTTAAATGCAGTCCATGCACACTCTTAACACAAATACAACTATATGAGAGTAAAAAGGGAGTAAACTGTCCGCGAGCGCAGACGCTTTTCATAAAAGGGTGTGCGCTAGAGGACAGTTTTACTCCTTTTTTTAATCCTTTCTGTTTATCAGGAGTATAGGCGCCAGTCTTAGTTTTGCAAGGCAACCTTCACATTGGTCACAGATCTTACACAAGCCGACAGACTATTGTGATGCAAAAAGATGTGTCTCTGAAAGAATGTGGTCCTTGGACAGTCGGTGATGCAAGCTGAGCACAATTTCTTTCGTGCCGAAGAAAAACAACGTTTTTAAGCTCTGTGAGCGCAACCGAGGCATTAATCATTTCAGTGTTTTTTTTTTATGAGTGCAGTCTGGTCATTGCAGACTGCGCGTCTCGAAAAAGCTCCTCTATGAGCCACTCACAAAGAAGGAGCTACGCTATGCAGGCGGTTAATTATAACGAGTTTGGGGGAACAACACTTGTCCTGGTGGAGACGCGCAATCTAGAACTTGTGCGTTAAAATCTATTATCATTTGCTGCTTCAGAAAAATCCTGGACATAAACGAAGTTGTGGTCATGGGAACACAGAGTGGGAGCTGATGCGTACCAAAGACACCCCTAGGTGCCGACTGCCAGTAGTCGCAGTGTAGTGGCGTGAGCGCACTGGGTAGAGGCTGCCGTTTGAGACTGTTGTCTGCGTTTTGTTGACCATTTGCACCGTGGCGGCGAGCCAGGAAGCCAGTCAAAACATTTTTAAGGTTGTACGTAACTACAGGTGGGATTATCCTCTCGTTAAAATCAGCCGGGAATCGCTCCACCATGGTTAAAGACAACAATCTGAAACTACAGGCTCTAATTAGAGCGCCAAGCGCGGAATCTACTGTGTTTCCTGGTCTAAGAACTTTGCTGATCGATTGATGGTGTAATTATGAAGTGCTTTGCTGGATCGCTCTTTGTTTAGTTCATTACTGATTGTTCGATCAGCATATTTCTTGATCGATGAAAATAGTAGTTGATTGACCAATCATGACATTGTTAAGAGCCACCCCTTCACTCAGAGCATTCGCTACGTGTCCGAGTGTGTCTTCAATAGTGCTTTATGTCACAAGCTCTCACTTGGAGAGAAAATTCATAGAAACTTTTCTTTGCTCAGAGGCAGTAGGATAGGTGCTGAAGAAGCATCAGTGGTTTGCATTTTAATACAAATGATTGCTAACGATGAAACTTGAAGTTGCCGATGTACTATGGGCGTCTCGTACAAGACTGCGCCGTGAAAAATGCGGGCATAGCATGCGTCTGTGTTACATTTAGAGTGCCTTGCTTTTCTTAAGGCATTCAGTTTAACCGATCGTCAGCAGAAAAGAGTGATATTCGAACCATTACTGCTGGGCTTGTTTTTTCACGCATAGCAGTCTCAGAGGCTCTGAAGTGCAAGATGTATACCCTTTAACATTATTCCTAAAATATGATGACGTTAAATTAATAAATTTAGCGAGCCAATATTTTTTTCGCTTCTTTCCGTCCACATTAGCTTTCGGCGTACAATATTTTCAAACATAATTTATTTCCGGTTTCATTCTTCAGATGTTTCTTAGGTGGAGCTTCCATGTTTCACTAGCAGAGACGTTCTTTCGCGGACGTCTGTACAGTAACAAAAAGCGAAAAGGACGATATAGTCTTATTTTTTTTTTGCCGCAGAAGCTTCTGCATGGAAAGCGACTGTTATTACTTTCCATCTAAAATTAGTTACAAAAGAACTGTACGTAAGATTTGCAACCCACTCGGAAGCTCAACAAGAAATGGTGTGAAATAGCAACGATATCACAGAAGGGCGAAAAGTGACGCGGTAAGCGGTTTCCCAGAATAAAAATAAAAAGCCGACAACAGGGCACATGCCCGAAAGGGGCAAGAGGGAAAGTTACGGCAGCTACTGTAAGCAAGGAGTGTTTATACTTATGGTGGATAGCAATGTCACGTCGGAACCGACCTGTATATGTAAAAAAAAAAGGCTTCCAATACTTCACAGAGTTATTCAATCTCCTTTCTTACAGAAGACAAAAATCAATACTCTTTCTATCATGCTGTCCTACTGATTTCCTTGGCAGTGTTTCAGGATCCAGGGCTTCAGAATAAAAGGTTAAAAGAAAAAATAACGTAAAAATGATAAGGCGGCCTCGAAAAACAGTACTTTAGACCTGTTCGCCATTTGGTAGTACGTTTATGTCGTCGGAGCCGTCACTCAATAGAGGGCTTCGGATGGAAGCGAAACCTAAGTAAACGAAGCGCTCTTGAAGTTCCAGACTGCTCTATATAAAAAGTGACCCACTGAATCTGGTCGCTCTTTTGGGGGCTTTCTGTTTTTGATGACGCGGCCAACGATCAGAAAGAACGTGCTAGGAATCACAAGAAACGGTCCTTTACTGGAATCTAACAATGCACGTTTTTCTTACGGCGGAATGTGTCTGTTTTCTGAAGGCGCTCGACAGTAGACGAGCTACGTCGCATCAGTAAGAAGAAAACGCTACAGCGCAGAGAAAAAAAAAATCCAGCCCGCTCTCGCAAATCGGGAACTCTACCTCATCCACCCTAGTTTTGATTCTACCGCCCATTCCGACATTGTTCTTTGTCTATTCTTTATTGTAAACGTAAACAAACGCCGCGCGGAGGGTCACAGAGGAAACGCGGAAACGGGAAAGCGCATTTACATTTGAAAACCTTTGACCAGCAACCGGTATAAACCTCCAGAGAACGTTAACCAAAACTTCATTTTTTTTTCTGTAGAGGAAGAAGTGAAAATAGGCGTCATGATTCACTCTGTTCCACGCGGCCGGGAGATGGCTTTCCTATTTTATTTAAACCCAAGAAATTCCCTCTAAGGCTCTTTTCTTTGTTGTATGCCTTTTTCAGCATCTTCCTTTTCTTCGTGCTTCCTTTTTGCGGCGATGTGGCCTTTACATATAGAGCTCTGCTGAGGTAACTGCATCCGGTGAAATCGCTCGTTATTTATTTATTATGTTTATCTCTTTCCCGCTCTTCGTGTTGCCTACATAACATAATGACAGCATTCGCTTGCTAAGGGCGTCCTCACAACAAACGATCACCAGTACAAGTGGTGGTCTCTGCCGGTTTACGTTCCTGCAAGCGTACCAGTCTCGGTAACCATATTGTTTACGACTAAATGAAAGAATAGCTTTTCCTCTTCAAATTGTATTTTACGGAAAAGGAAAATGATTGAAGGCTGCATTACAACATATAAAATTTAATGTGTGCAAGAAAAATGCACTGGGTTGTACACAAAGAGAGGCAAAAGGCCCAGCTTCCACCACAAATGTCTGCTTTTCTTCACCTAGCGTAAACGAACACTGCCCTCCTTGCAATGACGCACATAAGTGGACTTAAAATTTAATGCGTCGCCAATGCGAACATGGTGACAGCGCGTACAAGCGCATCCATGATACGTTAACAACATGTGCTACCCTTCGTTCTTGGCGGCTGCCGAATTCTACTGTCTGTGTTAAGAAACAGGGAGTCTAAAACGGGCAGGCACTTTTATTTTTATTTCTTGAATACTGCGGCCATGCTACATGTCCAAGCAGGAGAGAGAAACCCATACAGAGGAAAAAGCAAAGCAAGTACGATAGTACGGAACAGTATAGATACCACAAAGTGCGCAATGCAAAGGTACAATTGAAAATGCGGTTACAGTACAGTGACTACGCCAACACTTTCGCACGTACGCAAAACTTACACAGCACTTACACAACACTTACACAACACTTACGCATACTTACGCGTACATGAGTTCTCCCGGGCTGAGCTAAAAACATCTAAAATGCGGCACTTGAGTATGGAAGGAACGAAATCTTTAGAGAGGATCTCTTATTACTCAAAATGTTCTGCAGCTCTAGCTTTGTAAGGAAGGCCGGTTTTACGCTGTTCGTCCGTGGCCACAGCGATGACGTCATCAAGCACGCAACCGTCACTCGCGGTACGTGAATCATAAACGTGTGTTGTCGCTCAGCCGGTCGCTGTCCTGGCCGAGAACACGGTTGGCTAGAGGTAGTACACGGAAGAGGAACTTCCCGAACACGACTGCGAGCAAGGACTGCTTAAAAACCCGGAACTGCTCGACCGTGAAGAAGATGGACAGCGTCAACGTCGAGAGAATCGTGGTCTGCGAGCTCATATTGCCGAGAGGATGAGACTATAGCGCCAGGTTCTTGGGCCATCATGCTGACACTCGCGTTCCCATGTTCCGGACTGCCTGACTCGGATGGACAACCGATCGTGCAGCTCGGCGACGTCGGTATACTTGCTTCCGAGCTCAAACAATTCCGTAGTTTCATGCTTCGGTAAAGAGTTTTAGATTAAAGCTTACGGGGCGAGCATGAAGAAAACCTGCATTAACTAATAGTATGGTGGGACAAACAAAATAAAAGACTGAAAAATGAAAGTGCTCCAACTGTGCCACTAAGTACTATCGGCTTTATACAATTAGAAGTGAAAAAGTATCATTGAAAGAATTTTGCAGGGCAGTAAATAGAAAAGTAAATAACAAAAATGCACTACTTCTATGGCGGCCGCACTAAATGGAATGGCTCTAAGTAAGGGCAGTAATTTTAAATGAATGAAAGATAGCAAATGAATGTCTTCTCTTCGTGCTAGCTTAGCTCTATGAGCCTTCGTGTCCGGAGAAAAGCGCCTGTTGCTAGACGTTGTAACATGTATCGAGCTTCTCTGACCAAAAAAACTATATTAGTCGCCCTGAAATAAATGTGCGTCAAGATGGCAGTCAAACCTGCCGTCTTACGAACCTGTGCCGCGCAGTTGCGCAGATTCCCCAAAGAACATTATAATAATCATCAGTTAAGCGAGGAGTAAGTATACATTTAGCGCTGAAATACGCAGCATCTAAATGGCCGTCTCACAACTTTTTTCTTCTTCTTGTACATTGCCATGCACCACAGACAGCGTGTGTAGCCAAGTGATGGAGCACAGCGTTTTGCACTTGAAATGCTGTCGTCAACGAAAGGGTCTGAAATAAAGCTAAAAGACTGACAAAAAGGCGGTGGTCTTTGACCCAGTTAAAGGTGGGCCTTGCGATCATTTATTTTTTTTTATTTCATTTACCCTAAAGGTTCTTGTCAGGGTAATACATAAAATGGTATTGACAGATATTAAATTGTATGTTAAAGACATTAAAAACACACTCATTACGTGGTATACTTGATCGGAATTCCCGGGCAGACTGCATATTTCTGGATTTTTGCAAGGCCTTTGATAAAGTTCAGCATAAGCTATTAATGATTAAACTATCTGCATTCAGTCTTGATCCTGCTTTATTAAACTGTCTAGAATATTTTCTCATTAACCGCTCTCAGTACGCCTGTATTAATTGCAATTCTACCTTAACCGAAATAACATCAGGCGTGCCCTTGGGCTCCGTTTTAGGGTCACTTTTGTTTTTATATAGTATATGTTTAGTATATGCTTTGGTATATTTTTAGTTTATATTTAGTGGAAACAAGAAATTGTGTTATCTCTGGCTTTTGATTTGGTCGTTCACACAGCCACGGAATAACTGCACAAAATGTACCAAATGCTTAGTGCTGCTAAAGGTTAGTGTTACAAATGCTTAGTGTTGCTAATTTGAGCGGCTCTAACAAAATTTTGATATTGGCTTTTGAATGTGGGCACATAAACTAGCATGACGTGGATAGAACGATTTGTTATTTTAATGCTTCACAATTTGGTAATTAAGCGGTTAACAAAGCGAACAATTCCCTCTCAGCTCTTTGTATGCTTGCGTGGCCACCTGCATATCATAAGCATGGCTTTTGGCTTCTATTTAGACAGGAACAGTTCCCTTCATTGAAGCTTAGGCTACATAATACGAAGCTTCGATATATGGTGCCCCTCTTTGGGACTGTTCGCCCTTTATGGAAAGGCTCTATGTGGGTAAGATTCTCGTCTTCACAGCCTTGTTTGCTAACATGCCTTGACACCACTTCGTAACACTTGATGTCATGTTGTTCAGGCCACATCCGTAATTCACATCCATCTCAATGATCGCAGTGTGTCTTCCATTCAGTGATATCATCCATGCGATGAGAATACTCCTGCAGTTACCTGAACTGTGCATTAACAGTTGCCAGAGTTGTTCTGCAAGCTTGCAACAGCCACTTCCCTGAAATGTTCGCTTCCTTATTCGCGCATATCTAGCGACTAACATCATTTGAGGGTATCGTCACTAATATTTCTTTATAAGTAGTCATGACAGCAAGCTTCATGAATTTTGTTCCTGCAAAAAAAAAAGAAAGAAAACAGCACTCCTCCTCAACTCCTTCAAGTACGTTCTGCAAGACAGCAGTAGTTCGGGAAGACCGTCATTGTAAAAATAATAGAAAATGAAAATGTAATTGTACATCTGGAAAAAGATTCAGTTGTTTACACGAGAACAATAGCTCTCGGCTGCCGTGATTGCGTATGAGGACAACCTCGACTTGATCCTTGGAGAAACCGGCACAGTACGGCCTGGAGAGACGTAAACAAGGATTAGTGCGCGTTTTCTATCCCCACCCTTTTCTCCCCTTTCTCTTATTTTTTAAAGATGGTTACTTGAGCATAAGGTCATATGGGAGAAACATACTTGAGCTTATATTAGGCAGAAATTCAAAATAATCCTCTGAATATATTCTACTGTCTGGGGCCTATACGTCTGTTCTGTAAACTACTCACAATCCTGTGTGAAACTTAAGAAAACGACGGAATAAATTTTACCTTTCTCTCTTTTTGCGTGTTTGAAAAACTGCTTCTGTATGGTCATCTACATAGTGGAGCTTTGAAACGACTCATCTGTTTGCCTCGCCTCTAGCACTGAAATGGAAGGTTTTTCTTCTTCATAACATTTTTCGCCAATATCTTTTTGCTTAAGGTTAATGGAACAAAGCGAGAAATATTTTGCAGTTATTTCTGAGTTTAGTCTGAGAAAACTTGACCTAGTTATACCGAAAACGCACGCAAAGCAGGCGAATGCCGAGCAGTTGTGGCGTCATATATTTCGGTTCAAAAGTGGAGACCTGTTGAGAGATAACTACCGACCACGCAGCCTATGTTACAGCTTTGTCCCGTTCGAAAGGAGGCTTACAACGACGCATTATAATTTCTGGTGCTTTGAGCTTTGAATGCTGCCGTGATACATCAGCATTTTTTCGTAATCTGATTTTTTTCGTGCTTCCTTGTTATTTCAGGCATTAAAGTCAACCTCCCAATGCTGTTCCTGTTTTATGAGAAAATAAAAGTTCGTGTTTACAATTTTCTTCAAGTCGCATACAGTAAGATTAATGCAGCGACACTGCTCCAAAGCCGCAGTTCTCTGGACGCCGCTTTAAAGGATGCTCTTGTATGTCGTCTCCTGGGCGGGGACCGCGTCTGAGAAATCTGGGTGCACCATAAGCGTTAAATTGAAGAAGTTGACGACAGTGCATGTAATTTGCTCCAATGATAAGCAGGGAACATTTGTCTGTATTTAAATGCGCTAAATGTAGTACATTTTTTAGTGCAAGGAAATATGCTACTGACTGCGGGTTTACGAAACTGAACAATTTATTTGCTTCACTTTGGGCTGCGCAGTGAGGTAGATTCTCAAAATTCTGGTGAATTCACATGCTGACAAACTCCTTACGGGCTCCAGTTCAGATTTGAATTCTGAGTAAAGTGTGCAGCAGAACTCACCAGAGCCGGCTCAACTCTGTACGCCAGATGCTACACGCAGAAGTGTGCGTTGAAATCAAATGAAAATTGTGAAACGTAAAGGAAATTCGCACTATTCCTAAATCATTCCCGTACCGGGACGACTCACGTACGTTGAAAATCAAAGATACAATATGAAGTGGCCCTCCGTGTCTTTTTTTTCAATACTGCGAGCTCCTTTCATCACATAACATCATATTTGGAATGCGAATGAGGTCCCGACAATTGCATTATTCTCCGTCCAGCTAATTATCTTCTGAATCAAATGCTGATGCCCTTACCCCTAATGTTGACGTATGATTTCGAATTCAGCCCTCAATACTTTTGTTATGTAAGCAAGAAAACAAGTGAAAGAAGTCCACTTCGTAACAAGCACCATGATGCGGTTCGGTATAACCTGAGCGAAGAACCCGTGGTACCTTTTTCATGGCAAGAACTAGAAAACTGGTAATACATATTTATTTGCTGCTGAATAGGCAACACAGTTGGAATCTCTTCCTACCTCCTGTTTTATTTTTTGTGCCATGCCTTGGGCTCCTGAAAAATTCAGAGCGATGCAGCCACTCTTCCCAATGAACTTTCCGCTTGAGGTCCCCGCGCAATAGATTCTTCTGTATCTCAAAGGTCACAGTAGAAAGCAACGCTCCGTAATTGTTTCTTCCAAGCGGCAAGTGCCTTCGAAACACAGGCAAGTGGAGCTGCATTTCGACTTTCTCTGCTTTCTTGCTCACTCGCATTCTTTCGAAAAAAAAACATCTTCAACTGTTTGTTGCTGAGGCAGCACAGAAACACAGTTATTGCGATTTCGAAAGTGAGAAGAAACAAATTTAAGAAGAAAAAGACTACCTTTGCATCTCACTTCAAGAACGAACAAAGTGAAGGCGAGTGCGTTTAATTGCGTTCATGCGAGGTGAAAGCACTGACGACGAAATGAGCAAGAGAGAAACACCCAGGCGTCGACTTTATGCCTCGGAACAAAGAACTAAAGATTAGTTTTGCTCTCCCTCAACAAATTCTTGAGGCTGCGTTAGGAAGCCAGTGGGAATCGCTTTGCGTTTCACTTTGCCACCGCTAGAGGTCATTCATCGCTAACATTGTTACGAGCTTGTTCTCGTAAATAAAAACAATTGTACCGGTGCAGAAACGTTAACCGGTTTTTCAACCTGGAGTAGAGGCTGGTTTTGGTCGCAACAGGAGTTAAGAGTTCGAGACTGATTTATTTTCTGCGTGCACGCGAGTGTGGGCGCATCTGCAATTTTGCCATGCATTAAGACAAATCGCAGTAAAAGAAATTATGCTTTTAAGGCTTTCACCAGTGACTGTTCGTAATAAGCTGGCTGACAGCGCCGCGAAAGCAATCGTTTTACCTGTTTTATTTTTTTTAGGACGGAACCATTCAAGGAGAGAGAGTAACTTGTTTCAGTTTTTGTTGTTTCACGTACGCGAACCACGAGAGGCTCTTCCTCTCGCAGTAAACATCTTAAGGTATAAGATGAAAGTATGTATCTTTATGCTTTGTGTTTACGTCAGCGAAGGAACAAATAAGCACACCTTGTTGTACGATCAAGCGAGTGCAGCGTTCTGGCTCGGATCCAACGACGTGCTTCATTTTTTTTACCCCTTATGAACGCATTAGTTCAAGGTTTTGCAAGCTGCTTTAGATAATGGGTACCTCCAAAGGACTAGCGGTCGTTACCATGACGGCAAGGTAAACATTATGGGGGTGTATTTTTCGAAAAGAGTGGATGCGAAGATTTGGAGATTTCGCTGAAACACGTCGTTGCTAAAATGCTTCTGAGCGCAAAGCGAAGCAGAGACGACATCACTTTCCTGGAAGGTACGAAATAGAAATTTTGCTTTTACGTAAATCGCGTGCCACAATGAAAGAAAATGAATTGAACGAGCAGCATGGTCGAAGAAGCTGGAAATACAGAAAGTGGTTGTTTCAGTGTCATTATATCTAAATGGTTTGCACAGGAACGAGCAGATTCCGTGGCTATTTTGTAGATTTGTGGCCAACAAAGCGAATTTAGGAAAGAAAAAAACAAGACTGACCAATCGAAGAAAGCAACACCGTGCCAGTAACTATGGCTTACGTAAACTGGTATAAACAAGAAATCGTGTTGTGCTGCTGCAACGATCTCTTCCTGGCGCAATGCGTACACTTTCATGAGATAAAAATGTCAGGGTACTTTTGCGGAATACATGTTTCTTCTTCAGAGTATTTGTGTAACTCCCTTTTTTTGGGGGCTTTAAACCAAAGAAAGCTCCCTGTCAAGCAACTTCCCATACTAGGAATTCGTGCAGCGAAGTTTATTAGAAACTAAAAGTAAACCTCTACTCGACATTTCAGCTAGAAAATATGGGCAAATCAGGAGTGGTAGTAAATTTAACAGCTGACTTTTTAGACGAAGTTCTGGGGAGAAAGCGAAGCATATGCATTGAATGAGAGCTTTGAAAGGACAGTCTAGTTTCCAACGGATGAGAAGCATCTGATTAGCAGAGGAAGCCGCTGTATATAGGTTATAACTCTTAAACATTACACGCAAGTGTTTTAGTCCGGCTGACGGTTTCATGCGTAATGTTTTAAGAGAATCTGAGAATTGAGAAAACAAACAAAAGTGTTCATTTGCATGCGTCTGTAGACACGAGTAAAAGAGCAGAAATGGTAGAAAAGTCCTCATCGGCTTTAGCTTTTAATGCTACTGTTCACATTCACAGAGCGTGTATTCCGCAACGTCAGGTATTAGTTCGGTGACGATACTGACGCCTATAGCGAAGTTGATGCTGCTGCATTTTTTTTTGCTTTTCGCTGTTGTAACCGAATCGATTTTCATATTCGTATCAATATCTACCCACTTAACGCTCCCGCTGCCAGCATGGTTCAATACCGTTTATTTCGGCACTTATTGCGTAGCATTGTCGCGGGCTAGATTTTGTTTTATTATTTTCCCACGGATATATCTATTCAAGCGGGTGACCATCCGAATGGGGAGTTCAGTGCAGCGTGTGCCTTGGTTTGTAAAAGATATCTAGTAATATTGTATTTTTAATTTAATTTATATCATGTTCTGCCATAATTTCTAGTGCCGTAAGAGGTAGTGCCTGTTGGCATTCTGTTGACACGTTTTTCTGCGCAAAAAAAGTGAATTTATAATGAGACCACAAGTACAGAACACAACTGATATTTTTTCAAATGGTAACATGTTTTCGCCCTCAGGTATTTCACTACATGGCTGCAAAAAAAAAAAAAATATATGTTCCGCAAATATACGAGAGGCTTATGGTGCAAGCAGTGTCTGATCATACTAAGCATTTTCAACTCCTGCCCACCCCAACAGCAGTACGTCATGCGACTGCACGCTTCAATCATTCATGAGTTTTCAAGCTTGTATAAACTCAGCGCTATACTTTGTTTACACGCAGCTGAAAGGACAATTCTGTTGCTGGCTCGCTTTCTTTCATATTATTTTCACGTGTTTTCACGCGTTTAAACTTCTCCTTACTTCTTTTTTTTTGTTGAATAGTTCATCTGTCCTTGAGTATTACGCCGACATTGAATGTTGTTGCTCACGTGAAACGACAGCAATACTCACTGCCACTAACGACTGGACCGTGGCGAAGAGGAGAAATTGGAGGTGAGGAAGTGAGGTGCAGTACCCTTTTAATTTGCCGCGACACCTACTCGTGCAAAATAAAAATAACCAGCGCTAGCAGGCACATTTGCGATAATACAAATGCACAAGTAACATGCCCTGCGAAGATTCTGCTTGCTAAACTCCGGGCATCTGTTGCCCACTCTTTTCGAGCGCCCCGTCAGGCACACCCACGAGCTTTCTGGCGTCCAGCCACAGATATACAGCGGAGGGAAAAGCAAATGAAAAGGGCAAAAGGTATCGCGTGGGTGTGCTGCATTCATTTCTGGGCAGTGCTCAGCAAAGTGTACATGAGGGAGCGAGAGTACGGTGCAGAACTGACGTTTGGCGAACGGGTTCCAGTCGCAGCGGCTGGCCTAAGTAAACGCGGGCGCAAATAGCCGAAAGAGAAGTCGAGCGGAGAAAGCTTGCTCTGCGCAGGCTTTATTCCGAGAAAGGAGCGAGATTCTTGATAACTACGTTGCGCCACGCTTATTGCGAAAAGCACGTGGTGGGTTTCTGCCGCTGCCAGAGTTGCGTGCACTCTGAAGAACTGCAGCTTTCTGGGTCCTCTGTCGACGAGTCTGCGCTGAGTATACCTAAAAAGTTTTCTTCCCTGTCAAGAAGAAGCCCTGGAATCAAATACGAATGTGTATCGCCGAATTTTAAGCATCAAGGAGCAAAAGATAAATTAGAGAAAAAAAAAGATTTTATTATTTTATTGAGACGTTCGGATGGAACATGATCACTCAAGCATGGCGCAGCTTCATACACCGCACTTATATATCATTGAATTTGTAGCACCTTGAAGTGAAATCTGACACACCGTTTTCTGTAAAGTGTGCATCACCATTGTGCGCTTGAAGCAGTTCAGTGTTTAAGAAGTTTTCAGCATAGAAAGGAACGAAAGAGGCGAATCCTACTCGGCGAAGGCGTTTGTCCTGTGAGGTACAGGAAAAGAGCAACTTCACTGACGAGAGGCAAATATAATTCTTCATTTTTAGGTCCAACTAATATGTATAAGTATCCATCAGCCAGACGTTAACACAATAAATGGCTAGAGTAAGAACAATAGAGTACGCGTTGCATGTGTGAGCTGTGTTGGTGATAAATGATTTTTCGTTTCAAATTGCAAGATCATAGCATAATATTCTGGAAATATATCGACAACGCTCTAAAGCGACTCAGTAGAAGAACACTTTCGGACCGAAAACTCAATGTTCACGACACAATCAACCGTAGAAATGCATTGTGCGCTTAGGTTTTGAAATTTACGGCAGCAGTATCTCTTAGTTCTTTCCTCTTACCCAGATCGCGTCGATATTGTCTCGCGTCCGCAGAGAAGGAGAAAGCGCTATGAAATGCGTGCTTGTAGAGAGAGAAAGGCTCGTGCGACTGCCACCATTTTCCCATCTCGCTTCCCCACTGTCGAATGCATAATTAGGTGAGATGACGCGATTGGCTAGAAATAACTAACCGCTTAACCAATAGACCCTTTGAGTGACTGCTTCAGACGCGATCGACATGCTGGGACGTGTGGAGACAAACGCTTTGCGGAGGGAACGATATCGCGAATGGAAGCGCGGATTCCACGAAGACCCAGTTCGTCGTGCAGTCTAGCAAGATGGCGCAAAGACAAGATACAAATGAAAGGGGCGCCGACGTCGAGGGAAAACGACATAGACGCGAACGCCCAGCCGTGCATGATGCCGAAGGACAGGCAAGGCGGGTTCGGCGGCAAGACTCTAGAGTACGTGCCGCTGCAACCGAGAAGCAGTGATGTAGCCGCTAGTATTCAGAAGTACACGTCACCGAAGTGTAGACAAGGAGGCCAGAAACGAGTAAAAATGAAGTAAGTTGTCCTCCAGCACACTAACAAACGGGAGTGCCTGTGCTAGAGAAAAGCTTGCCCACTTTTTACTCCAGTATAGGTATATTCGTGTTTAGAATGTAGCAGTACTGGGAGTGCCCATTTTGACATAGTTGTTCAATCTGCTGTTGCTGAAACTCGCGTTACAGACCCCCTGTAACGCTTTGTTTTTCACGCGGAAGCCTTTCTTGCCTCATTAGTGTGCGCAAGTGCTCTCCGCAGGAAACGTGTACAAGTGTCCGCTCCACCTGTCAGTCACACCCAAGGTCTGCGGTAGTCATCAATAACTGACATAATCAATTGATCATTAATCAATACCAGGTAATCGCTATGATATAATTTTAATTAATGAAATAATAATGATAATGAACTGATCATGATTAATTATGAGCATTTTTACGTGGTGAAGTATGTCGTACCTTCAAACCGGACATAGCGAACAGATCTGATATAACGAAGGTGCATGACGCAACATGAAACCGAAACTAATTCGAGAAGCATGTGGCGATCGTGTTGAGCCAGAGAGCTAAACAAGTCGACACAAAGGTTTTTTCGCCTTGTTGCACCTAAGGTGACCTAAATGATCTCCTGAATTTTTTCTTTTATTCCCATTTAACGACCGGCACGTGGTGCAGCATGTCAAAAGCGAAAGAGTGCAAGGTTTGCGGCATTGCGAGGGCACGGAGATCGCACATCCGTTTCCATTCAGGAGAACTAACGAGCCCCTGTGTCCGGTTCCGGCAAGTCACTACCGGGGTATCCAGCCGCAACTCCCTAAGTCCTGGGTTTATGTTGGTCAATCGGTTAGGTAATCCTGGCGGAACCGGGACCAGTTCAGCGGCCCTGCTAGTTTATCTTGCGACGAGCGAACGGTTGTTGGTTTCTTTTCCGGAGTTCAAGAAACAATGGCACGAACTGGCATGGCTATGGCCTTCGTCTGCAAAACGTCGGCTAAGAAATCGCGGCGCAGCTCAACGAACGCAATGGCGAGGAACTGTCCTCAGCACGCTATAATGAAATGCAGCTCACCGTAAGAAATGCACGTGAAGCTGGACACAAACAAGTTGGCTAGCTCCTTACTGAACAAAACCGCCAACAAAAAAACAAACGATTTCACTTGTATGGTGGCCTAATAGGTACAGTCTATGTCAAAAATATATAGCCCAAGTGGTTTGTTTCCAAGACGTGTAGTGGGGCTGTTTAGAAGATTTGACACTCCTAAGCTTGGGAGTGTTGAAGACAAGTTCGTTCCGCCTTCCCGAGATTAAGGTCCCGGAGTATATGCAAGAGGAGCCGAGCTGCTGGGCTCAGAAGCAGACTGCTTGGGCTGTATACTTTTGACAGACTGTACACAGCTCGGATAACATTTTACTGAGCAACCTAGTCACATACAAGAGAAGAAACGAGCAAAAAATACGCATGGCCTTCTTATTTTCCGTATTATCTTTTCCTCTTTGCCTAGTTTTCGCAACCAGATCCTATCTGACCTTTCATTTCAGTATTGCGGCCAAAAAGACCCAGCGTTTCAGAATGCACTGCACTTTTTACTACGCTTTATTATGTGGCCAAGAAGTCCATACCAAGTGCTACGACGAGGTATGCGAAATTTAAGTGCCCCGGCAGTGCCGCAAGCGTAAGGGATAGCGCCGCTCAACTAAATCGCTTACATTACAGAAGATTGAGGAATGGACCAACGTAATTCGCGCAACCTTCACCTCTTTTATCGAATTGTGCGGAATTGACAATTTGAAAGAAGAGCATCCCCTACTCTCATGTATATTTTGGCTACATCAAGCTGCGGTCGACACCATTCGTCGCTTTTCCGACCGGCATCACAGAACGTGTTGAAGTTGGGAACTCCAAATTGTTGCAATCTACGGTGACAGGAGTATCAGAGTCCTGTGCTTAGGGAAAGTCGAATTAAGCGTCTCAAAGTTTTTACAGGACGTGAGCGTTAATCCAGACTATCAAACGAAAAGACACAAATTATTGCTTCGTTAAAAATAATTTCTCGCGCTGACGATGTGAAAGCGTAGTTTTTTTGTGCGTGTGTGTGGCAATATGTCGAGGTAGAATTGGACTTACTGCGTACTTGGAACCTCTACTCAGTTAATAAGAGGGCTCACTTTGTCGTCGAAACAGCATGTTGCAACCCACGAGAGCGCTGGCTAGAAAATCGTATGCTAGCGTATATTCTACTACGGCAGCCGCAGAAGCATGCACATTTACGTACTCACGCCACGGTTGTCACCGATCGATAACAAATAGTAGGTGTGACGCTACTGATCACAATACAGCCTGTCCATGCGTTTGGAATTTTGCACGCCGTCCATTTTTTGATGAGACGCTTCTGTACAGCCCCAATGTCAAAGTTGGATGGAGGCATTTGCGGCAGAGCGTTCAGGCACAAAGGGTGCGAGGTATTGGCGCAACGTATAATGAGCACGTGACTTAACTTCGTCAATAAGCGGCCGTCCATGGCCTCGTGCGTGGCATGATCGCCAGTTTCTGTTATTTTTTATTTATTTGTTTAACCGCAATGCAGTCATGACAGTTCATGCGTTGGTCTTGCTCTGAGTGTTGGTGCCAATGTCTTCCTTTCGTAACAACTCTCGCGAATGTCGCAGCCACTGGGCGCTACGCCCGAAAATACAACTTTGAACGTCGATTTAGGCCGTTTTGCAGGCAGCTGTGTGACCTTTGCGGACGTCTATCTATTATACTTTTCCCCCACCTAACACAAAGCGGAGAGTAGGGGAGTATTTCTATGTTAGAGAAAATTTAGTTTTTCATTGAAGTAAATTTCTCATTATATTCTCCATAGTCTCCAGTAAATGTCAGTACTGTCAAATGATCGCAATGAAGCTTTACAGATCGATTATCTGAGAAATAAAATTGTCTTTTTCACTGTCATCATATATCTGTTGAAGCCTACTACTACGTAACAGCTATGACTATCGTGGAGAACATAGGACAGTATCCTTGTGACGCCGAGTAAAAAAGGCGTTGTACTGACTATTACCCAGTGATTAAAGCATAAGCAGTCTAGCCTTTGTATCACATGTCGCGCAGCCCTGGAGTATATTTAAGAACCGAAGTGCTACGTCAGTCCGCATCCGTGAGTAAACTAAATGTCACAAAAGATGTATGGTATTTCCGAGTCATTGCAGGGCGTACTTCTCTGCCCTCAGTGTGCGGGACACATAGTGAGTGTTACACTTCGTCACCCATTATGCTAAATGCTAATAACCGCAAGCAAGTTCTACGCCTTGACCCCATGTTTGAGCATTTCGTATACGTCTTCTTGTACACATGGTACGCACCATTGAAATGCCAAGCTCCTCCTGCAGGGAGTTGCATGAGCTCTGGCTCTTAGGACATCGTCGATTTTTGTAACCGACGTGATGGAGGTTGCTTGGCTAGCCCCGACATCGGTGCATGGTCTTTGTTGCCTTAGGAGGGACCCACTGAGGCGGCGCAAGAGTAATTAGGTAATTAAGGCGTTTGAACTAACGCTGTTTATTTATTTATTTTTTAATCAGTGTGCCTACATCAACAGTACGACATTATTGTAGGAAGTTTGAATACAGAGAGGGGGTCACACAATGGTATAAAGTTCGCGGTAAATAAAATGAATACATCAGTTTATGCAGAAACTGATAAACTCTGAAAGAAACAATACTCAAAAGCAAACAAACAAAGTGTACAATAATTTGGAAATACATATTAAACAGTGCACGCCGTGGAACAGGTTCACTGATAAACTAGCATCGTCAAAAAAAACAACAACAAAAATCTAAATTATCTAGGCTGTCAATAAAGCTTTGAAAATAAGGCGCAACCATCGCGATTAGGGACCGATTACAGTCGTAAATTGTGCTAAGAAAATTGAATATTTAAACACTAATATGAGTGCGATAAGCTCTAATTTTGTTAGCATTCTCTCTTAGGCGAAAATAAATGGGGCTTCGTAATGTGCAGTGTTCTTTGATTAACAATTTTATTCTTGTATATATTGTGAAGAAATTTCCATCTTAGCGTTTCATGCTCGAATAGAGAGGTTTCTGACCCGACCGTTTATCTATTCCAGACCCTCTTACAGTAAAATTAATTCCTGTTATAAGGCGTGCTGCTTGTTTCTGGCCACGTTCTAGTTTATTATTTAGGTTTTTGCTTACGGATCCTGGCTATACATGCATTCTGAAATAGGCTTAATGCTAATCAAATGCAAGTTTTCTTTCAATGAAGGCGGAGTATATTTAAAATATCGTTGCAAAAAGTGAAGGCGAGGATAATATTTCGCAACAATCGAGTCAGCACGATTAGATAGTCAAGCGTTTCAGTAAACGTAATCCCTTGGTATTTATCGCGTCCTGTTGTTTGGAAAGAGCGGGATTTGTTGTTTTGCTAGGATACTTTGCAGCCGTTTCTGCAGTAGAAACAAAACGCAAAGAAACGCATCTGTGTTGAGAGTTCTGAAGGCACTAAGTGCTGAAACCTAATCCCAGTCTCTATAATGTGTGCCTGTGGGGCATAACGAAATTAGTTCTTTCTAAGTGTTTTGCATTTTAACATACATTTAATAGCTGATGTGGGGTTGTGTTTATTGTTTTGGACAGCTGCAAGGACGAATGGACTATGCGCAGGATTGGTCAACATTTCACGCTGAAATTCAATTATAAAGCTGACAGCCGGCAGAGATCTGCTTAGGTTGCGGGGCAATTAAGCAGGCAGCTTAATTCCCTTTTCTGTCAATTTAACACGCCTTCTCGTTTATGCTAATTAGGATAGCAGAACAAGTCTGATTCGCGCAAAAAATCCAGGCTTCGTGAAACGTGCGGATGTCTGGCCTCACGAGGTGAAAAATGACAGCGAATATTTGCCTAAATTTTATAAACGTGCAAAAGCAGAATTGCATTAACGATAATGACGATGCTGATGACATAGACTTCTCTGTGTCTTCGCGCCGCAGATGGATGTTGATTAAGACGACGACGATGTGCAATGCACAACGCGAGAATGTGTTGTTGTTGTGTGAGGGTAACAACAACAACATCGGCAACAAAAACAACAACAACATGTGCTACAGTTTTACTCGAGGCGTGATCGGCTGTTACGATAGCTTAATGCTCTCGTGTACTGGCCAGTGAAGCTGTCCTGTTCTCTTTAGCGCGAGTTGGAATCCCTGTCCCGGCAACATTTTTTTCATTTTTTATTTATTTATGTTACTTTGCACAACCGCACAAACATTGCAAGACATCCCTCAGATCAGAATAGTGCTTTACCGCTAATATAATTCTCGAGCAAGTGCGTGTCAGGATACAATGCGTTCAGGAGTACAAAACTGAGCCGTCGCTTTAAGCAGCATCTCTGGGGTGCTGCAGTCAATAGATCGTTCGCTCGATTCCGCTTGAACTGCGTGAACAATTGAACTCTTTTCAAACGTCAAGATCGACTCCGCGAAGTTCTGTTTCGCTAGCAGCAATTAACGATGGTCTGACAAGAATGGTGTTTCAGTTTCACTTAACTCAGCTGACACACTCGCAACAGCGATGTGACTTACGTCCACCTAGGGTGCATAGACAAGGCCTATATTTACCACTCGGTCGTTTCCAGCTTGTCAATACACAGAAGTACGTACATGCTGAGGAGTTCGAAGCCTTTTGTTAATGCCCGGGCGGTCAGCAACTTTAAGAAACTCTTTGTCGCATGACATTGGCATTTCTACCATGTGGTCTGTAAACTTGGTGGCAGTGTTCATAGCCTGCAGGAAATCGCCATTTCGTGACGTTATTTGAATAGGTCGCCGCATAATTAAGCGGTAATTTCTTTTCTTTCATCGGAGCGGACTGTTTTAATTAAGTAGAACAAAGCAACGCCCTTCTTTAACACAGATTACATAAAGTACGTTGCAAACATTAGAACATGCAACATTACATGCTCCCACAGAGCTCATGAAGCCGCTATTAGGAGTAGAAAATGATGTCGGCCGCTTTATTAAGGCAACATACAAGGAAGGGGAACCAAGCGGCTGACAGTTGCAGTGGATCGACAGCAACAAATTGTGCTCGCTTCAACTCTTCATTAAACCGAAGGCCTCACCGCAAAACTTATGACAATCGCTTGCTCTCGCTTGAAATTAATGAAGCACATTTTGTCCACAAAAGCAGTTTTATTAATGAGACAGCGGCGTGGCGGGAGCCACCAAGCCGTTATGAGTTATGCACGTTCACCTGTAGCTGATAAATGAGCAACGCGTCTCAGCGCATCGATTATTCTCTACGAACAAGCAGAGGCATGGTCTTGAACGGAATTTTTATGAAGCTGTACAAGCTGTATTACACGCTATTCCAACGGCTTTCTTCCACCCTTGGGTTGCACTTTGTCTAACGAACAGTATCGGCTGCCGAAACTTGAAAAATTTCAAACTTCTTGCGAGAACTCCTTTCGCAATTGTATTTGTGCGAAGAAGTTTCAATAGTGAGACAACTTTGCTCCCAGTCTGAGTGGATAACATGGCTGCGTTCCATGCAAGCATTTGTTTTGCAATCAACTTGTTTCTTTTTTTTTGATGGCATATATTTACGGCTTCTCAAAAGCACTAGGTGTATCACATACAATGGGAACGAAGATACAGATACACAGAGAACAGTAGTGACTGCGTAATCTTCTGCTTGTCTGTGCTGGGCTTCATTGATTCGGGGCACAGAGAATCCCCTAACTACCCAGTTGTGTCATCCACCAATATCGAAGATCCTGAATGCTGAAAGCACGTTATTTATAAAGTGTTAACTATAGGATGGCTATACCACGGCGCCCTATGGTCGCGTTCTTTAGATAAAGCAAGCTGTCTGTTTCCGAGCAGCATCGATCAAAAGTTGCTCTCACTTTTGATCGATGCTGCTCGGAAACAGACAGCTTGCTTTATCTAAGAAACGCGACCACCTTCGGCCGGTCTTTCCCGGAAGACCAAAAAGTGTCACTTCGCTTTCGAAGAGCTGAAGTTTCTGGGCCACATCATGAGTTGCTTGCTCTCACCTTTCGTATTATTAGTACATTATTGTACATGTTCGTGCTAAATTGGCCCAGCTTACTTCTCTCCAGACGTATAAGTGTTCCTAAAGAGGCCTGAAAAATATCGAGTATGTTTTTGGAGAGAAAAGCATGTGCAGGCAGTACTATCAGCTCCTTGAGCTGCGCTTATTTCGTTCTCGGAAAACTGCCTTATTTAAAGAATCTGCACTTAAACTGAAATTTGCCCAAAGCGTCCTATGTTGTAGAGGCAGCGGCGCCGTGAGAGAAAACATAAACATGCCCATTTGAAGCTGGAAGTATTAAACGAGGTATAGTTATGAGATTCTGAAATCCAGCTTTGTGCTGGCAGTTTTGAGCTGTTTGAAAAGTGTTTTGTGGGTTAGGTGGTGAGCGCTCATATTAACTGCGCGCTGCGAAACACCCAGAGAAAGAAGATCTTGCCGTTATGAGTAAAAAACAGTTCTTGTCATTCCTCTCTCGGGTTCTGTTTATTTCGTGCCGCACAGGTAATATACCGGTCTTGGCGCACGACTTTTGAATTTGTCAGTTTGAAAGTATTTGCACAACATGGGTACACGTAGACGATAAGTACTCGAGCTCCCGTCCGCAAACACATAAAAGAGGTTACCAGTTTCACCTGTCTCAATTATAGCTGCGAATTAGTGAACGGTGTAGAGTGGTAGGCGTTTCTTGAGCATTTCGTCAAACAATGTTTGGCGGTGGCGTTAGGGTTCTGCGTATCATTATATTCTTTCAGAAGGCGCCTTCTGAGTCAGCGTAATAATAGGTGTGAGGTTTTTTCACTTGTCTAGAAGAGTTTCGACATATGAGTGTTAGAAACAAGGGCACATCCTTTGCCTCTGTCTAGCGTATTAGATATTTATAGCGCAGATTCTTTAGTTATACTTAGCAGACTTTAGCAGGCCTACTTTATGCATGATATATAGTGGATCAAAACATGCATATATGCGAGAAAAAGCAGCTTGGTACAACTAAAACTTCAGTGTTGCTCAAACTTCAGAACAAATGGAGCATTATATAAGGCGATTTTTTTATCTTATACAGATTTTTTGTTTAAAACCATTGCAAGCACACCTGTGTGGTCTGTGCTCGTCGATAGTACACCCAAGTAGAATTATGTACTTAACAGTCCTGAAATAAAAAGAGAATTACCAACTAAAAAAAACTACTAATATTCGTAAGTTTTAGTTTAGGAACCCAAATACATAATGCGAAGTTCAAAGGCGTCAGCACCCAAGGTGAGCCTAGTTTTTAAATTTTTTCACTCGGCAACGTGGTTCGAAATATTAACGGAGAAAAATTCGCCCTTGCGAGCTCATTAGGTCGGGCTCCGCACGTTGCACAGTATTTAGATGGTGTGGCTCACAATTCTGATGCAGTAAATACAGACGAAGTTTGTGTATTCTATGATTAAGAAGAAGTGAACGTTTCGGCGGCAATATCACGCTCAATGACGCCGTTTTACTAACGTGCAACGCGGAAAAGCCAACTCAACGAGGTATCAAAAGGATTTTTGACGATACATATTTCATTCATTCATTCATTCATTCATTCATTCATTCATTCATTCATTCATTCATTCATTCATTCATTCATCTTTACACAGGTCTGGAGCACAGACAAAAAGCTGAAGAAGACAGCTTGACGGGGTCTGTGCCCCTTAACAATTCATGTTCGTACAGACATGTATAAATGATAGTTGGAAACGTCAGTTGCAAATTTATAATTCAGAACATAAAGAGACACGACTGAAAACTAAGTGAACAAGTCTCTTATTAATATCTGTGGACAAACAATTCACAATATACTGGTAAAAACATTCTGTGTAATGATACAAGGTAGATACAAGGATAACGGCTGAGTATAACAAAGGACGACAGCAAGGAAGCACAGGTGGATACAGGATAACAAAGCCAGCAATCTGCACGTTAGAAAAAGAATAGAAAGTGACACGTTGATTAATGTTGTAAAAGCTGTAGGAAAAGACGTAGTCTTTCTACTATGTTTTCTTTTAGCTTACAGATTTTTTTTTCATAGATTACGAATATTTAGTAGGGACGGTAATCGCACGCTAATGACGTAGTGCCGTAGTTGGTTCGCACTGATGGTATGTGCCATATTTCATGGGGTCGTGTTTCAAAAACATTATCATTTCTCATCAGGTACGATAATGTTGCAATGATATTATTTCCTTGGTTTCTTGTTCTAAAGCATCGCTTTAGTAATGTGTCATTATACAGAAAACGGACTGGACGGATTTTCAGATTATCAAAGAGGGGTTCTGTATGAGCGTCATATGAGCAGTCGGAAATAATACGCACTGCCTTTTGCTGCAGTAACAAAAGCTTGTTCGTGTTAGAGGCACTGGTTGTCCCCCAAATCAGATGACAACAGCTAATGTGCGAAGGAATGAGTGAATTATAAAGAACTATTTTTATTTCTGGTCGGTACAAACGAACGTAATTTGGTTATTACTCCAACTACTTTGACAGTTTTGTTAGCCACCATGTCGACATGTGAATTCAAAGAAAAATGTTCCTCAAATATGACCCAACGACTTTTGTAAGAATGGACGATGTTAATGACTGAAGTTCCGATCATTAGATTGTCAGTAACGGACACGTCCTGATTTTTTGCCCTGAAGAGAATGGCTTTAGTTTTAGTAGTGTTGATTGTTAATGAGTTTACAGAGCTCCATTTGTACAATTTTGACATTGTAAGGTTTGCCCGGTCGAATAAGCCCACCGGTGTAGGTAAAGTAAAAAATATGGTAGTATCATCGGCGTAAATAACAAATGTAGCTGAATCATCGATAGATGTTATGTCGTTAATATAAATATTCAACAACAATGGGCCGAAGATACTCCCTTGAGGAACCCCGCTGTTAATTTGCCTAGTTTCAGATATGTGAGTATTAATGTGCACTCTTTGTTGGCGATACTGGAGTTAACTTTTCGCTAAACTTAGGAATACCCCTCAAAATCTGTATATTGCAAGTTTCTCTAGTAATGTAGTATGATTTATGCGGTCGAAGGCCTTCGAGCAATCAATAAATACGCCTAGAGTTAGTAATTTGCTTTCTATTGCATGCAAAATGAGTTATTTTTGAGTTAGAAGGGCTAATTCATTTGAAACTCCCTTTCTAAATCCGAACTGAGATTTAGCTAGTATGTTATGCTTTTCACAAAATTCAATCATCCTGCTGTTAATTAACTTTTCTAAACCCTTTAAAAAACTGCAAGAATAGAAATCAGTCTGTAATTGGTTAGGCTATGTTTATCGCCCCGTTTGAAAAGAACGCTCACTTTTGCTATCTGCATACTTTTAGGGAATATGCCATGTGCAAAGGAGAGGTTATACACATGCTCAAGGATGGGACTGATAATGTCTATGACATGTTTTACGGGGCGCATCTGTAAGTCATCCGAGTCGCATGATTTGATGTTGTTGAAGGTGAGAAACGTTTGGCAAATTTCTTCAGAGTTAGTTGGTTTTAAAAATGCGCTGTCATGGGAGGAATATCTAATATTTTTTAAACTCCGTGAATCATGGGAATCCGTCACCAAGGTGGCGAAGAATTCGTTGAATGCGTTAGCGAGTGATTATCCTGATGTTGTGTCCCATTTAACACCAAACCTTCTAGGTTCTGTGAATTTCGGCCGTCGCGACCAAGAACAATATTAAGTCTTCGCCATGCAACGTCACTACGTTTCATAACTTCACTGTTAAAAAAAGATTGTGAAGATAGTTTATTTTGCTTTGTCTTAAAAAGTTTGTCACTTTGTCTCTGAATGCCTTGAAAGCGCGCAGGTCTTCAGGATCTTTTGTTTCAATAAAACGTTTGAAAAGAGCGTTCTTTTGTTTAATTAGCTTTAAAGAATGGTTTGTTATCCATGATTTACGAGTCTTTTTATTGTTTGTTGCCTTGCGGCAAAAAATTTTGTTATAAGCTAACTTCAATAATGACAGAAAAGTGTTTTAAACAGTGTCAGGGTGCGATTCGTTGTACCCATTTTCCCACTCAATTTGAGTTATTTTATGGCGAAACTGTTCCAGAGTAAATGGCTTGATATCCTGATATGTCATGTCAGGCGTTGCCTGGAATGAGTGTGTTAATTTGTGATCGGTAATGAGAAATATTGGCAAGTGATCGCTGATGTGCGGGTCAATGGGGCCAGAATGATGTTTCCCATTGTGTATATTTGTTGAAAATACATCTAATAATGTTTCAGTATCGTCATGAATTCGGGTGGGCCTGTTAATGGCGTTAATACAGGCGTTGGCATCGAGTAATGTAATGAAGTCTGATCGAGCTTTTGAGGCATGAAGCATATTAATATTAATATCGCCTCCTAATACAAGGTTGTAATTGTTGTAGTTAAACCATTCCAAAAAATTATGCAAAAATGAAAGAGTTTGGTACATTGCCAGATGGTGGGCGGTACACAACGGTAAAGATGTTAGCAGAAGAAATAACCGTCAACAAGAAATAACCGTTTCGAAACACAATGTCAATCTAGAAAATTTAAAATCTTGACTCCCCTTCGATGTTGACGGCCTTCAAACAGTAAGTATAATTCAGTGCCCTAATACAAAAAATAAGAAAGCTGATTACTTATCTTCAACTAATTAATCATTTTTTTAGGGGAGGACTCTTTCGTACATAATGTCCGCCTTGCTGTACAAGCCATGACTTGACTGGAGTTGTATTTCCCAAGCCTTTAAAGTAAAAATCTGTAAACTTTAAAAGTTATTTCGCTGTATATGTTTTCTTCGGATGAAACACGCTGGCTACAGTCCGTATACTTTTAAATTTAATGATCCTCGCCCATTAACAGAGCAAAAGATCCTCGGCCCGTGGCCACAGCAGTCGACTGCCCTCAAGGCATACAAGGCACTCTTTGCCTACTTGAGAACGACTGGATTGAGTGACAAATTGTGACAGCGTTGTGCGTGTGTGTGTGTTATGCCTTTTTCCCTTCTCTCTTCCTCCTTTTAGTCCCCTAATCCCTCTTCCCCAGTGCAGGGTAGCCAACCGGAACCCCTTTCTGGTTAACATCCCTGCCTTTCCCTCCTCCTCTTTATCTATCTATCTGCTTTGGTAGTTGCAAAAAAAGCAACAAGAAGTAAGGGCACAGGTCAGTGCATGCCACCTAATAATTATTCTGCGACAGCTAGGGCCTTCTTTAAAGATATTGGCTTGTAAGAGCTCGGTAAAGCTCGTGCGACCCAAAGCTTATTCACTTGCTATCTTGATTACACCCATTCTTCCCGAGGGCTGTAGGAAGAAATAGGTCCGGAATTTATTATGAAGGACGTATTCTGAACGCTTTTCTAGGATTAAATGCATCGTCATTACCAGACCCTTGTAATGACCGCACTAAACCAGATCGTAATAAGATAATTCATAGAATATTTTCCAGTAGACTGGCCATAATTGCATGCGACCGGCATGCTTTGATAGATTTCAGTAAGCAGCATGGTACCGATAATCTCTATATTAAACTGTAGCCATGCGGAAGGACTGGCGCCGTGCCCAAATTGTAGCCCGAGGCGAAGTTTTCGCTGTCCAGTAGCGCTGATGACCACGCAATGTGTTTACACCACAACATCTGACGACCACGAGCAGCTCTTTCCAGTGCACACGAAAGCATTGCGAAAACCATTTGCACGCATTCGTTCCCCAAAGTCCATCCCACAACCACCTGAATGCAAACTCACGCATTCTGGCCATTACGACGACGCTATTAGTACTCAGCGAAAGCCGTGCTTCGAAACTTTGTCTAACTTTCTGCCATTTTCGCTTCCAGGTTCATGTACAGTCCGCTCGGTTCGTTGCGATAATTGCTCTCTATTCTGTCACGGAAAAACACCAGGCTGCTGCAGCCTTGCCAGAGCTTGGGTGCCTTGGGCGTACCAGGCCTCTTCGTCCGGCTGCAAGAAAGAATGTTGTGTGACTTTCAGTAAATACTTGTCAAAACAGCTGTGTGGCGGTGTCGGCTACGCTTGTGGGGAGGGTAGATGTGAAAATGCTAGTGGACCTAGGCATTGCCACACATTACAGAACCCTCAGCGGTCGAAACCAGTGCTCATTTTTTTTTCTCCATCAAAGTGTCTCTTGATGCGGCTCATACAATTGTTTTGGTATTTAAGAAGTATATTTCTCGCGGAAATTTGGCAATTGGCCTCCTTTATTGCAAATTGTGACTGAGAAATTGCATTTTTTATCAATGACTGACTGGTGCGCAAATGCGAGATCTTTGAATAAAGAACTAAAAGATACTTAAGGTATGGGTTCTTTTCGGGATTATCAAATAAGGCACAAAAATGAGGCTATTAGGTTAAAACCTACACTGCCGCCAAAATCAATGTCCGTGACATCTCTGCTGACTATTCGACGCTGCAGGTTTAGCACCTCTAAGGAGATGGCAAAATATTCTTTGTCTTTCTTCCTTGAGTCTGTGACTCATGCGTTTTGAGGAAGTGAACGCTTCGTAGTGACTATTCTGACTTCCTCTACGTCATATCTATCTGAGGAAACATTTTACAACGCATTTATAGCCTGTGAGCGGAAATGCAGACAAAATCCTAAAAGTCTTGCTTCGACCTCCGGAACAACAACTGATGCCTACGCTTCAAATTAAAGCAGCAATGAATGCTAGCAGGGCGAACACATAAAATTCATTGTGCGTTAGAAAGAGGCCTATAAACCGTAAATCTCGGCTTCTTCAGCTGGTTCGCAAAAGAGGGTTCCTGTTTTTGTGGCAGTGAACTACGTGTTTTCTTTAGAACGGTAAATAAATAATTTGGTTTAAAAACGTTTGTAACTAACAATGATAAAAAACCAACAGAGAACGCTAGCTTGATATTTTTCCATCCGGCTTTCGGTCTACACTTTAGAACTGAGAACATTTTGACTGCCTCTACATTTTCAATGCGCAGCTCCCACTGTGTAGTCATATATTTCACTGCGCGTAGTTAGCTCGAGTTAAACAGACCAAATCGTGCCGTAAATTGCTGGATTACGAGCTATAACTTTTCTTTAACTATGGTGCACTCCGCATTTCTGTCACAAAGCAGATAACTAACTGTTCGTAAGGAAGGACAATAATTGTCATTCCTAATGTTGTTTTATGCCACCGCATGAGACACTTGAAACAATAAGAGCGTTCATTCTCTGAGAGTTTAGATTCAACCAAAACAAGGAGGATTTTGGAGCCAGTGACCGCTGGGCCGCTGCTGATATTACTCGGACGTTCTGGCGCGACTGGAGGTCTCCATTTTTCAGAATGGAAAGTGGAAAGAAAAGCTTCCTGAAGGCGATGTTGCTTGCTGATGCCCATTGTAGTTTCGCCCGAAGCTGGGACGCTCGCATTCGGCTCCTTTTGAGAGAGAACAGAATGAAATAGACGACATGTGTGCCATAAAATTTTACTTAGCCTTTCCACGAGAGGGCATTGCACTGATATGCCGCAGACCGAGCAGAGTCATCGTCTCCTCATATCAGTGCGTGTTTGTTTCTCTCCCTATTTACAATTTTCTTTTCATTTTGAACAATGTTTCTGACATCACCCTAAATACTGTTATTGTATAAATCAATATTAATTTAGTAATTATCATTATTTCTTTTTTTGCTCTTCATGAGTAGTGAGTGCTCTGCCAGCGTTTCTGATCACGTTTGAAATAAATTAAATGTATAAAGTTACCGGAAATTTACCCCGCGGTCACGCGAACTTTAGCGATAGCTGGAGTGGAGCTGCATGCTGAGGGTAGCCACAGTTAGGTAAACTCGGGTAGTGGTGTGGGATATCTGCTGCGTTTATGACGCAGCATTTGCAGAAAGGCCAGCGTAAGGCCATTCCGAGTGTGCGGGATTCTAGCATTTTGCCTCCATAGAAATGCCACTGCCATGGTCGGGATCGAACCAGCGTCCTTCGGGTCAGCAGCCGAGCACCAAAACCACTGAGCCCCGGCGGCCGCGACAGCGCTACAAACGGCTAGTGTAAATAAAGTATTGATTGTGACAGATGCGAAGGAGGCACATAGGTATTTCCATTTCTCGATCCATTTAGTAATTAAGGAATTGGTTTGGTTTATGGTTTATGGGAGTTTAAAGTCCCAAAGCGACTCAGGCTATGAGGGACGCCGTAGTGAAGTGCTCCGGGAATTTCGACCCCCTGGGGTTCTTTAACGTATACTGACATCGCACAGTACACGGGCCTCTAGAATTTCGCCTCCATCGAAATTCTACCGCCGCGGCCAGGATCGAACCCGCGTCTTTTGTGCCAGTAGCCGAGCGCCGTAACACTCAGCCACCGCGGCGGCTAATAAAATAATTGAAATGATACTTACCTTCTTCGACATATCCGCCACGAAAACACATGCGGCCTGCAGCAGTAAGGTACATGGAAGCTAGAAAAGAGGTTCTGTTGAGTCTGAAATTCTACCCCACTCAATTTTTCGTCTCATTAACAACTCATGACTGTGACATCAATACGAAAACGTTGCCACCTTCCCGTACCCTGGCTCTCAATTTTATTGCCTTACAGTTACGTAGAGAGAATTGACAGTGCCTGAGCGATTAAAAGGTGAACGAATGAGCTTGTTGGGATATGTATGCGAGCGGCATGATTCGCTGATTTCTTTCCACGTTTGTGAACTCGGCAGCAGAGGTATTACGCAGTAACAGTAAAAGCAGATGATTTTTGAATTTTATGTTCATATTTTGAATATTCGCCCGCTGACCTTGTATCTTTCCCACAAAAATGAAATAAAGAACAGGATTCCAAGGAAAACATCCCCACATAGCCAAGTGAGGGTTATTTACGTTCATGGAGTCAGCCATCCAGCATATCCGAGGCCTTTCTCGCCCGCTTGAACTGATAGTTTTACGAGCAACGCTTCCAAAGCTGGATGATTTTTTATATAATAGAGCGGCTATGATACTACTAATAGGGTTTGATTCGCGTTATTGTAGCTTTCAGTCGCACAGGTACTGCTTCGTAGCGGGGTGCCTAGAGTACGGGCTAATTAAAACGAGCGCATCACATGCAGTATAATGAAAAACTGTAGATGTGCTAGCAGCTTTCACAGAGGTGCATCCCTCTCACTGGCAGTCCAGCGTGTAAGCAAATGAAGTTCAGGTAACCACACCTGTATAGAACTCGCATCCAATTAGGGACAGACTGCTGTCACAGCTTACAAAGCTGCTCTCGCCCTGTATGTATGGTTTTGCTGAAAACTGCGGCCTGTCTGAAAGGCGCTGCCGAGCAGTTCAAGCTTGAGCAGTTTTTTTCCGTTGCAGACTCTATATATCAAACGGGAAATGAACTTCTCTTGTTCATTAATCTTTATCAACTTTGAGTATATTTAATATTAACACTTTCTTGCCAAAATAACTTTTTTGTTGTAATTGGAATAGGTATTTCCTAATTATTAGTAATATCTCCTTAGGCCAGATAGGAATTAGAATATGTCACTATTTAAACTCTATACTCAAGCTCCTTATTGCCGTCAATGTGGGAAGGTATCGTCCGTTAATGGTGTCGCGGGGCTGTACGTTTGAAATTTTTGTTTTTGTTGCATTGTCATCGTAAAAACGCCCAAATATGATCCTCAGCCTCTTTCATCGTTTCGTGCCTGATGCTAACGTGATTTTGATGTTGAACCCTCAAGTGATGCGAACATAGCACAGTTCGTTTCCCTGCAGTAATGAGGTGGAGCCTTTATGATTCATTATCTGAGCACAAAATAATGGCGGCGAAGAGACGATGAACAAGAACAAAAAATGCTGTGCGACAAGAGGCTGTTTTCGAACTTTTTCTTTGCACGTTTCTTTGCGAAACAAAACAACGAGCCCTTCCAATCACCTTCAGCGTCATTGCCTGAGGAGCCCAGTAACACATTCATGTCAGGAGAAAGGGCTGAAGTTGAAAAAAAAAGGAAACCGTACGCACTTCTCGTATTCCCTTGCGCGTACGAAGTAACAAGCTCGTTAATCCCACTTCAAGTTATCTCGGTCCGGTGCTCATTAGAAAGGTTTCATTTGTCGAAACGCTGGAGGCGGAGTATCGGCGTTAACATTGTTTCTTACTTCTGGACCGGCGGTGTGCGCCTTGTTTGCAAAGTTTCCGTAGAGTTCGTTATTATGAAATACGATTCCTGCAAATGAGATAGCTGCCGCACATGGGTGCACTGCGGTTGTGTAAGACCTGAAAACTGTTCTCCATGAACGTGCAGCAACAATAAAGGATGATCAATTAATCTTGCGTAGCACATCCGAGCTGTTGACCCAATTTCTGCAAGCAGTAATCAAGTGTCAGGCGTGATGGTCTGTTTCATATATCCAAGCTTTCAATGCCGAAACCAGAAAACGAAAGTATGGCATTAGATTGAGGGTCACAAGGCAAGAGCGAGTGAAGCGGTGAACAGCGTGAAGCATCGCCCGATGAATCGCACTTTTGCGAAAAGACAAGCGGCACCTGAATACACGAAAAAATGGGTGCAGATTATGTACACGTGTGCGTAGAAGTGAACGTAGCAAGCTAGTCTGTTATAAGTGCAATCACGCATTCCATAGCGAAAACGAAACAATATTGTTGGTTCTTCAGAAACCGCACTAGTCACCGGCACCAGCACACACATACCATACCTAATATTTTTAATGAGGCAGGGCGTAAAATAAGTTTGTAGGCCATAGCCTGCTCCGCCCAATTTTCCCCGAACCTATATAGCCTTTGTGAAAAGTACAAAAGTCAAAATGGTTTATTTTGTGGATCATAGTGCGAGACTAGTTATGCATCATCAGCGTTGCAAATATCCTCGCGGTGGGGCTCTTGTTCCACCCGGCGAAAGTTCGAACTTGCACGGTTGTTACTAGGGGCCCCTCTGCACGGCCTGAAAGCAAAAGCATTGGACAGTTTACTTTTGACAAAGGCTGTACGTAGACTACGCGCTGTCATTTGCGATTGTCAGAACGCAGGAAACTTCATTCGGAACGGCAGTGAGTCTTTGGAAGATGCCTAGCGCAGTTCGATTGCGTAAGAACATCAAAGGAAAGCGCTAGAGATAATGAGATCATTGAAATGCTTCAGTGAATATATTTGAGTTTTCGTAAAGCAACTCAAGCATGAGGATTTCAAGTCACAAATCAACGAGCCTATCGTCTATGCCTCGCTACCACTGAACGTTTTTTCGTTTCGTTGTTTGACAAAGCGCCTTCGAGGACTACGATTTGTTAATTAATCTTGACCTGACTGTCAGCTTCACATATACCGAAGCCTGACTATGTATTGTCTTTCGAAACAAAAAACCTTGGAAACGACGAGCGAAGTACGTTGATATTCACTGCTACTTGGTTTGAAACAAAAATATCAAAACAAACAAGAATTTCTTATTACAAAGGTGTGTCCTTATATGGTAGGCTTAAAATTGTTTATCGCCTCTCGCACATTTTTTTGTCCTAAAATCAGCTTACCCAAGAACTTCGCTCATGCCTAGCTTGGTAAGACCTAATTCATATTAATCATATGAACTACGCGATATACAAGTGTCCTCATAAGCCACATTTATCGTCGCATGTCACGCACTGTTGAATGATGGTAGCAGGAAAACAACTAAATACTTGTTTTGCATGCTAGTAATAAAACAGCTGCAACAAAGAAGGACTTGTTTATCCCAGAGTAAGCCCAGACCACCGCAGTTTCCCCGCAGGAAAGAAAAATCAGAAGAGAAAGCGAAATGCGGCGTGGCTCTTCTGATTACAGAGTCTTTTGTTGATGCCACCTATCACATTCGATCAACAGCGGCGCCCGAGGCGTACGTTGCCGAAAGCGTCTGGCACGGATGTACACCGAAAATGGGGTCTAAACCGTCAGGCTCGTCACAACGGTATTACGCAGCAGCACGGCTTCTGGTTGAGTAACCAGAATTTGGAGTTGAGCAGATCTGTAAAGCTCTGTTGTTGTAAACAGACGTTATTTTTTTTCGGTTATCTACCTGCATTCGGTAACAACACCTTTGACTCTAACCAAACTTTTGCCGCATTGAAAATAAACGTAACTCGCAGATAGCTATCGGATGGAGATGAAATCCCGAAGCGCAAGCGCAAACAGTTCGCACGCGACATTGTTTGTTAGTAGACACCGGGGACAGTAAAAACTGGTAACCAGCCGCCGCTGTGGCTGAGTGGTTTCGGCGCTCGGCTGCTGGCCCGAAAGACGCGGGTTCGATCCCGGCCGCGGTGGTCGAATTTCGATGGAGGCGAAATTCTAGAGGTCCGTGTACTGCGCGATGTCAGTGCACGTTAAAGAACCTCAGGTAGTCGTAATTGTCGGAGACCTTCACTACGGCGTCAATCATAGCCTGAGTCGCTTTGGGACGTTAAACCCCCTAAGCCAAACCAGTCCAAAACTGTATCTCGCATAATACTTCGTATGATGGCAACAACGAGAGGTGTAAGAAATAAAACTGGGAAATTCGCCCCAAAGGAACGGAATGAATAATGGAATGAAGGAAAAGATTGATTTTCTTTCTATGGAGCACTTATCTGTTCTCGATTAACAGTAATCTGTCGGAACGAACCGCCTTTGCAATATACGATTGCCATAAAAACGAATTAGCCATAGTGCGCTGACTTCGAGCGTGGTAACCGCGGCCAGCTCGATTTAACGTTGAATTCCCCTAGCCTATAGTCCAGATTATTCTGTTTTCGACAAAAAAACACCAACGAGTGAACAATTACTAAGCAATCAATGTGCTTAAAGAAAGCAGCACCAAGCCAATTGTATTGTCACGTGGTACCGACGACCGAATTTGTAGTTGAGCAGAGCTGTAAAACTGGCCCCTATCATAAACAGACATTTTTTGTTATTATCTGACTTTATCCGGTCGGATATCGACACCTTCGACCCTAAACAAACTTTTGCCGACGATAGTGGGGATGGCAGAGAGACTATAGAAAGCTTCCACAGAAAGCTGTTTTTTTGACCAAATTCGTGCCGGCAAACAGAAAACAAACCTGCACTATAAACACGAATACGCCTATATGGGATTTAAAAAGGGAGTAAACTGTCCTCTACCGTACTCCTTACTCCCTTTTGCGCCTTTTTGTTCAGAGTGTACACTCTAAACACGAACACGCCTATATGGGAGTAAAAAGAGAGTAAACTGCGCTCTAGCACACTCCTTTCTATAGAAGGGAGTACCCAGAGGACCGCTTACTCCCAATTCACTCCTTTCTGTTTGCAGTGCGCGGCGGTGGCATAGGAAGAACAAGTGTGCCTCGCATCGTCGGATCAAGAATACCCTTCACTCTCGCGCGCGCTCAATTTCAGCGTGACATTGAACTATCCAAACAGCGAGCCTAGAATACTGACAACCATTTCGAACATAATTGGGAGCTGCCACACGGGTTCATATATCACGTTAGCGCCCAGCTCGCGTCTCGCGTAGCAAAACAAAGTGATGAGGTTCAGTGACATAGGTGATTAACAAAGAACATAACCAAAGGACAAAAACTAGCAAAGCTTCGCAATGTAAGTATGGGCATCCTTCTTCAAAGTGAAGTTCCCGCAACGTGCATGATTGGAGCAAACTCCAGGTGATGTTAAGAAATGACTTTGCTCATATGCTTTCGTTGTACGTTATACTCATGTGAGGTGCTGATCTGGATTTCTTAAGATACAGAATTATACGAACCACATGATCTCATAAAACAGTGGGGAACCGGGGAGAACCGTCATCGTCAGTCGTCAGTATAGTCTCCGTTTCGCAGCACGACCGCGTTGCTGAGCATATTAGAATTGAGTGGGGCAAAATGTGACACAATTTTTCGAATCAACATCCGTTTTTAATTATTTATAGATATGAACAAAAACATTTTCGGATTATTAGCTTCTTTCCAAGTATCATGGTGAGTAAAAAAGAATTGGCCTGTTAATGAGAAACACCCCAAAATTTAAATATTGAAATGCCGCATTTTGTCTTACCTTGCAGGAAAAAATTAGACGCCCTTCCAAAGTTGCGACATTACGCAGTTTGACAGTCAGTGCACCGGAACTTAATTTGTAGGCGCCTACGTAATCTTAGTTAGTCCATGTGCATAAAAAACCTTGCATCCAAAGCGAATTTAAATTCTTTTCTTCTAAGATCCGTTACAGGTTGGGCACTTCTACAGCCAAGCTTTGCTTGCATGCTACCTGGCTGCGCAATTCTTTCTCAGTTTCCTGTTTTAGTACGACGGCGGTTTCTCTTTCACCTACTCACTGTGGAATGGACATCTGGGCTGTATTCCATAAGGATTCGTTATCTATTTTTTATTTCTTACCTATTTAGTCGTCTGGCATTGGTCAGGACTGTTCGGTGGCTTATATGCGGCTTTCAAGCGACAGAACGATTGGGTCATTCGCCACCGGACCTCACCACTGGTTGAATATTGCAGCGAATGGTTAACCGGTGTGTGTGGCGCCTTTTGAAGGCTATCTTCGATGAGGAGTCCCGCTACCTTCCGATTTTTGTGATTGGATGTTTGCTGCTTTCGTTTCGTCTGCAGTTGACGTCACGCCGATGTCCCTTCAAATGAATTAGAAAATGCGTATTCATTTGAGTTAGATCCTTATAGAATGCGGCCCCTGATTTCGTTCCATTGGCAGTATAGGAGCATGAGCTTTTGCACTTGATTTTAGGCCAGACCGAACAGAAATTTTTCCAATGTCAGTATGCTGCAATGTAGCTGTTCTTGCTCGCCGGAAGGAGAGGGGGTATTAGGTTTTAAAGAAATATTGTGCAATTTCTTCCTCCCATGTTTCCTCGTTTCCTTCGCTGTTCTGTGGTAGGTGTCCTTAGGAATTTTAAACCTCTTGGTGGCATCGGCTCTCCTTGACATATGCCTGACTATTTTCATGCTTTCTTCGGGCCACTTGGCATTCAATTATCCTTTTTGCACGTTCACACCACCTTAAAGAACGGTAAAATAAAACAATTTTTGACCAAGCAATAAATCCACATTCCTTACATTTGTTTAGAGTAGAACACCAAAATCTCCCGTTATTACCAACTTATAGCTTGTTCCTAAATTAATTTACCCATGAAAGCGTAAGGCACAAATGTTCTTAAAATTTGCGTGAGTTAAGAACGATGACAAACTTCATTACCTGCATACGTAATAAAATCCAGGACGCTCGGTCGGTTGAGTTGTGCGCTTCTAAATAATATGGCGTGGAGTATCTCGCGGTTTTCAGACTGCTTTCTCGTTCTCCAAGGCTCGCTTTAAATTTTTTTCCTTTGCTTATAAGAGGCTAGTTTGGTTAGCCCTGAGTTTTTTTTCTTTTCTTCCGGATGTGTGGAAGATTATGTCAAATAAATATTCAGTTGTTACATTTTCGTGGTTAAATGTAGCAGCCAGCTAGGTTACAAGACGTCGGATTTCCCCCTCGTCGCGTTCTGCAACACTACCCTCTAAGCCTGTCGACGCTAGCTTCGAAGGGACGACTAGGGCTCACTTCACTGTGAACGAAAATGTTAAATTTATAATAAATGCGTCTTTGAACTTCAAAATGTGCAAGCCATAAGGGCTTGCTCTTATGACGCTTTGTGTTGCGCTCAGGTAGCCTTTAGCTTAAACCTTCCACCTGCGACTTCTCTCTGAGATTGAGAAAAAGAAAAAGTCCGTTTATAGAAATTTCCCTGGTGTTTCGTGTATGAACACAGCATTCACAGCTCTGGTAAAGCGCCTGTAGTGCGAACAGCATGCAATATAACTAGGAACTTCCGTTTATTTAAATTTAATATATTTACCTTTCATGTCACAAGCACTGAGAAACATTCGCGGAGATAGTTGAAAACGAATTTCAAAAATTTAGGTTATTTGGAGACGTGAAATGCTTTTGTTCAGACATAAAACAATTTAGCCTGCTGACTGTCATTCACTTATTTATAGAGAAAAGACGATATATTTGTTCATGAGTGCTGTTGCAGAGTGCAGTAGCTCACGCCTGCAGCCGGCTCTGTACCATGGATGCGCAAATGCATATGCAAGCATAGAATGCACCCGGTGGGCGTTGCAATGATGAAGTTACTCCTTGGTGAGGCTATTACATTGTGTGCTTCAGTTGTGCTCTATAGGGTTTCTGAAAATAATAAAAATGATATTTGCAGGTCAAAGAAATGATTTATTTATTGATACCTCGAATGCCCTTTTTTGGGTAGTATATTGGGGGGAGGGGGAGGGGGTAACCCTCCTCACGACATGAAGGGTGAAAGGTAATGCCGCTTTGGAGGGCTCCTAGCAGAATGTACGCTTGTGCGTGTACCTCAGTTCATGTTATAATTATTCATTTCAAAGGCGTGTCTACCAAATCACTCCCATATTTCTTCACTTGCACCCACCGAGATCTTCGCTTTGAACTCGAGTTAATGTTAATTTATTATTATTTCGACAACCAACTTCTTACTGCGTAGTATTCACTCATTACAGCGTAGAAACCACAGGTGTTGTGTCCTGTGCTGCAAAACGAAATATGACTGGCTGCGGACCTGTAGAGTTCCTCCAAGGAAACTTATTTCCGCAGTCTCGCACCGTGTATTACTTCATACAACTATACTCTTCTGTTTACAGCCAGCGTCCCTCTAACCAGAAGAGAAGGGGCGACCGGAAGATCAGCAGGCGTGCGTGTCGCAAAATATGAGGAAGTAGCCTCCTGTCCGCACGCAAACCACCTGTTGAGCCGGGCAGCGGCACTTGTTTGCTGACGGGGAAAAACCGAGCGCGGTCTAGTGACCTGCAGTTCCGGGTGCGCGGTCAGCGCCGGCCCTTTTGTCGGCGCTCACCTGACTGGACAAACCGATCGATAAAGCCCGGGATGCTCGAGGAGCGCGAACTCCGAAGCTTCCCTCACTTTCACCCTCACCCTTTCTCTCTCCCTGCCCGCTCACAACTTTGGTCTCGCGTAAAGTGCCCGCAGCTTCTGGCTGTGACGGCTTAGCGAAATTTGCACTGGCTGAAAACGTAATTTTTATGAACCGTCTACTCACGTCAAGCATTTCAGCCTCAACTTGACTAACCAGTAGTTCATTTCTCACACTTCGGGGAGAGGCCAACGCTTCCCTGAGCTGAACAGGCTTATGCGTGAGGAGAGTACGCTGGGCTTTCGGAAGTCGTACAAGGCGCATATTTATCCTTTTCTCGCCCGAGTTTCACCCTGGTGAACGATAGGAGCATATTGAAAGTTCAGCGCCGCTCCTACCTCTATGTAAAGGAACAGTTGTGACCCTGAAGACATAGTGGGCAGCCATAACTTCGTATTTTTTCTTGGTATGCTCTTTACGTGGAATTTTCTTCCCTCTTGATCTTCCTTTCATTTGTTTATTCTTATTTACTGACTGATTGGTTTTTACCTTCCCCCTAGTAAAATAATATTTTTTTAATGCACCTGACGGAACGATAGGGGATGCTTATCATCGCAATGGAATAAAGATAGCCATAATGGACGGCGACAGTAAATATTTATGACGAAAATTATCAGAAATGTTGTATTAGGCACACTTGCGCCCAAAATGAATAAAAATTGACCCCAGATTACTTCGTGAAACCAAATGCGATTCAGGTGCACTAGCGCAATAGGTTACTTATGACGGTTTTACAAGCAAGGTAAACGGCAGCTGGCGCTACATGCTTTCGTCCTTTCCGCTTGGCTGCAGCTGTTGCTAAGCTGGCTTACTCCTGCGTCACGACACCGCCAGACTACACCACGACATATAATGGCTTTAGTGACCCACCGAGTGCAAGCGCACGAAAAAGTAATTGGAATTTCCCTCTCTTCACATTGCCAAACATTGCCTCTCTTGCCTCTCTTCACATTGCCACCTGTCACCTTCACTACGTCTTCATTCTTTCACTTGCATTTCACTGTTCTCTCTCTTCTCTCTCCGGGGAGAAAGGTCCGGTGACGGGACCTCACCGGGCATTCCTGCTCGGAGTGAAGACCCTATTTAAACCTCGCCAATAATGAGCGCTTTGCCCAGGCGAAGACAAGTGCTCTTGTCGAAACGTTGGCAAGCACCCCGGGGCTTTCTCCTCCCTTCTTCACTTTGTGATTGTCAAGAACAACCCGCCCACCCTCTCGTAAGCGTAGTAGTGGTAATACAAATGTACTGCCAAGGAGTGAAGCTTGGTAACATCGCCGGATTACTTCCATCTAGTGACGAGGAACTCGATGACTGCGGTGTGCTGCTCTAGCTCCTACCGCCAACACACTGTTTTTTTCCACGGTCAAGCGCAGATTATGGCGTGAACTTGAAACACGTGTGAAATGAATGATAAAAAGTTTTCGTACACTTTGTCAGCTCTCACAGCCCGATATTGCGAAGCCACACGACTCTTTCGCGTCGTAGAAAAGCTCACTCTTGCATGCTACGCCAGGTCGCTGTGTTAGTAAAGAGCCCCCTGTAAGACACGCACTTCTCGTCCCATTTACACAACGTTGCGAGACTTTCGGGTTAAGCAACTACTTGACTTTGCGTTCCACAACGTTCTATGCTTTTCCAGTCCCTCATTTCATCGCTGAAGGCTTGTTTTCTTTTAAACATCTAGTCGTTCTTGGTTTTTCGAATATTTAGTACTATAATTGCTAGTTAAATTTGCTGTGGGCCAAGGCAAGTCTTCCAAAAACAGTGGGATGATCGTTTTATTGCTTCACGAGGAAATAAACGCAATTTTCTTGTTTAGCGAAAGCAGATGACGTCACATTCGACGCAAATATTACCCTCCGAGCTGCACAAACAGAACCTTTTAGGAAGAAAATGTTTCCTTCTTAGCGTTTTGGAGAACGGAAACCTTTCGTGTCAGAAGATGGAAGCAATTATGGCCGTTTAAGCGGCGTCAACTTTTGCGTCGTCAAATCTTCAAGCACTGAAAGCCTCGCACAATGCAGCGGGATATATAGGTGAATTGAGGCACCTTATATACAAAAATAAAATCGAAACATACCGACAATTATTTTTCGCAACATTTTATACTTCGCGAGGAAGTGAAGCGGGAATATCTAAACAATTCGCTAATAATGTCTTGTCATGAATAAAGTACGCAGAAAACGTGAAGTAAAGAAACTTTTTACATACATACAGCGGCAGAAGTACTGATTCGAATTTGAGCGCCTCTGCTCATCTGTCATTTCTCTTAGATCTTGGTACGCGTCAGCGTGAGATGCTTTTTTTTACGGCACATATCTCTTGGAAATTAATTCCTTACTGATCCGAGCCGGTAGGATCATTTCGTTTGACATTACAATTGGCTTAAGATCACGCGCGAAGCGTCTAGCACTTTCGGCATAGAGCCTTCCGTACTGGTATCGGTTCTTCTTTTCTGACTCATTACAGAGCGCTCAACTTTTGGCTGGCTGAGTAAACTAGGAAGACAATAGCAATGACAGCGAAAAAACAGAATTGAATTTTGCATGCGTGTGTGTTTGTGAATGCTCTCATCATTTCTTTTCGCATGAACCGATCACATGATCATTTAGAGGGCGCGATTTTGCATTTGCGTTGCAACCTTAAGCCTGCCTAACAAACACTTCTCGAGCGCAGTTGAAAAGTACTGCCAACAAGAATGGGGCTTTTATCCCGGCGTTTGGCATAGCTGCTTGGGGTTGAAAGTAACAGAATGAGTAGCAAGGAGAGCTTTAGTGTTGGACTTTTTTTTATAGAAAAAGCTTTCATGCTTTTCTTTGTATATGGCGTATCTGCTTGTTTAATGGAGTTTTACAACATTTACTAACCATCTTGAAAACAAAAGAACGCTCCGGTGTGCGTCGAAAAAAGGTTGTACTCTCTTACAGGGCAATTGACGTGAGGTTGCACGTCTGATTAGAAGAAAGCTCTGAAAGGCTGGTGTCTTCGTAATCGCAAGACTGTTTATTAAATATCAAACATTTGCCTCTAGTCTATAGAGGCTGTTTAAGACGCTTTTGTTATCTATTTCACAAAAAGTGATGAAGACAGAGCCTAACTATGGTAGAAATATATGCTTCTTTGTTCAGAAAAGAATTTAAGACTGATTCTCTCAAACTCCATCTCAAGCCACAACTATGGTCGTGGTGAGCAGGGAGTCAATGCATCTGGAGGCTAAAAGAAGTAGTGCGGTCGCATCGGCTTGTCCGCGGAAACGACATCGTGTCACGTAAGTGCGTGGTAACGCACTACCGTTGTTTTTCCCCCGACAAACGTAGCTATTTTAACCTGCCTACATTGTCGAATGGGAAAAACGTCTTTGCGCCGGGTATCGACCGGCTGCCGAACGCATATCCCGACATGCAGAGACAAGAATAACATGGTCGGTGCATTTATCTCCGCGCATGACCGGATAGACTTCACGCGGTGCCTATTTCGTAAGTGACGTGCCGCATGTAGTAGGCCACCGCTGTGCGGTGCACATGTACAAGTATCGAGCTGCACTCGATTCGTCGTCCGGTGGCCGCTGGACCTTCGTGCCTAGAGCTTTCTATAAGCGTACAAGGTCGGCGACCACATCTGCGCTTCGAGACAGGTTCTGCTCGAATGAATGGCTAAGATTCCTTCCTCTCAGTCGCTGTGCTCGAACTTGCATTGTGGCGTACAATCGGACACAAATGTCTCTGGACCACGTGTTCCTGAAGCGAAGCAGATAACTCTACTGTTAGCCAGTGGCTGGAGACCGCACTTGCGGAGGTGAAAGTCAAAATTTTGTTCTTTCATCTCCACAAGTGTGGTTTCCAGCCACCGGCTAGTAGTAAAGCTATCGGCTTCGTGCGAGAAACTCGTGGTCCAGAGACTTTTGTCCCCGACTGACATTCCTCTCAAGGTTCGCGTGTATATCTAATTTAAGTGACTGACGGCACTTGTCTGAGAAGCTTTATGTTCATTTGCGGCCTTGCGCCGTGCTAGTCGCAAAGATTGCTCGACTGTTCTTCGTAAGTTAGTTTAAGGATGAAGGACTTGAGTGTGGCGATGGTCGGTTACTTGTGCTGAAACCTTGTAATTTTTTATTATTTTGTAGTCTTATTGAGAATCTTATAAACGAGATGGTAAAATACTGCTGCAGAGTCGAATACTTCTCTAATGAATCAATGAAAATGAATCTCTGAAATAAGCGAAAAAATGGCACATGCAAGACCAGTTCTGTCGTTCTGCGCATACACGAAGAAAAATATTAGTACAGCGTGCTCAAGAGGTTCTCACAAGGAACAGGCACTGACATTAATGTGAAATTTTAAAAGGAGGCAAAGTCCATACGTTTACAAGGTGACACGCACACCACGTATTTAAACGGCGAGCCCGATGTCACATTTTGCGGCGCGGTATAAAATGCGAGAAAAAGGTTGTGTCGTGGGCATGACAAGACGCACTTCAAAATCGGGTCACACTCAGTTCTTTTACAGTGCCCTCAAGGGTCAAATTATCTTGCTTCTCGTTACAGATGAAAGCCAGTATAACACTGCTGGGGCCGTCATCTCAGATACTTTGTGTCAAGTTTGGAATGAAATTGCCATAAAGTGTGTTTTAAGGCAGCTGCCACAGATGCATCCCGCTCCGATATGGTTTTTTTTTCTTCGTTCCCTAGGGACGACTCTAGTTTGTACAGTTCTCTAACATCTACTTACTTTCATATCGAGGAAGGCTTGTTTACGGAACCAGATGCTCGAGGCTTGCGATGCGACAAAATTTTCAATAGCGTCATGTGCCATACCCCGCTCTGTGCACTACTACCTGTGCCTCTTAATAATAATAATAATTGGTTTTTTGGGGGAAAGGAAATGGCGCAGTATCTGTCTCATATATCGTTGGACACCTGAACCGCGCCGTAAGGGAAGGGATAAAGGAGGGAGTGAAAGAAGAAAGGAAGAATAGGTGCCGTAGTGGAGGGCTCCGGAATAATTTCGACCACCTGGGGATCTTTAACGTGCACTGACATCGCACAGCACACGGGCGCATTAGCGTTTTTCCTCCATAAAAACGCAGCCGCCGCGGTCGGGCCACAATCTTCAAATTCATGGCTGAGCTGTTTTTCAGCAATATTGGTGGCAGCCCAACGCTAGCATATTGATACTACCCGCTTGCCGTAAACATTGCTTGCCGTGGGTAGGCGGGCCTCAGTTCCAGTACATGCCTGTTTTGTTGCGGAGGCGTTGACATCTATAAAATCCGGCAGGACGTGACACAGTTAAGGGGATATTAGGATTATAGCGATGGAGGCATGAATTTTATTTATTATATTTTAACGAACGAACCAGCACCCCTCGGACGGAGATTTTGTTGAAAAAAAAACACATCACTTGTTGCCACATTCTTAGTTAACGCCCCTGTTTACCCAACAGGTCGTGCGCTTGGCTGCTAGTGCACTGCGCGAGCAATAAAGCGTGCCATTTTCCGTCGCAATGGCGTGATTGTCGAGTCTGTAAAGAGATTTTATGTGGTATTTTATATTTGCTCTCACAAAAATTATGCAGTCTAAATAGCCGACCTTGTTTATCATGCGCATGCTCAATTACCGTTGTTCTAGGAAGCCAGAATCAATTACTGCACGATGTCACGGGCGATGACAGCGATATTAGATCGGTAATAGAAGATCACGGGGTGCAATATACCGGAGAAAATACGACATGGCAAGGAAATAATTTCAGAAAACGAGGCGTTCAACAGTCTTAGAGAGCGAGAAAATATCTATGATAAAGTTGCTCAATATATTGCACATTCTGCGAATAACCGAAAGTAACGCAGAAGGCGCCAGCTAATGCAGCAACCATTACACGAAGTCACTCCGGCTATGAAAATGCGATAGAGAGAGGACTTGAGTTCATATTGACGATATCAATCAAACGAGAAGACTAAGGCTGCCGGGTTGTGATCACGTCGCCGGGCTTCCTAGATTTATTAACGCGATAGCGTGGAAGCTCCGTTGGTCAGAAAGTCCGGCGTCGTCGGCGTTGTGAGCAAAAACTTCCTTGAGAAGCAACCAGGTGGGTCGCCTAAGTCACGTGACCTCGTGGCATCTTCACAACCTGAACAGCTGATTGTGAGCAATCTGACTTAAGAGATAGTTGGCAGCTAAATTAATGATTTGTTGCTCGGGGAGAGCAACCTGGGTCGCGCAACCGCCACTTCTGGCAGCGCCTGCCATCGCAAGGCAGCGACGCATCGTTTAACCGCAGCACTACTGTGCCAAGAGGGTTGTGGTGACCCTTAGTATCCTATCAGTGAAAAGTTGAGAATGACCTATTTGAAATGTATTTGAATTAATAAACCCATCATGCTATCACGTATACTATAATTATAGAGCTCAAGTGCCCCTCCAATTTGTTTCTACTCCAGGTGTACTGAACACCGATCAATCTACTTTGTATCTTGCTGCTATTGACTTCATAGAAGGAATACATATGGATAGTTTTACCTATGCATTTTTGGCAAAATGTAGTCATTAAGGTATGAACGACCTGCGAACAACAAATAAGATTCAACTTGCTTATTTGTTGCTCGTTTTCTTTGATTCGGTATACTCGTTCAATGAACACAAATCTTGTGTTTGCATTTACGAAAACCAACAATGCTACTAAACTGCATTTTGGGAGTGCGCTAACTGACTGACCTTTCTGCGTAAGTAATTAAGCATCTAGAGAAGAAAAGGATAAAAGAGAAATTGTATGGTTGTCCACACTTTAAATGCACACCATTTTTTTCCTGATTTTTTTTTCTGATGTGGTTATCTCTATTAGAAGGAAAAACTATGCCAGCTGAGTGGAATTCTTCTCCCAAGACGTGCAAACCTGAATTACACTAGAAAAAAGATATCCCCTCAGGTGCGCTTTTTTTTCCGCTGCTTTGAAGACCGAAATCTTTTAAAATCTAAAGTCTGACAACATCTCTTTTGGTCGGCTAGTAGAATCATGCCAAGAAAGAAAAAGGAACGCCAAACAAATGTTGGTGTTAAAAAAAGGTTTGACGTTTTGCCTTCCGTAAGGAAGCCTTTTTCACTAACCAGAAAATGCAAAGCACGAAGCATAAGTGCGCCTCAGCAATGGTCCCAGTCGTCTTGTGTACCTGTTGTCTGGATTATCTTCTTCTTCAGATGTTGGCGTGAGTGCCTTTCTTTTTTGTTTTTCTGTAAGTAATGCTTCCTCCCAGGCGGCGTTGTGTTTCGCGCAGAGCCATCAATTTCACTGTCGACGAGGAGAATGCTGGCCGTCTACCCTTGTTGGACGTATCAGTTGAGCTAGAGCGCCGAAAATACCAGTGCGCGTGTAGAACTCTGGCTTCCGGCTTAACTAGCTGATTTTATTCACCCACGCACACCCGAGACGATGCATGGTGTATGCTTTTTTATGCTTTCTCTAATTTATTTCTCCTCATTTTTGCTTTCTGGTCCCTTCCCATACGTCAACGGCCAGGCGTCAACTTTGAATAAGAAAGTTGCAGTAATTTTTCTTTCTTGATAACTTCCTCCGACAAAACTACGCGGCAAGTTTGCACAGAGAATAGAAGCATTGCGCACAAGCAACAACTAAAGAAATAAACGCCAAAATTGAGAAGACGATGGCCGTAGGTATTGGGTTAAAGAAAAAATGGGGTGCTGTCGGTAGACTTATTTTAGTTTTGGATTGCACCATTTTTCATTTCTTGCTTTTTTGTGGTGTTGCCTTCTCAATGCTTAGCTATTCCCAATGCTCCTCGGAGGACAGTAACGAACGTTGGTTCGTAAAGAAAAAAAGGTAAGACCTAACCAGGCTTACAATGCCTAGTTAGGTGTTACCTTCACATGCTTTTCCTTAACTATGAAGGCGGAACTTTCATTAGTGCGTTGGCTTATTGATTTGTTACGTTCCTTTAAATTGGCACTTCTTCTTTGCCTTCTTCACCTCTTCTCCGCCTCGCCCTGCACCACGTTCACTACGCGAGTAAACGTTGTCAACCCACGCGAGCTTTGCATAATTGTCTTCTTTTGTGTTTCTTACTTGACTGCTTTTTTATTCAGATTGCGCCATGAAGAAGTGTAAAAAAACGCTCAACATTTACTCCCACTCTCCCACCATGGTGTAAAAAGTAGGCCTGCACTACGCAGTTTGCTTTTACACTCAGATGCTTATTCGGGCCATCAAGTGCGAAGCATTTACTAATGAGGCATTTACTGTGTCATTCTTCCTTATTTTTGTTTTTTTTTGTGCTCTCCTGCCTTGCTTTCTCCCCTCTCAAGCTGCAGTCTCCTCTGTGAGAGTCATTGGTTCTCCATAGTTTTGAATGCCCCCCCCCCCCCCCCCCACAGCAGGTATTCAGTGCCGCAAATTTTGTTCCTTCGCGGAAAGTATTACGTAACCAAAGTCATAGAAAAAGTGACTGACAATATAGCCTTCATTTTACGATGGTTTTAAAGCATTAAATGTTTTTTTTCTCCAGTTCTCGACAATATCAGCCAATCGTCATTACTGGCACAACATTTGCACGAAGCAACAGTTTCCAATGTCGTAATTTTAAAAAAAAAAACCTCTTCTGCGATTTCATCGGAATTCGATCCTATAAGCCAGCTAAAAGTGACCTGCGAAGGCCACCGATCATACAGCTGTAACCGCAATGACAAGCACTGTGAGTTGTAATTGGCATTAGTAAATGGCATAGAATCATTCTAGACTACGAAAGTAAAAAGATGAGCTGGGAGGGGGGGAGGGGGGATAAAGCAATGAGACGCAACTGAGCCCAAACGAAATATTTTATTTGCACCAAACAATGTCAATTCTCAGCGTCCTATATTTGCTTCACAAACGAAAAAAAATACCAATATTTTTCTTTGCGCCCGGTACATGATTGATTGAAAAAAATGCACAAAACTAAAACTATGTTAATGTGGGACAGACTTTAAACCGGTACTTGCAGTATGCAACTGTTTTACGCTTCTCTTCTTGCAAGAAATGCACACACGGCCTTTATAGGCTGCATCGCGATTCACTGCGCAGTACAATGGAAACAAATTTGCAGAGGCGGGGCAGCAGGTTTCTGAACCTCTGAGACGAATGGCCTAATTTTTTTCCTCGCTTTCATGAGTGCATTTGACATTCCTCGACAGCGGCATTGAAGTAAAGGGTGGGTAGGCGGCATTGCTATGCATCTTTTATTTCACATTTTTTTGCCTGACCTTGAAAGGCGTATCGACTTCAAGTCTGAATGGTATGCTAAAATACACGTGAATCTCCAGACGCGTGGCACGAAAATTCATCGGCCTGCGCTGTTCGTTCTTGTTGCACAATGCACAAGGTGTTTTCAGAGGTATTGATTTCGAAACTAGCATTCGCCAAGCTCTTTAGGTGCTCTTGAAGCTATTACAAGTGACGAAACGAGAATGTTCGTGACACAAATCGCTGTGTAGTTCAATACTTCGCGTTTCTCGCTTTTCTCCCGGGTCTTTTTTTTTTTACAATGAGGCGATTAGAAACACTGATACAGGATTTTTGGGCAGACCAATAAAATGCTTTTGCTGCACATATAACCTGGAGGAGGGCTACTGTACATTGATTGTTACACCTAAGATGTTCTGCAATTATTAAGAATGGGTTTTTTGAGTTAAAGAGCTTTTTTTTTTCACCATAGCATTATCAGCGATGTAGCGCATCGGAATACAGCTAAGATGTGCGGCCTGGTAGGCATGTTAAATAGCTTGAAAAGTGCACTTTTTAACTCTTATTTTTAGCCGCTTATTTATTAACAGGTGTGTAGCCCACCGCAAGGCATATCCATATCAGCTTTCAGGATTTTACATAGTGCAGTTAGCGTCGGTGCTGTGGCCGAACAAATATTCACTATTTCATCGTGTTACCTGCAGTGGAGGGGTTGCTTAAACTTCAAGTGTTTCGAAAACCCGTGTATTTGGGCGGGGTTTAGGAAGAATTTGTTGAACCACAGTATTGAAGGTAACCGCGTTTTCAAAATTCTAAAAACTGATATGAACACTACTTACGATGGGCTACACGCCTCTGAATAAATGACGAGAAAAACGGTTGTAGTTTTAAGTTAACTACTTACTATTTCTTGACCAGCCTACAAGTTAGCACCTCTTAGCTGTATTCTGATGCTCTACACCTCTGAAATTGCCATGCGGAGAAAAGCGCTCTTCTGACTCAAAAAGCCTATTTTTGAAAATTGCATAACATCTTAGGAACTTCACTGAACTGAACCTGAGCAAATGCCCTCACCGCTTTCGCCGTTTCTACTAGACCAACTTTGAGCTTAACGTTGTACAGGACAAAGACTGCGCTAATGCGTTAATGTCCGCTTTAACAAGCTGATCGGCATATACAAGCAAGTTAGTTTTTTTCTGGTTTGCCGTATTGGTGCACTAAACCAGGGATCTCTATTTCTCAGGCACTTGTGGTTTTCCCTCTCATGACATTCTGCTGCCTCAAACGCCATCAGTATTCACAGACTTCATGTTTTTCTCCGAGTCTAGTCTTTCATAGTGCATTTGGCTACATAGCCGCATTCTTCACTGGCGTCAAAGTTCTGCCTAGAAAAAGTTAACAAGCTGGCTGCCGCTTTGGCACAATATGAACTAATTGTTGGTTCGTTTTGCAGAACAGGTAATCGCTAACTAGAACAACAAGCAGAAACTCATGAATAGCTAAATAATCTGGCACGTTCACACATTTTACGCTGTTTTGATCCGGGTGTATGCACTTAATTTGCCAAACATCAAGCAGAGGGAAGCTTGCGCAGGAATTACCCTGTTTCTTTTTGAACTTTATTGCATCAAACATTTCTCACCTCCCCACAAAACTTGTTTTTTTTTTTTAACTGAGGTCACTACCGTAGTTCCTGTTGTGAAGGTCTGCAAGTCAAGGAGGTTTGTTACCGTCTTCCGTGGCATATTCGTGGTTAATGCGAGTTCCAATTTTGGTGCCCGTCAAAAAATTCCACGTGGCTGAAATTAGTGCGGTGCTCTCCCCTAGAGCACGCTTCGTAGCCCATTATTGGTTCGTAAGGATCATTTAAATATAAATTACATCGCCGGTTTCTTTTTCGAGCCCGACTTTGTTTTCAAGTTTTTTTGTGCATTTAACTTAGGCAGGTTAGTGAGACCTTAAGAACATACGACTAAATATATCTTCGCCAGTTATGAACATTATGTTCTCCATGAAGTGACTGCATGCTGATGCCGCTAGAAAACTCTGTTGATGAACGAAGAGGCACTCGATTGGAAATCTGCCATCAAATCAAAGAAATTAAACAGATATAAAGGTTCTGCTACATAAAGGCGGTCTTAACGACTATATTAACACTGTTCAGTGACCAGTACAAGAGCAAATAATGCGTGTAAACGAATATACTGGAGGAGACACTTAACCTCCGCTTTAAGGGAATAACTCGATAGCTTCAGTGGGTAGAGAGAGAGGAATCTTTTAATAAAAAAAAAAACTTAGAATTAAGCCGGTGTTTAAAAATCGCTGGCATGCTACTGTGAGCGGGGAAAGGAATTTGGGAGATAAGGACGGAAGGACAGCGCTGCAGGAAAGGTAACATAAAACAAATGAAAAGGGGAGAAGATAAAATTTGACCAATAAATGCGTACAAAGGTGCATCAGCGAGTTAACACCCATATATGCGTAGTTGGTAATTCTCTACTTTACATTCATAGACCGCTGGGAGTCCTTATACCCCTCCTGGCGCAGTGGTGCAGCGGTTAAGCGATGACCCTGCGATGGACGGTGCTGACCTCGGTTGGGGTTGAGAGGCCTTGGTTGCTCCTCCTGGGCAACCTCTTGCGACCAATCATTAATTTATGTGCCACCTACCACTATGGTCAGATTGCTCACAATCCTGGGAGCAGGTTTTGATGACGCCACAGGGTCACGTGACCTAGGCTGCCCTCCTAGGTTGCCTCTCTGGAGATTTTTCGCTCACTACGCCAATGCCAAACAGGACGCTGGATTTTCTGCACAACGGCAGCTTTAACGATGTTGCGTCAATAAAATATGAGTAAGCCATTCTTTTGCCAAGATTCACTCCATTGCTACATTTGCTTTCTGCCGTGAAAATGTACTCGAGCTGTGCTTTTAGGCATCCATGGTTCTTTTTACTTCCTCATGCTTGTGGATGCACGTGTTTCTTTCTTTATTTGCGGCAGTATATTCACCAACCGTACTCGTTGCATTGTGCTCGTGTTTTGTAGCCAGCTGTAGCCTACCCATAAAATATTTCCCAGTTTGTAGCTTCTTTATCTTTCGCACACATCTTGGCTCCCGATATCCTACTTCACCTTTCCCTTACCACCCTAGCAGGACACCGTAGCAGGATGAGTCAACAGCGACAAAGAAACAAAACAAGTCATGAATGTGTCCCTTGAGGACGTGGTCATGTCGCATGTGACCGTAGCTTTTCGCTAAGTTCATAGAACGAGGCACGTGCGCCAAGCGGACAAGGGAAGCTTTAATCTTTAAGGCGTTCACCGCATGGGGGAAGAGGGGGTAAACAGATCGACATCCGCTGCCGTGCGGAAAACTGCGTGTTTTTAGAGCGTTGGCTATAGATACCGCCAGGAACACAAGCACTCGAGCTGCTTAAAAGTTGCAACGAACGGTATAAATGCGTGGTACACTAGCTCTACTTGTTTTGTCTAGTCTCTCTCTCGTCCGTGTTTGCTGCGCTGTTGTGAATAATGAATATATACCAACTCGCCCAACTTTCTTCACTCATAAGTGTTACACTTGGGAACTGCTAGGCACCTTAGGCTTAAGGTATAAACAATTCACTTCTTATCCTACCGCAGGCTTCACCCACGGCAGACTTCGGGTCTCAACGCTCGGCTTCTACATTCGCCTGGCACCCAACGATAGAGGATGTAAACAATAAAAGAGGAGTTACACGATTGAGAGAAAGAAGAAGGAAGTTGTTTTTCTTGGAATTCTAATCAAATCACTACAATCATTCGTAGCTCACCATCCTAAATGCGAAAGAGAAGGTTCTATTCCTCCCTTTTGCATTTACCGCAAATAATTTCAATTCTTTAACTTTGATTACTGATATTTATAATTTATTTTTGTTTTTTTCAGTTGTGGTATTTTAATTTATTAGTGCGTCATTTTTATTCTTTACACCAGTGCGACTACCAGAACTGGCGTAAATGACGCTATTCAACTAAGTAACACACAGGGCCTATTCTGATATGTCTAAACAAATTTCGCGGTTTCTTTAGAACTTTGGGAGCTGCCTATAACACGAAGTTTTTTTCGTAACTAACGAAAACGACCGCCTGGGCACAAATTAATGAAAGATTTTACTTTATTTTGACTTTTGCTCTTACCTTGTCATGTATTCTTTTAAGCTGAAAAATGAGACCTTGACCCTGTAATTAAGAGCTTCATTTTTAACGAAAAAAAAAAGAAAATCAAAACAAAAAGTTCAAATCCACCACAAAACACGCTTTTACAGCACCAGCACCGTCTATTGTTATAAAAAAAAGCTTCCGCTGTCGACTTCTATCTTGGCTGCGGTGTAGATTATCGTTCGCACTCCTCCAGAAGCTATGTGTAGCGACGCAAAGAGTACAAGACATGTTTTATACCGAGTGCCTGCTTTGCAGAAAATTATGACACAGTAAAGCATTACGGCCTATGTCGAAGCTGCGTGCCTGCACACAAGTTTTATACTTGCGCAAACCGCCAAGCCTGTGGCGCTACAGACGACAGCTCTGCATTACGCGACACACACGCACTGCCAAACGCAAGATTGGAGGTCAGATTGGTACGACGCTTCGGCTTCGTCCATGCGGATAACAGTGGTGTCATGCATTGCCCGGAATCCAAAGGGAAGAATCCAGAGGTTGTTACCATGAAAGGAGGAGGGCGGTTGGCGAGAGTGGTTGAATGCGGCAAGCTTTGTCTGCGACGGCTGCTGCGAACAGTGCCGACCTGGAAGTGTCTCAGCGCTGAAGGCGCCACGCGCCTGGAGCATCGAACGGGATCAGGAGAGCAATCTGCCGGGCTAGTTAGTGATGCACGTTTTAAAGAAGCCAGCGCAAGATACGGACGAGGGACAAAAGTGAGGACACAATAAGGCGTTCACGAGCGATACTACCGGCCGCTTTGATTTACAACACGTCGTCTTCTTAGGGGAGCTACGCAGCCGCAACATAGAACTCATCCGTTTCGCAGTGCGTGTCGAAGGTGTACGGCGGGCCCTTTTCCTGAGACAGCTCCCTGACAAGTGTTATCTGTGAGCATTTCCGCCACGCGATCTGACCTCCACAAGAACCCCAACCTCTTTTATGACGGGCTACCTTGCGACGCCCCATTTCAGCGCCGGTGTCATTGTTCCGGCGGCCGGTGCAGAAGTGCCGTGAGCTCCAACATCGAGGATCGGCGACAATCCGTGCTGAAAGCGGATGCTGGGCGACTTCCCCGACAGACGACCTGTGTGCTATCAGTCCGGTGAAGCACGCCACATTTTTTGCGACTGCTCCTACCACAGAATGACATTGGTAGGTTTTTCCACTGATTATTTTAGAGCGCGTTACGGTGAACGGCTCCGGGCAGACAAACACCTCCTTGTCGGACAGCGCATGGCTCAGATTGCCGGTGACAATCACAATTGGTTTAAACAACTGTCCGCCACTTACCACGCTAAGTTTTTATTTGGCGATGCTGTCCTATCGCCAGGTGCCCGGTGGGGGAACAGAAGACTGCAAATTTTGTCTAGGGAGAGTTGGAGAGAGAGTGCGATTGGAATTGAGGCTCCGTAACCCCTCCGGAGATCGTTTTCAGAGCTTTTAGCGAACCGCAAATTTTTTTTATAGATAAAGTATAAAAATCCACGTCGGTTGCTTCTGATTTCTTTATGTCTTATTTACCGCAGAACATACGATCTACGCTGTTATCATGACGGGATTTCATATTGCATCTAAATGTACGCAATTTAACGCTGCAGCACAGTTCGGAATACATTTGTATTAAATTGACTATTTTACTGCCGTACATTACCGTTAATTTTGCACTATGGACGAAGAATTAGCTGAGATAAAGGAACGCAATCAAATTGTGGAACCAATTGGTGCCTTGAGACACCTATGGCCTAATTTCTCCATGATGTCGGCTTTGTGTGCACGCAAAGACCACATCCAAAATGCGACATTAGCGAAACGATAACATGATGCGCTTCTCATTAAAGCCTAATTCGAAGTTGAATGCAGTTTGTCTTTGACTGGTGAAATAACACATCTGAGAACGGCCTTTTAACACCAGCGGTAAAATATAGAAGAGCACACTTGGCATAGCATTGCTGGTTTTTATGCGAATTGACTCCTCTGAGGGAAAAAAATCAAGGCTTAATGGCTAACCGCCACCCTTCTAGGCCCGCCCTTACAAAAATGGTCTATAGATAGTCTATGAACTTCTTATCGACTCTATTGCCTTCCGATAGATATTCCGTTTTGTCTGTTCATAGCCTATAGACTGTCTATAGAAAAATCTACTAAAAGTGTATGGCCATATTTCTATAGATTGTCTATAGACTGTGTATGGAATTTGTATTGCCTATAAACTGTTCTCTAAGGTTCGTCTATAGGGATACTTTAGATATTATAGACAGTAGTCTATAGACAGTCTATAGACTGAATAAATAAAATTTAGTAAGGGCGGAGGTTGTAAAACGTGTTAAAAAGAACACCTGTTATCCTCTTCACCTTTCAAAGCAGTGGGGAAAAAAATCAAGCGCAAGATAAATTGCAAAGATCGCACTGGTAAAGACTGTTAGCAAACTAATAGGTATCGTAAGAGACAGATGCCGCGCTGAAGTTTTAGTCAAACGGAGACCGCAGAAAGTTAGCTTGTTTCCGAGCCCAAGAAGGCAGCCACGAATCGGAAGGTGGGTTCTTGGTTTTATATGCGTACTGCATCCCTTAGCATCAGGCGGTGCCTTCGGGTGAGGAGATAACTTGTCTCTAGCTTCCCAGCTCCAAAAACGTCTCCAGTCACCTGTAACTTGTTCGCTAAGAGAATTTTTGGAAGCGAGTTAATCTCTAGATTATTCGTTGATACCCTCTACTTGCATTTGAAGGTCACATGTATACATTTGAAACTTCCAACACCTCCACCCCCACCACTCGCGCGCACAGACAAACACGTCGTGCACATCTGACAGAAGATAAACGCGGTTTTTGTGAGCACGCTTTAATGTATAATATTTTGTGTTTTCTAAAAGTGAATTTTTACAAAGCACACCAGGAGAAAGCTTTATTTTTTGTTGTAATGTTACAGTCAACATGAATGTTAGTTTGTAGCTCCATTTCTGTTCTGACTCCTTGTTCGCTAATTTGTCTACATCCTGTTAGACACAGTAGGGAAGCATTTATCTAGAATGAAAAGCGCGAAGAAAATAGGGCACTCATTTCAGTCTTCTCGAAATACGACCGACCAACTCAGAAAAAAAAGAAAACAACTGTTAGCGCAGTAGAATGGAAACAGTATGTTCTCTTTATTGTACCTGAATCAGAAATATAACCATGTGAAACGGACTTATGAATAAGTCTTATTCTATCAAATGAATTTACTATGAGTCGACAATACCAGGACAGCAAGGCGATGCGGTTAAAACGCAGCAGTTCGCAAAAACATTCCAATCCAAATGGGATTAAGAAATTGTTTTTCGTTTCTTCTTTTTTTTTGAGTGAGTAATGGCTCTAACCAGGTTTTCATGGTTGAACTGAGCAAGAGCCAAGCAGTTCCATTCCATTCCTAGTTCCATTCCCACACACCACGAAGCACGAGTATGCGTAACCTAATATAGAGATTGAAATGAAAAGAAAAAGATTATAATTTGGCTGTGCACCGCTGTACCCAACTATTTAGGAAGAAAGCTCTTATGCTTCCTAAAGAAATAAAATTCAAGACTGCAAGTAGTGTAAAGCTTTGGCATGACTGACGACAGAGCTGAAGATTTCTTTCTTTTTTCAATGTTGGTATTGATGGGTGAGCGTATGGAGATAAGGTGCCGTAGATCAAATAAGATAGCGCGTTATGCCTGGAAAGAAATTAGGTAAAGAAATTTTGTAATAGACGATGGCGAGAGATACGATGGCAAGAGCACTGCAGCAAAAGCGTAAAGGATACGTGCAAAACGTATCACCTGAGACGTGAAACGCGCAGCTCAAGAATTTAGGTCCTGGCGATGAATATCATTTGTTGCTTTGCCTTGAAATTCAGGGGGAACGCGCATTGAAGCTCCGAGTGCCTGACGTTTTTGTTTTTTTCCCGTAAGTTACCCTATGTATACACTGATGTGACACCAAAATCACGCACACTTGAGCGCAATGCTGAGACGAACACAGGTGAATAAAATTAATAACATTAAATTACGCGTTGTGTGGAAGAAAATTTTCCATTTGTAAGATCACTATCTCTAGATATAATATTTGAACAGCAAAAATGCGGCCAAATTGTCGATGTTTAAGTCTTAACTTGGCGCGGGTGCTTCTTGTTTCTTCAATTGGGCAATGTTGTTGCTTTTTGACCTCCGATATGTTAGATTTCTATGACATTTATAAATGTGCTCTTGCAAGGAGGATAGGGGCTAGAAGACAACTAGCCTAATTACCGTTCATGCTTTCAGGTTCCACTAAAACAGGTGTTTAAGTTTCGCTGTTGCAACCTGAATATTCTAGAAGAGAAACGTTCCCTAATAACTTCATGTCAGAGCCTCGCACCTAATTTTACGCCTCAAAACCTGTGTCACGTTTGTTTGGCAAAACGAATCGTCCCCTTGCGACTACGCCGCAACGACACGTATAGCGTCGGCTCACAACACTGGGCTAATAGGGTAGCAGTCGTGTGTCAACAAAGCGTAGTGCAATATGTACGCTAGCACCTCCCTGCTCAAGAAGACGAAGGCTAAGCATTTCCTTTATGACATTCTGTGCGGCAATGATCATACCGGAACAGAACGACACAAGGCCGATGCAATTAGACGGATGGCTTCCCCTGTTTACCTTGTCTGAGGGCTGCTTCCATACCAAGGGCGCCATACCCTTGGACAATAATTAGGGAACAGGGACCATAATTAGGGACCGCACATCATGAGAGGCGCTTTTTGGTGGCTATCATCACTGCATAAATTGAGTAATCGTTATTCGGGCTCGCTGGGCCCCCACGATAGCGCCGGTTCCTTCTGTTTTCATAGCGCTGTGTTCGTTTGTGGCGCTGAGTAAATGAACTTAACCGACGTGGTACTCACAGGTCCGTCATGTATGGTGGCTAGAATTTAAGGCACAAAAGCTGTCAGGTTAAATATGTGGGGCGTTCTAAGAAATAATCTTTATTTCACTTCTCCTGTACTTTTAAAAAGCTGTTTTGTAAAGAATGCTTGTTACATATAGCTTTGATTTGACCACAATATAGGCTGTCGTGTAAAACCTGAATATTTGTTCAAAAATGTGTGCTTTAACAACTCGCAGAAAAGGTACTAAGATCATGAAAGCAATCCTGAGGAGCACAAAATCATGCTAAGAAATGGAATTAGAGATTGCATATCAGTACTACTTCCACATAAGTGCAAACCCCAAGCTTACTGCTAATAAACTGCCAATATGAGAAAAATGGCTTTGTTTTAGCTCTGGTTAAACGTGGAGTGGCGCGATAGCTACCGCCGGCGGAGTGGAACTCGCTTAGTCGAATTGCAAAGTCAGTCTTTCGCCGCTCTGTTTCGCTGGGCGTTCCGATATTCTTCATCTGTGTCCCAGTTGACACAGCGCATGCGCACAGCACCGCCGGCAGTATTATCTGCTCCGCACCACGTGATCAATCCACGTGACCAACCCACGTGACCAACGGCGCCGCCACGGTGCTCAAGCGGTGCCACGGAGCCCAATTGGTGCCACGATGAAGGGTTGAAGAGGTAGCGTAGTGTAGCTATCGCTACAGAAGCTGCTGCCATGAAAATGTCAATATCGGAAAAGTTTACTATCGGTTCTATCGCTAAGTATTACTTTTTGTCCGCTTTTTTTTAACTGCAGAAGTAGCAAAGGTAAACTCATAATAAACATGCAGCCAGTACATTTCAACGTTTTTGAAGATGAGGGGTTTAGCTGATTTTGCTGAAAGAATGCGCCGTTTTTTTTTTTTTGGTCTCGGGAAATCTTTGCCCTTCACATTTTCGTGTTCTGCTGTAATACCATATAACATCAGTTCGGAGTGTTTACTTTTCCACGGTCGGACCGCGAGAAAGTAAATGTCTAAAAATATAAATTCCTCACTAAATGCCTCTAAATTGATTTTGGTTTTTAGGCATCAATCGAAGAGTGGCACAGAAGGAAAGAAAGACTACAGAAGAAACGAACATCGCAAAGATGTGAGGACTTTATTTGAAAAAAAGAAGAAAAGATCGGGAAACGCCAGCATCATTTTCGTGCATATCACTCAGTTTTTTTTTTTTTTTGCAAGCATATAGTTAATTCATAAGGGCACCGCTCGAGCCGCAACAAAGAGAATCACAGGATGAGTAGCTCTGCGTATTTCAAAACGTTCGGTAGCGCTTGCCCTATTAATAAATATTTAATTATGTGGAGTCGACGCTACTGAGCTGACATCAAAAGACGCCGCATCTACTCAAGCGTCAGTACTTTTCATCGAATTACGATCAAAAAATGCAATTTCACTTTGTAGACAGACGCACCATCGATTTTTTTTTTTTGAATTCTCGCGCCAACAGTAAAAGAAAAAAATATGAAAAGTAGGAAACCTCGATTTTAAAGCGTGTAAACCTCATTTTTTTAATAAATCACACTACAGAGGATATTTTTTCATATTTTTAGCTTCTGCAAAAGATAACGTTAGAACAGTTGCATTTTAAAACGTAACCTAGAATGTGATTTTTTCTTGCGCTTTGACAATTTCAGCATATGGAGTAGGCAACAGTTCCATATATGTTGCAGAGTTAAAACCGAGAGTCGTAAAGAAAACTTGTTATACGCTGTCCAAAAGGGTTATTTCGAAGCGCACCACACCACAGATCGCTGCATAAATATTTTGTATTTTTGAAGAAAAACACAGCACAACATTAAATTTTTTCCAATTTCAGAAAGCATTCTGGCTTCGCATATTATCATGGTCGAGCAGGTAGTAGCTGAAACGACTAACATGCATACGCTGTTATCTTGCACATCCAGTATTTTGGAAAATAAGAAACAGCTGCAAATGGCTTGCAAAGGTTAAATATTAACATCATTTTTTTTTATTTAATGCATTTTTGAGCAATAAAGACCAGAAAATACTAAGTCCTTTTCTAGCCAGGAGGACAGGCAGCCCTTTGTAACTTCTTTATTGAAGGCAATAAGGCAAAATACAAGATGAAGTGCTGACGAATAGTTCGTTGTGAAAAAATTAACGCCGCAGCACACTGTAGTACTTGACTACGAGAACATCTTAATAACTAAATATTCCAGCACCTAAGCTTTATAGCATTCATGACACTCTTATGCAGTAACGACAAAATTACCAACTATTCTCCAATGCGCCCGCCCCAAAGAGCTCGGTTAGTTCATTCAAGTAGTTGAGAATCAAAACGTGACTTTTATTTTATACTTTAGTGTACGCAACGACGTTAGTTTAATATTAGACGCAGAATGCAGTCGCGATAGTGGAAAGTCGTTCGGCATTTTCCCTCAGGCCTCCGTAGCACAAACAAAATATGCTTCACATGAAGGGAAAGTTGTGAGGAGAACGCCTTCTTCAGACATCTCCAAGACGACGCTAGTAAACATGAGATCTAAATAAAAAGAGATTACAACCTAGCTTTCAAATTTTTGCGCTCGAAAGTTTAGATGACGATGCAGATTGACTTTCGTGTCAACAGAAATGACGTTGACATCGATAGGCGGCCGTCGGTTTTGTTCTATTGGCGCCTGTTGTTCGCCTTTGCGGTTTTGTTCATTTTTGCGATTTTCTTTTCTAAGAAAAATTTTTTCTACCGCATTTGCTTGCGCTGCTCTAAGCACTGAAACTCTCTGCTGTGGTAACGAGTTTTTATCACTTCAATGCAATTGCTGTTCGGCAGGCATGCGCTATTCTTGCGCCAACACCAAGTAACTAAGCAAAAAAAAATAGACTCCTTGCAGTTATCGCGTCTTGACTTTTATTTCAAGCCGACTCCCTTTCGCGCTCTTTCTTCCGCAGTGTTCATAGAGTTCGGTGACCGAAGATGACCATTGTGGTTGCAGCTGCGAACTGTTGACCTTTTCATTGCAACATGAACGTATTGGGTGGCGCCGTGGCTAGAGTTTTGTGCTCTTGAGCGCGCTGTGATCAGGAAGGGCGCAGTGAGAATAAAACGTCCCCTTTATATATTTAGTGAGCTTGGCAGTTTTTGGACTTCCTGCCAATATTACGAATATTGCGCCACATATTGGGACTGATATTTGCCGATTGGCTGTCTCTCATCCTTCCGACACCTTCGTGTTTCTGCTTTCAGTTCTGTTTTCAGTTTAACAGCGAAGCTCTTAGCAGCTCCCTTGTGGCGAGAGCATAGGCGTAGTTGTCTTCGTCTGCGTCGAGCGGTGGCGCAGCACATCACATGACCATGGCGCCACTATCATGTGACCGGTCACGTGTCATAGGCAACTAGGAACCGGCCCAGCCTGCTGCCCACCGGTATTGGCAGACTCTCGTGGCATAATCTCAAGCGCATGCAACAGGAAGCAACGCTGATCAAACGCGTTAACGAGAACGCACAATCGTAGAGGAATTTTTTAGGGGGGGGGGGCGGCAGTTTTCTGCAAAAGGAGGCAAGAAAATGTAAACTCTACCTGCGGCTTGACAGTGGGTACTGTGTGGTGGGCCATGACGGCGGAGGGTCGCTGAACGGATTTGATAGCTTTGTGTTTTGCGGTTTTGCGGGTAACGTTGAATTTGATCTTCTCGTGCGACATACCCGAGCTTCATAAGCCCTATTGCTCTTAGTCCTCTTGAGTGTTAGTCCAAAATTTTCCAGTATTCGTTGAAAGAAATTTCCCTCTGTTGTTTGTAACTGGTCATGTTGAGAGGTCGCTATTGGCTACAGGTGGTCCTAGCCTTGCGTCAATTCGGCCGGAAATTGCTCTACCGTAGCGAGACACTAAACTGAAATTAAAAGTCTGTGTGGCACAGTTCTGAGACCTAGCCAGGCACACAAGCACCCAACAGAATCAAAATCTCACTGCGTGCAGCGCTGTTAGATTGGATCTGCATGTTTCACAAGCACTGCCGCAACCGTTTTATAATGCACATTCCTGACTACGTCGCATGCGAACATTGCAGTGTCCGTTTCGCAGTACGACGGCAGCGCCTCCCTGAAACAAAGAGCGGACTTTCTGAAAAACCCGCTCAGAACTCTATCACTCTGAATTTCCAATCGTGTTCAGTGTGCTTTAACATGACATATTTCCCGGCGAAGAACCGGAGTACTTTCAAACAGACAGCTTACCTTTTGATCTGATGTTTTGCTGGATGTCGTGGAGAACCCATCATAATTTCGTGATGTCGCAAGACATCGTAGTTGAGCTGTTTCGTCACATGTCCTTTATTAATTTTTATTGCTTAGCGACCAAACAAATTCCGCAATAAGCTTGTTTATCTTTAAAGATCCATTTCTATAATGGCTTGTCCACAGCGACCAGTACAAAATGGTTGATGCACTATCTTCTTTTGCTTTTATCCTTGCTTGCTGGACCTACTATGTTTTTTTAAAGAGATTTTTATTGCCTCACGGCATGTCTTCAGGGCGGGACCTTCTAATCGTTACTCTTGGTTGCAGCATGATAGTTGTATAAAGCACAGAAACTCCGTCTTGAAATTGCTATCTAAAACGAATGGTCAGCAATGCTGGACACACGTCTATACTAAGTTATGCAGTTCGTGTGTACCTCGGGACTCTGGTGTACAAATTTAGGGGAAAATGAAATGAAATGGAAGCATTAAAGCGGGCAGTTTGGTATATGTGATTGCAACTTGCCTCAAGGCATGCGGTTCTGGATGATGAGGACAAGAAATGTGGGGTATGTTACAGGGCAATTGTTTTGCGTATTTATAACGTGAAATATCTATTTAATACGTTTTGAGATAAATCAATAATTAAGAAGCACCTCCTTTCATTGCTCATATCCAGAAGAAAGCTGCGCCGCTGTCTCCTCTGCACACGCTACAACTCTGTGAGCGTCAAATCCATGGTCCAAATCAACTAATCTCAAGTGGGCCCTGCGACCATACAGGACAGATATCGACCGCAGCCACTACCTGGTCCACCAAGGTATCACTGTGATTGCGCACCAGTCTAACTCACATTTCCTTAAAGGGCAACTCCGGAAGTTTTTCGAAGTTTGACTTGACAGGCACACCACATTCGTTAGAGTCCCCTTTCTCAGCCACACTAAGCGGTATTTCGAAATACTAGTAGAATCATTATAATATAGCGAAAGAAGAAGAGCGGAATCAAAACTGAGTCCATGGCCAAGAGCAATGCTTCACGTGACGCAGCGATGACGTCACAAACATTACAAGAAAGCACTCGTACGTTCCTTTAATGGCTGAAATAGCGATTGAAAGCGACGAGTGCTTCAATAAAATGCCTGAGACGACATAACCCAAGGGATAATATTTTGTTAGTGAAGCGGGGAGTAGTTATTTTACCCTACTGGGAATGGCCGCCGCGGTGACTCAGTGGTTACGGCGCTCGGCTGCTGACCCGAAAGACGCGGGTTCGATCTCGGTTGCGGCGGTAGAATTTCGATGGAGGCGAAATTCTAGAGGCCCGTGTACTGTGCTATGTCAGTGCACGTTAAAGAACCCCAGGTGGTCGAAATTTCCGAAGCCCTTCACTACGGCGTCCCTCATAGCCTTAGTCGCTTTGGGACGTTGAGCCCCCATGAACCATAAACCAAACCTGCTAGGAATGACTGTGGCGTCAAAAATGCAATGTTACCCATGAAAAACTTCTGAACCCAGGCCGCGGAACCAGTGAACTTTGAAATCGATGTAGGCTGGAATGATATGTGGCATGGTTGCAAAACTTGAGAGAAGTAATTAAGAACAAAAGAAACACCTGAGGCATAAGTTTCATTAAAATACACTATCATCCAGAAAAACCCCTGAAGCTGGCCTTTAAATATATGTGCCGACACTGACTGTGTTCCACAGTAATGAAAGGCTGTCATACAGCTGTTGTAAGAGGAGTATTAATTTGTCGTAATTATTTCTGGCAGCTATCTCAATAAAAATATCATCTGCCTCCCACAAACGCAATTAGCCCCATTTAGCTAGTAAAACACAGAGGGACGGGATGAATGGACGGGAAAAGAGGAGCTGGGAGGCTTTATAGCAAGTGGAAGTTGGTTTATAGTTACAGCACGACCATATGCCGTAGAAGTTTAGAGCGCACTCACCCCACTAATAAACTTGTGTCCTCAACTATAGCCTGCATCATTCGCGAACGAGGTCCTTTCCCGCAGCCTATAAAAAAAGAGGTCGAAACATTTACTGTAATTGCGCAGTTAGGAGGATACTATTGGAGAGAAAATTCTACAAAAATGTCGTCAAAAACTCCATCCCGCCGGCATTTTCACTTGAATGTGATGCTTACATATCTAGATGAACAGTAAACTCCGGCCCAGTTTGGTGAAACCACAATGCATGAAAACGCGAGATACATCAAAGATAACACACCTAAACCAGACCAATGATATACTGTCCCCATCGTTAAACTCTACTTAAATGAATTTAGTGCGGACACGGCTCATAATATTTTTTTCAGGACGAAAAATGAAGCTGGAAAAGGCGCTTTAAACTTGTGCACTTTGAAAACCAATCAGTGATAATTATCTTTGTCTACGAAAGAAAAAGAGCTAAAAAGATGCAAGAATGTAAACAGCTTCTGTATGCCCCTCCTATGGGTTGTAATCTTTAAAATTGCCATCCGTGCTAGTATCTCGTGCCAAGGCACTTTAAATGATTAAAGGATTGCTCAAAGCCCTTGATCCTCCCGTCCTCCTCCTCATTTTGTGAAAGTTCCGGCTGTTACGCTACAATAACACGCTCACTCTCTCTCTTCCTCTCAGTCTTTCCCATTTACCCTTCATAGCCTTGAGATCAAAGGCATACAAGATCTTAGAGGCGAGATCGAGAGACAACGGTAGGGCAGGCGCGCGTCTTTTTTGGTGAAACTAGTCTCTGTCACGATGGGCTGAGAATAATTCAACGAGACCTGAGGTAGCGATTTGCGATAACCACTTTAGAGCCCTGCTGCCGTCGCTATGTCCACTAAACACAACCATTTGACAATACAATGCACTACAGCACACAGCTATCCGCAGAGCATAAAAAATTGGCAATGGATTAGCTAAGCTATGCCATGATATACGTAGCGAGGGCTGCAGTTCTCCCCTGGTCTAATCGCGTGGTCAGTTATACGATGAACCTTTACATTCTCCTCTTCAGTTGTTGTTGATGACGATGTTGTTGTCATTGCTTCATCTTCATCTTCTTGCGAAGGAACCATGCGAGCTGCTATGCGCCGCTTGTTACGCTCCGCCTCTTGGCGTTTCCGCTTGCCAAGACGTTCTTATCTTTGCTCAGGATTTCATTCTTGTTCATGTTCATGTTTTTGTCCATGTTCATTCTTTCTCTGCAGAGCGGCCAAGTGCCAGACGGCGACTTCTGGGTCCGAAGAATTGATCTTCTTCTGACGATACCGCTGCATAGCGGCGGTTGGAGTCTCCTTTGCGTCAGCCATACGAAGCGATTGTGATGCACCGTGTCGTATCACCTCAGCTTTTATATACACAAGCGCACATACGCAATTTATCCACACGACCCCCCACGCGGCCGCGACGGCGGTCGAGCTCTGACGTCGTGCGCCGCGCACCTGCTGCCATTGCCCGGTTGGCGCGTATGCTCATTCATGCGCGGCGTCGGTGGGCGTGGCGGTGGCGGTGAACTCTGACGTCATTCGCCGCGCACCTGCTGCTCCTCTATGGTTTCGCGCATGCGCACTATCGGCCTCCAAGGCTCACGGCGAAATGGTCGAGTGGGTAGCGTAGTGTAGCTCTCGCTACAAAATGCACTCTCTTGAGGGCCTTGGCGTTACTAAGGGCACGAAAGCAAACGCAGGAAAATATAACCCGACAACGATTCAGGTTGGCTGCAATGAGCGAGAAATGGCAAACGCGGGGTGAAAGAGGGGAGATAAACATAAAGAGAAAAGCGTGCGTAAAACTTCTCGTTGATTATGTTCGCTCGGTTTGGAGGACAGTATGGCGAAGCACTACGTGGGCGGCTTGATTCCTCCCGAGCCCCAAGTACGGATGAACGGAGCGCTACATGTTTGTGCGTCGGTGTGTGTTTGTGAGTTTTTCTTTTTTGCAGACTGCGTAGCTGAACTGAACTGTCAATTTGACAGCAGAAGAATGCTGCGACTCGCAGCTGCGGCTAACGACGTTAGTGGTCGGTTAGCTCATAGCAGTGTTAGGAAACGTCACAGAGCGGAGGTGTCCGCGAAACCTGGACGGGGAAACCTTTGTCCTGGCCAATAGTGCATGGAGACAGTCCACGAGAATTTGTGAGGGATGGCACCTTATTAGTTCTGTCACGGAGGTGGTCTTTCGGCGAACCTGTGTATACTATGTTTGTCTTTTGTGAGTCGATAATCGTGCCGCTCCTGTGGAAAAGCGTGGGTGTTGCAGGGCTTGCGGGAGAAAAGGAAATTTACTGACAACCTCAGGTTCATGATTCTCCGATAAAAAATTTGAATGTGGAATATTGTAAGATACTGCTTTTTAAATATTTAAGGTAATGGTCCATTCTTCCCGATGCGTAACAAAATATTTCTTTAAAAGTTTTTCTATCGATCTCAAGTAGTACTTAAGACAGCCATAGAAAACGAAAACAATGGGGAACGTTTTTGATGATAGCAAAACGTTAATAGCCAACATATGCAATACTGTCTAGGGGAGATCTGCGGCTATATTCACTACAACAGTTAAATCTTGCAATATATATAAAAAAGCTGCATTCATAAACCATTTCTTGTTGAAATATCCTTTTGTGAAGAATTTCTTGGTATGCAAAGGTGGCAAGTAAATATACTTGTATAATATTTGTTGGGAGGACTTGGGTTCTTGTCTCCATTCTTTTACTGACTGAGTCTCATTTTCCCCAATTTTGTATTTTCTGAGTGTTTTTCATTTTACCTAACTAGTTGCTTTCCCAGTAAGGGTGGGAACAGAGGAGTAAAAAATGCTCTTTTGGCAGGACTGAGGGCTGGTTTCGTAAGGTAACTCTACGAGTCAGTCATTTGTAAATAGTTTTCAGCTTGCTGCATCTTCAGTTCGTTTTTATTTATGCAGCGTAAATAAACAGTTAACTTTCCCTAAGTTGTACTCGAGCAATGTTATTTAGCAAGTTGGCAGCTGCATCCCGCAACCATCATCATCAACATTATTTTCCTCTAGAACTGCATAAATAGAGAATCCACAACTATTGTCATCCAGTTTTTCGACTACAACAGCAAAATAATGTGTATTTCAAATGCGTGTAGGCATCCGCATATCTGAGGTACTAGAGCACAGAGGTGCATGCTTTGTCATAGCCGATGCATGCACATAGTCGAAAGGAATCTCAAGCTAGGCAGAAACGTGAACGCCAACAGAAGCTCGACGTTGTCAAGGTCATAATTATCCTGGACATTTCGGCTGCTTATGCGCAATGCATTGCCTTGAGCCCGACCTGGTAGCGACGAATTGAGCCCGCATAATTCAAGGCAGACGGAGTGTGAATGCGGGCGGATTGCTGAAAATTGAGCACCTCCGGAAAGGGGATTTTTCGAAACCAATTTTCTCGGCGGTGCGGGCGTTACTTTGCCCGTGAGCTTGTAGGACTAATGGACCAGGACTGATGGTGGCCGCTCCGATTGTGGGCTTTGCCGGAGAACGGTGAGCGAAGCTGGCTGCCTTGTTTAGGAAAGACAAACAGGACCTGGTCACGTTCAGTTCTTTACTATATTAATCGTGACACACGGGGAACCTTCGTATGTTTTAAAGCGTATCTATACTGTTTTGGGGACGCTACTCAGAGGGCACATGCACCGTCTTTAAGAAAAATTGACGTTGAGAGGCAGAAGCCACAGCGCAGACCCGGTGTTCTGCGATGTCAATACAATTATCATCGCGCAGATTGTTATGGCTTGGGGCGCTCCTGATTGTACGTGGCATTTTTGGAAACGTCTCACTCGGCGGCATATCAAGAAGCCGTCGACTTCAAGCTTGCGTGAATAGATGAAGCTGATCTACGTACTTTTGGCCGGCGTCAAGTTTTTTCTTTTTTTATGATTTTGAGTGACGAAAATTTATTTTTACATCACGCTGTACAACTTGCGGACGCAGTATATTAGCATTATATCCTTAATTAACTGCCTAATACCGTCTTGGGTGACGATATGTGCGGTTCAGATGTAATTTTTCTTTCTGTAGGAAATGCAGTATATATAGGTTGAGTTTTTAAGAAACTTGCTACCACGGGGCAAGGTGGTAGAGCACATACTAGCTCGTGAGTTAATAGGGCGAAATAGCGTGACAAATCTCTTCTGAATACTGCTTAAAACCGGTTTATTGCTTTGATGAGCATTGTTAATAATGCGAAATTGCAGCCGGAACTCATTGTTCGATGTGCCTATGTGTTCACTGCTTCGCCACGCTCTCTACGACGCTAAGCTCACGTCAATAACTCTTTGTGTTAGTAAAGTGTTCTCTTCCGACGTAGACATATTGTTATATCAGTGACACTCAAATGTCAGGCAAGAGTTACGCTTGCAAGCTGTGTTTCAGTGCACCGGGAACGTTGAACCGTATACCCCAAGCAGTGAGAGTAGTTCGCTTTGCTCAATTTCTACACCGAAAACTATTGAAGGCCCCTTCCTTGAGTTGAGTGCCATTCGCGTGTTAGAAATAGTGGTAGTAGTACTAGAAGTTGTACTAGTAGTCTTCGGCGTAACCAAAGAGTGCTAAACACGGTAATCACCCGGAGAGGGGTTACCGTGAAAGGAGGGGAGGAGGGTGCGCTGATGTCGCTCATGACGTCGCTCGCACGCGCCTTGGCAACACAGAACGCTAAGTGGTCCGAACCCAGTGCCGCCATGTGTGCCAGTGTAGTCAATTCTCATCCTCTTACACCTCCTACTGCTGTGACGACGTACCGAAACAAAAACTTAGGCTTCCTATTTCAGGTATTGGTCCAGCAGATATCATCCCACTTCTCAGATCACAGGACTTTCTTCTTTACTATCAACGATTGGAACAGAACAGCTACTTTATGAAACAATGTGTCTGAAAAATAAAAAGAATGCTCTATAACTGTACCTATCATATATACATAAAGCGAGAAAGCAGTCTGGGTCTGCGTTTTCGCAGGGGTGCCCTTACAACCTGGAGTCAGAAAATTAATGATTATATAACTTATACACGAATTGAGTTAATCAAGAACATTGGCATAGGGAGAGGACAAATGCATTATTACATCATCATTAAACTGAAAAAGAAACATCGGTGTTGCCTCCATTTAAAGCATCCTCCCAATTAGATGACGTCACAAGAGTGAAAGATTTGTACTTCGCTTTAGTAAAGTTCACTCACAGCACTCAAAATAACAAGTTCGCCATGCTTTTGCGCTCTGATAATTCTTGCCGGCCTGTTACGTCAGTCTACTACATCTTGGTTTGTCTTTCGACGTTTGCGTAAACGGATTCCCCTACATGTATTCAAATATTACTGAAACGGAAATGAGGTGCCGTAACGGTGAAACACTTTATAGCAGGTCATCCGCCTCCGCGATGTGGACAGCGACACAGCGCGTGCTATTTCTCGCTGCTCAGAGTGCTTACATCATAAGAGCCCGGGCCGCTATATACACATTGCTCTCTTAATACGAGCGCTGCTAAAGCCACGAAGGTGGCAAAAAGCTCACTGAATCAACATCGACTTGTTTGCTCTCCCACGTCAGGTTACTCACTTAATACGTGGGATATAACATTTATAAAAAAGTAACGGCGGTCACACACGCACACACACATAAGCAAACGAAAGATGAAAAAAATCTTCAACACTATAATCTTGAACACCACAAAGACCATGCGGGATGGCTTCGAGAGAAATAAATTGTGTAAGACTAAGCTTTAGCCAAAGGAAAAAAAACAAAAAAATGCCTATAACTCGTAGCCAACAGCAATATTAAACCGTGCTATAGAAGCACCCTATTATATAAGTCTAGCAATCCCATACATTCCCATGAGAAACTCAATTGGAGAGAGGTTTCACATGAATTCTCTTCGTCCTCTATTCTTTTGACAAAGTTTCATTTCGCGACCACCGTACTAGCTTCCGCTGAAGTTTTTTTGCGCTATTTTAAAACTCAAAGCTACATCACCTAAGATTAAGTTAAATACTTAATAATCCCGATATAAATATTCCTCAGAAATATTCAGCTCAATATAGGCTTACATCTTGCTTGTAGCCTGTGCACTTTGTGTTGAAGGTGGCAATTACTGCGCGACCTCGTCCATACCTCTCAGACTGGAAACCGCAGTTCATCGTCTAGTATACAATTGCCCACATGCTTGTTGTTTACATTATATCTCGGCGTACCAACCCGCGAGACCCGTAGTGTGCACCTGGGCGGTCGTTTGTGCCACTCTCTGGTAGAGCATCAAAGCAAACCATGTCCCCTATGAGCGGAGGGAGATTTCGAGGCGTGAGCGGCGTACTGCATAAAGCTCCGGCACAAGAACGAATCTGGGTGTCGGTAAACAAACGGCCCACGCCTTCTTGGAAATCGTGCCACATCTGCAATACTCACCATGCAGGGGAAGAAGGCCTACACATGCGGCTTGCGTGGTCACTGCCGGCGTGGGAGTGGAAAATGATTGCTGTACGGCGATGCGGCTTTAGTTCTGGCGCGCTCGTTTACACAAGCGCGCTCACTTGACAACGCGCCCCCTAAAAGCTTTCAGACAGCGGTATTACCCGCGGTTGCATGTAGGCGCTGGCAAATCCATGTTTGCATTGTACGCTTTCTCAATGCATAGCCAGCGGCAGTCGGTCTTTTACTTAGCACACCCCTTTGCGAAGGACGAATCGCTGAAAGACGAGGAGAAAAAAAACACCGGTAAAAAAAGTTTTATAAAAGGTACCTGCATAACGGAAGCGAGAGGTATTTTGAGGTAAATTTTTTTCGCGCCCGCAGAGGTATGTCTTTCAAACAATCACGAATAGCTAACGAATGAAATCGTTTTGCGCTTACGCATTTTAGGGCAGAACCTGTCTTCGCGTGAGGGTCACGCCCACAGAGCGCAATAGCAGCTGCGGGCTTCTTGTGAGTGAATGCGTCCTCAATGATAGGTTTACTTAAAGACTACCAAAAAACAAAAACGCAAACACGGCACAGTGCTGAGCATGTACACCCGGAGTCAAAAGTTTCTGGGCCACAAGTGTCGCCACAAAGTACTATTTTCTTGCAGTCGGAACACATTGCCTGAAAATGGCCGGGGCCCTGCAGATTATCTCCTGTAAAGCACAGGCTACTTCTTTTCATTTCATTGTACATAGAATGGCTTCCACAAAAGTTACATTTTCCGCAACTCGCATTCCCCGTAAACTTTTGACACCAGGTTTAACCTTTTTGTACATGGGAGGGCTATCGCCGTATCGCAGGTCACAGTGACGAATTTGTTAGTTTTTCCTTTTTTCGCCCGAGGACGATGTTTTCTGTCTAACACCCGCTCTGAAAGGTCATACAAATGAAGCCCGTCATACCGGCTGTGCTTTTTGCTTACCTTGGTTTGCCTTTGCTTATATTGGGGCCCAAGCGGATAGGCGTAAAGCCAAGGCCAGCCAAATCAAGAGCCAAGCCAACGGAGAGAACAGAAGAGAACAAAGAAGAAAGCAGAAGAGAGAGGATTAAAACAAGTGCAGAAGAATGAAGAAGAGCAGCTAAAAATGAAAGAAAGGTGAAGAAGACGGGAGAGAAAATGGAGGGACGCCGTCGTGGTTAGTGAAGTGTAGATGACGGATTTCGCCGAATGGCACAACTAGAACGTAGACTAACTTAACCAGTTCTTTAACACGTTAGCGTTAATGGCTCCGTAGCGCAAAAAAGCGGGCGTCGTCGTGTGCGTCGTTGACCCTGAGCTAACAAATACACGAAAAATCCCCAGAGAAGCAACCTAGGTGGCAGCTGGGCAACCTAGACCACGTGACCTTGTGACATCATCAAAACTTGCACACCGTACCGCAAGGAAACTCCCTACTGCGGCAGGTGACAGAAAGATTATTGATTGGTCATGAGGCGTTGCTCGAAAGGAGCAACCTCGTTCTCAGAAGCCCCACCGGTGGCAGCTCCTGCCATTACAGGGCTGTGGTGCATCGCTTAACCGGTCTGGTAATGAATTAACCCATTAAAACTATTGCGTTGTGCCCTTAAGGCGGAGCTTAAGTGTACTTCCCAGTTTTTTTTTCTCTTTATCCTCCCGTGCAGCTAGCTGTCTTAACTTCCTAACATTATGCCAGGAATACACTAAAAAAAACAGGAGGGGACACTAGCTCCGCCTTAATTGTAGGACAAAATATCGTTATTGAACTAATTCTTATATTTATTGCTTTATTTATTGAACCCTCAAGGCCAGAGGTAATACAAAGGGGAGTGGTTGCAAAAAATGAATATATACACGAGAAAATGAGGGCTGCAAAAATTTTCTGCTGTTTATATAATGTTACCGAATGCGTTGCGAAAATGCTGGTTATCATTGATGTCGACGATTTCAGCGGCAAGGTGGTTCCATTCACAAGAAGCACGAGGCAAGGAGGACTGAAATGCTGATAAGGTGTTAAATGCTGGAATTCCAACATTGTGGCGATGATTGGTGCTGTTTGAAACGTAGTAGGGAGGAGCAATGAGTGCTTTCCGTAGAGCGGAATGATAGCAGAGCAGAGTGGAAGGGTCGAGGTAGGCTGGCAGGGGATAGTGAAGAGAATGTGAGATCTGGCAATTTGTCTGCAGTTGTCGCTAGAGCGAGCTGTATTAGGAATATAGTGTACAGGGAAGTGGTAGAAGGGTTAAGCGGCTCTTTTTTTTAACGAGTGCTGATGTGGTAATATGCGAGTAGAGTCAGCGAAATTTCTTACGCCGGTTTGGGTGTCCGATCTTCCAGTGCCCGGAGAGAAAGTTCTCGGGCCAGTTGCATTGGTGCGGGGTAGGTACTTGTTGACGAGCTGGGCACCTGACCCTTGCACATGTGAGAGCATGGGAAATAAGGTGTAGTCCTGAGTGCCGTAAGGTAAAGTAAGCTTGGGCGCAGACGTGACCAACAGACAGATGTTCAGAGTCGGCTCACAGTCAAGAAGAGGAAATTAGCGTCCACAGTGCATATTTATTTATTTGAAATACCTTACAGGCCCGTAGGGCATTGTGTAAGGGGGGCTGCAAAACATCAAGATCAAATTTAAAAGGGGACAAGCAAAACAAGGAAACAAGGCACTATACATTATTAGTAAGAATTTGAAACATCTCAATATATAACAGAACAGTTGCTATTAGAACACAGAAATAGGAACGCATAATAAGTAAAGGTAAATTTGGCATAAGAACACCGAAATAAATCCAAAAAAGAGACACAAGGTACATCACACACAAAAAAAATTAAAAGGCACATGGCGCGTTTACTACTGTCAAGAAAATTTTGCAACAAAAATACAAACAAAAAGAGAGAAAAAAGTAAACGAAATGCGCATCAGAAAACGTAAAAGAGATTGCATCAACATGTTAAGATGGATTCAGTGAAATGAGCAATGAGTTGGTGATTGAAGGTATCAGGATTAGACAGTGAGGCGATGTCGTCTGAAAAATTATTTCATAATCTGATGGCTCACGGAAGTGCTGATGAATTGAAAACTAATGTGTCACCATAAATGCGTGTAAAGATGAGATGATTGTGCAATCTTTTGAATGTGCGAGATGGGACATCTAGGTGAAATGAGCATTATCTATTGGAGTGCACGTACTTGTGAAATAATCTTAGTAAAGCGACGTGATGGCGTATGCCTAAAGATTGCAAAGCGCACATTGGCTGGTCTCAGGTGCTGCACCTTTATCCTGCAGCTTTCGTAGTTTGGCTGCTGCTGTTGATGATGCAATGAATATTCGTCGGTCTATTGATATTGCGATGCGGATAAAAAGACGACTGGAGGCTAGAATTATTTCGAGGCTTGTTCTAAGGCATTCCTCAAAGCCCAGAGCTTTGCTTTGGCATCCATAGTCTTTTAACCAATACCATGTAAACTGAGAGCTTAATTTAAGAAAAAATATACTGTTCCTCCAAGACCTCAGCTGTGCTTAGCCGTTTGAGCTTCCGTCTCGCATGCGGGAGGTTCAGGGTTCGAACCCCAGTGGCAACGGGTATTTACCGGTGATGCAATAGGTGCATGCTCTCACCCGATCTGGTGCTCGGCTTCTTCAGAATGAAATGCTTGGAAAACGGGTCGTTCACCCCACCTCGAGTACAAGAAAAAGCCTTGTGCCATGGCGCTCTGTGGCCGCAGATGCCCTTGCGCCATAAAAATTCATCATCACTATGCCGCCAAGACGAAAAAAAATATGACGGACGATTGAGCGTCGTTAGGTCAAACGCGAATTAGGTTCTCTCACTGTTCAGTTTTGACTTCGGTTTCGGTTCGAGTCTCGGTTTTCTAGGCCAATGCCATAGTGGTATGTCCTGAATTCATTGCGCACAGATGAAACTTGATGAATACGACGACATCCAAAGCACATCGCGATAGACTGGCCGTTAAACACGTGGCATGTTCGGCTGCGAGGAGGACGTAGTGATCTAATGCAGTGGCGAGAAATGCTGATATGTTCGCGCCGCCGTGGATTCGAAGCCTACTCGTGGCCATAGAATGTTTTGCCATAAAGTGTTTTTTCATATTGGCTATAAAGCTTGCTGCCAGTTTGCCCACAACCCGGTAGACAGGTCGCCACCTACCAAAGATTTTGGTGAAACATCGGCGAAATCTGAGATCAGGCGCTCGGCTACTGACCCGGAGTTCCCGGATTCGAACCCGACCGCGGCGGCAGCGTTTCGATGGAGGCGAAACGCTATGGCGCCCGTGTGCTGTGCGATGTCAATGCACGTTAAAGATCCCCAGCTAGTCGAAATTATTCCGGAGCCCTCCACTACGGCACCTCTTCCTTCCTTTCTTCTTTCACTCCCTTCTTTATCCCTTCCCTTACGCAGCGGTTCAGGTGTCCAACGATATATGAGACAGATACTGCGGCATTTCGTTTCCACAAAAGCCATATTTATTTTTAATTTTTTAGTGATAGCGCACGAAAATAAAATTCTCATGCTCTTCCTTCTATCTTGAAGCAAAGTAATAACAATAGCTCCGAGTGTACCCGCGTTTTCAAAATTCTAAGAACTCATATGGATATTAAATATAGTTGCCTACAGGCCCCTCAGTATTTAAGGAGCCTAATAGTAAAAGTTAAAAAGTTAACTATGCAATACAAGTTAGCCAGTCTGCTAGTTCGCACATCTTAGTGGTATTCCGATGTGCTGCACGGCTGACAATGCTTAGCTGAAAAAAGCGCTTAGATGAGTCTTAGATGAAACACCCTGTATAACATTGCCACATTGGATAAGCAGGAGACCAGGAGTATATTAATTTCGTAGGTGTGACGTTACTAAGTATTCGCTTGCAACACACAATACATCAGACCAGAACGACCTCCTAAACCAAGAAAACATCCCTGATGCAACTAGAATGCGGATAAAACATCTGGGCCTGCCGCCAGATGAGCTTCCTGGAAGCGGTTGTTCCTAGAGCTCAGAAAAGTAGCGAGGCTGGACAGCTCGCATGAGACGGTTCTGTCCCGCTAAAATCGAGCCCTTTTCTCCCTCAGTTGGTGATTACATTTCCGATAAAGGGCATGTCATGACCCACTGTAATCAATCTTAGAAACAGTGAAGCCACTGTTTTCGATCACTTGTCGCTGGTTGTGGTCGGTGAGCAAGCTCATGCTTTACTGAGGAAATTTATTTTTCTTATAGCTTCTCATTTGATTTTGCATTGCAGGACAAAGCATTAGGGACGTAGGCAAACAGAGAGAAAAGATAAAAGTATTGCTGTTCCGTGAAACTTCTGTACAACTTTTTCTAGGACATCAGATATCTATTTTTTTAAGAACATCCTTAAACCGTTCCAATAGTTTTAATCACTTGTTGTAAATTAGTTTACGAGTATATATAAACTCGATGTCATATATGCATAACATTGGACACGCTGTAACGATGTTATTATCGGTGTCATCGAAATAACTTCCTTTCTTTTGGATGTAAAAAAAAGTAAAGCCTGCATAACGAAAAAGAGGCTCCGCATCTGCGAAAGATATTAACCAAGACTGGATAAATTTATTTAAAGAAAGCTAAAGAAGAAGGGCTTTTTTGATTCAAGGATATCAGCGAGCATTGCTGAGCCGGTGCTCCTTCGTGAGTACACTTGAATTACGTCACACAATGGTGACAACAGTCCAGCGTTCAGAAAGATAGAGATAATTTCTTTCAAATGAAGTTGTTTATGGAACGGATATGCGCCCGCAAAGAGAAGTTTACTTGCAAAATGGCCATTGAGAATGACACCTGTATTTTATTTTTTAACCCTTGCTGTCGGACAAATGCTCCGTTTGCCATGAAAGTAGCGTATTTTCCCCCAGAATACGGTAATCTATCGACACAGGTCAACTTTAATTTGTCCTCAACTTCTCTGTAAGCATGAAAACAGCTTGCCGCTGGACTGTACCTTGATGACTGTTTTGTACGCATTAGGTGCTGTGCTGATCAAACAGAGGTTTGAAGTTGTTCCTACTGCAGTAAGTGTAAGTGACTTATTTAATAGTGAGATCCTATCTGTTGCTGTAAATAATGAGGCGGTATTTAAAAAGAAAACTAACCTGCAATTTCGTGCTTCAAGAGTCGCGGACAATTTTTACTCTGTTTTCTTCAGAATTTCTCTGCGATTCTCACTTCTGCGCAGGTGCGTTGTTATACTGTATAGCGCAATCCAATTACTCGACAACTTTAAAATAGCGCCTGTAAAATAATGCTGCACAAAGTACTTCTGTTCCTGCACAGTCGATGGCACGAAGGTTTTTATTAGCTTTTCACTAGCTCAAGCAGTATGAAATTTTCCTCTAAAAGTGATATAATTGATTTCGTTTATGGGAATTTAAATTCACAACGTGACTCAGGCTTTGAAGAACGCCGTAGCGGAGGCCTCCAGATAATTTAGACCCCCTGGCTTTCTTCAAAGTTCTCTGACTTCGCACAGTACATGGGCCTCTGGAATTTCGCCTCCATTGAAATTCAGCCGGGATCGAACCCGAATCTTCCGGACCAGCAGCCGAGTGCCATAATCACAGAGTCACCGCGGCCACTAAAGGTAATATAATTGGAGAATTGGATACTGGCGTTTTGAGCGGGCACAGAACATTAGCACTGGCGCGCTTTGTAGCGGAAAACAGAGCAGTCAAATTACAGCATTTGCTTTACTGTACTGCGTAAGCAGTGCTCCTGTCAGAATACGAATATGGCGCCGTCGGTCTGTAGCCTCGGAGATTGAAGCCTTCACCCTCTACACTCTTAGGAAAAAGTTAGTACGATTTACTATCTCAAAGATAGTAACTGGTTGTGACATATGTTACTATCCTGTTAGTAACTGCAGCTAGTAACGGGAAGGTTAGTGACACTTACTAACCCAATGAGTTAGTAACGGCTGCTGCCCGCAGTTAGTAACGGAAAGCTAGTAGTATTTACTAATAAAATGAATAGAAACTTTCGCATATGTTATGTGTGCATACTGGAAAACGAATAGCTACATAGTCAATTTGATGAAATCCCGAAACCAGTCAGAGCGTGTTGCCTGTAAATCATATATTTAGGTTTATTGCGCACTACATGTACAAATTATGAGCGATGATGGTATAAACTTTACCAGGCGCACACAGAGGTTCAGAATGCAAGAAAAGCACATACTAGAAAGAGCCAGACACGCGCACTGCGCTGGCACAGGTGAATCGTTGTAAGTCTTATATACTCCGTAAATTCGACTCTCAGTTATGGGCTGGTGGCTCTTAGCCGTTCAGCTAAAATACCAACGTTAATTATGAAGTTCACATCGTAGAAGCAGCTTAGTTTACCTAACCGCACGCCCCTGCAGAAATGTTTTATTTCAAAACCAACTTAGTCACACGACAGTCTGTGTCAGTTATATTCTTTGAGTTTATTTCAGGGATAAAGGAACTGTTGCTAACTAAGGTAGTAACTAGCGACTAAGAAGGTAGCAAGGGCTACTTTTACTAACTATGCCTTGAAGAGGGCACTAAATAGCGAGTAAAACGCAGTCCGAATTCGTAACTGCTGTACTTACCACCTTTTTACTACCCTTTCACTCACTTCATTTTTTAAGAGTGTGTGCCTAAATAGTAAAAGGCAGTGAAAAGTTAGTAACGGTGCAAGAGGAGTAGTAACTGCCGCAGTTACTAACATTTTGATTGCAGTTACTAAGTGTTTACTAACTTTTTTAAAAAGTTTAGTAGCTCAACCCACCAGACACTTCCCATTGCGCCCCCCTCCCTCCCCTCTAGCTACTAGGCTGCCGGCCTACCGAAAGACACCTTCGAATCTCCTCCCATCCTATTTCAGCGCACGCGCACCTTCACCTTCCAGATATTTCACCCACCACCAACGTACCTACTTGCACCCACCACAAGGCCTACACTCACTAGAAGCCCCAGGAGCATAAAAACCAAAGAGAAGCGGTGAAATCGAATTCAAAGACGCAGCGGGAAAGCCACAAAAGAAGCAAGCCCCTCCAACCCCGCTACCACTTACCATCCCCTCCCCTCCCCTCCGCCCCCCCCCCCCCGGACGCCTTCGACCCACTTTCCCCTTCCCAGCCCCATCTCACTCTCTAGAAGCCCTCCCATCTGCGCCTATCTTCAGCAACCAGAAAAATTCTGTCAGGTGCGTGAAGCCTCAGCTTTGAGCAACAGCATTCACAAAGAGTAAACGCTTCAAAGTAGCCATAGAGGGTAAATCCTACTACTTTCGCAATGTTATCGGTTGAGGTTCCTGATGCTCCCGAAATTTTTTCTCTTCATGGGGGACTTGAGTGTATCATATATTGAATGTTTTTGTGCTATGATCCAGTGGAACCACCTGTTCTCAAAAAACAATTGTAATAACAAAGCTACAACGGAGCGCAGGGTAAAAGAAAAGGGGTTGTGAGAAGTTTTTAAAGGGGTACAGGCAAACCCCTTTCGAAATCAAACGAACAATATGAATTGTTTCATGGACGTATGCAGATGCCTTCTAGCAATTTTCATTCTCAGGCGTTCAGTGGAACATAATTTAATACGATTTTGGATGTTGTCCGTTGTGTCGCTTGACATTTGCACCCGCATCGAGTGACGTCAAGGTTCACTTGCCTTAAGTATTGTGACGTCATCAAAACCAGTGGTTATTCACAAGGAACTACCAGTGCTTGCTGGTGACGTTGACATCATCAGGAATGTGGTGTTTCTGGTTGGCCGGCCGACATGTGACTGCTAGACGCACTTCAGCGCTGGCGCTGACCGAGACCGAAGCTGCCTGTAAAAATCGTTTGTAATTATTTATTCAGACTGTGCAATAGCTATTCGAGCTCATTTTTTATATTTATCAGGCCCGTAGCCCTATTTTGTGGGAAAAGAAACAGGCGCCGTTTCTGTCTGCACCCTTTTAAGGGGCAGTTTTATTTCAACAATGCAGTCTGACTCCTGGCTCTGAATTTTGTTTCTTGATTCGCATTTCATCATTGATCACCATTTGTTAAATCGGCAATGATGTCAGCCCCGCCGCGGTGGCTCAGTGGTTAGGGCGCTCGACTACTGATCCGGAGTTCCCGGGTTCGAACCCGACCGCGGCGGCTGCGTTTTTATGGAGGAAAAACGCTAAGGCGCCCGTGTGCTGTGCGATGTCAGTGCACGTTAAAGATCCCTAGGTGGTCGAAATTATTCCGGAGCCCTCCACTACGGCACCTCTCTCTTTCTTTCTTTCACTCCCTCCTTTACCCTTCCCTTACGGCGCGGTTCAGGTGTCCAACGATATATGAGCGAGATACTGCGCCATTTCCTTTCCCCCCAAAACCAATTATATTATATATGATGTCACTTTAGAATAACCACAAAGATTTGGCCTTTTGTTTCGTAAAATAAATTTCTCTGCGTGAAAACCTTCATTTTTTTTTCAGCCTTCAGGCTCTACAGTTGTTTTTCAGGAACAGTTAAACAGAGAAACAGTCGACTCTTACAGCACTAAACATTTCATTGAAGACTTTGCCCGATGAATTGTTGTTACAGCATAACAACATTGTTGTTATGTGTTACAGCATAACAACATTGTTGTTATGTGTTACAGCATAACAAAAGCTCGGGATTATTTGCATTATTATTTCCAACTCGTTTCTCTCTTTTCGTCTTGCAGCTTGTCTAACGTATCTCTACGGCGGGTACGTGAAAGGCAGGTTTCTCATCCCCATGTATGGCTCTCGCTTTATCTGCATGGAGCCAAGGAAAATTTCCTACCTTCGTGAATCTCTGCACTGTCGTGGTATAATGTTGCAAAAGGGAGCCGAATTATCTGTTAATATTTATGAGAATATTTATGAGTTAGTGTAATTTTTTTCATCGGGGAGATTTGAGATCATGCTTTAGCGAAGATAAAGCACCTTCTGATTTGTTCTGAGTATCGATCCGGAAAGCAGCATCAATTATGCTGTACATACCTACGGCGTCGCTGAGTGTGTCATAACAAAAAAAGCTCGATAACGCCCTTTACCTAATGGCTTAGTAGAATATAGTTGGCAGAAACGTGAAGCAAGAGGCCTGAAGAAATTGACTCACGTCCGACTAACATTAGGTAGCAAGTGGAGTTGATATTTTGGGTGAGTAGGTATTTATTTTTTGAGCATCAACAACATATCAAAGAAAGGAGGAAACAAAGACACATACAAGCGCTTGTCTGTGTCTCCGTTCCGTTCCGTCTCTGTTGCGCTGTCGACGCACGAGGAACTAGTAGGGAGGCGCTGAGATTAGATATCTACCTTTTTCGCGCGTATCTTACGCGCACTACGTTACTTTGAACAATGTGCCATTAGAGCGCGCTTACTCGTTCTTACACGCCGTCATGGCGAATAAATACCCAACGATCCACTGTGTAAATCATTGCGTGGTCGTCGACCTGTTGGAAGCCATCCATGGCTGCCACTTACGGTGGTGCGGCTGCAGACCTGAGCGTTAATTTCCGGCGGCGAGCTCTCGGATCAGACACGACATCGCAATCACTGCGTTCACGGACGTATAGCGAGCCAGGCTTGAAAGGTCTATGAAAAATTTGGTTCCTTCAAGTGAATTTTCGTTTCCGGGGACCGGCCAGACAACTGAGCCGACCTTGCTTCATTTCTTCACTTTCAGTCGTCTCGCTATCAATTATTTCTGGAAATTTATGTTGTTTTTTGCTCTCTCGATGCTGCAAACAAATTTATCTTCTGTTTTGGTAATAAATTCTTTTGATTTTCTTCTCCTGAGGTTTCGTAATCGCCCACGGAAATAGCTGAGATTTTATGTCGCAGCTTAACTTGCATTTCAGTGAAATAATACACGCTTCAAGACAAGCCTTTCAAACTCTTGCTGCCTTGTCACAGTCATCCAAAGTTTGGTCAAAATCAGATCTGCTGTAGGTCATCAGGTCAGCTCACCTGTTTTCCGCGCCACCTGGAAATTGTGATGAATGCGACCCAGATGAGTTCCTGCACGGTATTCAAGTATTGAAGCAAGTGAAGCTACACTCACTCATTCCATTCACCAATCGAAACATCAGCCATGTATTGCAGTTTTCAGGTAGCCGCTGAACGAGTTGTGGAACATTTCACGATGAAGGCAGTGCGAGGAAAACATTAAGAGTTGCCTGGTATCTGAAGTTGCCTGATGACTCTCAGCCCGCACGATAGCATTGAAGCCGAAAGGTTATCTTTTGTAGCGATAGCTACACTACGACATTCACTTCGCGAGGTCAGTGTAACTGCGCGCTGAGGCGTGGCACCACAGCTCCGCCAGCTGTGCGCATGCGCGGAGTGATGTCATAGCCCGCAGCTGGTGTGCGCGCCGCGCGCCTTGCCGCTGTGACGATGACGGAGCAGACGCTGCCCGCTTCGCCAGTTGTGCGCATGCGCGGAGTGACGTCAGAGCACACAGCTGGCGTGCGCGCCGCGCCCCTACATTACGCTAGCATTTCGAGCCTTCAGCGTGGCCACCATGGCAGCTACCGGCTTCGCGGCGCGCTGGCGAAATCTACTGGGGGAGGAGTGGAGAGGGGGATGGGGGGAGACAGTGAATCCACGTCCAGGGACGAAGATGAAGGAACGCCTAGTGAAACGCAGAGGCGAAAGAATGACATTGAAATTCGACTGAGCGAGTTCCGCTCGGCCAGCTGTAGCTACCGCGTCACTCCAGGTTTAACCAGAGCCAAACCACAGCCATTTTTATATACCATAGGTAACACATGAACGGCTCATGTTCACATGAAAAGTGAGAATATGCTCTTGAGCGTGAGCGACTGCATAAGATACATACGCGCGCGCGAACGCGCATGCACACACGCACACGCAGACACACACACACACGCGTGCACGCACGTATGCGCACACTCACACGCACACGCGCGCGCGCATTCACACGCACAGACACGCGCGCACACGCACACACACACACACATACACGCAAGCACGCAGGTAGCGCACAAATGGGCGCACATGGACGTTATCACTTAAGAATGCATTGTACTTCTCCCGGTTTTTCATGTACAAAGCATACATAAGCTAAATCCCCACTTTAGTTCTCGCGAGTCTGATGTTGGCATGCCGAGATATACTTAGGCTTCTACTTCTGCCACTCACCCATTCGTGATGTCGTCGTAGGTTTCATTTCGTTCGTGGCATCCGCGACGACTGCCCCCAGTTTTATGCGTTGCATATTGCAATCACTCAGTTCAGCCCTTGGGCGCGGCCGGGCAGCCACCAAACCACGTGACGTGACGTCACGACAGCCGAAGGAAAAGCTGGGCTCCAACTCGCGCGGTCGCGCGCGGCCGCAGCCACCACCTGACTCCCGCTCCTCCCGCTAGGGGCGCTGCGCCGGCGCGTGACGTCACGGAGGAAAAGCTGGGCCCCAACTGGCGCCGTCGCGCGCGGCCGCAGCCACCACCTGACTCCCGCTCCTCCAGCTAGGGGCGCTGCGCTACGATTGACGTCATGGCATATGTATAAAAGAGCTGCGCTCCTTCGCCGGGACAGTCTTATACCCTTTTCATACGGGCATTTCGAGGGCCCTCGAACCGATAGTCTATCGACTCAAAGGCGATAGAGCGCTGCTACACAGGCAGTTTCAATGGCGATCGAGTCAATAGCCTATCAAGTCAACGGAGCAGCATGGAACTCCATCGAGATATGTAACGCATTCTTGGCTTAACCAAGCTAAGCCTGGCCATTTTTTATTAGTGCCTTTGATCAGTCCGTGTGCCGCATACGCGGCGAGGTTTGACTGTATCATGCATACTCCAATCACTTGTAGCAAGAAAAGCGCTCAGTTACACTCAATAGTGATGCAGCTAAGCACTACATATGCTTTGCATCTCTTTAGAAATAATGGGGGGGATTTTCTGAATTTTTCTCCTCGTCAACGGGTTTCGGCTCATTGGTATTTATTTGGTGCTAGCGGTCACCGTGCCCCTGTTTCCTTGCTGCCTTTAAAGCATGCTCTACATAGTGGCTGCTTGCGCACAGGAGAAGCCCTGCCTGCTGAACGGAAGCACGGATGCAATTTGCAGGGAGGAGCATGCATAGAGACAATACATTCAAGTTGGCGCTAAACATGGTCTTGCACTCACTTATCGTTTATTTCAACGGTCTTCTTTTTTCTCACCCTTCATTTTTCCTTTTTTTTGATCCCAGACATCGCTACTTTAGCCTTCGGTGCAAGAAAGAAGCTCAGATTTTTACCCCCGGATTCTTTTTCTCCTTCAGTTTACGTAGCTACTAGATATGATGGATTCAAACGTTTATTACATGTGGTTAACAAACAATGCGTGAATGCTGACTGTGTACAAGTGAGTGGTCGTCACTCAGATCGACGGGCTGCACAATAATACAAGCAAAGAAAGCGCATGCTACTTTGAACTACGAGGCTTCATTACTTTTCCTGGTTTTTGTTTTGTTTTGGCACCTGATGGCTCCATAAAAGCTCTATCTGAATTGGTTGTCAGTGGCCTGCAAATCACGTTTCGCTTATCACGGCACACTTTCATGTTCCGGAAGAGTGTGGTGACATGCATTCAATGCTGTGCTCAGAGCAGCGTCTGCAGCTCACTACGCGACTCTAATTACGCACATTTCGTTCACTGAAAACGCGTTTCAGAGTGCTGCAATACGGTAACGTTAGACAGGGATCACGTGGCTTTTTTTCATATTGCGATGGCTTTCTTTAAATGCTTTCAAATAAAGAGGGACACTTAAAAGATACGTTCCTGCAAACGAATGGATCGGTTATTTCTTAACTCCCTCTACAACTAACTTAACGGACTTCACCATTAAGATGAATGCCAAAACATTTCCTCTAAAATCTGGGCTATTTAGATAACTAGGCCGAACTTAATACATATTCTGAGAAGCACTGCACGACGGGATATTATATGTATTCTTGGTTTCAGCCAGCTGCAGTTCACTCCTGTTTTTTTTTTATCATTGGCTTAAGTTAATATACTGTATATATTCGTATACTTTCTTACTTATCGGCTAAAGAGACGAACTCGCATATCATTCTTCTTCCTGACATTTGACACTCACGAAAAACGCATTTCATGTTCCAATAACCTCATTATTTCTTTTTTTATTTAATATCGGGGTTGTCCACTTGAAGCTTGCATAATATTTGGGAGACGGGTGTTAAGAATAAAACAAGGACAAGCCTTCTGCTACTTTCTACTTTTTTCTGTTCCCGGAAGTACCATGGCATTGGCGCAAACCTTGCAAATTGCCTGCCTTCTCCTCAAATGCACCAGGAATAAAGCAGCCGTACTTCTAAGATGGATGGTGCACTGAAGCTCTTCTCCAGCGCTGGGCACTGAAACTGGGTCTTTGCTTTGGCTGGACTGTTCACGGCATTGATGCATAGTTTTGCTTTATTTTTTTTAACTGCCAGACAAGTGTTCTTTCCCTCGCACTGCTCGATATCTGCAGCCTCCACGAACGAAGTTCTGCAGGCCCATATGAGCACTTCAATGAGCGCGCAAATCCCAAGCGCGAAGTTCCATAACAGTGCGAAATCGGTTCCGTATTTCACCCTATTTACTGCGCGCAGCAAGTTCAGCATGTCTTGCTTAACTAGAAATGCATCGCTTTAGGCCTTAAACTATTCAAAATTTAAGATATTCATTCGTCTACCACTATAGACTGAAACTACAATTTACACAAATGTGCCAAATTTGCACAAAACCACTAAAGAACAGTGCCGGAACCACCGCATATTTTGACACTCAATACTGCGTGTGGGGTTTGTTGTCAAGAGTAGACCGTTGATTTATATAACTGCTGCCGTAAGTCGTTTTTATGGCTTCAGTATTAAGAGCCAGTTTATGTTCCAAGATTCATGACATAGGAAATTTGTTTTTGAGTGTTCTGAATTAAACCCTTTCTTTTGGTACCGCACCGGTATATACTCTCTAAAAATATTTTCGTCATGTTTTCGCGCCCCCCTTTCTCCGGAACGCTCGGTTGCTAAAGCGCTGAAAGCGCTAAACTTGCGCATGGTAACGACAACCAAAAATAAAAAGGATCAAACGCGGCTACCGATTTTTCCTCACTGCACCGAATATTCTGCATTGGGCATAAGAAGCAGGTGTCTACCGCTGCTATTGTTTTATAGCCCTGTCCTTGAGATAGCACTTCCGGGTATCGCCAGGCTTCAAGGAGCCTTGCGCGTGCTTTGTAATCTCCCGAGGATTGGCGCACTTGGCCGCCGCTTTCCATCTAACTTAACTGCTGTCTCCGCATCTCCGTACTGTTTGTTTTAGTTATTTAGGCAAAGTTTCGTTGTGCATTATTTCATGTCATGTTATTACTGCACTTAAGGTGCCTGTCACTAAGCAAGCGTTTACTACCTTCAAAGAAAAATAAGTGGGATCTGTATTGGTTAGAGTGCCGGCATTTTTGCCCCAATCTTGATTTTCGCCTTTTTGAACACCACTTGTGCCATTTATATTCACACATTTATATTTATATTCATTTATATTTATGTCTAGTCTGCCTGATAATTCTTATCATTCAGCTCTCTACGATGAGGCAGTTAGTTGTAAGCATTACAATATTCACTGTATGCAAAGTTATCCTCAGTGAGATGTTGCTAGTTAGCGACGGAGTTAGTGGGAAGAGTAAATTTATGCGTTACTCGCAAGATGCTAAATGATGTAACAACATTTTGATCACGACAGTCTTCTTAGTTATTCCTGTGTTTTTTACCTACCTCACAGTTGTTCAGTGAGCGATCTATGACTGTAATGCAATAGGATGCGTTTCCTTTCCCTGGACGCGTTGAGTTAGGTAGCGATTTCTGAGATATGCTGACAAGCTGCGATGTTCATGTGCCGAGTCTTTGGCAGGAAATCATCTTATGCAAACTGCTATAAAAAGGTGAAAAACACATACCGTGCTCAACCAGACGTCTGCAGAGTGTGTGAAACGAAGAGATGTAAAATTTTTCGCGCGGGCGTCGACCCTACCGAACTTCAACCTTGTTCACTTGTAGCAGTAAGTGAAACAGGTCACTGCATTTACCGAGATGAAAGACACTTACCGAACCAAAGTCAAAAGCAAAACGTTTTCTGCTTAGCCAAGATAAGTAAAAAATAAAATAATTTTCAGGTCCCAAGATTCTCAAACCGAGGTGGAACCGGGTTTGGAAACCTTTCCATTTCGCGTCCATGCACATGAGTTTGTAACTTGCACCCGGGCGCATTTCCACTTGAGAAACTTCGTGGCCAGATTTGTGTTTGTCCGAGATTGGTTCAAACTGCGGTCAACCCCCTATGCACTTATAACAGCAGGGAACGTGACAAATGACTCGCTTGCCCTGGCGGTTCTCCGCACGGCCCAGACTTTCCGCTTTCTCGGATTCCTATCGAGAATTTACAGCAAATCTTGAAAAAACCATGTGTGCGTTGCGCCCCCGTGGGGTCAACCACGCTCCATGGCGGTTTCAACGGCCTGTAGCGGCGGTTGTTTTTTTTAGTGCGTCGATTTTACTGCGGTTTTTTTCAAATGATTGTACCAGTCGAGGCCAACAGCCTTTATAATATTGGGTTCAAAATTAATCTTCACCGAAAATCACTCAGCCGGTTTAATAAAAACTTAAACATGGGGCGAGCAGGATTCTGGGTAAAAAACAGGTTTTATCATTTTATGAATGCAAGCTTGTTATAAAAACTTGAGCAACTGTTTAAAATAATTTTATTGAGCGAAAATTAGGACTTGTGCGGAACAGCCTATGCCTAGCCTAAAGATCTACATTTGATGACGGGAAAGATCAGCAGATGGACAACCAGAAATCTGGAAAGATTGATGCGGAAAAACAACATCGCGCCAAAATGGCCATCATGTTCTTTTTCATTCAGCACTTTCCTCTCCCTTTTCTAGGCTCGTGCAAGCAACATAATTTGGAGACTGGAGTTTTTAACGAACCCGACCGCGGCGGCTGCGTTTTTATGAAGAAAAAACGCTAAGCGCCCGTGTGCTGTGTGATGTCAGTGCACGTTAAAGATCCCCAGGTGTTCGAAATTATTCCGGAGCCCTCCACTACGGCACCTATTTATTCCTTTCTTCTTTCACTCCCTCCTTTATCCCTTCCCTTACGGCGCGGTTCAGGTGTCCAACGATATATGAGACAGATACTGCGCCATTTCCTTTCCCCAAAAACCAATTATTATAAGTTGTTAACGAGGCCTCTTGCATAGCTGTCCAAAAAACACTGACGACCTTGTTTCTTCCTCTTAGTAACACTGCCGAAGTACGTGTCCCAAATAATTTTATCTTTAGAATTCGCATGAGTATCACCTAAAGCGTCAAAAAATACCTTTTCTAAAATACGAACCTAGAACAAAATAAACCCTCTTGTACATTCTCTATATATCGAGGAATAAGTCAGTGTCCTACAAGAAATTACGTTTTCGTAACAACGACGGCTGCAGTGTGAACGAAACTGATGGCAAAGCCATTTCTTGCTTATCGAGGTGAGGACTTGAAACAATATTGGACTTAGCAATGTAAAACATTGGGCTAGTCGTTATTGCATTTTCACAGACTTAGCGCGGAATAACAGGACCTTGAACGAAGTAACTTCTTTGTATGTCAGGGTTTTCTCTGTGATAAGTCCTCTTTTTTTTGTAACCACTCTTTGTAACCACTATTTGTAATCTCTCAGTGTATAAGGCTAGACGCGTGCTTGTGCATAAGTATTGCTGAGTATGATCCTGGAATAAAACCATCACTTGTGAGTCAGCTCTCTTTCTGTTATTCTTAATTCGTCCTGTGTTTCCGCGAAAAGGTTCTTTGAAAAGAAAAAAAAACATATCGAACTGCTGCCTCTTTTGCGTCCTATCAAGTATGGCAGCTGCCGTGTTTCCTGCGATACCCTTTTCTTCGTTCTTGCGTTGCCAAATGATATCAGAGAGGTTTTAAGTCTAAGAACAAAAAATGGGTCTCTTTCTGATGCGCACTTGTGTCCAGTCTCCTCGGTGACAAGGTGAATCCACGATTTTTTGTTTATAAATTACTGCGACAAACGCGAATGGTGGCTGCGCCATCACGGAGCCGCGTAATAAGGAGGGACCAATATGTCCGTAAAACTCTAGCTGAAAAACGCCCAGACTTCTCGTATCTGCCTCGAATGAAGAAAAATTTGAATCAGTATGACCTGCCATCTTTCCGCGTAACGCTATTCGTCGTCCATCAAGTAATGATTACGCTTGCAGTCCGGAATGCACTTTTTCTAGGGTTTCAGGAATGAAAATGTTGAAACAGAGGGGCGCTTGTAGCATAAAGTACAAACTTATCTTGTTCTCGCTCCGCACTTAGCGAAGAAGGAGCAGCGGTGATTTCACCACTAAATGAACAACACACCGGCAATTTCATATGCGAGCCTTGAGAAAGTTTGCACTGTTATTAAGAAAAAACTGCATGTAGAAAAAAGTAGCGATCCTCTGTAGATGCAAAAGCCTCCAGTTTTTGCATATTCTTGATTTTCTGAAAATGTTCCACCTGATGGAAAATTCTCTAAAACTAAGACAAATGCGTCTCGCGCAGCCTGAAAGCGTGCACTATTTATTTATGCAGCTTCGCAGGACCCTAGTGTCCAATATTAGCCAGACGTGAAAAAATGAAGCTTTCATGCCCCGGTAACGGTCTAGTGAAAATAGGGCGACAGGACCATGTACGTTTAAGCGTTTTTTGTGTTCTCGCGTCCATCGTTTTTCATATTAAGTTTTTGATCACCGTAAAGTATAAGTAGCGCTTCGCGCTGTTTCATCGGTTATGTAATTTTACCGAACGAAAATGTGTAAGTGAGTGGGCGAAAGTGTATTGTTGTCGCATAAAAGCGATGCCAAGAAACAAGACTACGCAAGAAAAATTGACAGACGATTACGATAGCCGGTAACGCGAAACCTGAGCGCACGTGCCTGGCAGGTGGCATGTTGCGCTGCCAGCCACCCTCCGGGACCTACCCGTGGTAGCCACCTTCTAAGTGGAGCTTCGCTCTGCTACTTCGAAAAACGGTTATGCCGACTACGCCGACGACTACGGCGCGAAAGCCAGGAAAGGGCATTGAGCTGCGCTCTAAAACAGCGGAGAGAATACATAGAAGCGTGTCAAACCTCGCTTTAAAGATATTTTGCCTGAGAGCAACACGTCCACGTATATCATTCGTGGGGGCCTGCAAAAAATGAGGAAGTTTGTTTTTTGCTTTAAATAATACTGTTATACTAAATATAAGAGCGGATGCACCCTGCTTTTTCACATTTTCAGCATTTTCAGACTACAGGAAGGGTGCTCCAGCTAAACATATTCCACGCCCAGGTCAAGTAGAATTACTGAGAAAGGAGAACGTCAATGAGGATTGAGCTCCTGGTTTCCTGACACGTGATGTCACTTCGTTAGACGTCAGCGAATTTAGAGAGTGTGAGATATCCCTGTAATAATGTTGGGACCAAGCACTTGATGTGTCGTGAAAAGTGCGGCGCGAACTACAAATGTGAGTTGTTCGTAGAATTGTCCAAGTGCACCGCAAATGTTCTTTAGTACTGTACCGATTTTAAAGTGATTAACACTTTGCCGTAGGAGAAGAATATATTACGTTTTAATCAACTTCAGAATCATAGTTTAAACTTCATACATTTAGCTATTTGAAATAACCTAGATGCTATACCCGTGACGGAAGTTTAGTAATAAGAAAAGTAACTACCCACTGATACTAAGAAGTTAGTTATTGCCACCCATGAGAACACGTAAAGTCTACTGTCAGGGTATGCAAAAAAACAACTCATTTAAAAAAAACTGTGACCTGATTTAAAAGATGATTTAAAAAATATCTCGCTCATTTTGTTTCTGGCACCATCCCTCATTGTCGATGCTAGCATCTTACGTCGGGCAGTATTATATTATATTAAATATTATAATGTCGCGCGAAGGTTTGTATTCTTGTTTTTCATGTTATTTGTTCATTTTTGATGAACACGGTTCTAGCACTTTCATTTAGCTACTCGAAACACCACCCTATCTCTCTGATACAATCGTACAGCGCTTTATCGATCTGATGAGTTTCAAGCCATCTTATTCCATGGCCTGCCCTTGTGTCGCCCTATTCTTAATTTGTGCCCAACGTCAAAGGCACGTGACGATATGCATGCAAGTGTCCATTGCTTTTATTTATATCATGTGCATTTACGTGCCAAATCCAAGCGAGTGACAGTGAGACATCTCGTAGTAGAGGGCTTCGCAGTAGTTTCGACTAGCAACGGTTCTTCAGCCCGATAAAAAAAAAAAATCTCTGAAAATCATTTTACTTCAGTCTGAATGGGGTCGCCGGTACGCATTTCGAAGACATGACGTCATAGTGGCTCTGGCTGTAACCGTCGACATTTCATATGAAAATATCCTCCTTCGTGTTTAGGTATTCATCAAACTAATGTGTTAAACATTGAATTTCGAGAAGGTGCTCGACAATTTTCTGTTTAATATCGCGCGAAAAATATTCACCGACATTTGTCGTATTCCGTGTGCTTTTCAAAAAATCGGCGCCTTCAAAGAGCTTGCAGAGGTAAAAAGGTTGCCTGTTTTCTCGCATTAAGAGCGAACGCCTCAAATACAAAAACCGGCTTCTATAACCTGACTGATATGACGCAGTCCACTGCGAGGAGAGGAGTACCTTCTTTCCGCCGTACTTACTTTCAGTGTTCTGCGATCCAGTCGCTGTCATCATGATTCAACGCAGGCAAAAGCATCAGTTTCTCGCTGACGCTTTCGAAACTCTTGATGCACCCTTTTCGCGGCATGAAAGCCTCAAAGCGTCAAAGAACCAGGGGGGGGGGGGGGGGTCGAGCGAAGTCATGCTTCTGAGATCCAGTGGCAGCCGGGAAACAAAGTACACCAATAAGTAGACCAAGAGGGCGAGATAAGACGCGAGGCGGGCTCGAAGCCTGTTTCACCCCGATCAGGCACGCTCCGGGAACGCGGAAGTCCGCTCGAGTGCAACGTCGGTCTCTGAACCCGGAGGTCCGGTTCTTTGCTTTGTTGCTCTCTGACGTCGCTCCCTCTCACTCTCACCCCTCTCATCCTGCATCATTTTCCAGCCCACGCAGCCAACCAACTATTCTTCGCTGCACTGTCTCCTGTCGGTGTGATTTTAGATGGGCTGTCACTTCGTGTCTGGAGGCAATTGACAGCTTTCGTTCTTCCCGGGCATTATACGCAGTTTATGCGACACTTTGCCGAATCTAGATTCGAAGATGGCGTTCACGAAGCCGTTCGTAGCTCGTGTGTTGTATCTATTGTTTCACTGCTTTGGTCCTTGCGGAAATGCACTAAGCTCCTAGTAAAAGCGGGGGTCTGTGCATAGCGCTCTAGGTCGGGTCGACCGTAAAGATGCTGTCACATACGAAAGACGTTTTCGTCGAAACTCCTTCGCTGACGCTGTGACGCTGACTTGAAGCAATCTGCTGTACCTTTAGAACATGGTTTACTATATGACATTTATAAACAACAGTATATATTTAAAAAATCTGGGTCCCGGACACATCAATAATCGAAAGATAAAGCATGACAAGCACTTTCATCTAAGAACAAAGAAAAGCGATATGGCTATTAGCTACCAATTGACATTAAAGAAACTAGACTAGTATTTTGGCACTCCACTGTTTATTCATTCTAAAATTGCTCGCCGGACTTTGGAATTTGCATTTTCTTGTTGGCCGCTTTCAACCCTCTAAACTTCAGAAAGGATAAGATATGTTTTGAGCAGGTGTTAGAAAGAGCTGCTAAGAAAGGGCCAGGCTGACTGAAAGGTTGACAACAAGAGATGAGGTGCCGTCTGCGACTCTTGTTTGAAATACAAGGAAGTCACTGATTTCCGCATGTTGGAAGAATTGGGAGCGACGTAGCGGTCGTGTAAATAATTATCTTTAACCATCAATGTGTCGTAAACTGTGAGCATGCTCTACAGTGCGAGAACATGAAGAACGACTACGTTTAGCTTATTCGCCAACTTAAGCGATGCCGTAAAGGGAACACGATCGCAGGAGTGGGTGTGCGTTCACTGCCTGCTCAGTCATGATGTTACTCCGGGCCGTCGTCACTATTAGCGCTCATGCATGTAAGTCTGATTGCTGACTTGCATGATACAGTGGAAAAAGGGACGGCGTATTCTTATCCGAGTGTAGCTAAAGCATCTTGTTTTGTTTCGTGCTTAAATTTGAGCTAAGGTTTCGTCCTGGCACTTATATTGTAGGGAATTCCCTATATTGATGTTCTTTACTATGTGATGTCGATACGACCATGTTTAAAACAAATGAGCAGGACAATTTAGATTTCGTCGTAAAAGAGTGCTCAAGCTCCGGACCGTACATGAAAGCACGGAAGTAGGGTAAAACTGTGCTGTTTTTGAACGAGCCTGGAAACGCCATGACACTATCAGCGCACAAGATAAGCAGTGCTCACCGTGACAGAGAGGAGGATATGCTCACCTTTACTTAACATTGCATTTTATTATAGGACTCGCGGCACTCTAGCCTATACGGTTTCAATGAACTTGCTGAAGGGCACCATGGTGTAGCATAAAAGAGAAGGTAAGTTTTTATTTTATTTTGATTATTAAACTAAAACGTAATTTGAAGCTGACCAGTTAAGCATGTTTAAACACCACTGTTCTCTCCGCATCGAAGCATCAGTTTAGACCGATGCAATGAGATGACCTCAAAGATATATGAAAAATGTTATTTAAAAAGTTAACTGGTTGTTTTGTTGGTACTCTGGCATCACACTCATCTTGTTTCTACCTGTTCTTGTCTCGAATGTATTCTTTCTGTAAAAGCAGACTGTAACAACAACCTTGCTCTATACCTCATTCTTGCCCCATCATTTCATCTGCTTTTGCTAAATGATTAATTAATCTTCCGTACATTAGTGACGTCACACTGGGGAGGAGTCTAGCCGATGCCCAATTATGCCTGTTATGCGTCTATTATTTCCCGAGGATGGGGACGAGAATCAATCGCACCGATAATGTTACTCTAGATTGCACATCCACTCACGGCTCCTTGAACCGTTTGCAACGTTGAGCCGACATTGGGCCACCGGGGTCCAATGGTGCCCACCAATGGGCTTCCAACGGTTTTACATTATAGGTGGGCGCTGGCAATCACTCTCGCTGCTTCCGATTACCCCATCTGCCTCCGAACTCCTGCGGATCTGGTCTTCCTCGTGAGTGAGCGTTGCGGAAGCCATCTCGCGTGTCCTTTCGCCCTGCGTCGAAACTCCGCGATGGCCCCGCTTTTCTCTGCTCTGCCCCCAGGCACCGCTCGGGAAAGTGGACTCAGCAATCGCGCATAGCGACAAAGAGGTCTCTTGGATCTCGTGACCGGTGACTGACGGAGGCTTCCTGTCAAGGGGGCGCTAACGACGTGTGTCCGTGTTACCTTCACCCCCTCTCTCTCTTTTTCTGCCTTGGCTCAAGGACGTCAGTTTGCCAGAACCACCGGAACAGGTATGGTGTAAGACTTCGAAACAGGGGTGATCGTTATCGATTTCGCGCAAATTGTGGAGCGCCGAGTCTTCGTGTTGACTGACTGAGGAAGCGACGGAAATTTGTTGCTCGGGCTTGCTTTTTTCCTATACTTGCTACTGAAAGCTGAGACGAAGCGTCAAATAAACGCTTAAGAAATGTGGTTCGTGGATTTTTTTTCTACTTGCGAATAAACAGGCATTTACTAATGTTTGTGGGGTGTCTGCCGTCTCCCCGTCCGTTTCCTGACACAGAAAAAACCTTGATATGTATGTTGGAGATAGCGAATAAAATTCAGTTTAGGAAAGTTAACTCACAAATAGAAAGTGCAAGAACAATGTAGAAAGGGAGAGTTATTTACCAAGGTGCTTTTTATTTGCTTTATCGGCGGCACTTAAAACGTTTTTACCATCAAAATTTAACGCCATGCCTCAAACTCTTATTAAAACAAATTTTGCCTACACAAACAGGCTACCTAAAATAGGCACATCGGTTACGAGAAGGGAGGAAAACCAATCCTTTACGGCCACGGAGGCAACGAAGCTTGCTGTCCTCAGAGTGTTACGCAATACAGGAAAGCCATCACAGAGTCGCGTTACAAAGTAAAGAAGTGTTCCTATATACACATGCAAAAGCGAGAAGGATTATTCGAAAAGGCGTTTCACGAAGAAGAAACCGACCTCGCAATTCTAATATATGAAGTTTCCGCTGCTTTGAAAGTGCAAATATGTTCTTGAGCATCTGCAGTAAATATCTTTGTAACAACATGAAGTTCTGAGCAGGAGGCTGCCTTCATTTCCCGAACACTCATTCTTGTCGTTACAGTGGAAGCTTATAGTGGTCTCCAGTGTTTCGTCCGCAACCCTTCTGACCGAAATACATCCGAGTGTAAAAAAATGCAAAAGATATTGCCACTTTGCACTTTTATTAACTCAGATTGCGCGTGATAATTGGATGCCGGTGATTTTCATAAATGATCGTTGAAGGGACTCGTGCGCTGTTCCTTACCGCGGCACATGTACTGGGGTTAGAAAAAACGCACGAGCGTTCGATATTTGATCACTCGGCGTCGCCCAGCAAAAATTGTTAAGCTAGATTCATGAACGCCTAGATACCGGCAATTAAGAATAATTCTCCTCCTCACCTCTCCGCTTATTCACGCCAACGCGACAGAAAAAAAAAGAAAGAAAACTTGCCACAAAACACACAACGTCTTCATTTACCCTAGTCAAACGAATGTGGCTCAATTAACTATGGGTAGCGTGTCTAACTCGCCACCCGAGGGCTATGGATTTGATTTCCATCTAGTTACCGCAAGTTTCTCTTCAGCGTAATTAATTTATTTTACGTTCTTATATATCATAATGGTATTTCAGTGACAATTTAACTGGAGCTTTAATCGTTTTCATTCATCGCCTCAGCGTGTGACGTCACAACCATCTTTACCATTCGTGACACGCGCAAGAGGCGGAAGTTCCAGGTGATACTTTATATTCACAATGTCTCACACGGGCTGAAGAGCATTGCCGAAAGTTTATTGTTGTGTGCCGTTCTTCTGTGTCTTGGGATCTGCCCTGTTCATGCTCATTAACCAAAAATAATACCCAGTTGAAGTTTGGGTGTCGCACCAACCACAGGAACAAGTTTGTGCCTTGCAGAACGAGCGTTACCTATAAAATTTCGCTCAGCTGTGCTAAAGCGGATATCGGCCAGACGGATCTCTGCATTAATAATATTATTAATAATAATGTTAACAATAATAATAATAATTGGTTTTTGTGGAAAGAAAATGGCGCAGTATCTGTCTCATAATATGTATCGTTGGACACCTGAACCGAGCCGCAAGGGAAGGGATAAAGAAAGGAGTGAAAGAAGAAAGGAAGAAAGAGGTGCCATAGTGGAGGGCTCCGGAAGAATTTCGACCAACTGGGGATTTTAATGTGCACTTACATCGCACAGCACACAGGCGCCTTAGAGTTTTGCCTCCATACAAACGCAGCCGCCGCGGTCGGGTTCGAACCCGGGAACTACGGATCAGTAGCCGAGCACCCTGACCACGCAGACGATTAGTAGAGCGTGCCAGCACCTTAAATGCGGCACGCGGACTGCATCTGCCTACACATTGCAAGTCCTGCTTACACGACGACGAAGCTTGCACTCCGCTTTTAAGGCGACACAAAGGTTATCGGTGTAGCGAGAGAAGAAAAGGATCGCGGAATTCTTGAAGAAGCCTTGCAAATGCACTTGTCCATTAAGGGCTGCCATGGGCGTCACCATGTTGTTCGCTGGCATGTTGTGTGCACCTGACGTAAGCGCAGTGGAAGCGGCAGCGGAAAGGATTTGCATGAACTTTTTATTAGAGTTCACATTATTGCAGTGCTCCAAAATTGATTACCTTTGTGGTCGTCATTAGGATCCTTTCCTATCAACGCAATAGTCTCCGTGCCTCCGTGACCACTCATTATGCTCCAGCCTGTGATATTACCGATCCGAATCATGCAGTAAGCGTTACGCTTGCTTGTTCATTCTTGGACAAAGTTCAGTGTCTTTAGATAAGAAGACAAAAATTATTTTTCGAATAATTGCACCTGGGCCTTTTTGTTCGAAATTCGGTTCCATATTAGAGGCTAACGGTTCCTGTTCAATTCGTATAAATTTTTCTGTTATTGACACACTCCTAGCATGGCTATATTAAAATTTTTACAATCTTGTTATGATTTTAATTAATTTTTTTTATTTTTGTGATTGATTTTTTGAAAATAGGAAACCTATTTCTCGTCGCGGACGGTGACAAAGTGGAAGAGAGTAAATGTATTAAAACCAAGGCATTTGCCAATTGTCAGACGCTCGTGGCAACATGAGAAACGCTCGCGTGTCATTTGGTGCGTTAGTGCTCGGCAAAGAAGCCTTAAATTGATGCTTAAATTCGTTTCATTGATCCTTAAGACTACATTATGGAGTCTATGAAACGCCACATGTAGCTTCGATGAGTTAAACACTTCATGCCATAAACTATCAATGGCACCAGGAGTGTACTTTTATTGGGTCAGCAAATGGCTATATCTTATTGCCGAGTTCCCGTGTATTCGGACCTCATGCTAACTGTGCAAACGTTTAACTAAAGTTTCTTCGATTACAGGTCAATAGAGTTGTGCAACAGAGCATCCGTCAAGTATATTGCTACGTCACAAAAAGTTATCTCATTACATAGCAACGAAATTTGTGAAGCTGAGTTCTGTCGTGAAATCTATCAACGGAGTATTGGCGGCATCATTCTACAAGTATATTTGTTAACTCAGGATGAGTAAATGGTGAGTTGGGCGTAGTATACTGCATTCACGCTCACATTGCCCTGTAATATGCTCCTCCCTTATATCCTCAGTCGCTTCCGGACATTAAACCCAATAAAACAAAACATGTTCGTTTTATCTTTACCGCAGAGCATTAAGCCCATGAAGCGTTCTGCGTGGACGCCGAAAAATGCTTGGCAATCAGCGCGCCGACGTCTTTTGATCCCATAATCAACAAGCTAGGCGTGCTGTCAGGCATTCGCCGCAGTTAAAAGCTTTCGACGAAGTCAACACTTCAGTTAACTTCACATTTAAGCGGGCATTTCGATGATAAATGCGCATTCTAACACGCCGAAAAAGGCGAGAACATGCACATTCCAAAGCAGTTGAGCACGTTTAGCGGCGCGCGCAAAGATGCAAGACACACGAGGGACGAGTAGAGGTGGTGTAGTACACAAGCCGACTGCTACAGCCCATTTATGGCAGCCTTGGAGCATATCGATCAATGTCAGGACGAAGTACTAGCGGTAGTTATCACTGCTTGTCACGGCTCGGGACGCGACTTGACGCTCGTCAGCCCATGCCATTGCTGAATTTTTGGTTTTCGTCTCTCCTGTACATATCTTCTTTTCTCCTCGATTATCTTAGAGTAGCTCACCAATATGGCTTTTTTCGCCCATTAAAAGCAGCTCACAAGGACGCATTCATCACGTTTTTTTAAAGGTTTTTGCTGCTTCTTACGTTTCGCCGTCAGAGCAGAGTGGCGTCTAATACAAGGTTGTTTCAGTTCACTTCCTAACGGGAACAGATAATTTTTTAAAAGACTATGTACTTATTGTTGAATTTTGATATATGAGCAAATCAAGACTGTTTTTGTAACGTTTCTCTTGTGCGCATCCTGTCATAAATTTTATAAAAGTACTAGCGTTCAATTTAAACAGGCCGCAAACCCAATTTTTGTTTGTGCTGTATTATTAAAAGAGGAATTCTCATTTAATCTCCACTGCGACTGAAATAAAAAAAAGAACCTCATACGTTTTCAAGCCCACAGAATGCATCCGTTCTTTTTCATTTTTCTAAAACGACGAACTGACAAAACCTACTTCTGTGACAAGTGAAGAAAAGAAAACAAATTGTTCCCCAATGTCAATTAGTCGTTAATCAAAAATAAAACTTTGGTCGGTGTTTTGCAGCTATTTTCACCCGAGCTGTTGTCTTCTCTATTAACCATTCGCCCCTACCACATTTAACGCAGAAGTCGGCGACTAGCGTTGATTTCTAAGAACCATCACGCTCCACGTCATGTTCAGGTACGTTGCAGCTGTGTGTCATGATAGAATATGTTCGACCAACATAAAAAAAAACTGCCGCAAATGTAGTGTTAAGTTTTGTAACGTGGGGCAAGTGATTTCACTGCTCTGACAAGCGGCATCCTTGCCAAATTTCTACCCATTTCACGTAAAAAGAGCGATCGCAAATGCCAAACACCTATCAGAAAAGACTCTAAGTAGAGGTACTTTCTCAAGCGCATAGGCACTCACTGAATCTGTGATGACAGGCTTCGGTTGGAACACGAACGCGAAGCTGTATGTGCTGTGAACTTTTCGCGACTTCCCTGGCATCGTTGCGTACCGCTAAGGCCCTAATGAAACGTCTCGCTTAGGGCCATGCCACAAGGACGAGATGAAAAACGTTTTTGTTCTTTTCTCTTTGTCTATTTTTAATCATCAGGTCAGTGTGCCATGAGCCAATTTCATGAGAGGATTTTTATCTCTTCGAGCAAGATAAAACTTTTTAATATGGAAGGCTTTGTCAATGTTCGATAGGAATTTCTTGCTCTTCTGTCATCTGAATACATTGTCCAGTTTGTTGCTCAAGCTTTGTTCATTTTCTCATTCTCCGACATGGCAGTTCAGTACCTGTAACGTTTGTGACTGATTTTTTTCCACTCGTTCTGCCGATACATGGTCCATGTCATAAACAAAATCCCGCATTCCTCGGCTTCGTGTTGATACTGCTACATAATTGATGATATCCTCTCAAACGGAACGAAACGTGCAATAACCTGAAAGCAGCAAGCGAAAGCAGCATTAGTACACTCTGTATCAGAAGTTCTCAGACGAGGTGTCAAGAACATCACGAGTAAGAGGAGACGCCGAGAAAGCTACAATCGTATATCAGAGGCAACCCGTTCTCTCTTTTCTCATCCCTTACTTACTACGAATAGCTGGGCCGTCTTACCACCGTCGCTGTCGTCCCCATCTCCTGCGGCGATCGCGGAAGTCGTGACGGTGGGCAGTATATATAAGCCGAGCACACGTGGACCCGATGCAATATAACGTCGAACCCTCGCAAGGCTACGACAGCGCGCCTCCTTCGGAGATAGACGGTAAAAAGAAAGAGAAAGTCGATGTGCGGTAATAAACCGGAACTCCCGAGCTCGAGAACGCGCCGTGTGAGGTGCAGTCGGTGCACTGCTGTTGGCTAAGGAAAGAGGAGGAGGGAGAGGGGTTCTGTCCAGAGTATCGTGCCGTATAGATTGTCTTCAGTACACAGCGGGAGCCATAAGGTAGATTGAGTTGGTGCGACGAAATTCTGCTCCGGTGACGATCATTGCCAGTCTAGCTCATAAATATCGAGAGACATAATTGGTTGAAGAAACACAGAGATGCTTGTACGCACAGTGGTTGGTATTTAGATGCAGTACTTTATCGCTTCGCGAATATTCGCAGCGCTCAATGACATTCTAAGTGTGACCCATGAGGAAGTCATCCAAGTTCTCAACAGTCAATCATTATAAACCGCTCTGTTTATAATTTTGTTAGTACAAAGGAACACAGTACATGTTACTACACACGCCACCCGATCATGGGTGGGGTGCCCAAGTAATGCGTATTTTCCCAAATAGGATGAAGTACACAGTTTCCAACGCAACACGATGACATGATGCTATGTGATAATACGGTTTCGATGACATGCGAGAATAGAGCAGAAAGTTGGGGCGAGTTGGTTGAAATGCATGGAAGGTAACAGTGATCCATGGTATACGGGGAGCGCAAAAACGGCACAAGGGACAAAGAAAGACGGACAACACAGGCGCTATTCCCCCCTCCCCGCCCTTGTAGTGCCTTGTCCTTCGTATTGTATTGCGCTACTACCTACCAAACATGCAAGAAATTGCTTGTGTATCACAGGTGCTTTTAAAATTCTTTTTCGACTTGTTGTTCTTGGAAGTTATCCCATAGAAAATCGCAACCTCTTGTATCTGATATATATACACGTGAATTTAAGATATCTTTCATCTAATGGAAGCGTATTTGACGTGGTTACAGCGGAGAGCCCTGCATGAGTCAAACGAGGAAAAAGGGAAGTTTATCGTATCTAAACGCATTTTCTTTTGCAAGCTTATGTTAACATGTCAAGCTACGTTAATAATCTTCGTTAGCAGGTGTTTGAGGGTGTTTACTCCGCCAATTTTGATTCATGCACACACGCGATCGTTCATTCATGTTTCAAACAAATAAAACTAGTTAGAGTTCAGCGCCCGTCCTGTCGTTGTATTCAGTGGGCTCACCTCTTTAGCGCTGTAAAACTTTTCCTTTATTCAGTATGCACCAACTAGCCCCGTAATTTGTTTTACATCACCTTTCGGTTTGGTTCGCATAATGAAGAAAAAGCAAAACAAGAAAAAGGGAATAATACAAGGTGCATTAAAATGCACAATTTTCTTATCTGACTGCAAACGAATTCTAAAGATTACATCTGTGCTCCACCGTATGGCTCGTAAGACCAGGGTGGTTTATGGCGCACTCTTGGAGGTGTCCTTCAGCTAGGAGGTGTCGTTGCTGTCCAATGTGGCCGCCACTAAATCGCTTGTTTCTTGCAGTGAGCAGAAATTTATCGCCGTACAACCACCAATATTATGGCGCTCAAGTAGTAACTCGAAAAAACGGCTGTCGAAGAAAACAGATGAAAAACAATCACAAACCGGCGGAATAGTGCGCCTGTGTCTGATGACGACAAGCAAATGGAGTAAAATGGACCTTCGGCCATGCTCATCGCGGCTCCTATTTCATTTGAAGCCGGCAGTACATGATAAAGTTCAGTTTATATTGGCGTTGATGGGCTGTCGTTATTCATTATATTGTTCACATAGTCCATGTTGTTCATGAAGTCTGCGCCATAAGACCGCCGGACTCGGTGAAGGCAGTGCATGTCTCCGGTTTTGACAGCTCCTGCCTTACGCGATTACATTTGCTGTCTACAGCGGGAGCTAAATTAGGACACCGTAGAGGGAGCGACGACTGCTGCTTTATTGGGCCACTAAAGCCGAGCATTAGATTTCCAGCTACACAAGCGCAGCTTACACCCAGACCTCGGGGTAATGACTCTCAACGTCGATGCGTTCTCCGAAAACGCCGTGCGTCTGGAAGGCGTGGGCACCGTTGATCGGGCGTCAGCGCACTCGTTCATAAGCTTGGCTCGGTAAGCCTATTTTTATCGCATGGCAGACTCAAACGCGTCAAAATGTTTCTCTCTTATAGATTGAGATTTTGTTTTTCCTGTACATTTCGGCCCGCGTCTCTAATCTTGAAGTTTCTATTTTGCGAACCGGAAAGCCTAATGGCGACGCACAGAAAATCGGGCCGTAATAGGAAGAGAGTGATGGAAATATTATTCAGTATTAGCCTTATGAGGGACCGCTAGGTTTCATCGTTTGTATAGTTGCAATGCTTGTTTTCTGCCCTTTGGTAATGTTCGTTGGCCTGCTAAATTCATTAGACTAGACCTCCATACAGGGGCGAGGCCAGGGTGCATTCCCTCTTAATGATTTCGGCAATTAAGGTTTTATGCTGATTTGCGGGCAGTGGCACAAAACTGCGAGAAGGAGGTCAGAACTTTGGAAGATTTATATTTTCGGAGATAGCTATGCGGGGAACTCTACATTGCGCGGAACAAGCGTTCTGCTGGTGTTAAGCGTGTTCGACAACTACCTCTTAGCTAACTATATGCAGCCCACCAAAATTAAGTGCTCAATTATAAGTTGTAATACGTCTAACAGGCAACGATGGTGGTCAGTTTTCAACTTCTCTCCCCTTTCCTGCCGCGGTTCCTGTCCCTAACGCATCCTCCTTTACGCGATGACGGACGTGGAGAGTTGAAACCGTATCCTAGTCGCCAATAACCATCTTAGATGCTGCTAATAAAACTGTTTACTCATTCGTCCGCTTCTCATGGAAGCTATGATAACTGGCGTCAGCCACTCACAGAACGTTTATTGAAACTAGGGGTTGTAAGCATAGTTCAAGATTTTTCAGCTACTTTCCTGCGTAAGGCTGGAAGTAGTCACAGAATAAAGGTGGTTAATGGCCGGCAAACAGGTATTTGACGTTCGTGTACTGCTCTCACGTTGCTGATCAGGGGTGATACGGAGATTCTGTTCTCAAACGCAAGTGTAGAGGATGGTAAATTGCAAGGGCGGTCACATTACAAAGTAGCAGCAAGAATGTCATTGCAATATACTGGTCCTGGCCAGTTGGTGCTAGCCACACTACATAGAAGCCACCCCAGCAGCTTAGACAGCAGCTTTCATATATTAGCTAGTAACGTGTACGCCAAGTACGATAGGTAGTTAATTCAAGTTTTATTAATTATGATCGGGTTTTATTACTTCTCATTTCATTTCGATAGCACGAGTTTAGCACGGTATACGTTATTACGACCAACTTTGCTCTTGAACGGCATTCAACGAGCAATGACCAATAATACCTCCAGATGCTTATTTTTTCAGCAAGTAGTCCGAAAGAGGAATTGCATCCATAAATTACAGCTCAGCTAACCGGGCAAAAATTTATCAAGCTGTTTCAGAGGCCTGTTCTTACCTTTCTTTCGCATGAATCTGTTGATGCTAATTTTATTCTCCTGCAGTGTTTTTCTGCCGGTGCACTATATTAGATGCAAGTGCCGTTCTCCTTTTATTAGTTGATGCCTTGCTTGTCTATGTAACATGTGCTGCATGTGTATCATCGTATTGTTGATGCTTCACACTTCAGCCAATGAAATTAGAGTTGTGTGTATGTTATGTTTTTGCCCACACTTTAAGAATCCCATAAAATGATTGACAGTATTCCAAAATAAATAAATAACTTATAGTGCGCGTGGTCATAAAGTTAGAAAAGTCAAGCCGATTCGAAGGCGAAGGTCAAAGGAGTTCGTTTGTTTTCTCTCTACAGTCTACGGTCTAGACCGCACGTACAGTACTCACGGATTGAAATAGGACATTCGGAGCGCTAACCTTGCAGTGCCACGCAGGCATGTGGTAAACCACAGGCCGGCTCATTGGCTACTGGAAGGAACAATTCTGCTTTGTAGATGTTCTCCCTCTCACGCCATACCACAATGCACCACCTTGGTTCCATGAGCGTCTACGGGCGGCACTCCATGAAGCGACGGCCACGCGCTCCGAATGTCCTATTTCAATCCGTGAGTACAGTACACACTGCCACAATACGCAGAGAACGCTTTACGTAAGATTCGAGAGGAAAAGGAGGGAAACGATTACGTCACTCAGCAAGCGCGCATCCAGAACGCAGAAGGCACAAATCTCGAATGAACCACACACGCGACTCCTCTTTCACACTTGGCACAGCGTTCTCGCTTGCGCATCTTGAGAAGAATGAGGGATATCAAAGTTTAGAAGCGGCGCCACTCCGTGTTACTCAACACGTTTACACCCACTGTCTCGATAAGAAAGGCCTTCGATGTAACTCGTCCGCAGCTCGTATTTCTGCTTTGCGAGGATCGTTTTCTTGGTCGTCATAGAACGAATAATAACTCGAGGGACCAAACTCGAGATTTCGCCGAAAAGCCCGCACGAAATTACATGAAAAGCCGCTTTTGGGGTGTAAACGCCTCCGCGGGATAGGGTTTAAAACGCCAGCTGATACGGACGCCGAGCCTTGCTTTACGCCCATCGAGGAGCGTCGGCTCCGGTGACAGGCCAGTGAGTTTTTACGGCAGGCGTGGTGTATCGCACTTCTCTGCCCGCCCCTAGAATAGAAGTGAGCGAGGACAATATAAAGTGGCCGCGACAAATGCCAGCATTTGGGGCTCCGGCAAACGCAAACGCTTATTGTGATGTAATGCCGCCCGTCAAGTGAAAGCTCAGTAGCCTCCGCAGTGGCGTTTAGTCGGCATTTGCGGACGTGATGGCAGACATGTGCGCTCACAATAAACTGTCTCGAGTTACGGTCACTGCCTCGTCCTTCGCATCCAAGAAAGGAGACACCAAAGTCGAAGGCCGAATCATGCCGTTGTCCCTTAGCTTTCTACTGGAAAGTTGGATAACGTAGAGGAGCTGCTTGCATAATACAGAAAGGCCTATTTGATCGCCTATAGCGAGATTGGGTCTAAAATTGTCTGGCGAAATTCTATTTGAATTATGTTTCTAAAAATGCGAAACGAGCTGTGGATATAAAAAAATTATTCCTTTCCTGAGCCGTGAAAAACCCTTCTGTCTTCACCAACGCACGTAGCTGGAGATACGATACGTGCGCAAGGACACGTGTTCGTATCCTTGAACACAAGGGCGCCGTACATTTGACGCCTCTAGGCTTTGCGCCTGATATCATTTCTCTCGACCGCTCAACCCCTATTATGAATTTTGTTTTTGATAGCTTAAGCAAACACGTTACCGACGTCCTGAACAGTTGATCATAGGATTTTATCAGCTTTTACCACACGTGTTCTACCTTTGGGCTCGTTTGCTGACTATGCGGCATTGGTCGTAACTGAACTGACTGTTTTTTGAAAATTATCACAGAAGGCATCCTTGCGGTCACGCGGCAGAATCTTTGGCATGACGCTTGAACGAGTCATCGGCCTACATTAAACAAAAGCCTAGCCTGAACCAAGGTTATTACAATAAGAGGTATCTGCATCTTGAAGAACTCACTCGGAGTGCTTTATCAAACCATTAAACACTACTCGTTGGTTTAGCTTCCAACGCGTAGTCAATGTGGAGTACAAAGAGCTTTAATTGCAGAAAGTGGGAAGGCGTGGTCATCCACAGCTTATTTACTAGAAGGATGAGTTACCAAGGGGTCAGAGTAGTCAGATTTAGAGCTGCTTGATGTAAAATTAGCTACAAAACTTGAATCGGCTTTGTTCAGGTCGCTTTATATATCAGCATTAATTTTCAAAATAATTACCTTCTGAAGGAACCTCGTAAACTACAGGGTTGACGTGTTAAAGTAAAATGGCTGGACGATTAGGATTCACATGAATGAGTGTATAAGAGCAGCTGTAGTGTGCTTTTGAAATGAGTGAATTTGTAACTGCTCATTGCCCTATTATTTTCGAAGCATTTGGCAGTCACGGCGCGGGGCTACGTCATTGGTTGGGAGGATTCTGAGCTGGGCGGTCAAATCGCATTGATGTCATGACATAGGGTAACATGGGCGACAATGAAGATTTTAACAATGTGGTCATCCGGTGCGTTCATTCTGGTTACGTCATAGATTGGAGTCATGAACAGCGCCGTTATTTCAGGTCATGGCTACTACGCCAATATCGACGACTCCAGCAGGAGTGATCAAATAACAGCTGTGCTCTAAAAAGAATGCGCATTCAGTCACCATATTTCCCCGATTGTTGCCGGCTGAACTCATTGTGGTTGAACGTGCTAGCTAAGTTGCCTACTACGGATTTTACGCTTGATAATGAAGTGCCATAAAAGTATGGAGCAGCTTGCTACAGGGTTTAGCTGGCATGATACGGCGCTCAGCGAGCAAACCAGAGTACAGCACCGGTGTTATTGTTCAAGATGGATTGAATGGACATCAGGGAAACACAGTACACCGACATTCTAACCTGGTTATAACGAAACTGTTTATAACAAAATAATAAATATAACGAAGGACTGGCAATTCCCCTTGGAAGGCAAGTTAACACTGGCTATAACAACGCTACGGCTATAACTAAGTAATTGCCGGGCCCGTTCAACTTTGTTATAACAAGGATTAAGTGTACTATATTAGAACCTCAAAACGAAAAATATCTTAAGTTAGAACTAACTACGGAAGGCAAGCGTTACCTTTTAAAACAACTAATGCCATTAACAGAAAATATATGCAGGCAGACTTTAATAAAGTCGACAAAAATTTAAGAAATACCGAAGGAAGTTTCTTGTGACAGCAGTAATAAATTTTGATTGCCGTATTTATTCCGTGAAGTGCGACCTATGTTCTCTCTGGACATGTTCTTGTCATTTCCTACAAACTGTAACCTACTTTTGCGAAATCTTGGTAGTGTATTGGCTTCGCGATGAATTTCATACATATGCCTGATGGTGGAGAAGCAACTGATTCAATACTAATGTGTGGTGTATTCATTAATTTATTGTTGGAAACATTACGTTCTGTTAATTAATGTTATAAACATTATGTTCGAAGGAATACGTTTTCTGCGCACCATTGAATTATTGTTTTATTTTGTGCCTAACATTCCATTGTACGAGAACTCAAAATGTTTGTAATGACATGTTATTCTAACAGTAACTACTCTTTCTGCATTTACTCGGATCGCCTGATACTATGCCAACTTCCTGACCGAACTTTGTTATTCACTTTTTCTTTTATGTATGCTGTGCCAGGAAGCTGGGGCACTTTTCAGGTGCTCTGATTCCTTTAGCCTTGGCCTCCTCTTAGATTACGTGGAAGGAAACTATAAAAAAATAATCGAAGTAAAACGACAATTTGAATAATGAAAGGGACGAAAATCAGCAACCATTCCCGTGTCCCCCCCTCCTCTTTTCCGGTTCTTCGTGATTTCGCGCTGTAGTCACATCACTGTGTGCGGTTAAATCGTCAAAAGCCATAGAGACTCCTTTCACATTTATTTTACGTCTTACTACGGCAGTGGAACTGGTTTTTAGTACTATGACTGTAGAGGGCGTTTTGACGTAACTCTACTTGGAAGACTTGGCAGCGTGTTAAATGAAACTAAACTTTCTTTTAGATCCGAGGGTTGTCTCGAAGAGTTGCGCCACAATCCCTTGCGCCATATAGACGCAGAATGGCTCTGCCACATATTAATTTTTTATGCCTTTCGTCGCTCACTCTTTGTAAGTTTAATGTTCGCGAAGCCGCCCGGCAACGTATCTGTGGCCATTCCCGCTGAAAGTATTAGTGCACCAACGTCTCGGTGCTATGTTCCGGCTTTCCAACGATCTTTATTACGCTTACTTTTGTTTTTGCAATGTGTCGTTCCAGTGCTATTCCTTTGAAGACAAGAACGAGTTTGAGCAAGAAAAACATAAACGACATACACCATGTATTGCACGAAAGCAATAAGCGGTTAATACTTCACGTTCGCCCTCTGATATCACCTGAGGATCGAAGTGCGCTTGGCGCACTTTGTGGACCTCTTGTCGCAGCAGGAAGAAAAAGAGATCGAAATGCTGCGTCTGGATCTAGTGATACTGCAAGCTTCTCACGTGCCACAGTGCTTAGCGTCCGTGTTTTGTTCGGGATTTTCCATTAGTAAAGAGGGCAGTATTTCTTAGATTAATCTTCGAAGACGAGACAATAGAGACAGCGGAAAGAACAAAAAATAACAGAAAAGGAAGCAGGACGTCTTCCGAACTGGAGGAACTCTCTAGAAACCGGCGTTCTCGCGCAAAGAATGTTCACGCTGGTGCGAGCATTTTCCTGCCAGAAACATTTAAGTAAAGCATAAAACGACTGTTTGAAAGGACGCAGGCCCACGCAGAAAGATGTCCGTGTGAAATAAATTTTCAGATAACATGCGTTTTTTGAGGACTTGATTTTTCCTCACAGTTTTCGGAGTCTATGCTTGATCTAATGCCTTTCGTCCTGGTAAAGATTAGACTGTACTAAAAGGCTTATAAGCGCGTTAGTGTTGCTCGACAGTTCGAGCTGTCTGGAAATCCCAAGAATTGAAGGCCGGACGGCAGGAGTCAGATGAAGTGTCGTATGGCGACATCCCGTATCCGGTGGCTCATCGGCTTCACCTAACCTGCCCTTAGATCTTGATGTCGAAGCTGTACGTCCTGTAAGGCCATTTTCAGCTACGATGTTTGCGTAAGAAATCCGCCTCTGCAAGTTACGTATGGTCTGCCTGACGGCTCTCGATGGCTCAGCGCACGAGCCTATGCGCATCCTTCGCTTCGCCCTTGACCAAGCCAGTGCATTCAGATACTGCAATACTGCGCATGTTCATCGCTGAGACGAACTGGCGTGCTCGCGATCGCTGCAGCGAGGAGATAAAAGGCGGAGGAAGCGGCCGACGGGGGTCCTTGTGCATGAAATCGGTCGTAGGCCGGTCTCGGTGTCAGAGAACATCGTGGTTCCGGAGGCCCGGGTCAGACGCCCAGACGTTTTTTGGCCGTGCTTGGGAGAAACGGCGTCCTACCCGCTCCTGCAACGATGGTCTACCGGAGGTAACTATCGAGGTGAGAACCGGAGTGGTACCCGGCGTGAGCGGTCGCATCTAGTGTAAGACGTCGTTTTACTGCTTTGAGCTTCGGTTAGAGCTTTGTTTTATCCGAACCATCGCGATATTTCCTACGCTGTTGTCCGGACTTAACTAGCATTTTCATCGGCACAGAGCCCAGGTAGCTGAAGCAGATCACTCTGTCCTCAATTGATTTAGTATGCAGGCTTGGTGGCGTTTTTCAGCGCTGCCCGTTGGCCTTGAATTAAAACGGTGCTTGAGCTACTTACACGATGTGTTACTCTTGTGGTGAGACCAGGGCTCACGGACGTGACTGATTAGAAGGCACGGCGTTCAATGTATTTTGCATATGGATATTTTCTTAACACAGCAGTGGTGAACAAGAGCATGTTGCACGCACTTTGAAGAAATATTAGTTTAGGAGAGTAATTTAATTTTTTGAAAAATATGATCTTAGATGCACTATCGGAGACATAAAGACCTAGTACGCGCCGCTGCTGCTTCAAATGCATTGCTGCATCATCGGAGTCACATAGTGGTCCGACAATGGCGCGGCCATTTCGTGCACCAATGGTAGCTTGCCTGGAAGCGTCTGCTCTTGGGCTTGGTGCTGGTAGCAGGCCATATGACGAGTCCTCAAGCTGGTACCGACAGCCCGCATTTAGTTTTCGGTTTTACCAGCAGCTAAATGCGGCGAGCTGCCGGAGCATTGCTTCGCGTATTATTTTAAAGGTCTGTAACAACGTTCAGGGGATTTACTCGGACGACCGCCTCTTCTTACAGGAATGGACATGGCGATTAAAAAAATATACCGTCGCCAGAGATACGCTTTTGAGAGCGCTCTGCCGTCATGAGAACTTCTGTCCCTGATATTACCTGTAATTACAATGCAATACAATAAAATACAGTACGTTACAATGCAATTCAGTGCAATAAATTACGATGCGATCCATTGGAATGCAATGCGATGCTCATGTGGTGCAGTGCAGTGGGATGATATGCGATGCATCTTTATTTTCTAGAAAAGAACTGGATGATCTCTTGGGGTTAAAGCTCCAGATGATCTTGATGAGGCCCTAGAGATCATTACATGGCAGCAGTAGAGTGAAAAAACAGTGATGGTTTAAACATAAGACGAAACTAAAGACAAAAATCAGAAAATATTCGCGACAATTGATAGTAGTCGAAATAAAAATCTTAAGAAATACGATGAAAAGTGAAATATAACAGCTATTGTGCGTCCTGCTTTAGTGCATGAAGATAATGTTTTGTTGTAGTCGCCAACAAAAACCGTTACCATTGTACCTGTCTTTGTGGGATATCAGAAGAACGGAAGGTTGCTGACTACGTTGGCAGCACTCTGCACTGGAGATGTCTTCGTCAGACGCAAAGCATCTATCCTTGAGTCACTTGATCATCATCCGAAGCAGACATAAGGTGAATGAACCAATGCTTAAGTTGCACGGTAAAATAGTCACAAATTTCTCATCTGCCTAAATCACACGTTGCGACTTCAAACGAATGACGTTGCAGGGTATGAGCTAGATGTTTGTGTGTGTGAACCATGAGTATTTTTTCAGTAAGTTGCACACAGAGTTGGCATAAATATTACGAGTGCTGGAAATATACGAAAAGCATTCCTCTGCCACTAGATATCGCTGTTACTGAAATTGAACTATGAACTGCAGCCACAGAGCAGAAAAAGCCGCCACAGATTCTGGCATCTCATTCTTGCTAAAAAAGACATCAAGTTTTCTATGAATGAAAAGTAGTTGTCCTACCTGAACTCGCTGCTCGGGGCCACACGTAACGTGGTCGTACATGTTAAAACCGCCTAGTGGCGCGTGGCTGCACATGAAAGCCCTGTTCGTCCAGCCTCGAAAGCATTTCGCGGTCTTCGCGGTCTTCGAAATTTCAACACGTCTAGAACGAGATTCAGACACGCCTCAAAGGGCGCGGAACGAATTTTTAAAGGAACGTACGGTGGTTATGCAGTCGGAGCGTCCGACTGTGATTACAACGGTTTTTCCACCAGCAACATTTTGCTTACTCCACATGCAATATTCATGCGCAATGCGCAATGACATTTCCACTCACATGCGGGTACGCTGGTGACAGTGTGGACAGTGTTTTAGCTTTCCATTTTGCCAAAAATAACGGTTTGCGCCACTCTTTCTTACTAGACTTTTCTCATAAAAAAGGTTGCCGACCCATTGTTCTCGTCGCAGGATTTTTTGCCGGGTCATGACAATATCTTGCGCTTAATGCAATGTCAAGTGGGACAAAAGAATTGTACTAAAATATGAATTGAAAAAACTGGAAACCAATTCATTTTTCATTACTGCAGTGTTGTAAATGGTTCTGCTTGAAAAAGATGCGCTCGGTCATTGAACTTACAGTCGTGCGGCTGCATAAACAACGCAGTATTTGCTCGCTACAGGCTTGAACGCAACATACTACAGGTTTAGTCTACTTCAAATAATGTGCGACATGTTGCAGATTTATTTATTCATATACGTGCTCTCTTTACAAAGTAGCTGAGATGATGATAACCTCTATGAGTTCGGGACGTTGTCGGTGTAATAGAAAACCGGTCGCATCAGATTGGCGCCACATTCATATTGAAGTGGCAGGGAGGCGCCACACTGATGGCGTAGCGTGTGGTGGTGGTAGTGGTTTTTACTAAAATCATAGTAAAAAGGAAAGAAGATCTTTGCTAGCCCCGGCATCTGCCATCGATACTGAAGCACCTGACCTGGGGCAGCGGAAATAATGGATAGCAGGCAGAATGGAGAAATGAAATGAAAGAGGTGAGGGGACAGGAAGAGAGGATAAGGGGAGAAGTAGTACGTACAAACTGTTTACACAATAAGAAATGTGGCCAGGTTTTGCGCGTGATTAGTTTATGTTGGAGGAATTAAAACACACGCGCACAGCACTGTCTTGGCTACAACTGGAGTGGGGCGTCCAGTTGTTAATCGTTCTAGGTAGAACTCGCGGAGCGATCGGTCCCTGCGCGTAGCTACCTGACAGAGAACAGACGGTACGTCAAGCCCGTGTGTTCGAGGAATGCACAGAGGCTCACCAAGGTTCGCTCACGAGTGCGCGGACTGCTCTGCGGCCACAATAGCGTCTTGAGGGAGTCTGGTAGTATGCCCAGCGCCCTATAGGCCGCAACCATATCGCGACGAGCATCGGCGAACGCGGCACAATGAAGGAGCAGGTGTTCTAGTGTCTCCACTGCACCGCATCTATCACACACATCACTCGTCGCGATTCCGTGACGCTCCCGTCGTTCCCCGGGACACACGCAGCCAAGCGTAGTGTGTGGGCTACGGAAATTCTCCCTGGTGTACACGCCTCACAAAGAGCGTGTTCCCGTACCGTCAAACCACCCGAGCAGAGGACCGTCAATGTCGTCTTTGAAGAGTCTGTAAGACAAATGATTTTCAAGTTGTATTACTCCTCTCAGAAAATAGTTCTTTTAGATTGGGTGAGGAACGAGTTAAGCGAGGTTGTGGTCGTACGGCGTGTTTGAAGCTGACCTATTACTTCCCAGTGAAATGTCGACGAGTCCTGTCTTTAATAGCGTGGCGTGCGTAGTGCCGATGACTTTTCGTGTCTCACCACAGTTGACCTCACCGTTAACTTTTTGAATAAGACAGCAAACTAGCTCCTACACTTCGTCACCAAGAAACTCCCGTTTTGGGGGCACGTAAACACCTTAGTGTTAATGGCTGGAACCTGTTTTTAAATTGCTTTAATGGGTGATGTATTTCAGGTAGTGCAGTAACTTTATTTTCGGAAGTATTTTAATGACTGCGCGTTGTACTGTATATGATACTGTGACGGTTTTCAAAGTGATGTCAGCCTGTTTGATTGAGCAGAATACTTCTTCAGGCTTCTGCGGTCGGTGTGTTTGCGTGCTCGGTGCGCCGGTGAGCTTGAATTTCCTTCCAAGTGCAGAAGAGCGTCACATTGCTGGATATCGCTAAGTGACAGCGCACAGATAGCGTGCACTCAGTGGTGCTTGTCACTTCGCATGCTCGATGGAAGAGAAATCTTTAACTGGGGCCGAGTCGTATCTCTGTTCTGTAATACATAAGAATGGAAGAAATTCTCATCAGACGACGGTTCTGCTAATTTTGATATAATTTGTTACTTTTAAAAGGAGGGTAGAAAGTTTAGCGAGAAGAGTAAACTGACACATTCCGTAAATTTTTATTTAACATATAATAAGATTTGCACAACTTCATTCAGTTACCTTTAAAATGGTGTTGTTTCATGTAAACACGTGTGATTGAAAGTTTCGAAGCTAAGCCAGTCGGAGTGCTTAAACCAGCTGAAATTACCATTTAACGCTACGCGAAGTATTTCCACATAGTATTCGACTTTGACAAAACTCGCAATTCTCAAACAATTGGCAGAATATAAAATAAATTACAGCAGACACTCATGTGTGGCTTAAACCGTATCACAAATCGACAACTGTTTCGGAGGCGTAGAATTTTAAGATCGAATTTAAGGAGCGTGAAAATTTCTTGTCCCTTTGTCTAAGTTTTCACACAACACCGAAATCCTAAATCACGCTTCCGTGTTCTGATTTTCAGTCAAATTTTATCAACTGTTGTCATTTAAAAAAGTTTCGCCCATATTTGCGCACACCGTTTTAAAAATAAATCCACTCTTGTGTAAGAGCCTCTCTAGATAAAACTTCCTTTTAACCCCATATAACTGCACCTGCTCACGGTCCAGCAACGTATCTGAATTGCTGACTCCGCCTGAACATTTTTGTTTAAAAAGGACGCCAAGATTTTCGCCCTGTGTGGTCAAGTGTAAAGGTGTGCGTGGTCAAATGTAAAGAAACGATGTTCTGGCACGTGAAGGCTCGATTCCTCGGCTTATGCATGTGAGCGTGACACGAGAGATCGAGTAACACGCCATGTTTCATCGTGTGTTGCTTCACTTGCGTTACGTGGGAGAAGCTGTCATAGTTTTTTTTTGCATTTTATCTTGCAGCAGCTAGCGACACCTCTACGTTCATTTGTGTATTATTGTGATTAAGCTAACTTTCAAACTCGCAGAGCACTACGTGCTAGAACTTTTAATGCCGCGAAAAGAGAATTCAAATACGGAACCACTTAAGTAGACAGCAGAGTTTGCTGTCTGAATACAGACGGGCGTAAGAATTAAGTGCCTGCAAAATAAAGCAGGCACGTATCCAATTCTAGGCATCCGTTAATTGTCTTGAGTTGGTATTTAACGTTTAACGTTTGTTCACGTGGCCTTGACTGAAGCGTATCAATGACAACGAGCAGCTAGAAGAATCCTTCTGCGGAAAAGAAAGCCTGAGAAAGAAAGAAAGAAAGAAAGAAGGAAAGAAAGAAACGAGGAAAGAAGGAAAGAAAGAGAGAAAGAAAGAAAGAAAGAAAGAAGGCAAGAAAGAAAGAGAGAAAGGAAGAAAGAAAGAGAGAAAGAAAAGAAAGAGAGAAGGAAAGAAAGAAAGAAAGAAAGAAGGAAAGAAGGAAAGAAAGAAAGAAAGAAAGAAAGGAAGAAAGAAAGAAAAGAAAGAGAGAAAGAAAGAAGGATAGAAGAAAAGAAAGAAAGAAAGAAAGAAAGAAGGAAGGAAAGAAAGGAAGAAAGAAGGAAAGAAAGAGAGAAAGAAAGAAGGAAAGGAAGGAAGAAAGAAAGAAAGAAAGGAAGAAAGAAAGAAAAGAAAGAGAGAAGGAAAGAAAGAAAGAAAGGAAGAAAGAAAGAAAAGAAAGAGAGAAAGAAAGAAAGAAAGAAGGAAAGGAAGGAAGAAAGAAAGAAAGAAAGAAGGAAGGAAGGAAGGAAGGAAAGAAAGAAAACAAAGAGAGAAGGGAAGAAAGAAAGAAAGAAAGAAAGAAAGAAAGAAAGAAATAAAGAAAGAAAGAAAGAAAGAAAGAAAGAAAGCATGCGCCTTTTCTATATACATTGATCTTCGCCTTTTGAATTCGCATTATGTTTTTCCTGATGCTTTTCTAATAAGATGGCCGCAAGAAACCTGGAAGGAAAAAGTGCAGACTGACATCACTGGGAAAAGTTTTGAGACAGCCGGCTTGCTTAAATAACAGGCGTCGTGCTTCGAAACTAAACCATCGTGAAGGTTTCCCGCTGCGTTCTGTGTTGCATTTTGAACAAATCACCGCGCATCGCGAAATTGCGAAAGGTCCCCAGTGCCGCATTCCGCATTCATAACAGTTTACGAGTGTGCTGTAGAAAAAAATATGCATAAACATCTCTGTAGGGAGGAGCAAGTCGGTAGTAAAACTATGCGCCACACCAATAGTTATAGTGTTACATTTTTCCTCTTGTCGGCTGTTTCTATAATGTGCATGCTGGAGAACAGGTCAAGGCCTGCACAGTTTAAACATTCGGCAGTTTTTATTACTTTTTGTTGTTTTGAGTGTCAAGGCATATCGTTCTAAAGGAAAGAATGCATGTAGCCAGACGCATTTGTATAGCGAACAGGACTCCGACCCGCACATTTCTTCGCTTGGGTTCTTCATCGTGCATCTGTGAAATGCATTTCATGTGGTGTGCGCCTATAAAAGTAATGCAGACTCAGAAACAAAAACAAATCGTTCTCGTGCATTTTTAAGGAGGAGCGTATCTGAAGCAGCACGAATTGTGCATGGAACGCCATTTATTACCAGAAGGATGGACGCACAACTCTGCACAGCATTCTGCATCATTCGGTGGAACAGACACTGGGGATGGGGAATGGTTTGCAGATATTGTATTCCCTTTACACCGTCTTGTTTTGCATATGTCTAGCCCGCGTCGATCACGTGACCAGAAAAAAACACAATCTATACAGCTCGCTTTCCGCGGCTGAAGAACGTAGATTTTTTTTTCGTAGATATCTAGCTAACATAGGAGTCTTGATTGAGGACATACTATATTGCTTATGCTATGTAACTCCAAAAATCTACTATACCGCCAACACTGCAGCGCATCAGCCTTTAGAATAGAAAAATGTCAGGTATAGGTTTAGGTTTATGAGAGTTTAACGTCCCAAAGCGACTCAGGCTATGAGGGATGACGTAGTGAAGGGCTCCGGAAATTTAGACCACCTGGGGTTTTTCAACGTGCACTGACATCGCACAGTACAAGGGCCTCTAGAATTTCGCCTCCATCGAAATTCGACCATCGCGGCCGGGATCGAACCCGCGTCTTTCGGGCCAGCAGCCCAGCGCCATAACCACTCAGCCACCGCGGCAGGCCACAAAAAATGTCAGATTTCCGTAGCGAGATTCATGTCGTCAACACTGCTGAGTAGGGCTTTTCATCGGCCAAGGATTGCCCGCGCCGTGAAGTGCATAGCTCGTGAGCTGAAAAAAGCGTTAGTGGAATGAGGCAACAGGCTGTAGATTCAATTTTTGGCAGTGTATAATTTCCTAGCCGTAAAGGACTCGATGCTGCACATAACAAATAAGAAAAAAACGTTTTCGATGCTCCTACAGAAGACGTGCACAGCTGACGTAGTATGACAGTGTAAAGAAAGTCTGCCCCAGAGCCATTCGTGCCAAAGAACGCAGCATGGAGCTTACGAAATGCCCCCAAAATTAGCGATAAACAAAATTTCGCGCTTTCTGGCTCTGACTGGACAAGCAAGAAGAAGGAACCGCGGTAAGGCTAGCTTCAGGTTCGATAAGCCAGTTATTGTATATGCCAGTTATCGATTCTTTTATGCACTGTGGATGCGAACAAGAAACCTCAGATTTGTAAAGGGTCACTAGTTATTCCAAAACAAATAGAAGTAATGGTTTTATATTTTGCAGAAAAAATATACATCATCTATAAGCATGCATAAACAACGGCACTCGTTATTCTTTGAGTGATATGTTAAAGAACCTGGACGTTCTTTATTGCAAGCAGTAATGCACAATATCTGTTTTTATACATGAGTGGGTATTGGTTGGACGTTGGCTGGATGCTGGTAATGTGCCTGCCTTCATAAATAAGTTTCCTTTTCGATGCTGGTTATGCTTTCTATTCAATATTAGATGTCACATCATATATCTATAATATCAAAGATTTCATACCTTAGGTCGTTCTTAATCGATTGCTTCCCCAAAGATCAGTGTTGGGGATCTGTCGATTAACCAGGGTTAAGGTGCAAGCATCTTCGATGTGTTGTCGGGCTAAAATAGGTCCTCACGTTTCATACTTTGCAGAGCTGGATAGTGCAGGAGAGCCTAAGGGTGATGTCGGAACGCGGGAAAGAGAAGTATTAGCGCTGCTATTATATCAACATCAACATTCCCTCCATTTTTATTGGTGCGTTTTTCGCAGAAAACACACTACCCAAATGGGGTTCGTTTCAGCTGATTAACGTAAGCGCCCATTCTATAAAAAAGCGTATTCACTTTTTTTTCATGTACTTGTACTCATTATGAGCGCTTTTATTTCTGCTGTTTGGAGAGCCTCTAATGAGCTTGACGGTAAATATTTTCAGGAATAGCTGAATCTTGGTCTTTCCAGACTGCGCAAATTACGTCCACAAAGAGGAGGAACAGCTGAACAGCATCACACGTCGGACTTCTAGTTTGTCTTTCGTGCTTACAAAGTACAGTGCACTGCCCGTGACTTTGCTGAAACTTACGAGCTTCGAGAAAACCCTTTTTTTTTTCGCTTTTAAAGTATCTCTTTTTCCGGGAATTAGACACACTGGTTCCTATACATTACTAGGCGTCAAAACTCATTTTGACGATATTTCTCGCACTTTTCTATTCTAATGACGCTTTTTGGCTGCAGTGAATTCAGTTGTATCACTGCGGACTATTGAAGATAACAGCAGACAAAGTTTTTCTGTTGTGTATCTCGCGGCTAATTTAAAAGTCTCTTATTGTGACGCTGAAAATCAAAGCGCCGATACGGCGGTACCGTTTCGAAAGAGGCGAAACGCAAAGGCGCTCATGTGCTGCACGATGTCAGCGGACGTTAAAGATCCCCAGATGGTCGAAATTACTCCGGAGCCTTCCACTACGGCACCTATTTCTTCTTTTCTTCTTTAACTCCCTCCTTTATACCTTCCCTTACGGCGCGGTTCAGGTGTCCGCCGATATGTCAGACAGATACTGCGCCATTTCCTTTCTCCAAAAAACCAACAAACCAATCCATTAAAAAAAAGACAAATATTGTACCGTATTTGTCTTCAACAAGCGGGTAAGCAGAAAGCCAGAACAATAAACTGCAAGCAGAAGATTTATTGGACGAAAATTTCTCCACAAAACATAAAATACTCGTGGACGCCTATAGTGTCTCCCTAAGCTGCTTCCCTGCGCTACCCATTCAACGTAGCGTTCCTCCTCCATGTTACATGCGCCTACTTTCTTCACCGCTCCTTCTCGCTAGTTTAGGCGCAGAGTTTTGGACTGCGCACAACAACCACAACTTAACTTTTGGGAATAAGCACATGAAATCCTTGTCCTTATCTGCAGGCGAAGCATGAGAAAACTTTTAAACAAAGAGACACAAGCCCATGCTTCCTCATCGTAGCGTGGGGTACAAGATACATGGGCACCGAATCACTTTAACTTGGTGCGCCTCTTTATATAGCAGCGCCTTCCGGCAGCGATAACACTTACCTAGTGCGGGAATGGCGCAGTGCGCAGTTGCATTATCACATTCATTTTTTTTTTGCACAAGTCAGTAGTGTACAATAGTGAAACTCTAACTTAATTGAAAACTTCGCTGGAAAAACTACCTTTTCGAGACGAACTTGCACTAAGTTTTCGAGTTCGGCAATAGTGAGAGAAACATACACAATCGCAGGAAAGAAGTGACTGCCGCGGTGGCCTAGTCATTTCAGCATCCGTCTCGCATGCGGGAGGCGCGGAGTTCGATGCCCAGTGCCGCCGGGTACCCACCGGTGATACCATGGGTACAAGCTTTCCCCTGCCTGGTGCTCGGTTTGTTTAGGGTGAAATGCTTTGGAAATGGGTCTTTGGCCCCACCTTGAGCGGAAGGAATAACCTTGTGCCATGGCGCTCTTTGGTCACAGATGCCCTTGCGCCATAAAAAATTCATCATCATCATCATCAAGGAAAGAAGCGAGCCGAAACTGGGGCCTATTGCACGCAGGTGCAGTTGTCTGCAAACAACGCACCGTTCTCATAAAGAGTGAAAAGGTTTGTTTATACAAAGAGACCCGTGGGGCCGGTGACACCTTTTATTCCCCCTGCCTGCTCCTCTGAAGCGATAGAGCGTAAGGCAGGGGCGATCACATATGCGAACGGATCACCTGCCGCAGTAGCCTCCTTTCACACTACCTTTCCAATTACCGGCATCCGTGTCGCTCAGCAGATGGACAACCGCACTCGGCCGCCTGTGCTTGTTGTGACCGCCTATTGATCCCGGCCTGCTGGCAGCGATGCACTCATTTAATAATGATGTAGCGCAGACTGCGTTCCGCACGTGCCGCTCTCCGGCCTCCATTTCATGATTACTTGGTCAGAGCTGGTTGTGGCACGCAATAGCACTGTGTACACTCCGTTTCACTCACAACTGACAACATGTAAGCGCACAAACAGAATTGAGACCTATATCCGAGCTACTGCAGGCAAGTCCGATACGTGATTACGGGTTTGAGTTTGTTTCCTGTGGTATAAGATAAAGTAACAGACGATGTGCAATAATAGTAATGTATTTATTAAGCAGGAATCTTACATTTCAAAGCCAGGAAGAGTTCAATTGTGCGGTATTTCGCAAGAACGCAGCCCAAAAAGAAATTGCATTGAGTGATGAGTAATTAAGTTTGCATAGGAAATAAAGAGGTAAGTTTCATTGCTTCTAAAGTGCCAAGCATAACTGACACAGTATGGAGTTCAGGCTTGCTGAAGAAGCAGCGTTTGCTTAACTTTTGAAGACCGTGTGATGTACAGAAAAGTATTAGGGAAACACACACAAGTGCGCAAGCACGCCCGCAAGCACGCACACACGCATACAAACATGATTCCTAACGCTCGGAACTCACGCAAAGAGGCCACGCACTGAACAGAAAAATCCAAACAGGGCATTTGTTGTAAAAACATTGCCTGTGACGCTCTTGTTACCTTCTTGGTAAGAAACTTGCACCTTCGTTCTATCATCAACCTGATTCAGCACCTCAATCCAATTCTCATGAGAAGGGCAGTAAGGGCAGAACTGAAGAAAGAGGGAGATGGAAAATTTTCTGTATTCATTTGTCGTACAGTTAGTGCAACACTTCCCTTTTAACTTCAACCTTCGAATCTTAACCAACATATGTATTATTTGTATCACCACTCAGAGAGTAGACCGATTTTATGAAATAAATGGGAGAATTGGAATGACTTATCTTGTAAGCTCTAGGTGAAGAACGAGCCGGTTACTTAGTAAAATCTATAGCGAGAGCATTAACTTCGTTTCCATACCTGTTGCTTGTTTTTGACTTGAACCTAATGCAAATTGTAGCAAATTTTGAAGCTTAACGGAGACACGACGTTAGTGACGTGTGAAGATGCGTGGTGCAATCGCGAACGGAACCTTTCAGTATAATGCAAGATTAAAGCACAGCGCTGCAGAGTGCAAAACTGATGCCCTCGTAAGGGACATTTTATTCAGTATGTATAACCACGACAATTTACAAAAAAATACTGTATTGCTCGTATAGCGGTGGTAAATGACGGGAACCCTCTTCATCGTCAAAGCAAGATTATTCGCTAAGCAAGTCGGTGGCTTGCCGGATAGATTCTTGCTTTGCACCGACTCCAACAAGGCCCGTAAGGAGAATGAGCAAGGGTGAGGAAAAGGGGGGGGGGGGGGGGGAATTGAATAGCGATGCAGCAACAAAAGAGTCAGTGCTCAAAACTAACATTTGATAAAGTGTTTCAATGTAATAAGAAAAAATATGTACCGTTTATCGAGAATTCTACCAGTCTCAAGGATCGGAATGCATGACGGCCCTAGGTAAGTTGCGTGAAGTTTATTTCTTGCGGCTGTATTTAAAACGCTAATATAAACGCTGATGAAAGCCGTAACATTGTTTAGGATTCAATTCAGATCGACGAACCAATGTGGAAGTGCTTACATTGACATAACTGGCGGTGAGGATAAGCATTACCGCTGCCTTCGCTCACGCCCTGCTTCCCGTCGTCACATATCGCTAAACAACATTTCACCGGGTTTACCTACGGCGGTGTTAGCTTCGGTGTTCCTTCGAGCAAGCGTTTGTAAGGTGGAAATGTACCGCCGCTATAGATGACATCACCGTGCAGCCATCACCCGGCGCGCCGTGCTGCGCTTAAGCCTGATAATTATTGCGGCTTTATTTGAATGTACTAGCCATGCTTTATTTGACTACGCCAATATTTCAAGCTTTAGCACAAAAACATTTCGCCTACTTTACCTGCAGGGTCCGCACATTCCATCCCTTCAATCTCGCAGAAATCTACATCATTTACCCTTTAAGGCATCGTCTTCAGCATAAGTACTTCACCTAACGACAGAGTGCAAGGCATGAAGCACTCTTTGCAGGAGCCAACAGTCTTGCACAAGGACGGTTGATTGCTGCTTGACGAGAGGCAGTACTTTTTCGGACCTGTGCACTGATGCCATGGGGACGAGATAGGCTCAGCATACCCATCAGGCAACATTCGAGAGCTTTCAGTGCAATATAATGTAATATCGTAACTTATTTACCTTTTGCTATTCGCATCTCCGAGAACGGGACCCATAGCACCGGTGTAAATGGGGCGCATAAAGTCCTATAAATTTCACTTGGATTCTCTCGCCTTTTTTAAATGAGCGCGCCGGTATGAATTGTAACGAAGGATTAGGTGACCTTCTCTGCCACCAGCTTTTGTTCTTTTTGTATTCAGAAGCTTGTTATATGCTTCAGTTGCTTAAATTCAATAACTGTAAGTGGCGGCTTACAAAATAAGAGCACTACGTCACTACGTCGTGTTTATTCCTTGTGCCATCGCCCTCAAAGAGTAAACAAGTTGCATTCTTAAGCACAGATTGGAGATACCCAGCAAACATTGCCTCCGTAGGCGCGAAATATAGATTATATTGTTTATTGGCAAATACTAATCATCCTTATTTTGTGTGCTTTTCGGATACTGAATACCCTGAACACCATCTGTGGAAGGAAACTGGAAGGTTCATTTTGAGAGAAGGGCCGAAAGGTTGGTCTGGAGGCTCATAATTCTGTCTAGTAATCTGTTGCGGGGAAGAGGAGAAGCGAGATGCTTATAGTGGATGACGATGCGGATAGAAAAGAAATGAGCAAATATTTACAAGCACATCATCAGGAGAGCGCCTAATTGCAGCCGAAATTCGAGACCTGCGTTGCTTAAGAAACGAAGAAGCACCCGCGTTGCCTAGTGAATTTTGCAAGTCACCGGGCAAGCAGCAAATACACGGCCCAGTACAAGGCTCTCCGAAAGTGGCCTGCTCTGGAAACGCCCCGATGAAGCTGCCAAAGCCACTCTTTCGTGCGCATATACACGGAGTACAGCGATCAGATGGTCCGCATTCTCAGTTACGTGAAAAAAAGACAGCAGCGTATTGAGTGCGCAAGTCTAATTAAACTCGGATGCCACCACGTGAAAATGACGTCCAATCAGTTGCCCTAATTCTCTAGGGCAAAACAACGAGTGGTTTTCTGAAAAATTGTGCTTTGAATAAAAAAAAAAACAGAAGCCATACGTTCGCGTTTATGCGATGCATACAAGCTCGTGAAAACTAGGAAAAACGAAAAATCAATTTTCCGTCATTCAAGCACACATTCAAAGAAGTTAAGACGTTTTCTCCAATACACCATGACAAGTTTTTACTAAGAGGTTCTAATGCTTATACCTTCTCAGCTATGATTAAGCCTCATCTTGTAAAAAGTAAAAAACCTTCGCCGTCAGCAGTACGTTTTGCAGTTGTAGTTAAATTTGCCTTTGCAGATTTGATGACATTTGTTTCCTCGAATGCTGATCTAAATTTTCCCCAGTTACCAGGAGGGTTATAAAATAGAAAGACCAGACTGCCCTAATAAAACCTTATCTGGCAAAGGCAGCAGCGGACCCAGATAGCTTGCTAGTGACAATTCAGTTGTAAAAAAATGAATGATGCTAGTTGAATCATACAGGCGGCTAGCAATCATAGCAGCTAGAGCTGTTCGTGCTTGTCTCTAGGTCTCACACTGATCCTGTAAATGGTGCGCCCACACGTTGGCATCTATTCAGGCTCATCTGGACTTCCATAAACCTCCTTGAAACAAACCTTTCTTCGTAAGTCAAGCGGGCATAAACGTGCTTTCGAAACGCCAGTCTCCGCGGAGGAGCTTCACATCAAATTTCCTTTGGGGGTCTTGAGAAATAAAGCTTATGCATTTTGTAAAAGAGCACCCAAACAGTACTGCACAGAAAGTGATCTTATTGCTTTTCTTGTGCTGCCTGTCAGATGGTGAAGCGGTAGCAGAAAAAAATAAAATGGCGGAGGACGAAGTTGAAAAGAGAACGGTGTCAACCGAGCCTTCACATCTCCTGACTCGCTCAAATTTCTTAACTTCTGGCGCAACTCACTTAGAACCAAAAGGAAAAATTTGAATGCAAAGCTGGAAGCAAATATTGACTTGGTAGAATGGAGCGGGAGGCACAACGTCTAAAACGACACCCAGAACACGGTGGAAAAATTATATTTTGGGCCACCTCCATAGGCAAAGGGAATGAGGCACTGTAGATCACATTCTTGCCTACACTTTATAGTTGGAAAATAAATAAATAACAATGCATTTCATGAAAGTGTACAGCTTTGTAAGGTGTCAGTAAAGATAATCTGAAAAAGCTGTAGATATGACACTATAAAATGGAAATTTCACATGTAGCCTGTTGTCAGCACAGAACTTGCTGGAGATAAGGTGGCCGTTTGAAAATGAGCTCTTATGTCGTTCATGAAACTTGAATTTCTGACGGCCGCTTTCCAGTTCAGCGAAAGAGACTTTCAGCAACACTCGCTTAAAACAATCAAGAAGCAATGCTTATTCTAAAAATCTGGCTAGAATGGAAGGTAAATTCAAGCGTGGCTTGTTTTATGCGTCGTTGGTGCTTAAATATTTTTATATTTACGAAGACCAGCGGAAAACGAAATGACAAAATTACGGATTACATTCACGTGACTGATCGCTCATATCCTGTTCATGTCGTGTCTTTTCTTTCGTCGAAGTTTACAAATTATACGCAACACGAATGAGTTTACTTTTTGACTGACAGCGCGCGAAGGGATGCTGGGAAGACTGCTCACACTCTCCAGAGATGTGTATACATAGCCGACAAAAGCAACTTGAGTTTCCTTGTGCTCAAATTGCCTTTTCGTGGTTGCGCAATAACGCCTAAAACAAGGTTTTCCTTCTGAAACCAATACGGTAGCGCGACAGCTAACGTATCAATTTCGTGCATAATTATTGTCAGAGCAACAAAGCAGCGGAGAAGGGGGTAGCAGTAGCAGACAAACAAGCATCTGCCACAGAATCTTTTTTATCTTGCCATTACGCCTCGTTAGCGGCCTCTTCCCTTGCTTTCGCATGAGAAAAGCTAGTTGATCTAGGCTCAGAACTCGGCGCACTCTATCATGCAGACTGAAAAAGCAAGTACAGATTTGCTGCTGAGAAGCGCATGACGACATGGCAAAGCTCTATTGATGCAAAGCGGGGAGGCGCTTTAGCATTTAGAAAGTATACAGCAGAGTGATGCTGTAGTCACTAGTCACAGATTTTTTAGCGGGTTCTACGGCAGCTTTTCTGGGTCAAGAAAGTTATCCCCAAGTTTACCACGGGGAGCGAACCAGCCACAGCGAGAGGCGCCAGCGTCATCTAGAGGAAAGAAAGAAGATACGCTGCCCCGAATGAATGCTTACACATGGAGATAGATTGCATTGTCCGGAGTGTCTTGAGAAAACGTTAGCTAAAGAAATTTTAGCTAGGAGACAACTAAAGTCGGGGAATGTATATTCCTATTTTATGTTTTATACTGAAAAGTATAAATCAGAAAAACGTTTGGCCTTTTCGCAGTATTATTTTGGCATTTTCGACAGTACAGCGCGGTCGGTTGAATCTCAAGCAGCGTGTGCAGTGAATGGTGTTGGTTTCCTTTTAAAGCGTCTCAACCGAAAACTACAACTACGAATTGCTGAGATTACACAGCAAGCGCAAGCTTATGCTATACAACTATCTAGACAAACCTGGTCTGAGTTTTGCGCTTCCCTGAAGGGCACCCTAAACACAGCACAGGCATGGACCATCTTAAGATGCATGATCGACTCGAATAATGCCAAATCAGCTACCAGCCGAATTATCCAAACAGTTGCCAATAAGTTTCAAGGCACAGAACAAGACCTCATAGCAGCCATGCATCGCAAGTACTAGGAGAACACACCCCTTCATGTACCCTGACCTACGAAGGACAAGAAAATCCAAGCTTAGACGCCCCTATAATGGTATCTGAAGTTTATGCTGCAGAAAGAACAGCTCAGCGGAACACAGCACCGGACGGAGACAAGGTTACCAACGCTATAATTCGGAACCTCAGCAACGACCATCTGAAGGACCTAACAGGCTACATTAACAAGGAAATATGGGAGAAAGACCAGATACCAGCTGAGTGGCGCCATGCGGACATCACTATGATTCCCAAGGCAGGGGAACCCCCGGCAGTAGAGTCCCTCCGCCCAATCTCCCTAACCTCCGGTCCGGGCAAAATGTATGAAAGGATCATACACACCAGACTCAAGAACTATATAGAAGATAACAACTTTTACCCCTACACTATGGTGGGATTCCGAAAAGGCCTCTGTACACAAGATGCCTTCCTAAAGATAAGCGAAGAAGTGATTAATACAATACCCACCCACGAAAAAAACCTTCTTTTAGCCCTGGATTTAAAAGGAGCCTTTGACAACATCTCCCATCAGGCAATCCTAGAGGAGCGGAGTGGTCTAAATTGTGGAGAGAGGATCTTTAACTACATCAAGGCTTTCCTCTCTAACAGAACCGCCACCATAGGCATTGGTGAAGTCCGTTCTCAACCCTTCCCCATGCCTGACAAGGGTACTCCTCAAGGTGCTATAATATCCCCCCTCCTCTTCAATATTGTCATGCTAAAACTAGCAAGAAAGCTTCAAACGCTGCCCGACATACGCTACACGGTATATGCCTATGATATACCTCTATGGGCTACACACGGCTCCTTAGCCCAAGAAAAAGAAGCCCTGCAAGAAGCCATACACAAGGTTGAAGAATTTGCTGCGGAAAGTGGTCAGGAATGTGCCCTGGAGAAGTTTGAGGTCATTAGACTCCACAAACTACCTTACACATCCCCAGGAGAAGTTGAGCTTCTCCTGGGAGGACGCAAAATTAATGAAGTGGACAAGATCCGGATACTGGGGCCCTGGCTTCAAAGTAACCTCAGATTCGACCATACGATCAGAACCAGCAAAACAACCGTTAATCAAATCTCAAGAATGATCCTCCGTATTACCTGGCACCGCAAGGGTATGAGAGAAGAGGACACCCTTAGACTCGTCCAGGCCCTAGTTATGAGCAGGATAACACACGGCCTTCCTTACCAAAAACGGGGCACTATGGAAAACAGAGCTATCGATACAATTATAAGAGGGGCTTACAAAACTGCCCTCAATCTTCCAATAGGCACTTCTACTGAACGACTCTTAGAGCTTGGCCTGCACAGCAGTTTTACCGAGCTCCAAGAAGCCCTCTCGAAAAGTAAAAAAGAACGGCTTATAACAACAAATGCGGGAAGGACGATCCTGTCTAAATTAGGGAAATGGCCGGGGCTGGAGACAAGAGGCAGTAAAACCTCAATTTCAATCCAAACCCGAGAGAAGATCACCGTTAGCCCAATCCCGCGTCACATGCGTCATGCTCATCAGAAAGGCAGGCGACAAGCGAGACCAAAGGCACTTTAGAAACAACTAGAAAAGACCGTGAAGCCTTCTACGTAGACATTGGGGCCTACCCCACGCCGGGAAAGTTCTCAGTCGCTGCGATTCATCACCAACTAAAACCGGCTACCTAAGCGTCTATCTATGCAGAAAACACCTACTCTGCAGATGCTCTGGCAATACCTATCACCATCAAACACAAAGACCAAAAAGGAGAGCCCTCCCACGTCATAACAGACTCCCAACAAGCCTGCCGAGACTTTCTTAATGGCAAGCTTCCCTCAAGAACAACAAAGGAACTTGGCAATCTAAGCCAAACACACAAACTATCATGGACACCTGGTCACGAAGGACTAGCTGACAATGAGGTTGCCAACGATCTAGCCCGAGATTTACCCAACCGGGCGGAACCTAATCCCTACCCCACGATTATGCCTAGCACCTATGATGACAGATTACAACATATTTGGCTGGAGCGCAGAAAATACCCACCCACCCCTCACAAAAAACTCGACTCCTCCGAAGCCATAGACTGGAGGAAAATTCAGACCAACGCTTTCCCTAACATGTTCTTCCTCCACAAGATTAGCCCCACTCAATATCAGAGAACATGTCCTTGGTGTGGATCTTGCCCTACGCTCTACCACATACCATGGGAATGCACAGCGAGACCAAAGCACTTAACTGTGTCCAACCCGACATATGAGCAATGGGAGGTGGCCCTGACCAGCGAGGCCCTGGATCAGCAACTAAAGTTGGTTCCGCAGCTCCGTCAGTCAGCGAAAGCCAGTGGCGCCTTGGACTAGGGGTGCCACCCATGGCGCTCGAGCAACTTTCCCGAATTACAATAAACGTTTTATATTTCTCTGTCCTTTTAAATAAAAGATGTGCCCTACAATAAACGTGATGCCGTGGCACGTTCACTTTTGATTGAGTACAAAAGCTTTCCTTAGCCTTAGGCAGTTTTGTGAACGGTAGTCGAAAGGTATCAACGTCCACGCTTATAGTGCACAGTAACTATTATGGTTTCCATAGCACTGCCATTTTTCATACGTAGCCATGGGGCTTTTGAAAATTGTCGTCATAATGTAAAGCTTTGTGGTTTTTTGCGATTAACCTTCTACTCGAAGGTCATGTATAATTTATCGATGATGCAGTCGTTTACAAAGCAGGCGGCTAGAGTTGCTGATCATTAAGTTAGCTAGCATTTATTGTTTATTAAGGAGACTGAAGTAAAAGGTAATCGATGTAGTCAAAGACTACAACGGCAATTTTATTTTAATTCAAGGACTTGCTATATGGCATATTTTGGAACTATCTATATATTATGGGTAGTCGTGCAGGCTATTGTCCTGCGAGAATATGTTAAAAAGTTCCGGCTCATACTGCTTCCCGGTGTCCTTCCAAATAGGTATTCTTCCTTAGACCCCGTAAGCTGAATTTAGTTTAGTGATTTTCAGTGACAATTTTTTCAATGCACACATCCAAAGCAGGTTAGGAGTACTCTTGTTACATAGCCCGGTAAAACTCGTACGCGAAACTGTAAAGACTGCCGAAATTTAAGTTTAATTATTTTCTAATGAGGTGTAGCAGAAAGCACAATTAATGAAATTTATCTTTGAGGAGTGATGCGGGCAGTGAATGCAGGGAGTCGAGTATGACGTAGCCGCACTCTCACAGACAATAGGTACTCCAAAGTGAACCGCGGGAATGCATGTCCTATATTTTTGGACAAAATTTGGAATTATGGAATATTATAAGGTACTGTTATAAAAATATTGAAAGTAACGGTCCATTCGTCCGATTTGTAGCAAAACCTTTCTTTTGGAGTGTTTCCATCGCTTGCATCGACCAGTTAAGAGTGCCATCGAAAACCAGTGGGGAAAGCTTTTGAATATAGGAAAAACATTACGAGCAAAATATGCAAGCCAGCACGGGAGATCTGCGGACATATTCAGTGTTATATAGAAATACTACAATATATGAAAAATAATGTTCATAAATTATTTCCCGCCCAAAAATGTGTTTGTCCAGAATTGCTTGGTATGTAAATGCACATCGAGACCGCAGACGCACACATATACACACGCACACGCATGCATGCACACACACACGCACGCACACACGCACAAACACACACACGCGCGCGCACGCACGCACGCATACACGTGGGTGCTTACACACGCACGCGCACAGACAAACGAGCAAACACCACACACCCTCTGAAAATAGTTGGATCTGCGGCACAAATTGGGTGCAGCAAGTAAGACTCACAGTCCACGTTCCGGTGCACTGCGTGTGACCATGCACCAAAACCAAACAACTGGTCCAGAGGTGCCTACAAAGTATAATATTTGCGCACGCTCTGCGTAGAAATCGTACTCGCAATCTGTGCCGCCGTTGCTCACCCACAGAATAAAATACCGCTCTCCGAGCTTCTCAGGCTCGGCGGAAAGTTGAGAAAGGAAATGTAAGATGGCTGCGCAAAGCCTTTCGTGTAACCGAAACTCGCCACGGTATTGCACAAGCGGCCGGACGTTCCGCCGTCATGTATCTGCTTCTCTTGCAGGGTTCTGTCTTCTCCAAAGACTTCGGGATCTCTTCTTTGGGGCATTTGTTGTAAAAACTCAGGCGCATTGAGCGCAGACGCTGCAAGATGAGCCAACTGCTCCCATAGCCTCTACATGACGAGTCATCAAAGTAAACTGGCCAGTTTTCCTTCGCGACTTTTTGGAGCGAAATTAAAGTTTGCACTCGACTGTTAGCGAAAGAATGGGGAATGGCAGTAGGGAGCAAAAACTTTCAATTCTTCGCACTGTAATTTACTATCTCCTTGAGAACGCAATAAAGGTACATCGCCGCAAAAAGTCAAGACTCAGTTGGCCGATCACGATGTCATTGCGTACAATACAGTTTGCTCAGAAAGCTTTAACACAACGATTAGATGCTTATGCACTCGAGGGATTACTTCCAAGGGCATATTAGAAGGAAGAGCTCCGAACAGCTCCGACTGTTACGCGCGCTAAGTTCCTTCGATTTCACTCCGGTCGTCTTAATGAGAGAAAAGCTGTGAGAGGCGTGTTAAAGAAAATTGGCCTTTTTATTGGCTGGAAGGTGTCATTGTAGAATGCCTGCCAACTGAAATCATTATCTGCTAGCAGCAGCCACATAATTTAACCATGTATTAAAGATTTCCATGTAAAAAAATGCAGCCGTGAGTAACTCTGTTATTGTTGTCGACCACAATGCCACGTCGCAAAAACAGGTGGGGTGATAATTAACAAAAAGAGCAAGCGCCTTTTTCAAAAATGGTTGCTATTATTTCTATTCTGAAGCTCATTGTTTTTCGTCTTCAACGTCGACAGTTGCTACAGTACCAATACTTTTGCTCGCCGAAGCAGCAGGGAACTAAGATCCCATTATCGCTTAGGAAGCAGTGCCTTACATTTTCTCTACATAGACTGCGTCTTCACTTTTCGCAGCCTAGATTCATGGAAACACAACTAAGAGAATAACACAAATGCGGCAATGCCACTCACAGCTCTTTATTGAATGCTATCTGTTTTATACACCAGCATTTATTGGTCCCAACATTGTCCTGTAATGGACTGTGTCGTTCTTTTCCTTTTTTGTACTAAAGAGAAATAGGTTTCTGGGTATGCGCTTGAAATCAAGCACACTATTACGCAATATACCATAACTGTTTAAACTTACTTCACGGAAGCCTCTGGAACAAATAATCTCTCTAACTTTATCAAGTGAAGGCAAAACTTGGACCAACTAAATATTTAATTAGGTAATTACGCAGTGATTTAGGAGTTATGTCCAGAAATGCCAACTTTTTGCCGCATTCTTCTCCACCAGCTCTATGCCTAAAGAGAGTTAACATGTCATTTGCGTCTCTGGTATGGTGTATTACAAACAAAAATAAAGAAAAAACATGAAAAAGTACGCCTTCCTTCAGGGCGTTAGTTGTATCGACAGAACCCTGGGGATCATCCAATAACGTTAAAAAGAACAAGATAAGCGCGACATACGAGACAGTCTTCTCGTACATTTTTTTAGAAATTTTTTGGGCAAGATGAGTACGCTGCATTCAAAATGCATTGCCTGGGCGGAGAAAAGCTTATCCCTTCGAAGAATGATCCGTCAGCACCAAGCAATATACGTCGGCGTAGACGACGCTGTAGAAACAAACAAAAAAAAACAGCTGCGCATCTTGTCTAAAAAAAAGGACACCATCATGCAGATTACGTTCGCCTATTTGCAAGTCTGCGGCGCCGCGAGTTACGCGCAGTTTCGTTTTCTTTGGACTGAGTTTTGCCCCGCCGCGGTGGCTCAGTGGTTAGGGCGCTCGACTACTGATCCGGAGTTCCCGGGTTCGAACCCGACCGCGGTGGCTGCGTTTTTATGGAGGAAAAACGCTGAGGCGCCCGTGTGGTGTGCGATGTCAGTGCACGTTAAAGATCCCCAGGTGGTCGAAATTATTCCGCAGCCCTCCACTACGGCACCTCCTTCTTCCTTTCTTCTTTCACTCCCTTCCTTATCCCTTCCCTTACGGCGCGGTTCAGGTGTCCAACGATATATGAGACAGATACTGCGCCATTTTCTTTCCCCAAAGAACCAATTAATATTATTATTTGGACTTAGTTTCAGGATCTTTCGAAACATCTAGTGAAAAAAAGGTGAGCTTTGTGGGAACGCAGGGAATATTTTAATTTGTTCTGTGCGTGCATCTAGGAAGATTAGAGAGAAAGGTTGAGACCACATGTGGAAATAAAATGAACAAAGAGCGCCAACCGCTACTAGTGGCTTTATGAAAGTAAAAATGGTGCATGTTCCAGTTCCGCGCCGTTAACATGCTCGAACCAGGAGTCACAACACGGCGTTCCCTTGGAACTCATAAGGGAAGCACCCTTTCTTCCTACTCACTGAAAGTAGTCCTCACAGTAGCGTCATCAGCTTTTTACTAAAGTTTTTTCTGGACTTAAACACTTGCTCCTAGCGTATGTGGGCTGTACTGTATGTCGACATGAGATGCAAGAAACTAGGTTATGGAGGCAAAACGCTAAGGCGCCCGTGTGCTGTGCGATGTCAATGCACGTTAGAGATTTCCAGGTGGTCGAATTTATTCCGGAGCCCTCCACTACGGCACCTCTCTCTTCCTCTCTTCTTTCACTCCCTCCTTTATTCCTTCCCTTACGGCGCCGTTAAGGTGTCCAGCAATATGAGAAAGATACTGCGCCATTTCCTTTCCCCAAAACCA